>NC_089847.1:140556393-141298893 GCF_035609145.1 Eleutherodactylus coqui | reverse complement strand
ATAGGTAGGAGATAGATAGATAGATAGATAGATAGGAGATAGATAGATAGATAGATAGGAGATAGATGGATGGATGGATGGATGGATGTAAGTGAGCGGTAATAGATATATATGAGCCAGTAAGGTGAGATACGGGGGATCTACTCTGCAGACAGAATATAATGGATATGTTGACATTTTCTTTCTGTGAGCTCCATTAACATTTGGTCCTCTGCCTGGTTTGCGCTCGCTGCCCCCTTCCTGGGTTTTGCCCTCCACAGATGAGGATCAGCAGCACCTCCAGGACGCCTCGTCTCCTGGCAGCGCCCTCCTTCTGTCTTCGCACTAGATGGGCGCCTCGCAGGATTATTGGCAGTCGAGGTTTTCTTGGAATGAATGGCCCTGGAGCGTCTGCTAATGTCATTACCTCATCAGATCCGGCTGCAGCGGAAGAGTCCGTCATCGGTGGGAGCTTCCAGTAGCTGTGGTGGGCTATGCTGGAGCACATAGCGAGGGTCCGCCCCCCGCGCCCCTTATGTCAGGCCCTTAAAGGGCTTCTCTGCTCTTACCTCCTATAATAAACATTCCGCAGTTTTCTAACTGACTTTGTGTTTAAATTCTTCACCATTTTCGAGATCTCTGCTTGCTGTCAACAAATGCGACCATTCCTCTTTATTTGCAGAAATTAACCCCTTGTACAGACCTCCTCCACCTCACAGCTGAGGGTTTGTTACAGTCGTGTTAAGTCTAAAAGAAAAAAACCATTGCTAGCTAAACACAACAGCGCAAATCTCAATAGTTTGTTACAAGGTATCAGTTTAGAGGAGTGTACAGAGCGCACTGCACAGGCGCTGCTCTACAGTGGATACCGTGTAAAAGCCTGCTAGCTGTAAGCAGAAATGGTTCACAAGGAAAAGCAAGCAGAGATCTTAACCAGTATGAGGAATTGTAACACAAGGTCCGACACAAGATTCAGCTTCCCATTCACGCATGCTTTAGTTCTGGCCATTTTGGGTATAGCTAGGGGGAAGAAGAAGCAGCCTGCAGAGTCCCCCGGCTCTCGTATTCTGTACAGTGCAGCCTGCAGAGTCCCCCGGCTCTCGTATTCTGTACAGTGCAGCCTGCAGAGTCCCCCGGCTCTCGTATTCTGTACAGTGCAGCCTGCAGAGTCCCCCGGCTCTCGTATTCTGTACAGTGCAGCCTGCAGAGTCCCCCGGCTCTCGTATTCTGTACAGTGCAGCCTGCAGAGTCCCCCGGCTCTCGTATTCTGTACAGTGCAGCCTGCAGAGTCCCCCGGCTCTCGTATTCTGTACAGTGCAGCCTGCAGAGTCCCCCGGCTCTCGTATTCTGTACAGTGCAGCCTGCAGAGTCCCCCGGCTCTTGTATTCTGTACAGTGCAGCCTGCAGAGTCCCCCGGCTCTTGTATTCTGTACAGTGCAGCCTGCAGAGTCCCCCGGCTCTCGTATTCTGTACAGTGCAGCCTGCAGAGTCCCCCGGTTCTCGTATTCTGTACAGTGCAGCCTGCAGAGTCCCCCGGCTCTCGTATTCTGCACCGTGCAGCCTGCAGAGTCCCCCGGCTCTCGTATTCTGTACAGTGCAGCCTGCAGAGTCCCCCGGCTCTCGTATTCTGTACAGTGCAGCCTGCAGAGTCCCCCGACTCTCGTATTCTGTACAGTGCAGCCTGCAGAGTCCCCAGGCTCTCGTATTCTGCACCGTGCAGCCTGCAGAGTCCCCCGACTCTCGTATTCTGCACCGTGCAGCCTGCAGAGTCCCCCGGCTCTCGTATTCTGTACCGTGCAGCCTGCAGAGTCCCCCCTGCCCTATTCTGCACCGAGCAGCCTGCAGAGTCCCCCGGCTCTCGTATTCTGCACCGTGCAGCCTGCAGAGTCCCCCGGCTCTCGTATTCTGTACAGTGCAGCCTGCAGAGTCCCCCGGCTCTCGTATTCTGTACAGTGCAGCCTGCAGAGTCCCCCGGCTCTCGTATTCTGCACCGTGCAGCCTGCAGAGTCCCCCGGCTCTCGTATTCTGTACAGTGCAGCCTGCAGAGTCCCCCGGCTCTCGTATTCTGTACAGTGCAGCTTGCAGAGTCCCCCGACTCTCGTATTCTGTACAGTGCAGCCTGCAGAGTCCCCAGGCTCTCGTATTCTGCACCGTGCAGCCTGCAGAGTCCCCCGGCTCTCGTATTCTGCACCGTGCAGCCTGCAGAGTCCCCCGGCTCTCGTATTCTGTACCGTGCAGCCTGCAGAGTCCCCCCTGCCCTATTCTGCACCGAGCAGCCTGCAGAGTCCCCCGGCTCTCGTATTCTGCACCGTGCAGCCTGCAGAGTCCCCCGGCTCTCGTATTCTGTACAGTGCAGCCTGCAGAGTCCCCCGGCTCTCGTATTCTGTACAGTGCAGCCTGCAGAGTCCCCCGGCTCTCGTATTCTGCACCGTGCAGCCTGCAGAGTCCCCCGGCTCTCGTATTCTGTACAGTGCAGCCTGCAGAGTCCCCCGGCTCTCGTATTCTGTACAGTGCAGCCTGCAGAGTCCCCCGGCTCTCGTATTCTGTACAGTGCAGCCTGCAGAGTCCCCCGGCTCTCGTATTCTGTACAGTGCAGCCTGCAGAGTCCCCCGGCTCTTGTATTCTGTACAGTGCAGCCTGCAGAGTCCCCCGGCTCTTGTATTCTGTACAGTGCAGCCTGCAGAGTCCCCCGGCTCTCGTATTCTGTACAGTGCAGCCTGCAGAGTCCCCCGGTTCTCGTATTCTGTACAGTGCAGCCTGCAGAGTCCCCCGGCTCTCGTATTCTGCACCGTGCAGCCTGCAGAGTCCCCCGGCTCTCGTATTCTGTACAGTGCAGCCTGCAGAGTCCCCCGGCTCTCGTATTCTGTACAGTGCAGCCTGCAGAGTCCCCCGACTCTCGTATTCTGTACAGTGCAGCCTGCAGAGTCCCCAGGCTCTCGTATTCTGCACCGTGCAGCCTGCAGAGTCCCCCGACTCTCGTATTCTGCACCGTGCAGCCTGCAGAGTCCCCCGGCTCTCGTATTCTGTACCGTGCAGCCTGCAGAGTCCCCCCTGCCCTATTCTGCACCGAGCAGCCTGCAGAGTCCCCCGGCTCTCGTATTCTGCACCGTGCAGCCTGCAGAGTCCCCCGGCTCTCGTATTCTGTACAGTGCAGCCTGCAGAGTCCCCCGGCTCTCGTATTCTGTACAGTGCAGCCTGCAGAGTCCCCCGGCTCTCGTATTCTGCACCGTGCAGCCTGCAGAGTCCCCCGGCTCTCGTATTCTGTACAGTGCAGCCTGCAGAGTCCCCCGGCTCTCGTATTCTGTACAGTGCAGCTTGCAGAGTCCCCCGACTCTCGTATTCTGTACAGTGCAGCCTGCAGAGTCCCCAGGCTCTCGTATTCTGCACCGTGCAGCCTGCAGAGTCCCCCGGCTCTCGTATTCTGCACCGTGCAGCCTGCAGAGTCCCCCGGCTCTCGTATTCTGTACCGTGCAGCCTGCAGAGTCCCCCCTGCCCTATTCTGCACCGAGCAGCCTGCAGAGTCCCCCGGCTCTCGTATTCTGCACCGTGCAGCCTGCAGAGTCCCCCGGCTCTCGTATTCTGTACAGTGCAGCCTGCAGAGTCCCCCGGCTCTCGTATTCTGTACAGTGCAGCCTGCAGAGTCCCCCGGCTCTCGTATTCTGCACCGTGCAGCCTGCAGAGTCCCCCGACTCTCGTATTCTGCACCGTGCAGCCTGCAGAGTCCCCCGGCTCTCGTATTCTGTACAGTGCAGCCTGCAGAGTCCCCCCTGCCCTATTCTGCACCGTGCAGCCTGCAGAGTCCCCCCTGCCCTATTCTGTACAGTGCAGCCTGCAGAGTCCCCCGACTCTCGTATTCTGTACAGTGCAGCCTGCAGAGTCCCCCGGCTCTCGTATTCTGTACAGTGCAGCCTGCAGAGTCCCCCCTGCCCTATTCTGCAACGTGCAGCCTGCAGAGTCCCCCGGCTCTCGTATTCTGTACAGTGCAGCCTGCAGAGTCCCCTGGCTCTCGTATTCTGCACCGTGCAGTCTGCAGAGTCCCCCGGCTCTCGTATTCTGTACAGTGCAGCCTGCAGAGTCCCCCGGCTCTCGTATTCTGTACAGTGCAGCCTGCAGAGTCCCCTGGCTCTCGTATTCTGTACAGTGCAGCCTGCAGAGTCCCCCGGCTCTCGTATTCTGCACCGTGCAGCCTGCAGAGTCCCCCGGCTCTCGTATTCTGTACAGTGCAGCCTACAGAGTCCCCCGCCTCTCGTATTCTGTACAGTGCAGCCTGCAGAGTCCCCTGGCTCTCGTATTCTGCACCGTGCAGTCTGCAGAGTCCCCCGACTCTCGTATTCTGTACAGTGCAGCCTGCAGAGTCCCCCGGCTCTCGTATTCTGTACAGTGCAGCCTGCAGAGTCCCCCCTGCCCTATTCTGCAACGTGCAGCCTGCAGAGTCCCCCGGCTCTCGTATTCTGTACAGTGCAGCCTGCAGAGTCCCCCGGCTCTCGTATTCTGTACAGTGCAGCCTGCAGAGTCCCCTGGCTCTCGTATTCTGCACCGTGCAGTCTGCAGAGTCCCCCGGCTCTCGTATTCTGTACAGTGCAGCCTGCAGAGTCCCCTGGCTCTCGTATTCTGTACAGTGCAGCCTGCAGAGTCCCCCGGCTCTCGTATTCTGCACCGTGCAGCCTGCAGAGTCCCCCGGCTCTCGTATTCTGTACAGTGCAGCCTGCAGAGTCCCCCGGCTCTCGTATTCTGTACAGTGCAGCCTGCAGAGTCCCCTGGCTCTCGTATTCTGCACCGTGCAGTCTGCAGAGTCCCCCGGCTCTCGTATTCTGTACAGTGCAGCCTGCAGAGTCCCCCGGCTCTCGTATTCTGTACAGTGCAGCCTGCAGAGTCCCCCGACTCTCGTATTCTGTACCGTGCAGTCTGCAGAGTCCCCCGGCTCTCGTATTCTGTACAGTGCAGCCTGCAGAGTCCCCTGGCTCTCGTATTCTGTACAGTGCAGCCTGCAGAGTCCCCCGGCTCTCGTATTCTGCACCGTGCAGCCTGCAGAGTCCCCCGGCTCTCGTATTCTGTACAGTGCAGCCTGCAGAGTCCCCCGGCTCTCGTATTCTGTACAGTGCAGCCTGCAGAGTCCTCTGGCTCTCGTATTCTGCACCGTGCAGTCTGCAGAGTCCCCCGGCTCTCGTATTCTGTACAGTGCAGCCTGCAGAGTCCCCTGGCTCTCGTATTCTGTACAGTGCAGCCTGCAGAGTCCCCCGGCTCTCGTATTCTGCACCGTGCAGCCTGCAGAGTCCCCCGGCTCTCGTATTCTGTACAGTGCAGCCTGCAGAGTCCCCCGGCTCTCGTATTCTGTACAGTGCAGCCTGCAGAGTCCCCCCTGCCCTATTCTGCACCGTGCAGCCTGCAGAGTCCCCCCTGCCCTATTCTGCACCGAGCAGCCTGCAGAGTCCCCCGGCTCTCGTATTCTGCACCGTGCAGCCTGCAGAGTCCCCCGGCTCTCGTATTCTGTACAGTGCAGCCTGCAGAGTCCCCCGGCTCTCGTATTCTGTACAGTGCAGCCTGCAGAGTCCCCCGGCTCTCGTATTCTGCACCGTGCAGCCTGCAGAGTCCCCCGGCTCTCGTATTCTGTACAGTGCAGCCTGCAGAGTCCCCCGGCTCTCGTATTCTGTACAGTGCAGCCTGCAGAGTCCCCCCTGCCCTATTCTGCACCGTGCAGCCTGCAGAGTCCCCCGACTCTCGTATTCTGTACAGTGCAGCCTGCAGAGTCCCCCGACTCTCGTATTCTGTACAGTGCAGCCTGCAGAGTCCCCCGGCTCTCGTATTCTGTACAGTGCAGCCTGCAGAGTCCCCCCTGCCCTATTCTGCACCGAGCAGCCTGCAGAGTCCCCCGGCTCTCGTATTCTGCACCGTGCAGCCTGCAGAGTCCCCCGGCTCTCGTATTCTGTACAGTGCAGCCTGCAGAGTCCCCCGGCTCTCGTATTCTGTACAGTGCAGCCTGCAGAGTCCCCCGGCTCTCGTATTCTGCACCGTGCAGCCTGCAGAGTCCCCCGACTCTCGTATTCTGTACAGTGCAGCCTGCAGAGTCCCCCGGCTCTCGTATTCTGTACAGTGCAGCCTGCAGAGTCCCCCCTGCCCTATTCTGCACCGTGCAGCCTGCAGAGTCCCCCCTGCCCTATTCTGTACAGTGCAGCCTGCAGAGTCCCCCGACTCTCGTATTCTGTACAGTGCAGCCTGCAGAGTCCCCCGGCTCTCGTATTCTGTACAGTGCAGCCTGCAGAGTCCCCCCTGCCCTATTCTGCAACGTGCAGCCTGCAGAGTCCCCCGGCTCTCGTATTCTGTACAGTGCAGCCTGCAGAGTCCCCTGGCTCTCGTATTCTGCACCGTGCAGTCTGCAGAGTCCCCCGGCTCTCGTATTCTGTACAGTGCAGCCTGCAGAGTCCCCTGGCTCTCGTATTCTGTACAGTGCAGCCTGCAGAGTCCCCCGGCTCTCGTATTCTGCACCGTGCAGCCTGCAGAGTCCCCCGGCTCTCGTATTCTGTACAGTGCAGCCTACAGAGTCCCCCGCCTCTCGTATTCTGTACAGTGCAGCCTGCAGAGTCCCCCGGCTCTCGTATTCTGCACCGTGCAGCCTGCAGAGTCCCCCGACTCTCGTATTCTGTACAGTGCAGCCTGCAGAGTCCCCCGGCTCTCGTATTCTGTACAGTGCAGCCTGCAGAGTCCCCCCTGCCCTATTCTGCACCGTGCAGCCTGCAGAGTCCCCCCTGCCCTATTCTGTACAGTGCAGCCTGCAGAGTCCCCCGACTCTCGTATTCTGTACAGTGCAGCCTGCAGAGTCCCCCGGCTCTCGTATTCTGTACAGTGCAGCCTGCAGAGTCCCCCCTGCCCTATTCTGCAACGTGCAGCCTGCAGAGTCCCCCGGCTCTCGTATTCTGTACAGTGCAGCCTGCAGAGTCCCCTGGCTCTCGTATTCTGCACCGTGCAGTCTGCAGAGTCCCCCGGCTCTCGTATTCTGTACAGTGCAGCCTGCAGAGTCCCCTGGCTCTCGTATTCTGTACAGTGCAGCCTGCAGAGTCCCCCGGCTCTCGTATTCTGCACCGTGCAGCCTGCAGAGTCCCCCGGCTCTCGTATTCTGTACAGTGCAGCCTACAGAGTCCCCCGCCTCTCGTATTCTGTACAGTGCAGCCTGCAGAGTCCCCTGGCTCTCGTATTCTGCACCGTGCAGTCTGCAGAGTCCCCCGACTCTCGTATTCTGTACAGTGCAGCCTGCAGAGTCCCCCGGCTCTCGTATTCTGTACAGTGCAGCCTGCAGAGTCCCCCCTGCCCTATTCTGCAACGTGCAGCCTGCAGAGTCCCCCGGCTCTCGTATTCTGTACAGTGCAGCCTGCAGAGTCCCCCGGCTCTCGTATTCTGTACAGTGCAGCTTGCAGAGTCCCCTGGCTCTCGTATTCTGCACCGTGCAGTCTGCAGAGTCCCCCGGCTCTCGTATTCTGTACAGTGCAGCCTGCAGAGTCCCCTGGCTCTCGTATTCTGTACAGTGCAGCCTGCAGAGTCCCCCGGCTCTCGTATTCTGCACCGTGCAGCCTGCAGAGTCCCCCGGCTCTCGTATTCTGTACAGTGCAGCCTGCAGAGTCCCCCGGCTCTCGTATTCTGTACAGTGCAGCCTGCAGAGTCCCCTGGCTCTCGTATTCTGCACTGTGCAGCCTGCAGAGTCCCCCGGCTCTCGTATTCTGTACAGTGCAGCCTGCAGAGTCCCCCAGCTCTCGTATTCTGTACAGTGCAGCCTGCAGAGTCCCCCGGCTCTCGTATTCTGTACCGTGCAGTCTGCAGAGTCCCCCGGCTCTCGTATTCTGTACAGTGCAGCCTGCAGAGTCCCCTGGCTCTCGTATTCTGTACAGTGCAGCCTGCAGAGTCCCCCGGCTCTCGTATTCTGCACCGTGCAGCCTGCAGAGTCCCCCGGCTCTCGTATTCTGTACAGTGCAGCCTGCAGAGTCCCCCGGCTCTCGTATTCTGTACAGTGCAGCCTGCAGAGTCCCCTGGCTCTCGTATTCTGCACCGTGCAGCCTGCAGAGTCCCCCGGCTCTCGTATTCTGTACAGTGCAGCCTGCAGAGTCCCCCGGCTCTCGTATTCTGTACAGTGCAGCCTGCAGAGTCCCCCGGCTCTCGTATTCTGTACCGTGCAGTCTGCAGAGTCCCCCGGCTCTCGTATTCTGTACAGTGCAGCCTGCAGAGTCCCCTGGCTCTCGTATTCTGTACAGTGCAGCCTGCAGAGTCCCCCGGCTCTCGTGTTCTGCACCGTGCAGCCTGCAGAGTCCCCCGGCTCTCGTATTCTGTACAGTGCAGCCTGCAGAGTCCCCCGGCTCTCGTATTCTGTACAGTGCAGCCTGCAGAGTCCTCTGGCTCTCGTATTCTGCACCGTGCAGTCTGCAGAGTCCCCCGGCTCTCGTATTCTGTACAGTGCAGCCTGCAGAGTCCCCCGGCTCTCGTATTCTGCACCGTGCAGCCTGCAGAGTCCCCCGGCTCTCGTATTCTGCACCGTGCAGCCTGCAGAGTCCCCCGGCTCTCGTATTCTGTACAGTGCAGCCTGCAGAGTCCCCCGGCTCTCGTATTCTGTACAGTGCAGCCTGCAGAGTCCCCCGGCTCTCGTATTCTGTACAGTGCAGCCTGCAGAGTCCCCTGGCTCTCGTATTCTGTACAGTGCAGCCTGCAGAGTCCCCCGGCTCTCGTATTCTGTACCGTGCAGCCTGCAGAGTCCCCCGGCTCTCGTATTCTGTACAGTGCAGCCTGCAGAGTCCTCTGGCTCTCGTATTCTGCACCGTGCAGTCTGCAGAGTCCCCCGGCTCTCGTATTCTGTACAGTGCAGCCTGCAGAGTCCCCCGGCTCTCGTATTCTGCACCGTGCAGCCTGCAGAGTCCCCCGGCTCTCGTATTCTGCACCGTGCAGCCTGCAGAGTCCCCCGGCTCTCGTATTCTGTACAGTGCAGCCTGCAGAGTCCCCCGGCTCTCGTATTCTGTACAGTGCAGCCTGCAGAGTCCCCCGGCTCTCGTATTCTGTACAGTGCAGCCTGCAGAGTCCCCCCCCGCCCTATTCTGCGCCGTGCAGAGTGCCAATGCTGTATACTTTACCATGTAGCCTGCAGAGCCCTCCCACTCTATACTGTACCCTGCACTTTCTGTACTGTGATTGCACTCTCTTATGTTTGAGGTAAGTTGATGTCCAGCCAATACTGCGCGGCGGATCGCTATTGCGCGTGTCATCTCTCTGCAGGTTCCTGGGACCCTCACATATTGTACATCGCCGCTCTTGCCCTCCGTCTTGGTCCTGGTGCCGTCTTTTCTGGAGCTCTCAGGACAGTGAATCACTTCTCAGATAATCGGGACACGGAGAAGACGTTCCAAGAGTATAAATTTTGCGGGTGACTCAGAGCCGCACGTGTTCAGTATCTGCTGAGGAAACTCACCCTTCCCACATTCTAACACTAAAATCAATGAATTTAATTACTTTTATTAAAACGGAGAAAGACGATGAGGAGAAGCTGCAAAGACGTGGCAGGAGTGAGGAAGGTGTTGTGGGGGTGGGGGGGGGGGGCTTTATAAAGCAAATACTGGGAATCCAACTGATTTGTTCCAATCCTACAAAAACCAGGGTGATTTGGGTCAGGTGACATAAAGTGGGTGCAGCCCGACCCCCAGCCTCGCCGTAACCCGGGGGGGATGGGGAAATGTGGCGGATGCCCCTTTTATTCATTTACAGTAGTTTAAAGGCATTTATCCATGTCCCACAGGCTGAATGTCTGACTGCTGGGACCCCGACAATCCCCACACAGGGGTATAGCAGCGCCCTGCATGGAGTGATGCCCAACCGCCGCTGCATCCACTTCTGTTAGACCGTTGGAGATCGATGCGCTCGGCAGTCTTCCTGCACAGCAGGCGTTCAGGCGCACTGATCCCGTGATCCCTGTGGGTCCCAACAATCGGACTTCCAGCAATTCAGACATTTATACCCTGTTGTGTGGATGAAGGATAAAGTGACGCAGTCACAATATTACACCCATGCCTTCCCCCGGTCCACCGTCAGAATCCACTGCAGTGGCCAAGCTTGGTATTACAGGCAAAGATCCTGTTCCCTTCACTGGCATCTTGGCCTGCAATATCAAACCTGGCCACTTCAGTGAGAATGGAGCTGTCTGCTTCCTGCACGAGCATACCCACCCAGATGACAGCTGAGCAGTAGGGATTCCAGGTGGCGGACCCCCGCTGATCTCCTATTGACTGCCTGTTCTGCAGACAGGCCCATCAATAGTTTGCAATTGGACAAGCTTTTTAACCCCTTCCCTCTATATGACGTAAGGGTACGTCATGGCAGTGGGGTACTTCCTGCAACTTGAATTGTACCCTTATGTCATGTCATTGAAGTGTTGCTGCGGTGACAATCACGGCGACACAGTAGTGATGACTGCTGACATGGTCAGCAGCCAATCACTACTTGTGGGCTGGGGACCACTCACAGCGGTCCCTCCCCCGTTCCCTGTGATTGGTCAGTGAAGTCCTCACTGACCAATCACAGCGCAGCAGCAGAGTTTGCGCTGTTTACAGTACAGGTTCTGTCTGCAAGCACCGCAGTGTATTTCCTGTGCTTCTAGAGGGAACGCGTGCTGTGAAAAACAGAGCAATCGGTGGTGCAGTGTAGTGAGTCAGTATTGCAGTGTAGTGAGTGATCAGTAGTGCAGTGTAGTGTAGTGAGTGATCAGTAGTGCAGTGTAGTGTAGTGAGTGATCAGTAGTGCAGTGTAGTGTATTGAGTGATCAGTAGTGCAGTGTAGTGTAGTGAGTGATCAGTAGTGCAGTGCAGTGTAGTGATCTGTGGTGTGCGATCAGCAGTGTATTGTAGTGAATGATCAGTATTGCAGTGTAGTGAGTGTTCAGTATTACAGTGTAGTGAGTGATCAGTAGTGCAGTGTAGTGTAGTGAAGGATCAGTATTGCAGTGTAGTGAGTGATCAGTATTACAGTGTAGTGAGTGATCAGTAGTGCAGTGTAGTGTAGTGAATGATCAGTATTCCAGTGTAGTGAGTGATCAGTAGTGCAGTGTAGTGTAGTGAGTGATCAGCAGTGCAGTGTAGTGTAGTGAGTGATCAGTAGTGCAGTGTAGTGTAGTGAGTGATCAGTAGTGCAGTGTAGTGAGTGATCAGTAGTGCAGTGTAGTGTAGTGAGTCATCAGTATTGCAGTGTAGTGAGTGATCAGTAGTGCAGTGTAGTGTAGTGAGTGATCAGTAGTGTAGTGAGTGATCAGTAGTGCAGTGTAGTGTAGTGAGTCATCAGTATTGCAGTGTAGTGAGTGATCAGTAGTGCAGTGTAGTGTAGTGAGTGATCAGTAGTGCAGTGTAGTGAGTGATCAGTATTGCAGTGTAGTGAGTGATCAGTAGTGCAGTGTAGTGTAGTGAGTGATCAGTAGTGCAGTGCAGTGCAGTGATCTGTAGTGTGCGATCAGCAGTGTAGTGTAGTGAATGATCAGTATTGCAGTGTAGTGAGTGTTCAGTAGTGCAGCGTAGTGTAGTGAAGGATCAGTATTGCAGTGTAGTGTGTGATCAGTATTGCAGTGTAGTGAATGATCAGTATTGCAGTGTAGTGAGTGATCAGTAGTGCAGTGTAGTGTAGTGAGTGATCAGCAGTGCAGTGTAGTGTAGTGAGTGATCAGTAGTGCAGTGTAGTGAGTGATCAGTATTGCAGTGTAGTGAGTGATCAGTAGTGCAGTGTAGTGTAGTGAGTGATCAGTAGTGCAGTGTAGTGAGTGATCAGTATTGCAGTGTAGTGAGTGATCAGTAGTGCAGTGTAGTGTAGTGAGTGATCAGTAGTGCAGTGCAGTGTAGTGATCTGTGGTGTACGATCAGCAGTGTAGTGTAGTGAAGGATCAGTATTGCAGTGTAGTGAGTGATCAGTATTGCAGTGTAGTGAGTGATCAGTAGTGCAGTGTAGTGTAGTGAATGATCACTATTGCAGTGTAGTGAGTGATCAGTATTGCAGTGTAGTGAGTGATCAGTAGTGCGGTGTAGTGAGTGATCAGTAGTGCAGTGTAGTGAGTGATCAGTAGTGCAGTGTAGTGTAGTGAGTGATCAGTAGTGCAGTGAGTGATCAGTAGTGCAGTGTAGTGTAGTGAGCGATCAGTAGTGTAGCGAGTGATCAGTAGTGCAGTGCAGTGTAGTGACCTGTGGTGTGCGATCAGCAGTGTAGTGTAGTGAGTGATCAGTAGTGCAGTGTAGTGTAGTGAGTGATCAGTATTGCAGTGTAGTGAGTGATCAGTAGTGTAGTGTAGTGTAGTGAGTGATCAGTAGTGCAGTGAGTTATCAGTAGTGCAGTGTAGTGTAGTGAGTGATCAGTAGTGCAGTGCAGTGTAGTGACCTGTGGTGTGCGATCAGCAGTGTAGTGTAGTGAGTGATCAGTAGTGCAGTTTAGTGTAGTGAGTGATCAGTAGTGCAGTGCAGTGTAGTGAGTGATCAGTAGTGCAGTGTAGTGTAGTGAGTGATGTGCAGTGTAGTGTAGTGAGTGATCAGTAGTGCAGTGTAGTGGGTGATCAGTAGTGCAGTGAGTTATCAGTAGTGCAGTGTAGTGTAGTGAGTGATCAGTAGTGCAGTGCAGTGTAGTGACCTGTGGTGTGCGATAAGCAGTGTAGTGTAGTGAATGATCAGTATTGCAGTGTAGTGAGTTATCAGTAGTGCAGTGTAGTGTAGTGAGTGATCAGTAGTGCAGTGTAGTGGGTGATCAGTAGTGCAGTGAGTTATCAGTAGTGCAGTGTAAGTGTAGTGAGTGATCAGTAGTGGGTGATCAGTAGTGCAGTGAGTTATCAGCAGTGCAGTGTAGTGGGTGATCAGTAGTGCAGTGAGTTATCAGTAGTGCAGTGCAGTGTAGTGACCTGTGGTGTGTGATCAGCAGTGTAGTGTAGTGGCTGATCAGTAGTGCAGTGAGTTATCAGCAGTGCAGTGTAGTGGGTGATCAGTAGTGCAGTGAGTTATCAGTAGTGCAGTGCAGTGTAGTGACCTGTGGTGTGTGATCAGCAGTGTAGTGTAGTGGCTGATCAGTAGTGCAGTGAGTTATCAGCAGTGCAGTGTAGTGGGTGATCAGTAGTGCAGTGAGTTATCAGTAGTGCAGTGCAGTGTAGTGACCTGTGGTGTGCGATCAGCAGTGTAGTGTAGTGAGTGATCAGCAGTGTAGTGTGCAGTGTCAGTGTAAATAAATAATTCCCATTTGGTAGTCCCCCGTCTGTCATTAGTCAGTGCAGCATGGGCGTATCATTCATTGTGAAGTACACCCCATCAGTTCCCTCTGACCCCGTCCCCGTGACCCCGCAGTGTCCTGTCCAATAAAGGTTTCTTCCGTGTGCCCAATACATTTCTCTATTACTGTGGCCCATAGGAGGTTCACTGCAGAAGAAGCGTGCGCACTGATGGCATCCGAGTCAGACTCAGAGAGTGGCGATGGCGCCACTTACCTGGCATTATCCACCTCATCATCATCCTGTACCCCCGAGAAGGCCAAGGACTGCCACTGACTCCAATGTATCTGATGCTCTCTGGAGCACCCCTGAAAATGTCAGACCCCAGATCCCGGACTTTATTGCCCACATGGTCACCCAGAGCAGTTGGTATGCCCACTATTTTATTCAAGAAAATCCCAACTCCAGCTATGACCCGACAGACAGCCCCCTGCGGATGTTGGGGGCTTATATTACCTATGGGGCTAGCGATGAAGCCAACGATCAGGGCGCACTGGAGGCAGATATTCTGTACCGCACCCCAATGTTCCGCATGGTGATGTCCTGGATGTGTTTTGAAAGTATCCTAAAATCCCAGCATTATAATGATAATGGACAGCGCCCCCCAGCGATCACCCCAGTGATGGTTGCTTATATGAGGGGCTGCTGATAAGTCTTCGGCTTTACCCAGATAGAAGATGACACTTTCCATTTCTCCCACATCCTCCCACTGATGCCAGCACACTTCTTACATCGGGATTCCAAGTTCTGTAAGCCTTGCCAAAAGAAGGATTTCGGTTGTGCCTCAGACCAGTCATCCGTAGCAGCCATGGCATCAGAAATGGGGGGACATGCGGTCCCCTTGGGGTGTTTCTTCTGGAAACAGATGCTAGTCGGAGGGAGCTAGATCTGGTGAATATGGTGGGTGGTCAACCAGCGGGAAGCCGAGCTCCACCAGTTTTGCCGCGGTCTCTTGTGCCATGTGAGCGGAGGCGTCGTCTTGCAGGAACAAGATGCCTTTGGACAGCTTGCTGCGCCTTTTGGCCTTCAGAGCTGCCTTCAATTGGTCCAAAAGTTCAATGTAATCCCTTGTATTGATGGTGGAACCATTGTGAAGGTCGTCCACTAGCAGCAGCCCTCCTTATCCCAGAACACAGACGCCATCACCTTAGTGGCTGAGAACCACTGGGCCTCCACTCTCTGACTGCTCCCCCTAGTGGTGGATGTATATATCTGTATGTAGTGAGCTCCCCCTAGTGGTGGCTGTATATATCTGTATGTAGTGAGCTCCCCCTAGTGGTGGCTGTATATATCTGTACACAGACGTCATCACCTTAGTGGCTGAGAACCACTGGGCCTCCACTCTGACTGCTCCCCCTAGTGGTGGCTGTATATATCTGTATGTAGTGAGCTCCGCCTAGTGGTGGCTGTATATATCTGTACACAGACGCCATCACCGTAGTGGCTGAGGACCACTGGGCCGCCACTCTTCTGACTGCTCCCCCTAGTGGTAGCTGTATATATCTGTATGTAGTGAGCTCCCCCTAGTGGTGGCTGTATATATCTGTATGTAGTGAGCTCCCCCTAGTGGTGGCTGTATATATCTGTATGTAGTAAGCTCCCCCTAGTGGTGGCTGTATATATCTGTATGTAGTGAGCTCCCCCTAGTGGTGGCTGTATATATCTGTATGTAGTGAGCTCCCCCTAGTGGTGGCTGTATATATCTGTATGTAGTGAGCTCCCCCTAGTGGTGGCTGTATATATCTGTACACAGACGCCATCACCTTAGTGGCTGAGAACCACTGGGCCTCCACTCTCTGACTGCTCCCCCTAGTGGTGGCTGTATATATCTGTATGTAGTGAGCTCCCCCTAGTGGTGGCTGTATATATCTGTACACAGACGCCATCACCTTAGTGGCTGAGGACCACTGGGCCTCCACTCTTCTGACTGCTCCCCCTAGTGGTGGCTGTATATATCTGTATGTAGTGAGCTCCCCCTAGTGGTGGCTGTATATATCTGTATGTACTGAGCTATCCCTAGTGGTAGCTGTATATATCTGTATGTAGTAAGCTCCCCCTAGTGGTGGCTGTATATATCTGTATGTAGTGAGCTCCCCCTAGTGGTGGCTGTATATATCTGTATACAGTGAGCTCCCCCTAGTGGTGGCTGTATATATCTGTACACAGACGTCATCACCTTAGTGGCTGAGAACCACTGGGCCTCCACTCTGACTGCTCCCCCTAGTGGTGGATGTATATATCTGTATGTAGTGAGCTCCCCCTAGTGGTGGCTGTATATATCTGTATGTAGTGAGCTCCCCCTAGTGGTGGCTGTATATATCTGTACACAGACACCATCACCTTAGTGGCTGAGAACCACTGGGCCTCCACTCTGACTGCTCCCCCTAGTGGTGGCTGTATATATCTGTATGTAGTGAGCTCCCCCTAGTGGTGGCTGTATATATCTGTATGTAGTGAGCTCCCCCTAGTGGTGGCTGTATATATCTGTATGTAGTGAGCTCCCCCTAGTGGTGGCTGTATATATCTGTACACAGACGCCATCCCCTTAGTGGCTGAGAACCACTGGGCCTCCACTCTGACTGCTCCCCCTAGTGGTGGCTGTATATATCTGTATGTAGTGAGCTCCCCCTAGTGGTGGCTGTATATATCTGTATGTAGTGAGCTCCCCCTAGTGGTGGCTGTATATATCTGTATGTAGTAAGCTCCCCCTAGTTGTGGCTGTATATATCTGTATGTAGTGAGCTCCCCCTAGTGGTGGCTGTATATATCTGTATGTAGTGAGCTCCCCCTAGTGGTGGCTGTATATATCTGTACACAGACGCCATCCCCTTAGTGGCTGAGGACCACTGGGCCTCCACTCTCTGACTGCTCCCCCTAGTGGTGGCTGTATATATCTGTATGTAGTGAGCTCCCCCTAGTGGTGGCTGTATATATCTGTATGTAGTGAGCTCCCCCTAGTGGTGGCTGTATATATCTGTACACAGACGCCATCCCCTTAGTGGCTGAGGACCACTGGGCCTCCACTCTCTGACTGCTCCCCCTAGTGGTGGCTGTATATATCTGTATGTAGTGAGCTCCCCCTAGTGGTGGCTGTATATATCTGTACACAGACGCCATCACCTTAGTGGCTGAGGACCACTGGGCCTCCACTCTTCTGACTGCTCCCCCTAGTGGTGGCTGTATATATCTGTATGTAGTGAGCTCCGCCTAGTGGTGGCTGTATATATCTGTACACAGACGCCATCACCGTAGTGGCTGAGGACCACTGGGCCGCCACTCTTCTGACTGCTCCCCCTAGTGGTAGCTGTATATATCTGTATGTAGTGAGCTCCCCCTAGTGGTGGCTGTATATATCTGTATGTAGTGAGCTCCCCCTAGTGGTGGCTGTATATATCTGTATGTAGTAAGCTCCCCCTAGTGGTGGCTGTATATATCTGTATGTAGTGAGCTCCCCCTAGTGGTGGCTGTATATATCTGTATGTAGTGAGCTCCCCCTAGTGGTGGCTGTATATATCTGTATGTAGTGAGCTCCCCCTAGTGGTGGCTGTATATATCTGTACACAGACGCCATCACCTTAGTGGCTGAGAACCACTGGGCCTCCACTCTCTGACTGCTCCCCCTAGTGGTGGCTGTATATATCTGTATGTAGTGAGCTCCCCCTAGTGGTGGCTGTATATATCTGTACACAGACGCCATCACCTTAGTGGCTGAGGACCACTGGGCCTCCACTCTTCTGACTGCTCCCCCTAGTGGTGGCTGTATATATCTGTATGTAGTGAGCTCCCCCTAGTGGTGGCTGTATATATCTGTATGTAGTGAGCTCCCCCTAGTGGTGGCTGTATATATCTGTATGTAGTGAGCTCACCCTAGTGGTGGCTGTATATATCTGTACACAGACGCCATCACCTTAGTGGCTGAGAACCACTGGGCCTCCACTTTCTGACTGCTCCCCCTGGTAGTGGCCGTATATATCTGTATGTAGTGAGCTCCCCCTAGTGGTGGCTGTATATATCTGTATGTACTGAGCTATCCCTAGTGGTAGCTGTATATATCTGTATGTAGTAAGCTCCCCCTAGTGGTGGCTGTATATATCTGTATGTAGTGAGCTCCCCCTAGTGGTGGCTGTATATATCTGTATACAGTGAGCTCCCCCTAGTGGTGGCTGTATATATCTGTACACAGACGTCATCACCTTAGTGGCTGAGAACCACTGGGCCTCCACTCTGACTGCTCCCCCTAGTGGTGGATGTATATATCTGTATGTAGTGAGCTCCCCCTAGTGGTGGCTGTATATATCTGTATGTAGTGAGCTCCCCCTAGTGGTGGCTGTATATATCTGTACACAGACACCATCACCTTAGTGGCTGAGAACCACTGGGCCTCCACTCTGACTGCTCCCCCTAGTGGTGGCTGTATATATCTGTATGTAGTGAGCTCCCCCTAGTGGTGGCTGTATATATCTGTATGTAGTGAGCTCCCCCTAGTGGTGGCTGTATATATCTGTATGTAGTAAGCTCCCCCTAGTTGTGGCTGTATATATCTGTATGTAGTGAGCTCCCCCTAGTGGTGGCTGTATATATCTGTATGTTGTGAGCTCCCTCTACTGGTGGCTGTATATATCTGTATGTAGTGAGCTCCCCCTAGTGGTGGCTGTATATATCTGTACACAGACGCCATCCCCTTAGTGGCTGAGGACCACTGGGCCTCCACTCTCTGACTGCTCCCCCTAGTGGTGGCTGTATATATCTGTATGTAGTGAGCTCCCCCTAGTGGTGGCTGTATATATCTGTATGTAGTGAGCTCCCCCTAGTGGTGGCTGTATATATCTGTACACAGACGCCATCCCCTTAGTGGCTGAGGACCACTGGGCCTCCACTCTCTGACTGCTCCCCCTAGTGGTGGCTGTATATATCTGTATGTAGTGAGCTCCCCCTAGTGGTGGCTGTATATATCTGTACACAGACGCCATCACCTTAGTGGCTGAGGACCACTGGGCCTCCACTCTTCTGACTGCTCCCCCTAGTGGTGGCTGTATATATCTGTATGTAGTGAGCTCCCCCTAGTGGTGGCTGTATATATCTGTATGTAGTGAGCTCCCCCTAGTGGTGGCTGTATATATCTGTATGTAGTGAGCTCCCCCTAGTGGTGGCTGTATATATCTGTATGTAGTGAGCTCCCCCTAGTGGTGGCTGTATATATCTGTATGTAGTAAGCTCTTCCTAGTGGTGGCTGTATATATCTGTATGTAGTGAGCTCCCCCTAGTGGTGGCTGTATATATCTGTACACAGACGCCATCACCTTAGTGGCTGAGAACCACTGGTCCTCCACTCTCTGACTGCTCCCCCTAGTGGTGGCTGTATATATCTGTATGTAGCGAGTTCCCCCTAGTGGTGGCTGTATATATCTGTATACAGTGAGCTCCCCCTAGTGGTGGCTGTATATATCTGTATGTAGTGAGCTCCCCCTAGTGGTGGCTGTATATATCTGTACGCAGATGCCTTCACCTTAGTGGCTGAGAACCACTGGTCCTCCACTCTCTGACTGCTCCCCTAGTGGTGGCTGTATATATCTGTATGTAGTGAGCTCCCCCTAGTGGTGGCTGTATATATCTGTATGTAGTGAGCTCCCCCTAGTGGTGGTTGTATATATCTGTATGTAGTGAGCTCCCCCTAGTGGTGGCTGTATATATCTGTATGTAGTGAGCTCCCCCTAGTGGTGACTGTATATATCTGTACACATACACCATCACCTTAGTGGCTGACAACCACTGGGCCTCCACTCTCTGACCGCTCCCCCTAGTGGTGGCTATATATATCTGTATGTAGTGAGCTCCCCCTAGTGGTGGCTGTATATATCTGTATGTAGTGAGCTCCCCCTAGTGGTGGCTGTATATATCTGTATGCAGGGAGCTCCCCCTAGTGGTGGCTGTATATATCTGTATGCAGGGAGCTCCCCCTAGTGGTGGCTGTATATATCTGTATGCAGGGAGCTCCCCCTAGTGGTGGCTGTATATATCTGTACACATACACCATCACCTTAGTGGCTGAGGACCCCTGGGCCTCCACTCTCTGACCGCTCCTTGGTTTCAGGGTCATACACATACATCCAGGTCTCATCCATGGTGACCGGTCCATCCAGGAAGTTCTTATCAGTCCGTAAACGCTGACAGATGGACCGGGAGGTTGTCACTCGATGCTCTTCTGATCTGTTGTCAGACATTTGGGGACCCGCTGTGCAGATACCTTCTTCATGGATGATGACACAAACCCGTTCCCCACAAACCCCCATGATGGCGGCTATTCCTGCCGCCGGCCGATTCTCCAGTATGAGGTTGTGCGCAGCATCGATGATCTCCGGAACAACAACCCCTCTGGGTCGTCCAGGACGTTCCCCATCATTGGGGCTGAAGTGGCACCCAGTCCATAACTGTAGAGTATGAAGGGCATTGCCCCCCGATGTCTGCCACATATCACCAGGAATATCCGCCGCCGACTTCATCACTCCTCTGCTCTCATTGGCTGTGAATATCGCCTTAGACTCCGCCATTTTGTTTTCCCGCGTGCCGAGATCACTGTGGCCATAAGCTACAAACACCTATATTAGACACATAAGGCATCATGGGATGCAACATCCGTTACCATGGAAACAAGAACACAAAGCCAAAGACTTATCAGCACCCCCCTTATCATCAGCACCCCCCTTATCATCAGGACGGTAATAGAGCATTTTAACTCCACGTTGGCCGAGGCGTACACCCCAAATATATCTGTAGACGAGTCCCTGTTGAAAATCCTGCCAGTACCTGCCCAGTAAGCGGGCGCGGCATGGCGTGAAGATGTACAAGCTGTGCGAGATGGGGGTACACCCACAAGCTCTGCATCTATGAGGGGAAGGACTCCAGAACTGAGCCCCCAGAATGCCCCTGGTGCTGGGGGTAACTGGTGCGCCCACTGCTAGAGCAGGGTTACCATCTGTACCAGCATATCCTTTATACCAGGGCCCCCGTGTCTCAGAGCCTCGGAACAGTCAGAGAAGCCCCCCTAAGACACTCAGAAGGGGTGCGAGCCGGGCACAATGCAGCCACAATGTGTCGTGTGTCAGGTATGAGGACAAGAGGGATGCCCTTACACTGACCACTACACACGGGCGCAGCAGTACCCCTGCCCAGTGCAAAGACCCCCAAGCCGGACTGTGTCCTCGACTATAATAAGTACATGGGAGGGACTGACCCATCAGATTTGGTACTGGAGCCATATAATGCCATGCCGAAAACATGGGGGTGCTCCAGAGAACTGTCCGTACCCCTCGTACAGATGGCATCATACAATGTGTTGTATCGGGGTGCAGGCCAGAGGGGGACCATCCCTGTAATTCAGGAGGAAGTCATCAAGGCCCTAATATTTGGGGACTAGGAGGTGTGGGGGGGCACGAGGATTGTACCAGGGCCGCACCCTCCCAGTGACATCGCTCCCCTAGTAAGAAGGGAAGGACCCAAAAGAGGCGCAGTCTGCTATAACCAGGGATAAGGAAGGGCACCTATACCACTGTGAACCGTGCCCCACGCCACCTGCCGCGTATAACAGATGGTTTTATATCTGCCGCCTGAGGTTCTTATTGCCCTGAGGGACTCCGCACAGCTTGTACATAAAGCCACAGGCCCTCCTGAGCCCGACCATGCACCCACATAGGGGGCATCTCCATGCTCAGGGGCAGTTGGGTAACACATCATGGGGTACTTTTTCTCCTTCTGCCCCTGGTAAAAACCAATCTGGGCGTAAAGGTGAACATTACTGGAAAATTGGAATTTTTCATTTTCAACTCAAATTGTTAAAAAAAATCCCTCAAACTCCTGTGGGTTCAGAACGCCCCTTAATAAGTTCCCTGAGGGTCTAGTTTCCAAAATGGGGTCAGTGTTGGGGGTTTCCAATGCCCGGGCACCTCGGGGGCTGCAAACACTACATGGGGGCTGAAAATGATTGCTGCTAAATCTGCATTCAAAAAGCCAAGATGCGCCCCTCCCCCCTGAGCCGCCCTGCGCCCAAACGGGTTATGTCCACATATGGGCCATTTCTAAAAGCTGCGGCATCCGGGTAACACACGCCAGGCTGTGCTTCGTGCCAACGCCGGCTGTTCACAGAAAAGATGGTTTTATATTGAAAAGCTGTAGAAGAATGGAGCTGTTCTCACCTTCCTTTAATTCCTGTAAAACAGCTAAAGGGTTAATAAGCTTCCTAAATGCCATTGTGAATACTATGAAGGGGGCAGATATTAAAATGGGGCAATTCATGGGGATTCTGGTACACGGGCTCTTAAGATCCGCGTCTGAACTGAGTCGCTCCTTAACAAATCCAGACATTGAAATGTGCCAGTAATGGGAAAAATGACTGCGAAATCAGTCCGAAAAACCTAAAATACACTTAAAATGTGACTGCAGTATGAAGCGGGCCGACGGGAACTGTGCCGCCCGACCATCTTACAAAGGGAAAAAGTCAACGTTTGAGAATTGTGATTTTTTCCCCCAAATTTTCCGTACATTTGGATTTTTTTCTCATAAGGACACAATGTATGGACATAAAGTGACCGATGTCAGATTAGTACAATAAGGCTGGGTCCTTAAGGGGTTAAAGGTTCTAGTAATCTTCAGATTGGCCCTAAACTCCTGACCTTGAGGCCCAGTGGAATGCGGTTGGTGGCAGCGTGTATAATATGGCGTCTCTTGCAGGATGAGCCTCATGCGGGTGGACTCGGTGCAGCGGTGGATGGATGACCTCCTGCTGATGACCGAGTGTGAGTGCATGTGCATCCTCCAGTCTAAGCCCATCAGCGTGGATGACGACTCTCAGACGGACCTCATGTTCTCCTCCCAAGAGAGCGCCCACAACAGCCTGGAGATGCTGCTGCGGAGAGCCTGGATCATCAGCACCGAGCTCACCAAGATCGTGCAGAAGCTGGAGAAGAACCGATGGAAGCGCATCCATTCCATGAGCCTCCGAACCAACTGCCACGTGCGCTCCATGATCACCGAGTACAACATGTTCTCCAGGAACTCCACAGAGCAGATGCAAGAGGTAAGACGGAAACTTCCAGACCCATCGTGGAAATACAGGTCAGGGGATGATCTACAGGGGAGGCCACCGCTCATGGTACACCAGTGCTGGCGGTGCAGCGGTGGTGGCCAGGGGCTCTCCACAGGGGTCCCATCCACGTCTCAATCACCTCCTGCATCAGTCACTGCAGCCGAGGGCAGTCTTCAGATGTGAGGGAGGTAGGACAAGGGTCCTCGCTGTCTCTGCCCAGCAGGTCATGCCAAGATCATGTTCTTCTCAGCAGAAAAGGTATAGAATAAGATGAAGGTTCCCATTGATTTGCCCGTAAGCTCTTAGAACCTTACATGGGTTGTCTGAGAATTAAAGGGATTGTCCAGGATTAGAAAAACATGGCTGTTTTTTTTCCCAGAACAGCACTGTACCTGCCCTCAGGTTGTGTGTGGTATTACAGCTCAGTCCCATTGACCATAAAGGAGTTTTCTGGGACTAAAGTTAATAAAAATTGACTACTCCCCTATCCGCGGCAGCTCCCCGTCCAGCGCTGCAGCCCTGGTGCCCGCCGTATGTAACCTGGAGGAAGCGGCGGGCGGTCACGGCCGTTCATTGTGCATGTAACTGCTCAGCCATAGAAGAATGACCGCTGAAGCCTGCAAGCGGCTGAGTGGTCACATGCACAATGATTGGCACATGAACGCCCGCCGCTTCTCTTGGGGTCTGTGGAGCAGGTATCGGGGCTTCCGCAGTGACGAGGAGCGGCTCTGATAGGTCACTACTCCATTTTTATTTATTTTAAGCCCTTTTAACTTTATTTTTAAGTAATGAAGAACCCCTTTAATGGAGCTGAGCTGTAATCCCAGACTCATCCCAAGGACAGGGGGCGCTGTTTCTGGAAGAAGACAGCCATGTTTTTCTAATCCTGGCCAACTTCTTTAACACTTATTACCTATCCATAAAGCAGAGGTCCAACACTGACCCCCAGTGAGGGATCCCCCATATGAATGAAGTGCTGTCCGCAGCGATCTCCAGCGGTCCCATAGACGTTACATGGAGCGGCAGAACATATGCTAGAACACCCCTGCATTCAAGCAGGCTAAACATCAGCCAATGTCAGAGCCCCCCACCTAATGTCAGAGCCCCCCCCACCTAATGTCAGAGCCCCCAATCTAATGTCAGAGCCCCCCCCACCTAATGTCAGAGCCCCCCCACCTAATGTCAGAGCCCCCCCACCACCTAATGTCACAGCCCCCCCCACCTAATGTCAGAGCCCCCCCACCACCTAATGTCAGAGCCCCCCCCACCTAATGTCAGAGCCCCCCATCTAATGTCAGAGCCCCCCATCCGATGTCAGAGCTCCCCCATCTAATGTCAGAGCCCCCCATCCGATGTCAGAGCTCCCCCATTTAATGTCAGAGCCCTCCATCCAATGTCAGAGCCCCCCATCCAATGTCAGAGCCCCCCCATCCAATGTCAGAGCCCCCCATCTAATGTCAGAGACCCCATCTAATGTCAGAGCCCCCCCATCCAATGTCAGAGCCCCCCCACCAAATGTCAGAGCCCCCCATCTAATGTCAGAGCCCCCCCATCCAATGTCAGAGCCCTCCATCCAATGTCAGAGCCCCCATCCAATGTCAGAGCCCCCCCATCCAATGTCAGAGCCCCCCATCTAATGTCAAAGCCCCCCATCCAATGTCAGAGCCCCCCATCTAATGTCAGAGCCCCCCATCCAATGTCAGAGCCCCCCATCTAATGTCAGAGCCCTCCTCTCTAATGTCAGAGCCCTCCTCTCCAATGTCAGAGCCCCCCATCCAATGTCAGAGCCCCCCCATCCAATGTCAGAGCTCCCCCACCTAATGTCAGAGCCCTCCTCTCTAATGTCAGAGCCCCCCATCCAATGTCAGAGCCCACCCATCCAATGTCAGAGCTCCCCCACCTAATGTCAGAGCTCCCCCATCTAATGTCAGAGCCCCCCATCTAATGTCAGAGCTCCCCCATCTAATGTCAGAGCCCCCCATCTAATGTCAGAGCCCCCCATCCAATGTCAGAGCCCCCCCATCCAATGTCAGAGCTCCCCCACCTAATGTCAGAGCCCTCCTCTCTAATGTCAGAGCCCCCCATCCAATGTCAGAGCTCCCCCACCTAATGTCAGAGCTCCCCCATCTAATGTCAGAGCCCTCCTCTCTAATGTCAGAGCCCCCCATCTAATGTTAGAGCCCCCATCCAATGTCAGAGCCCCCCATCCAATGTCAGAGCTCCCCCATCTAATGTCAGAGCCCTCCTCTCCAATGTCAGAGCCCCCCATCCAATGTCAGAGCCCCCCCATCCAATGTCAGAGCCCCCCATCTAATGTTAGAGCCCCCATCCAATGTCAGAGCCCCCCATCCAATGTCAGAGCTCCCCCATCTAATGTCAGAGCCCTCCTCTCCAATGTCAGAGCTCCCCCACCTAATGTCAGAGCCCCCCCATCCAATGTCAGAGCCCCCCCCATCCAATGTCAGAGCTCCCCCACCTAATGTCAGAGCCCTCCTCTCCAATGTCAGAGCCCCCCATCTAATGTCAGAGCCCCCCATCCAATGTCAGAGCCCCCCCATCCAATGTCAGAGCTCCCCCATCCAATGTCAGAGCTCCCCCATCTAATGTCAGAGGCCCCCATCCAATGTCAGAGCCCCCCCATCCAATGTCAGAGCTCCCCCATCCAATGTCAGAGCTCCCCCATCTAATGTCAGAGCTCCCCCACCTAATGTCAGAGCCCCCCCATCCAATGTCAGAGCCCCCCCACCCCACGACTGGATACATAGTCTCTCTCCTGTGGTTAGGTGACCAGTGCTGATTCTGGGATAGCTGTTGTAAGGGGCCCAGACATCTTAAGGTACCTTTACACGGGCCAATAGCCTCCAGAATGATTGCCCAAGCGAGCGATCAGTGCCCGTTGGCGCATGTAGACATGGCTGCCAACAGGGCACTGCGTGGGATGTACCCACGACCTGCTAGCAATGAGTTGTAATGGAATGACGGTTGAATGACTTCTCATTCAGTGTGAACAGGAGTTGCTCAATCTACAACAGACTGCCTGTTTACTGTGAATGGAGGTAAGTGGTCGGAGGAGATCTCCAGCCGCTCCGCCTCTGTTCTCTAACTATTGCTCCTGTGTGAAAGCCGCTAGGATGACCGTTGGGCAATTATAGACCCAGCAGTCATACTGCGTGCGGATACTCCTGGAGGTCTGCGGGCCGGAGAGACAGAACATCAGTGCCTTAGGACCAAACTCAGGAGAGAACTTCCTCTTCTCTTCATCCTCCTTCTCCTTTTCATCCTCCTCTTCTTTTTCCTCTTCTTTCTCTTCTTCCTCTTCATCCTCATCATCTTCATCACCTTTCCTCTTTCTCTTCTTTCCCCTCTTCCTTCTCCTCCCTTTTATCCTCCTTCCTTTCCTCTTCTGTCTCTTCTTCCTCCTCTTTCCCCCCTTTCACCTCTTCCTCTTCTTTTAGCAGTAGTCAGTTTGCCTGAAACTCAGGAGAGAACCTCCCCTACCCCTCCTCCTCTTCCTCCTCCTCCTCCTCCTCCTCCTCCTCCTTTTCCCTCCTCTTTCTCCTCTTTATTCTCCTTCTCTTCTTCTTCTCCTCCCTCGTTCTCTTCTTCTCCTCCCTCGTTCTCTTCTTCAACCTCTCAGTCTTAATAGATCACATTTGGGGTGACCACTCTAATATCCCGCCGGTGTATTTTGAGGGGTCACTGACCTTCGCACTGGGGGTGCTCTTTACATCTATGGAAAGAGTGAAGCCCGCTCTCCCAGACTGGACATCAGAAGCAGAGAAGGAAACCGACGGATGGATCCACTTCCAAAACACAAGATTTCTTCCAACCCTCATTCTGGCTCCATCTGACCAGGAGATGTTTCTCCGCTGCTCAGTGATACAAGTTTTGCGCTCTTTTGCCCGCTGGAGTCTTTCTGTTTCTCTAATGGCGCCTGAACTGGTCGCCCGCTGTTATACCATCCGTGCGGAGGAACGGCGAGTTGTGCGTTCGGACACGTTAGTTGGAGCTCCAGCGTTGTATTCAGCTGACTGTGCAGCCTGTTGGTCAGAACGATTCCTGACATCCTCCTCCGACCCCTTTCAGGGATGAGTTGTTTCCGTCCGCAGGATCCCCTCTCGCTGGATGTTTTCCTCGATCGCGCCATTCTCTGTATACTCTCCACAGTGTTACATGATAACCCCCCCTCCCCTGCGGTTGGCTATGAGCCCCCGGCTAGCCCAGCACCGATGACCGGCCTCGCTGGAAGTCGCTCCGATCGCTGGATCTTCCATCTAATGTGGATTCACACTGAAACTGATCCGCAGAAAACTTGTCACGTGACTTTATGCCGCGCTCCGGAGTCACGGGGGGAATTACCATCAATGAAGGGGCTGCTCGGCGTATATAGTGTCTTGTACTCAGGACCTTCAGTATGAAGGAGGGACAGGCAGGAGGTGCAGTGAAGGCTCAGTCTCCTGAGTGATGAGGATGATGAGGGTTGTCTTCATCTGCCGGTATTTTATAAACTTTGTAACATTTCTGCTCTTTGTCCCGCGTGACGTGATTGTATTTATTGGCTTATAGGATTCAATTAGCATCGGGGGTTGGGGGACGACGGCGGCCGTCACTTAATTGGACGGATCTGGCGGCAGATTGTTTATTGCGATAATTGAATGACTTCAGGTTGTTACAAAAACGCAAAGCAGAAGCTGAATTATCTGCTGGTAATTTGCAGAGGTCGGATCCATCACATTGGCGGCGCAGCTTTTGGCGGCCGCCTCTCCACTCTCGCACACTTATCCCGCTAATAGTTGCTTGGGATCGACATAAATGATGGGAACAAATAATGTGTTCTCCGGTGTAGAGCCGCGTAATAACGTCTAATGAAAGCGAACGCAATCACATCGCAGCAGATGAAAAATATGTTTTCCGGATGCGGACGATTGACTTGTTGGCTGCGTGATGTGAATGTGCGGCTGACACCGCCAAGTATTTATAGCTCTGCTGATATTTACGCTCGGACAGCGGCCTGATGTTTGGGCCGCATTCTCCGTACTGGCCCTTTAAATCCGGCTGATTACAAATCCTGCTTTTATTCCTCCCCAGTATGAAGCTTTACTGATGGAGAAATGCGCAGAACTCACCGCCATCACGGAAAGGTAAAAACACGAGGGATCTGGGGCTTACCCTGATATGACTACTGGGGGGCACTAGGTGGGGGCAGTGAAGCCTGGCCCCCGCACGCCCTGTCTGCCAGCTGACCCCTGTATCTCTTCTAGGTGGGCCCAGACACACGACGAGGACGTCCTGGCGGCGATGAAGGTCTCTATCAATGAGGTCCTGACGGCGGTCGGACAGTCGTTCAGTCAGCTGATTAATCTCGCCTTGATCCAGGAAGTGAAGGTAAAGGATACGACATCGCGGGGGGGTTGTTACTACAAGGCGGTGGGTGTCATTAAAGGGGCGTTTCTGCCACTTGGGGGCGGGACTTCCAACATTTAGATAAGTGCGATACTTTATACATGTTACATTGTATCTAACAGCCAAAGCCAGGGGTGCACAGGGATGTCCTCTCTCAAGTAATATACCCCCAGGGATGCCCCCAAATGTAAAGATGCCCCAGAAGTGCCCCCACACAACAGAGATACGCCTAGTAGTGCCCCCCAGTGTAGTAAAGATGCCCCTCACAATAGAGATGGCCCCAGTAGTTCCCCACAAATGTCATAAAGATGTTCCCAGCAGTGCCTTCATAAATAAAGATGCCCCCTTACCTACTTATCTCTTTTCCTCTTCTCAACTTATGACCTGCTGTCTGTTTGCCGGATGGAGGAGGCGCTGCCCCGCTACTCTGCTGCCCCAGTACCCCATTGCCCCGCTACTCTGCTGCCCCAGTACCCCATTGCCCCGCTACTCTGCTGCCCCAGTACCCCATTGCCCCGCTACTCTGCTGCCCCAGTACCCCATTGCCCAGCTACTCTGCTGCCCCTCTACCCTGCTGCCTCCCTATCCTGCTGCCCCTCTACCCTGCTGCCCCGCTACTCTGCTGCCCCAGTACCCCATTGCCCTGCTACTCTGCTGCCCCTCTACCCTGCTGCCCCTCTACCCTGCTGCCCCACTACTCTGCTGCCTCGCTACCCTGCTGCCTCCCTATCCTGCTGCCTCGCTACTCTGCTGCCCCAGTACCCCATTGCCCAGCTACTCTGCTGCCCATCTACCCTGCTGCCTCGCTACTCTGCTGCCCCAGTACCCCATTGCCTCGCTACTCTGCTGCCCCAGTACCCCATTGCCTCGCTACTCTGCTGCCCCAGTACCCCATTGCCCCGCTACTCTGCTGCCCCTCTACCCTGCTACCTCACTATCCTGCTGCCCCGCTACCCCTTTACCTTGCTGCCTCGCTATCCTGCTGCCCCAGTACCCAAATACCCCACTACCTTGCTGCCCAGCTACCCTGCTACCTCACTACTCTGCTGCCCCGCTACCCACCTGCCCAAACCCACAACTAATGGAGGATGGTGGAGCCGGCGCCACCAGCAGATGCTCTCAGCACTATGCCCTCACCAACGCTGTGTAATAACATGGGAGTGTGGCGACGGGGAAATACGGTGGTGGTGGTGTGGGGGGGGGGGGGGGCGCCGCCGATTCCTCGCTGTTTACAGTACAAAACACTTGGGGGTCACAAGTCCTTTACCGGTGTTTAAAAGTCGCAAAGTTCTGTGCCACAAATTGTGACTTTTGTGCCTATTTGTTCCCCACTTTATTAAAAGTGGGCAGGGCTTAACAAAAAGGGGATGTGGCCTTGCAAACTATATCTGAAATGTACGCCAGCTTCGCGTTCTCCTCGTGGACCGCCCAGACATGACTCCAGTTTATAAAGAGCGAATCAAAGCAAAGAGTGCAACCCACTGGAGTCACAGCCAAAGCTGCAGCGAAAGCCTTCGGCCACTTCTAGAGCTGCGCACGCCGCGTTCACATGGAGAGATTTGCACAAGCATTGATGTTTATTGGGGGGTTCAGACACAAGTGTTTACGTGTCAGCTTGTCGTATTTTGGTCCGTATGACAGACCTAATGGCCCATGAAAGGCAATGGGATGGTGTGAACATGCATCATACGTGCGCCAATGTGGGCCGTGGAAACGCGGCATACTTCATGGACCAAAGCTGCATCCGCCCGTGTGAATGAGCCCTAACAGTAGATTCGGTGGCATCTTTGAAGTTTCTCTGCCTATGAAGTATATAGACTTCTCTGGCCGTCTGATGGTCCAGAACGCCTGCCGATCCGGCACCTGCCATGATTCCGGATCTTTCTGTATAGAGATTCCTTTATTGCCTTGTGGGCGACCCGCGGACCGGCAGCTCGAGGGTTAATGCCATCACTGCGCTCTGTCTGATCGCTATAATTGCGTTTTTGATCTGCGGCTGTAGGAATCCCCGTCGTAGAGCGGCGGGGCGCCATTTCTCCCCCCTCCATTAACCCAGAATGATGTTCCCGGTTTTGGCAGCGTTCTCAAAGAAGATTATTTGTAGGGAAAATACTGTCTCCACGGATCGGCAGGACTGAGCGAGCGGCGAACGGGCGCTGACAGGCGGCGCGCAGTGAGGTCAGCGCTGACCAGACGCTTCAGAAGACGGATCTGTGTCTGCTGTACGCTAATCCATTGTGAGTGATGTCACACGATGATGTAATGCTGGAGCCGCGCGTCTGCCTGAGGTCACACAGCTGCAGGAAAGGCCACCGATTATTGTCATTCCCTCCCAGATTCTACAAGTGGAAGACCCAACAAGAAGCCGGACGGCATTATGTACTGGAGTGACAGGCGCTGCAGAAACGGACATCCTGTAAGGCGGGGGCAGGGCGAGGGTCGCGCTGGGGGGTTGGTAACATTCGAATAATCCGCCTTATTTATTCCCTTATTGGGACAAAGAGAAATTTCTGCTATTATTGGAGGCGTTCGATATTCTGTCAGACTGCTGAGTCATGTGACCTTCGGGGCGCGACCGCACCGGATGACCGCCAGACACACCTGCACCCCAGTTCTGTCTCCTCTTCCTCCCTGGTCTGCGAGAGTGATCATCAATCTGCAGTCGCTTATAACTGGGCTACAAAAGAGCAGAGCTGCAGTGTAAAGTATGAGTCACAGTTAGATAACAGCCTCTGTCATGAGTGAGACAGATGAGACAGAGAGATACACTCCATCCGGAAAGTCCTCACGCCCTCTCACATCTTTTACATGTTGTGTCCCCCTCATTCTGCACTCAGCACCCCATAATAACAAAGAGGCAACAGAACCCGAGAAATCCTCGTATATTTTGAAAAAATGTGAAACTCCCATTGTATTCACACCCCTTGGTATGATACATGTAGCTCTGGGACCTCCCATTTGTCTGGATCATCTTGGAGATGTTTAATTGGAGTCACCGGTGGTAAATTCAGCTGGTAGGACATAAAGGCCCCCGTCTAGAGAAGGTCTCACCTTTCACAATGCATATCGGAACCAAAATCAATCCCTGCGGAGGACAGAGACTGGATTGTGTGGAGGCTCCAATCTGAAGAAGCTACAAAGCATTTCTGCTGCCCTGAAAGTCCCCAAGAACTCAGCGGCCTCCATAATACTTACATGGAAGAACAACAACCAGGACTCTCCCTAGAGCCACCGACCCACAAACTAAGGAGAAGGGTCTTGTAAGAGAGGAAACCAAGAGCCAAAAGGCTCCCATAATACTTACATGGAAGAACAACCAGGACTCTTCCTAGAGCCACTGACCCCCAAACTAAGGGGGAGAAGGGTCTTGTAAGAGAGGTGACCAAGAGCCAAAAGGCTCCCATAATACTTACATGGAAGAACAACCAGGACTCTTCCTAGAGCCACTGACCCCCAAACTAAGGGGGAGAAGGGTCTTGTAAGAGAGGTGACCAAGAGCCCAGTGGCCCCCATAATACATGGAAGAACAACCAGGACTCTTCCGAGAGACGCTGACCCCCAAACTAAGGAGAAGGGTCTTGTAAGAGAGGTGACCAAGAGCCAAGCGGCCCCCATAATACTTACATGGAAGAACAACCAGGACTCTGCATAGAGCCGCCGACCCTCAAACTAAGGGGTAGAAGGGTCTTGTAAGAGAGGAGACCAAGAGCCCAACGGCCCCCATAATACTAACATGGAAGAACAACCAGGACTCTTCCTAGAGCTGCCGACCCCCAAACTAAGGGGTAGAAGGGTCTTGTAAGAGAGGAGACCAAGAGCCCAATGGCCCCCATAATACTTACATGGAAGAACCACCAGGGCTCTTTCTTTCTAGAGCTGCCGATCCACCAGACTAAGGTGGAGAAGGACCGCGGTAAGAGAGGAGACCAAGAGCCCAGCAGCCCCCATAATACTTACATGGAAGAACAACTAGGACTCTTCGTAGAGCCGCCGCCCCACAAACTAAGGGGAAGAAGGTCTTGTAAGAGAGGAGACCAAGAACCCAGCGGCCCCCATAATACTTACATTGAAGAACAACTAGGATTCTTCCTAGAGCTGCCCACCCCCAAACTAAGGGGGAGAAGGATCTTGTAAGAGAGGTGACCAAGAACCCAGCAGCCCCCATAATACATGGAAGAACAACCAGGACTCTCCCCAGAGCTGCCCACCCCCAAACTAAGGGGGAGAAGGGTCTTGTAAGAGAGGAGACCAAGAGCTCAGCGGCCCCCATAATACTTACATTGAAGAACAACTAGGATTCTTCCTAGAGCCGCCGACCCACCAGACTAAGGTAGAGAAGGACCGCGGTAAGAGAGGAGACCAAGAGCCCAGCAGCCCCCATAATACTTACATGGAAGAACAACTAGGACTCTTCGTAGAGCCGCCGACCCACAAACTAAGGGGAAGAAGGGTCTTGTAAGAGAGGTGACCAAGAACCCAGCAGCCCCCATAATACATGGAAGAACAACCAGGACTCTCCCCAGAGCTGCCCACCCCCAAACTAAGGGGGAGAAGGGAGGTGACAAAGAGCCCAGCGGTCACTCTGGCTGAGCTCCAAAGATCCTGTGTGCAGACAGGAGAAACTTCCAGAAGGTCGACCATCACTGCAGCCTCCACCAATCTGGGCTTAATGGCAGAGGAGCCTAAAAGAAGTCTCAGTAAGACACATCAAAGCTGCCTGGAGTTACCAAAAAGACCCTCAGACTGTGAGAAACAAGATGCTCTGATGACACCAAGATGGAACTTTATGGTCTCCAAGTGTTCTGTCTAGAGGAAACCAGTGGCACCACTAGGTGGAGTATCATGCTGGGAAGGGGGGGACCGGACACGAGGGATGGAAACCAGGTGCCGCTCATCACTGGCCCAATACAATCCCTACAGAGACGCTTGGTGGTGGAGCATCATGCTGGGGGAAGGGAGACCAGTCAGGGTGGATGTGTAACTTTCTGCAGCAACCAAGGTATAAGGCACAACACTGAGGAGATGGCGGGGATAGAGATGGCACTTGTCACGTTGGCTCTACCAAACTACTCCCCAGAGAGATACGTACAGCCTGAGCCAAGGCACCACTAGGCCTCTTCCAGGCAACGCTAGGACAGCGATTACCTGTATAGATGTGTAGCGGACTGAAGAAGTTATCACTCGTGACGCCACCGTTCCTTCACATCGATGGTTGTCCAGCGGAGAAAATAACAGAGTCCACACACGATAAAAGTTGAATACCTCAATCACTGGGAACGGGCAGTGACTGGAACTTTTATTTCATTAAAGATAACTTTCACACACCAGTGCAGGAATAACTGTTGAGCAAAGTCTAGTTATCTGTATGACTCCACTCCTGGACACACACACTCCGGGACACAGGATGACACCAGGCCTATAGATCTAGTTATCTGTATGACTCCACTCCTGGACACACACACTCCAGGACACAGGATGACACCGAGCCTACAGTCCTAGTTATCTGTATGACTCCACTCCTGGACACACACACTCCAGGACACAGGATGACACCGGGCCTACAGTCCTAGTTATCTGTATGACTCCACTCCTGGACACACACACTCCAGGACACAGGATGACACCGGGCCTACAGTCCTAGTTATCTGTATGACACTACTACTGGACAGAACACACTCCAGGACACAGAATGACACTGGGCCTAAAGTCCTAGTTATCTGTATGACTCCGCTCCTGGACACAAAAAGTCCGGGACACAGGATGACACCGGGCCTAGAATCCTAGTTATTTGTATGACTCCACTCCTGGACACATACACTCCTGGACACAGGATGACACCGGGCCTACAGTCCTAGTTATCTGTATGACACTACTACTGGACAGAACACACTCCGGGACATAGGATGACACCGGGCCTACAGTCCTAGTTATCTGTATGACTCCGCTCCTGGACACAGAAAGTCCGGGACACAGGATGACACTAGGCCTATAGTCCTAGTTATCTGTATGACTCCGCTCCTGGACACATACACTCCTGGACACAGGATGACACTAGGCCTACAGTCCTAGTTATCTGTATGACTTAATAGGCCATTTATGCTCCTCTGGGTAATATGCAAATAAGGGAGATGGAATAATACCTCCACAGCGCCATCTATTGTAAGGCAGCATTCCTTCAAGGCAAAGTTAGACTTGTATACAATGACTGGGAATTAAAAGCAAAGCCAGACTCTACATACAGACATCTGTTTCAGGGTATTTGCCCTTCATCAGTGTACAGTAGGAGTCTGGCTTTGCTAGTGAGAGGCCTGGGACAGGGGTCAGAAACACTATCTTTTCTCTTTTCTCTTTCTTTAGAAAGAGCACCTAGATGGTGAGTGAGCAGACTCAAAAGGCCATTCATGGTCCTCTGGGTAATATGCAAATAAGGGAGATGGAATAAGTCCTCCACAGTGCCACCTATTGGAAGGCACCTATTGTAATAGCAAAACCTATAAACACAGCTCCTACCCTCCGGCTATTTGTACAGTAAATTAACCCATTCTAGTGTTCTGAGACCACCTGAAGAATGTCACTTTCTTAGTAAGGCACTACATTATGACAGCGTATATGAAATGGTTTGGGCCAAAACCATGAAGGTACCTCTGCTAGGCTGAACTGAATTCAGGATACAGAATAGGGAAAAAACTCACTTTATGCGCTCCGTCAAACTGTGTCAATGTAAAGGGATCTTACTTGTTGTGGGGTAACAAGTAAGATCCCTTTACATTGACACAGTTTGACGGAGCGCATAAAGTGAGTTTTTTTCCTATTCTGATTACACATTTCTTTCCTCCTCAACACGGTTGTTTGGAGTCGTTCGCTGCTGCTCTCCCCTAGGGGATGTCCCAGGACAGTCAACGTGTACCACTTTAAGTTTGGGTTGAGAGGCCTACGTGGACCAACGAACTGACCGCTCTCTAAATCATAGGACCGGTTCAGTTGCGGTGAGTCTCTATCCACACTAATTCTGTTCTCTATATTTCCACATACCATTGGAGCGCCGCTTCTGACCCAACTATTCTGAATTCAGGATACACTAGTATATCTATGGGGTAGGTACATGACTCTTCTCCCCAAAAACAAAAGATATGAGGCAAGTGAAATGAACATCACTTCCTTTGAAAAACAGAATATAACACTAATGCGGTACCAAAGAATAGAGAAGGGCGACTGGCAGGAAAAACGAGACAAGTGGAATGACCATCACTTTCTCTGACAAGGAAAAGACTCCGTGACGGGTGGTAGGTAAAGTCAATACCCCCCTATCCGTGACTAAAAGGATGAGGTGAAAAGGGTGACCCACCTACTGGGACAGTAAGAACGGTGGACAGACACTGGCACAAATGGCGCATGATGGGGAACAAACCTCCATTCATACACAGTTATCATTCATGCCATTCGTGCCGTCACATTCAAACAGAAGCTTTTTAGCATATTAACAATACTTTACTTTGTTCTCCTCCGGGACATAATCTGAAACTTTAACGTTGCAATAACATGTCCATATAAAACAGCAAAAGCATAGCATGGGCAATCAGCAGCATTGGGCTCTGCATGTGGGAGAAATATATAAGCTGTACAGTCCTTAAATGTTAAGGGGCTTAGCAACAGAACAAGAACATGCCCCCTACGTAAAGAGTCTTTGTATTAGCAGCAACAAGTGCGTCTGTGGGGAAGCACACTACTAGCAAGAATTAGCTCATCTGCGTCGGAGTCTGAAGACCAGCCAGTGGGGGTGGATAGACTTGACCACGTCTCAATTCTCAGGGAGGCTAAAGATGAGGGGCTATCTGGATCCCGCACTCGCCTCTCCACAGTCTGTTTGGAGACACTAAGCTTTGTGAACAAGGCCCCAGTAATTGCTTCAGGATTTCCTCACGGGAGACTTTTCAGTCCCTTGCCCAGGGGGTTCTGTTGTTGTTCACCGCAGCTCTCCCCATGGATGCACAGGCTCATGGGAGTGGAGCAATATTTTAACTCCAGGGTCCTCAAAGTTCCTGACAAAGGGGCGCAACCCTGGGGGAATTGCTGCACTCACCAACCGGGTCTCATGGTGAATAATGATCCATGTGAGGATCAGGGATCCTTTTTGGTATGGAGGAATCCATCAGATCACTACCAGTGTGGGAAGTAGGCAAGTAGGCCGCACTTCCTTTCTGGGCCTGGCCGTATGAATCTCTTCTGCGGAGCTTCCTCGGCATCTCTCCTTGGAAGACAGGGGGTTGACAAGGGTGTCACCAAATCAAGGACCTCCGGCTTGTCTCCCTAATATCACCGCGACTGCGGTGGAGGGTATCCCGCAGGCACACCCTGTAATTTCCTGGCACCCTGGGTCTCTTCCTGGGGAGGAAACATCTTCTCTCTTGAATAACTGTAGACGATCTGAAATGAGAGGTCCAGCGGCTCCTTACTAACACAAAGCTCCACCTCTTTTGCACGGTCCTGACTTTTGCTCCAGAGTCCTTCAGTGGGGGTTGTCCCCCCCCCCCTACTTTTTCTGCTGCCAAGGTGGGAACTCTGGGTCGGGAACGTCCTGTAAAGAAGAAAGACATGGCGGCTGGTGGCCATCTTCGGTGTCCATGTTGGTACTCACGTGGTGCTCTATAGCAAAGTCCATCAATTACACATGGTCCAACAGCATAATGACATCGGCTCTCATAGCAGAATATCTTCTGCCTGCTGTGGTTTGCGAGGAATTTTCTGGTAGAATAGTTGACGTTACGTCTGCAAATGGGAAGTCTTTCCCTAAATACGTGACGACAAGGGAGAGGGCCCTGCCTAGCACAGCAGACTGATTGCTTCAATAGATGCGGGCCTGCACTCGTTCCTGGGACCTAAGTAACCCGTGGCTAACAAAATAAAGGACAAAGCAAACCCCAAAAGGAAACCCAAATGAAATCCCACACTTAGCTGGTGGTGAAGCCGCAGCACACAGAGCCGTCCTCTGTTCACGTCACAGCAGAGACCACACTATCCACGGGATCCACTTACTGCCAGCTCAGACAGCGAGCAACTGGCAATACACAGCACTTTAGCTCAGTATCTAGCCCAGGTAAGTACCCAGCTAATTACCTGGTGCAGAACCAAGTCTAGAACTCACACCGGACTTAGTCAATCCGGCAGCGATCTCAGCACTACTGCAACAGTTGACTTTAACTTGAAACTCAGTCCCGGCTTGTCTGAGTCCTCTTTGGTACTGGAAAAAGACATGGAAGAAACTTGCCTTGGAGATTTGAATTCTGTCCCAACACTCCTGACAGAAAAATGTAATTCTTAGCATGTGAAAGCGGCACAGAGGCATTTTATCCTGTTTGTGGAGCCAAAAGTAAAGGGTTACTTGTAACGTCCCGCAGCAACCGAGACTAGAGGCCCAACACTGAGTAGATGGCGGGGGTACAGATGGCACTTGTCACGGTGGCTCTACCAAACTCCACCCCAGAGGGATGCGTGCGGCCTGAGCCAAGGCACCACTAGGCCTCTTCCAGACAACACTGGCACAGCGATTACCTGTATAGATGTGTAGTGGACTGAAGACGTTGTCACTCGTGATGCCACTGTTCCTTCACACCGTTGGTTGTCCAGCGGAGAAAATAACAGAGTTCACACACTAGGAGAGTTAAATACCTCAATCACTGGGAATGGGCAGTGACTGGAACGTTTACTTCCTTAAAGGTAACTTTCACATGCCAGTGCAGGAATAACAGTTGAGCAAGGTCAGGGAGGAGAACACAGGATGACACTGGGCCTACAGTCCTAGTTAGCTGTATGACTCAGCTCCTGGGCACACACACACCGGGGCACAGGATGACACTGGCCCTACAGTCCTAGTTATCTGTATGACTCCGCTCCTGGACACACACACTGGGACACAGGATGACACTGGGCCTACAGTCCTAGTTATCTGTATGACTCCGCTCCTGGACACACACACTCCAGGACACAGGATGAAACTGGGCCTACAGTCCTAGTTATCTGTATGACTCCGCTCCTGGACACACACACACCGGGACACAGGATGACACTGGGCCTACAGTGCAAGTTATCTGTATGACTCCACTCCTGGACACACACTCCGGGACACAGGATGAAACTGGGCCTACAGTCCTAGCTATCTGTATGACTCCGCTCCTGGACACACACACCGGGACACAGGATGACACTGGGCCTACAGTCCTAGTTATCTGTATGACTCCGCTCCTGGACACACACACACACCGGGACACAGGATGACACCGGGCCTACAGTCCTAGTTATCTGTATGACTCCGCTCCTGGACACACACACCGGGACACAGGATGACACTGGGCCTACAGTCCTAGTTATCTGTATGACTCCGCCCTGGACACACACACTCCGGGACACAGGATGAAACTGGGCCTACAGTCCTAGATATCTGTATGACTCCGCTCCTGGACACACACACACCGGGACACAGGATGACACTGAACCTACAGTTTTAGATATCTGTATGACTCCGCTCCTGGACACACACACTCCGGGACACAGGATGACACCAGGCCTACAGTCCTAGTTATCTGTATGACTCTGCTCCTGGACACACACACTCCGGGACACAGGATGACACTGGGCCTACAGTTCTAGTTATCTGTATGACTCCGCTCCTGGACACACACACTCCAGGACACAGGATGACACCGGGCCTACAGTCCTAGTTATCTGTATGACTCCGCCCTGGACACACACACTCCAGGACACAGGATGACACCGGGCCTACAATCCTAGTTAGCTGTATGACTCAGCTCCTGGACAAACACTCCAGAACACAGGATGACACCGGGCCTACAGTCCTAGTTATCTGTATGACTCTGCTCCTGGACACACACACTCCAGGACACAGGATGACACCGGGCCTACAGTCCTAGTTATCTGTATGACTCTGCTCCTGGACACACACACCCTCTGAGACACAGACACACATTTGAGCTCGAAAAAACACTCCACTGACACTCACTTGTAGACAGAACACTGCACGGCAGGCTCCTTACTTCCACTTACTCAAGGTAGGGGTCCTGGGATGGGACATCAGGATATCTCTCCCAAGCTTCCATTCTGCACCACATGAGGGTTGAAGGTACCCCCATGTGGCCGGCACTCTCCTTCCACATTCTACTGTTGAAGCAATGGAATTCTGAACAACATAATCTCTCCTCTTGCAATCACATATATATCATACGACATCACGTGACAAGACAATTGGTTACATTTTCCAGACATATCCCAGACATTTACAGACATTAACCTTTTACATGCTGCAGTTGTGCAATACACATAAATAAAGACAAGACAATTTGCACAAAGCATCCACACTGAAGACATGACATGTATGACAGTTATGGAGGGGCCAGATATATATACTTCGGGCCACTACAGATAGAAACCAAGCGCTGCTCATCAGCTGTACAATGCAATCCCTACAGTGATGCCTGGTGGTGGAGCATCATGCTGGGGCAGAGGAGACGGGTCAGGGTGGATGGAGACCAGGCACCGCTCATCACCTGCCCAATACCATCCCTACACTGAATCCTGGTGGCGGAGCATCGTGCTGAGGAAGGAGAGACCGGTCAGAGTGGAAGGAAACCAGGTGCCGCTCATCAACGACCCCAAACCATCTGTACAATAAAGCCTGGTGGCGGAGCATCATGCTGATGAAGGGGAGACCGGTCAGGGTGGATGGAAACCAGGCACCGCTCATCACTGGACGATACCATCCCTACACTGAATCCTGGTGGCGGAGCATCATGCTGAGGAAAAAGAGACCGGTCAGAGTGGAAGGAAACCAGGTGCCGCTCATCAACGACCCCAAACCATCTCTACAATAAAGCCTGGTGGCAGAGCATCATGCTGATGAAGGGGAGACCGGTCAGTGTGGATGGAAACCAGGCGCTGCTCATCATCTGTACAATGCAATCCCTACAATGAAGCCTGGTGGTGGAGCATCATGCTGGGGCATGGGAGACCAGTAAGGGTGGATGGAAACCAGGCGCCGCTCATCACCTGCCTAATATCATCCCTACACTGAATCCTGGTGGGGGAGCACCATGCTGAGGAAGGGGAGACCGGTCCGAGTGGAGGGAAACCAGGCGCCACTCATCACCGACCCAAAACCATCTCTACAATAAATCCTGGTGGTGGAGCATCATGCTGATGAAGGGGAGACCGGTCAGGGTGGATGGAAACCAGGCACCGCTCATCACCTGCCCAATACCATTCCTACAGTGAAGCCTGGTGGTGGAGCATCATGCTGAGGAAGGGGAGACCGGACAGAGTGGATGGAAACCAGGCGCCGCTCATCACCTGCCCAATACCATCCTCACCGTAAAACCTGGTGGTGGAGCATCATGCTGGGGGAAGGCAGACTGGTCATGGTGGATGGAAACCAGGTGCCGCTCATCACCTGCCCAATACCATCCTCACAGTAAAGTCTGGTGGTGGAGCATCATGCTGGGGGAAGGCAGACTGGTCATGGTGGATGGAAACCAGGTGCCGCTCATCACCTGCCCAATACCATCCTCACAGTGAAGCCTGGTGGTGGAGCATCATGCTGGGGGAGGGGAGACCGGTCAGGGTGGATGGAAACCAGGCGCCACTCATCACCGGCCCAAAACCATCCCTACAGTGAAGCCTGGTGGTGGCGCATCATGTGAGGGAGACCGGTCAGGGTGGATGGAAACCAGGCGCCACTCATCACCTGTACAATATCATCCCTACAGTGAAGCCTGGTGGTGGAGCATCATGCTGGGTGAGGGGAGACCAGTAAAGGTGGATGGAAACCAGGCGCCGCTCATCACCTGTACAATATCATCCCTACAGTGATGCCTGGTGGTGGAGCATCATGTGGGGGAGGGGAGACCGGTCAGGGTGGATGGAAAGCTAAATGAAGCAAAGTCCAGAGATAATGGCCACCTGATCCAGAGCACAAGGGACCTCGGATGGGGCAAAAGGGTCACCTTCCAACAAGACAATGACCCTAAGACCCCAGCCAAGACCACGCAGGAGGGGGGACAACTCTGTGAATGTCCTTGAGGGGCCGGCCAGAGCCCTGAACCCAATGGGACATTGCTGGAGAGACCTGACAATGGCTGTCCACAGACATCCCCCAGCCAACCTGACAGAGGGCGGAAAACCCAAATCTAGGGGTGCAAACCTTGTGGCATCATTCCCAAGAAGACCGGAGGCTGTAATTGCTGCCAGAGGGGCTCCGACTAATACTGAGCACAGGGTGGGAATACTTCTGGCACTGCGGAAGTTTTTTTTAAAAGACCATTTACCCCCATTCTGTTGTCACATTGTCATTATGGGGTGCTGACTGCAGAATGAGGGGGACACAACAAAATGTGAGAGGGACTTTGCGGACCCCCTTTAAGAGAGAGATGCTCTAGATGTGTGTTTGCAGCGCTCCGTATTGTATTGCAGTTTTCACTTGTGGGTTTTTAAACATTAAAACATTTTTTTCTCTTGTAAGAAACACATTTTACCAAACGGCTCCAATTTGCTGTTACTTCCAGCGCCATGTGACCCTCCCTCCATTCTCAGATGCGTCATTCCTGCTTCTCGCATCCCTTCATTCTTGCTTCTTAGTTTTCTTTGTTATGAGGCAAGTCACTTTTTCCTTGAAGAAAATGAAGACCCCACGTCTCCACCCACTAATCTGTACATTGAATGATAGCATTGTAGAATGTGCGCAGTGATGTCACCGCTGGGCGAAGTGATGTCACCATGTCTGTGATTGCTTGCAGGGCCTGGTGGAGGAGCTGGACTCCTGCGAGAGCGTCTACAGTATGAACGTTGCCATACACAGCCTGTTCAGCCTCAGCCAGGAGGGAACGCGACTCTGCCAGCTGATAGCCCAGGTGAGTCCGGTAACGCCGCGTGTGATGTCATCGAGAAGATAACGCAAACACAAAGCAAAGTCTGATAAGATACAAGATCAGCGCTGAGAACGCTCGTCACCTGTGCAGGAAAGGGTTACACTATGGAAGCCCAGGAGATACAGTGGGAGCGGATGGAAGGGCACCATCCAAGGTCCAAACGAATAGAAGGAAGAAGGACGGGCAGTCGCACCCCAGCTTCCAAGGAACAAGAGGATCAAATGAGCAAAGTGTTTAATCATAAGCCATGCCTCTAAGCCTGCCTAATCCCCCCCATTGTGCTCCACACAATGTCATAGTGCCTTCTTTATATGCCACACAGTAGTGCCTGTCAGGCACAGTAAAGTTGACCCTGGTATGCCCCCTATACAGTAAGGCTGCACCAGTATTGCCACCTCACAGCGAGGAAAGATGCCTCAGTAGTGCCCCACAAATACAGGAAAGATGCCTCAGTAGTGCCCCCGAATACAGAAAAGATACCCCCAATAGTGCCCCCTGAATACAGGAAAGATGCCCCAGTAGTGCCCCAAAGTACAGTATAGATGCCCCCAGTAGTGCCCCACAAATACAGGAAAGATGCACACAGTAGTGCGCCCAAATACAGGAAAGATGCCCCCAGTAGTGCCCCTAAATACAGGAAAGATGCCCCCAGTAGTGCCCCCAGATATAGGAGAAATGCCTCAGTTGTGCCCCCTCCTCCCCTGAATACAGTAAAGATACCCTCAGTAGTGCCCCCAAATACAGGAAAGATGTCCCAAGTAGTGCCCCACAAATACAGGAAAGATGCACACAGTAGTGCCCCACAAATACAGGAAAGATGCACACAGTAGTACCCCCAAATACAGGAAAGATGCCCCCAGTAGTGCCCCTAAATACAGGAAAGATGCCCCCAGTAGTGCCCCCAGATTTAGGAGAAATGCCCCAGTTGTGCCCCCTCCTCCCCCGAATACAGTAAAGATACCCTCAGTAGTGCCCCCAAATACAGGAAAGATGTCCCAAGTAGTGCCCCAAAATACAAGAAAGATGCTCCCAGTAGTACCCCCAATTACAGGGAAGATGCCCCCAATAGTGCCCCACAAAAACATGAAAGATGCCCCCAGTAATGCCCGCAAATACAGGAAACATGCTCCCAGTAGTACCTTCAAATACAGGGAAGATGCCCCCAATAGTGCCCCACAAATACAGGAAAGATGCCTCAGTAGTGCCCCTGAATACAGAAAAGATACCCCCAGTAGTGCCTGCTGAATATGGGAAGGATGCCCCCGGTAGTGCCCCGCAAATATAAGAGAGATGCCCACAGTAGTGCCCCCAAATACAGGAAAGATGCCCCCAGTAGTGCCCCCTGAATACATGAAAGAAGCCCCCAGTAGTCCACCGCAAATACAGGAAAGATGCCTCAGTAGTGTCCCCAAATACAGAAAAGATACCCCCAGTAGTGCCCTCTGAATACAGGAAAGATGCCCCAGTAGTGCCCCAAAGTACAGTAAAGATGCCCCCAGTAGTGCCTCCTGAATACAGGAAATATGCCCCCAGTAGTGCCCCGAAATACAGGAAAGATGCCCCCAGTAGTGCCCCTAAATACAGGAAAGATGCCCCCAGTAGTGCCCCGAAATACAGGAAAGATGCCCCCAGTAGTGCCCCTAAATACAGGAAAGATGCCCCCAGTAGTGCCCCACAAATACAGGAAAGATGCCCACAGTAGTGCCCTGAAATACAGGAAAGATGCCCCCAGTAGTGCCCCTAAATACAGGAAAGATGCCCCCAGTAGTACCCCAAATGCAGGAAGGATGCCCCCAGTTGTGCCCCCCCCCCCCCGAATACAGTAAAGATACCCCCAGTAGTGCCCCCAAATACAGGAAAGATGCCCCCAAGTAGTGCTCCTAAATACAGGAAAGATGCCCCTGGTAGTGCCCCCAAATACAGGGAAAATGCCCGCAGTAGTGCCCCCTGAATACATGAAAGAAGCCCCCAGTAGTGCCCCGCAAATACAGGAAAGATGACACTGTAGTGCCCCCAAATACAGGAAAGATGCCCCCGGTAGTGCCCCCAGATACAGGAAAAATGCCCCCAGTTGTGCCCCCCCCCCCCGAATACAGTAAAGATACCCCCAGTAGTGCCCCCAAATACAGGAAAGATGCCCCCAAGTAGTGCTCCTAAATACAGGAAAGATGCCCCTGGTAGTGCCCCCAAATACAGGGAAAATGCCCGCAGTAGTGCCCCCTGAATACATGAAAGAAGCCCCCAGTAGTGCTCCGCGAATACAGGAAAGATGCCTCAGTAGTGCCCCTGAATACAGAAAAAATACCCCCAGTAGTGCCCCCTGAATACAGGAAAGATGCCCCCAGTAGTGCCCCAAAATACAGTAAAGATACCCCCAGTAGTGCCTCCTAAATACAGGAAGGATGCCCTGAGTAGTGCCTGCTAAATACAGTAAAGATGCCCTCAGTAGTGCCCCCCGAATACAGGAAAGAAGCCCCCAGTAGTGCCCCCAAATACAGGAAAGATACCCCAGTAGTGCCCCACAAATACAGGAAAGATGTCCTAAGTAGTGCCCCAAAATACAGGAAACATGCCCCCAGTGGTCCCCCCATATACAGGAAAGATGCTCTCAGCAGTGCCCGCAAATATAGGAAAGAGGCCCCCAGAAGTGCCCCCAAATACAGGAAAGATGCCCCAAGTAGTGCCCGCAAATACAGTAAAGATGCCCCAGTAGTGCCCCCAAATACAGGATAGATGCCCCAGTAGTGCCCTCATATACAGGATAGATGCCCCCAGTAGTGCCCCCTGCCCCGCTGGAGAAGGTGCTGCCTCAGGTCTAATAGAGGAGAGTGGAGCCGCCGGTAGATGCTGCATTCGTTCTGCATCAGCTCTGCGTCCTCTTCGTTCTCTCCTCCGTGGTGGTCCCGCTGATCACATGTCCGGTACGCCCGCGATGGGCCATCACTGTGTGAGGGTGGATTCAGACGACCAAAAGTGTAGAGGCATGTGAAATAGGTGCCCGTATAACGCGCCCACGCGATGCCTCCCATGTCGATAGAATCATTCAGACAAACCTGCTTCTCTGCGCAAAATACTGTATTAGTCTGCAAAAAGATGGGACCGCAGAAAGCTGCGGACAACGGAAGGAGGAGAAGACCGCCGGCCCCAGCTTGGCACTTAAATGCCATTCTATTCCACGGGAAGGTGTGGCCCGGTCATCTTCTCTTCCCCCCCGTTGTCCACCCGGTAACCCCTCCCCCTCCCTTTTATCATGGAAGTGTATGACGGCTTCCTGCGTAACACGGACAAGGATAGAGCCAGACTTATGTTTTCGCGGATGAAGATTTTGCGTGGAAAAAACATGTTCATCTGAACAATTATTTTCAGGTGTGGCAATGCCTCCACAAGGATATTCGGGTGACATTCGCCCTCCCGCCTCTTTTTTCAAACTTCTGCGCTCTGGCAAGGTGTTTGAACTGCCGGCATGGGAGAAGAAATTTCCGTCATTCAAGCGCAGCTCCGCGTTGCCGAATCTAGTTGTGCTAATGGCAGGGGGAATCCGCCAGGACCAAAGAAATTTCTTCCCCCTCGCCAACAGTTCAAACTTCTCGCAGAGCGCAGGAGTTTGAAAAAAGAGGTGGGAAGACAGCGGCTGCCCGATCCCCCCGCACCACGTATTCACCACCGAGAAATCTCACGGAGATGAGTGGTTTAGTTTAGTCTGGTTATACGACCGCCATTGTCACATAAGGGGAGGAGACCGCGCTCGCGTGAATCCGCCCTCAGATGGGAATCCCCCTGTGATGGATTCCCCACTGTGAGCGGCGGAGACCCTGACACTAGAAGGGAGGGCTTAATAGTACTCAGTTGTAGCTCAGCTGGTGGAGAGTTCAGCCTCGGAGCGCCCGGCCTCTCTGGGAGTCGCTGTCCGGGCACTGAGATGGAGCGACATATTACATCGTTCAGCGACCCAGTGTAACAAGTGGGCGCTCTGGACTGCAATGTGGCAGTTTGGGTGGCAGCCCAGGGCCCAAGACTCCTAGGGGGGCCTACGGCCACTCAAACCACCCACCACCTCAAAACACTGCTTTCTGTGTGGTCGCCCCCCTGGCGCCATGCTGGGTTCCGCTTAGTGTTTTTTGCTTTCTGTGTGGCCGCCCCGCTGGCGCCATGCTGGGTTCCGCTTAGTGTTTTTTGCTTTCTGTGTGGCCGCCCCGCTGGCGCCATGCTAGGTTCCGCTTAGTGTTTTTTGCTTTCTGTGTGGCTGCCCCCCTGGTGCCATGCTAGGTTCCGCTTAGTGTTTTTTGCTTTCTGTGTGGCCGCCCCCCTCGCGCCATGCTAGGTTCCGCTTAGTGTTTTTTGCTTTCTGTGTGGCCGCCCCGCTGGCGCCATGCTGGGTTCCGCTTAGTGTTTTTTGCTTTCTGTGTGGCCGCCCCCCTGGCGCCATGCTGGGTTCCGCTTAGTGTTTTTTGCTTTCTGTGTGGCCGCCCCCCTGGCGCCATGCTGGGTTCCGCTTAGTGTTTTTTGCTTTCTGTGTGGCCGCCCGCTGGCGCCATGCTGGGTTCCGCTTAGTGTTTTTTGCTTTCTGTGTGGCCGCCCCCCTGGCGCCATGCTGGGTTCCGCTTAGTGTTTTTTGCTTTCTGTGTGGCCGCCCCGCTGGTGCCATGCTGGGTTCCGCTTAGTGTTTTTTGCTTTCTGTGTGGCCGGCCCCCTGGCGCCATGCTAGGTTCCGCTTAGTGTTTTTTGCTTTCTGTGTGGCCGCCCCGCTGGCGCCATGTTGGGTTCCGCTTAGTGTTTTTTGCTTTCTGTGTGGCCGCCCCCCTGGCGCCATGCTGGGTTCCGCTTAGTGTTTTTTGCTTTCTGTGTGGCCGCCCCCCTGGTGCCATGCTGGGTTCCGCTTAGTGTTTTTTGCTTTCTGTGTGGCCGCCCCGCTGGCGCCATGCTGGGTTCCGCTTAGTGTTTTTTGCTTTCTGTGTGGCCGCCCCGCTGGCGCCATGCTGGGTTCCGCTTAGTGTTTTTTGCTTTCTGTGTGGCCGCCCCCCTGGCGCCATGCTGGGTTCCGCTTAGTGGTTTTTGCTTTCTGTGTGGCCGCCCCGCTGGCGCCATGCTGGGTTCCGCTTAGTGTTTTTTGCTTTCTGTGTGGCCGCCCCGCTGGCGCCATGCTGGGTTCCGCTTAGTGTTTTTTGCTTTCTGTGTGGCCGCCCCCCTGGCGCCATGCTGGGTTCCGCTTAGTGTTTTTTGCTTTCTGTGTGGCCGCCCCCCTGGCGCCATGCTGGGTTCCGCTTAGTGTTTTTTGCTTTCTGTGTGGCCGCCCGCCTGGCGCCATGCTGGGTTCCGCTTAGTGTTTTTTGCTTTCTGTGTGGCCGCCCCGCTGGCGCCATGCTGGGTTCCGCTTAGTGTTTTTTGCTTTCTGTGTGGCCGCCCCGCTGGCGCCATGCTGGGTTCCGCTTAGTGTTTTTTGCTTTCTGTGTGGCCGCCCCGCTGGCGCCATGCTGGGTTCCGCTTAGTGTTTTTTGCTTTCTGTGTGGCCGCCCGCCTGGCGCCATGCTGGGTTCCGCTTAGTGTTTTTTGCTTTCTGTGTGGCCGCCCCGCTGGCGCCATGCTGGGTTCCGCTTAGTGTTTTTTGCTTTCTGTGTGGCCGCCCCGCTGGCGCCATGCTGGGTTCCGCTTAGTGTTTTTTGCTTTCTGTGTGGCCGCCCCGCTGGTGCCATGCTGGGTTCCGCTTAGTGTTTTTTGCTTTCTGTGTGGCCGGCCCCCTGGCGCCATGCTAGGTTCCGCTTAGTGTTTTTTGCTTTCTGTGTGGCCGCCCCGCTGGCGCCATGTTGGGTTCCGCTTAGTGTTTTTTGCTTTCTGTGTGGCCGCCCCCCTGGCGCCATGCTGGGTTCCGCTTAGTGTTTTTTGCTTTCTGTGTGGCCGCCCCCCTGGTGCCATGCTGGGTTCCGCTTAGTGTTTTTTGCTTTCTGTGTGGCCGCCCCGCTGGCGCCATGCTGGGTTCCGCTTAGTGTTTTTTGCTTTCTGTGTGGCCGCCCCGCTGGCGCCATGCTGGGTTCCGCTTAGTGTTTTTTGCTTTCTGTGTGGCCGCCCCCCTGGCGCCATGCTGGGTTCCGCTTAGTGGTTTTTGCTTTCTGTGTGGCCGCCCCGCTGGCGCCATGCTGGGTTCCGCTTAGTGTTTTTTGCTTTCTGTGTGGCCGCCCCCCTGGCGCCATGCTGGGTTCCGCTTAGTGTTTTTTGCTTTCTGTGTGGCCGCCCCCCTGGCGCCATGCTGGGTTCCGCTTAGTGTTTTTTGCTTTCTGTGTGGCCGCCCCGCTGGTGCCATGCTGGGTTCCGCTTAGTGTTTTTTGCTTTCTGTGTGGCCGCCCCGCTGGCGCCATGCTGGGTTCCGCTTAGTGTTTTTTGCTTTCTGTGTGGCCGCCCCCCTGGCGCCATGCTGGGTTCCGCTTAGTGTTTTTTGCTTTCTGTGTGGCCGCCCCCCTGGCGCCATGCTGGGTTCCGCTTAGTGTTTTTTGCTTTCTGTGTGGCCGCCCGCCTGGCGCCATGCTGGGTTCCGCTTAGTGTTTTTTGCTTTCTGTGTGGCCGCCCCGCTGGCGCCATGCTGGGTTCCGCTTAGTGTTTTTTGCTTTCTGTGTGGCCGCCCCGCTGGCGCCATGCTGGGTTCCGCTTAGTGTTTTTTGCTTTCTGTGTGGCCGCCCCGCTGGCGCCATGCTGGGTTCCGCTTAGTGTTTTTTGCTTTCTGTGTGGCCGCCCGCCTGGCGCCATGCTGGGTTCCGCTTAGTGTTTTTTGCTTTCTGTGTGGCCGCCCCGCTGGCGCCATGCTGGGTTCCGCTTAGTGTTTTTTGCTTTCTGTGTGGCCGCCCCGCTGGCGCCATGCTGGGTTCCGCTTAGTGTTTTTTGCTTTCTGTGTGGCCGCCCCGCTGGCGCCATGCTGGGTTCCGCTTAGTGTTTCTTTGCTTTCTGCGTGGCCGCCCCGATAGCGCCATGCTGGGTTCCGCTTAGTGTTTTTTTCCCTGTTAATTGCTACATTGTATCATCTGCTGTAAACAGTGACTTGCGGTTCTACTCGCTGCTGCTGGTGTATCCAGCATCTTGCATCGCTGCCCGCCAGACCCGCTTACATTAGTTTCTGTCTCGGTGCCCCTCCTCTGGCTCGGCTGCCAGCGGCACTTCTGGTTCCTGATCCTCTGTGGAGTTGGGGGCCATTCTTACCTTTTAACCCCTTCCTGCTATATGACGTATATATCCGTCCTGTGTGGGGCTTACATCCCAATCCATAATGGATGCATTGGGGCACGAGGACTGGACAGTCACAAACAGTCAGGCTCCTGTAAAACTGTTGCTCAGAGCACCCTTAGGGTAAATATCCACTACAGTTTTTTTTTCTCACTCCGAAATTCGCAGCGTTTTTTTTTCTGCAGGGGTCTATGGGACTTGTAATGTTAAAATCACAATTTACCACGAAATTGCGATTTTGCGTGATCATGATTTTAACATTACAAGTCCCATAGACCCCTGCAGAAAAAAAACGCTGCGAATTTTGGAGTGAGAAAAAAAAACTGTAGTGGGTAGTCGTCACCCTAAGGTGGCGCAGTGAGCGTTGCCTACGGCATCCAAACTGTTGACAGAGGGAGCGGCCCACCGTCCCCAGAGACAAAATCACCACTTAGAACTCTGATGCGCTGTTTTTTTCTTCACTATTTCCTACATTGTATTATCTGCTGTAAATTGTCCATATAGTGCTATATACTGTCCATATAGTGCTAAACTGTGTCCATATAGTGCCATATACTGTCCATATAGTGCTATATACTGTCCATATAGTGCTATACGTTATCCATATAGTGCTATACTGTGTCCATATAGTGCCATATAATGTCCATACAGTGCTAAACTGTGTCCATATAGTGCTATACTTTATCCATATACTGCTATACTGTGTCCATATAGTGCCATATAATGTCCATATAGGGATATACCGTGTAGTGCCATACTGTATCCATATACTGCTGTACCGTGTCCATATAGTGCCACACTTTATCCATATAGTTCATACTGTGTCCATATACTGCTATACTTTATCTATATAGTGCTATTTCATGTCCATATAGTGCTATAACATGTTCATATGGTGCTATACAGGGTTCATATAGTGCTATACCTGATTCATATAGTAATATATTGTGTTCAAATAGTGCCATATAATGTCCATATAATGCTATGCAATGTCCATTTAGCGCTACACAGTGTCCATATAGTACTATACCGTGTTCATACAGTGACATACAATGTCCATATAGTGCTATACTGTGTCCATGTAGTGCTATACTGTGTCCATATAGTACCATTAAAATGTCCATATATTGCTATACCGTGTTCATACAGTGACATACAATGTCCATATAGTGCTATACTGTGTCCATGTAGTGCTATACTATGTCCATATAGTATAATGAAATGCCCACATAGTGCTATCCAGTGTCCATGTAGTACTATACCGTGTTCATATAGTGCCATACCGTGTCCATATAGTGCCATATAATGCCCATATAGTGCTAAACAGTGTACGTATAGTGCCACACTTTATCCATATAGTGACATACAATGTCCATAAAGTGCTATACCGTGTCCATACAGTGCCACACTTTATCCATATAGTGCCATTCAATGTTCATATAGTGCTCTTCCGTGTCCATATAGTGTCATACAATCTCCATGTAGTGCTATACCATGTCCATATAGTGCCATGCAATTTCCATATAGTGCTATATGGTGTTCATATAGTGGTATACCATGTTCATATGGTGCCATATAATGTCCATATAAGGCTATACTATATCCACATAGTGCTATAACATGTCTATATAGTGCTATACTGTGACCATATATTGCCAAACAATTTCTATATAGTGCTATACAGTGTTCATATAGTGCCATATAATGTCCATATAGTGCTATACCGTGTCCATACAGTGCCACACTTTATCCATATAGTGCCATTTAATGTTCATATAGTGCTATACAGTGTCCATATAGTGCAATGGAAGTGTTCATTTAATGCTATACCCTGTACATATAGTGCCATACTTGTCCATATAGTGCCATATAATGCCCATATAGTGCCATATAGTGTCCATATACTGCTATACAGTGTGTATATATAGTGCCACACTTTATCCATATAGTGTCATACAATGTTGATATAGTGCCATATAATGTCCATATAGTACTATACAGTGTACATATAATGCTATGCAGTGTCCATATAGTACTATACCATGTTCATGTAGTGCCATACAATGTCCATACAGTGCTGTGCCCTATCCATATAGTACTACTACACATGGTGGCAAACAGTTCTTTGCTGAGAGTGCCATGCTTGGCACAAATTCCTGTCGCACAACGCTCCGACATCATGGAGCAGCTACTGCTGATGGCGCCCCCCTTCCTGTGTGGAGAAAACAAAAAATCTCAACTGCTCAGCCGTCCAATAAAAGGAAGTGATAATGAGAGAGGTGGATCTGCTGGCAGCGGGCACAGGACGTGGTAGTGCCAGGGCATCTCACTAGAAACCCGCTGGGCTCTGCTGCATCGACATTTGGATTCATTATAAAGAGCTTGCAGCCTGCATGAGACTCATCCCGACTTCCATCTGACGGTGACGGCCTTTCAAAAGTTCTGAAAACTGCAAAAATTGGTAATCGAGCCGATGGCGGGGCGAGGCTTCACTGTCCGCATGGAAATGTGCCAGGAAGACAGTTTATTTGAATCGAAGTGTAAATAAAGTGTGGCTGAGCGATGCTGAGGAGCCGGTGTCTGCGCCGGCCATGTGCCAGCCTTCAAAGGGTCATGGGAATGGAACATCACATAACACAAGCGAAGGGAGGAAGTTCATGTGGAGTAACAGAGCCGTGCATCCTGCAGAGGAGCGCCAGTCATCATGGGGATTCCTAGAATATCAGGTCAGGCTTCCTGCAGCACGATGACTGCGATTCCTCTACATTCATGAAGACAACGCAGTCCACAAGTGAAGAGGCAGATTTCAATCGTAATCTCTAGAGATGAGCGAGCACCAAAATGCTCGGGTGCTCGTTGGTCGAGTCAATCTTTTCGTAATGCTCAAGATCTCGTTTCGAGTAACGAACCCCATTAAAGGCAGTAGGCGACTCGAGCATTTTTGTATGGGACCGAGGCTTGTCAAACACCAGAAAACATCAGAAAGTCATGGAAACACCACAGAAATGGATAGGGAACTGCAGGGGCAGCATGCATGGCTGCATCTGGGGCTCCCAGGTCCCACTATTAAGCCAAAATGGGGGCAAGAGTCTGGCGTCACCCCCCTAACAATTTACTTCGGACAAACCCTCATTAGCAAGGCACACGTGCTGGCACATCTTAGCTAAGCACCACACTACCTCCAACCAAGGACAATCACTGCCTGCGGGTGACACCGCTGCCTCTTCTCCTGGGTTACAGGCTGGCATTGCTGTCCAAACCCCCCCCCCCTCCCGCACGACCCTGCGTCCACAGCGCACACAAAAGTTTGCTGATGAGAATGGATGATAAATTAATGTACGGTCATCATACCAATCCCTTGCCACCTCCATCACAAAATTGTCAGGAGCCGCAAACGTGGGCATAAAGGGGACTCAGCTGCCAGACCAGCACTTCTACACATCTCCACAATGCAGCAATACTCTGTGTGGAAAGTATGTGAGCGTGCCCTGGGTCAGGCTCGGTCCCAGCAAACACCTTGTGTGGCCCAACGTGCCGTGAGTGCCATAGCAATGGGAAATCCATGTGTCCCCACACACTACATTCTGTGTAGGTGTCAGATAGCTCAACACCGCTATGGGAAGTCTTTGAGTTCCTTGGGCTTGCCTATGCTGTCGGTGCACAAAGATTGTACCGTGTTTCCCCGAAAATAAGGCACCCCCTAAAATTTGCAGAAGTCCTAAATATAATGCACCCCCCGATAGTAAGGCATAGTAAAGTGTGCAGGCAAGTCAAGAGGCCTGTCCCCTGCTGCCATCCCCGTTGTCTCCTACCTCCAGATGTATAGGTAGATCTGCAGACAGTCTGCTGTTATCCTGTCCCTGCTGTGCTGTACGAGTGTGCTGTTGTGAGTTCCCCTTGCTGGCTGGAAAAGTCCATACTGTATGTTCTGTTCCTGCTATACATGTCTGCTGTGATGAGCTCCCCCTGGTGGCAGGAAGCTGCAATACCATCCCTGCTTACAAGTGGTACAGGAACTTCTGTCTGCAGACAGGTACGTTACTTTACAGCCCTTTTTTTTTATGGCTCTGTGTGTGATTCTTAAGGCTGGGTTCTCACGGAGCATATTTCCAGCGGAAATCTCGCAGTTTGGCCACAGCGATAAACAGCGAGATATCGCGCTGCTTCAAAACCCACGGGACTTAGCCGCTTGTTTTGAAGTGACCTGGCTGCACACTTTTCCATTTCTGTGGCCGGGGAATCCGCACCACAACACCTGCTTCTCCCAGCTTTGCCGTGACAGATTTGCTGTCCCATGTGGACAAGATTTCTGAGAAATTTCGTCCACAAAGCTGGCCAATTAAGGGATTAGCGGCCACAGACGGATTTGCCGCGGCGAAATAAGACACCCCCTGAAAATAAGACGTAGCGCATATTTGGGAGCAAAAATTTATATAAGACGCGTCTTATTTTCGGGGAAACAGGGTATTACACAAGAAGAAATCAGAGTGCCCAAACATGGCAGAGTTTCACCCCGCCAAGGTCCTCGGCCTCAGGCCACAATTCATGCCCTAGTCAGTCAGTGTATTTGTGCCAGACAGGTAAAACACTGCAATGGGAAATCTTTGTGCACTCACAGCATAGGTGAGCCCAAGGAACTCAAGCATGGTATTACACATGAGGAAATCAGAGTGCCCAAACATGACAGAGTTTCAGCCCGCCAAGGACCTCTGCCTCGGCACACATTTCTGCCCAATTCATTCTTTGTGTGTGTCAAATAGCTGAACAATGCAATGGGGAAGCCTTTGTGCACCCACAGTATAGCCGAGCCCCTGGAACCCAGGGACAAAATTAGACAGGAAGAAAAGAGAGTGCCCAAACATGGCAGAGTTTCACCCCGCCCAGGAACTCGGCCCACATTTCTGCCCTAGTCATTCAGTGTATTTGTGCCAGATAGGTAAAATATCACAATGGGAAAGCCGTCTGCACCCCAGCCAAGTCAGTCAGTGTATTTCTGCCAGACAGATAAAACAACGCAATGGGAAGTCTTTGGGCACCCACAGCATAGGCGAGCCCATGAAACTCAAAGATGGTATTACAAATAAAGAAATCAGAGTGCCAAAACAAGGCAGTTTCACCCCGCCCAGGACCTCGGCCTTGGCTCACACCCTCAGTAATCGTGGGCATAAAGCGGACTCGGATGCTAGTACAGCTGTGAACGTTTCTTTAAATCAGTAACGGTTGCTTTTATCGCTCCAAAGACTGGATGAACCACAAAGACGTTCCACAGGCCATACCTGGCGCAGTTGATTCTTCCCGCCCAGGACCTTGACCTCTGCCCACACCCTCAGTAAACATGGGCCTCAAGCGGACTCGGATGCTAGTGCAGCTGTGAACGTCTCATTAGTGCAGTAATGCTTCTTTTGTTTGGCCCAAACCAGTGTCTCAGATAACTGTTGTAACACAAGAGAAAATACATGTTGCCCAGCGCTCGTCCCATGACCCCAAGCAGGTGGAGGAGGTGGCATAACAATGCGAAGAAACCACGACCAGGACCTGCTATAGTCTGTGTGGGAGGTACGTGAGCGGGCCCAGGGTCAGGCTCGGTCCCAGCCTCCACCTTGTGTGACCCAAGGTGCCGTGAGTTACAAAGCAATGGGAAATCCATGTGTCCCCACACACTTCATTCTGTGTAGGTGTCAGATAGCTGAACACTGCAATGGGAAGTCTTTGTGCACCCACAGTATAGGCAGACCCCAGTAACATTTCTGCAGCTGAAGTATAGGCGAACCCCTATAACATTTCTGCAGCTGAAGTATAGGCGGACCCCTGTAACATTTCTGCAGCTGAAGTATAGGCGGACCCCTGTAACATTTCTGCAGCTGAAGTATAGGCGGACCCCTGTAACATTTCTGCAGCTGAAGTATAGGCGGACCCCTGTAACATTTCTGCAGCTGAAGTATAGGCGGACCCCTCAAACCATTCTAGTTTTAATTGAAATGATATTTATAAAAGCTAAAAGTCAGCAGTGTAACTTTAGATGTCGTGCCTCCATGACCATCATCTGCCGCGCCAGAGGTCAGGCGCACAGCCGTCGCCGTTTCTCCTACCATTACATTTCTGAGAGGTTCGTTGAATAGAATGTTTTTCCCCACCTTACTGCTCCCTCTGATGTGCTGGATACATCTGTGCAAAGTGAGAAATACAAGAAATGCAGGGTGCGTCACGGAAAATTACCCTGCTGCCGCAGTCCTATGGAAGCTGTGCACAGGAAAATAAGTATGCGTTGTCCATAGCAACCAGTTAGAGCGCTGCTGTCATTTTACCTCAGCAGTGGAGAGTATTTCGCATTAGAGTGAAGCATGCTTGTAATTTGCCGTGGTCCATGTATATATGTATACTCTAAAGGATTTTCTGTGGCTATTTGCCCACTAAAGATCTCATCTGTGGAGTAACTGTTGTTGTAATCTTCATATTACAATAGTAGCGAGTGCAAAAGTACTTATACTCTAGTATTATAGTAGTTATATTCTGGTACATAGGGGGCAGTATTATAGTGGTTATATTCTGGTACATAGGGGGCAGTATTATAGTAGTTATATTCTTGTACATAGGGGGCAGTATTATAGTAGTTATATTCTTGTACATAGGAGGCAGTATTATAGTAGTTATATTCTTGTACATAGGGGGCAGTATTATAGTAGTTATATTCTTGTACATAGGGAGCAGTATTATAGTAGTAATATTCTTGTACATAGGAGGCAGTATTATAGGAGTTATATTCTTGTACATGGGAGCAGTATTATAGTAGTTATATTCTTGTACATAGGGGGCAGTATTATAGTAGTTATATTCTTGTACATAGGGGGCAGTATTATAGTAGTTATATTCTTGTACATGGGGGACAGTATTATAGTAGTTATATTCTTGTACATAGGGGCAGTATTATAGTAGTTATATTCTTGTACATAGGGGGCAGTATTATAGTAGTTATATTCTTGTACATAGGGGGCAGTATTATAGTAGTTATATTCTTGTACATAGGGGGCAGTATTATAGTAGTTATATTCTTGTACATAGGAGCAGTATTATAGTAGTTATATTCTTGTACATAGGGGGCAGTATTATAGTAGTTATATTCTGGTACATAGGGGGCAGTATTATAGTGGTTATATTCTGGTACATAGGGGGCAGTATTATAGTAGTTATATTCTTGTACATAGGGGGCAGTATTATAGTAGTTATATTCTTGTACATAGGGGGCAGTATTATAGTAGTTATATTCTTGTACATAGGAGGCAGTATTATAGTAGTTATATTCTTGTACATAGGGGGCAGTATTATAGTAGTTATATTCTTGTACATAGGGAGCAGTATTATAGTAGTAATATTCTTGTACATAGGAGGCAGTATTATAGGAGTTATATTCTTGTACATGGGAGCAGTATTATAGTAGTTATATTCTTGTACATAGGGGGCAGTATTATAGTAGTTATATTCTTGTACATAGGGGGCAGTATTATAGTAGTTATATTCTTGTACATGGGGGACAGTATTATAGTAGTTATATTCTTGTACATAGGGGCAGTATTATAGTAGTTATATTCTTGTACATAGGGGGCAGTATTATAGTAGTTATATTCTTGTACATAGGGGGCAGTATTATAGTAGTTATATTCTTGTACATAGGGGGCAGTATTATAGTAGTTATATTCTTGTACATAGGAGCAGTATTATAGTAGTTATATTCTTGTACATAGGGGGCAGTATTATAGTAGTTATATTCTTGTACATAGGGGGCAGTATTATAGTAGTTATATTCTTGTACATAGGGGGCAGTATTATAGTAGTTATATTCTTGTACATAGGGGGCAGTATTATAGTAGTTATATTCTTGTACATAGGAGGCAGTATTATAGTAGTTATATTCTTGCACATAGGGGGCAGTATTATAGTAGTTATATTCTTGTATATAGGGGGCAGTATTATGGTAGTTATATTCTTGTACATAGGGGGCAGTATTATAGTAGTTATATTCTTGTACATAGGAGGCAGTATTATAGTAGTTATATTCTTGTATATAGGGGGCAGTATTATAGTAGTTATATTCTTGTACATAGGGGCAGTATTATAGTAGTTATATTCTTGTACATAGTGGGCAGTATTATAGTAGTTATATTCTTGTACATAGGGGGCAGTATTATAGTAGTTATATTCTTATACATAGGGGGCGGTATTATAGTAGTTATATTCTTGTATATAGGGGGCAGTATTATAGTAGTTATATTCTTGTACATAGGGGGCAGTATTATAGTAGTTATATTCTTGTACATCGGGAGCAGTATTATAGTAGTTATATTCTTGTACATCGGGAGCAGTATTATAGTAGTTATATTCTTGTACATAGGGGGGCAGTATTATAGTAGTTATATTCTTGTACATAGGGGGCAGTATTATAGTAGTTATATTCTTGTACATAGGAGGCAGTATTATAGTAGTTATATTCTTGTACATAGGGGGCAGTATTATAGTAGTTATATTCTTGTACATCGGGAGCAGTATTATAGTAGTTATATTCTTGTACATAGGGGGCCGTATTATAGTAGTTATATTCTTGTACATAGGGGGCAGTATTATAGTAGTTATATTCTGGTACATAGGGGGCAGTATTATAGTAGTTATATTCTTGTACATAGGGGGCAGTATTATAGTAGTTATATTCTTGTACATAGGGGGCAGTATTATAGTAGTTATATTCTGGTACATAGGGGGCAGTATTATAGTAGTTATATTCTTGTACATAGGGGGCAGTATTATAGTAGTTATATTCTTGTACATAGGGGGCAGTATTAAAGTAGTTATATTCTTGTACATAGGGGGCAGTATTATAGTAGTTATATTCTGGTACATAGGGGGCAGTATTATAGTAGTTATATTCTTGTACATAGGGGGCAGTATTATAGTAGTTATATTCTTGTACATAGGGGGAAGTATTATAGTAGTTATATTCTTGTACATAGGGGGCAGTATTACAGTAGTTATATTCTTGTACATAGGGGGCAGTATTATAGTAGTTATATTCTTGTACATAGGGGGCAGTATTAAAGTAGTTATATTCTTGTACATAGGGGGCAGTATTATAGTAGTTATATTCTGGTACATAGGGGGCAGTATTATAGTAGTTATATTCTTGTACATAGGGGGCAGTATTATAGTAGTTATATTCTTGTACATAGTGGGCAGTATTATAGTAGTTATATTCTTGTACATAGGAGGCAGTATTATAGTAGTTATATTCTTGTACATAGGGGGCAGTATTATAGTAGTTATATTCTTGTACATAGTGGGCAGTATTATAGTGGTTATATTCTTGTATATAGGGGGCAGTATTATAGTAGTTATATTCTTGTACATAGGAGGCAGTATTATAGTAGTTATATTCTTGTACATAGGGGGCAGTATTATAGTAGTTATATTCTTGTACATCGGGAGCAGTATTATAGTAGTTATATTCTTGTACATAGGGGGCCGTATTATAGTAGTTATATTCTTGTACATAGGGGGCAGTATTATAGTAGTTATATTCTGGTACATAGGGGGCAGTATTATAGTAGTTATATTCTTGTACATAGGGGGCAGTATTATAGTAGTTATATTCTTGTACATAGGGGGCAGTATTATAGTAGTTATATTCTTGTACATAGGGGGCCGTATTATAGTAGTTATATTCTTGTACATAGGAGGCAGTATTATAGTAGTTATATTCTTGTACATAGGGGGCAGTATTATAGTAGTTATATTCTTGTACATAGGGGGCAGTATTATAGTAGTTATATTCTGGTACATAGGGGGCAGTATTATAGTAGTTATATTCTTGTACATAGGGGGCAGTATTATAGTAGTTATATTCTTGTACATAGGGGGCAGTATTAAAGTAGTTATATTCTTGTACATAGGGGGCAGTATTATAGTAGTTATATTCTGGTACATAGGGGGCAGTATTATAGTAGTTATATTCTGGTACATAGGGGGCAGTATTATAGTAGTTATATTCTTGTACATAGGGGGCAGTCTTATAGTAGTTATATTCTTGTACATAGGGGGAAGTATTATAGTAGTTATATTCTTGTACATAGGAGGCAGTATTATAGTAGTTATATTCTTGTACATAGGGGGCAGTATTATAGTAGTTATATTCTTGTACATAGGGGGCAGTATTATAGTAGTTATATTCTTGTACATAGTGGGCAGTATTATAGTAGTTATATTCTTGTACATAGGAGGCTGTATTATAGTAGTTATATTCTTGTACATAGGGGGCAGTATTATAGTAGTTATATTCTTGTACATAGTGGGCAGTATTATAGTGGTTATATTCTTGTATATAGGGGGCAGTATTATAGTAGTTATATTCTTGTACATAGGAGGCAGTATTATAGTAGTTATATTCTTGTACATAGGAGCAGTATTATAGTAGTTATATTCTGGTACATAGGGGGCAGTATTATAGTAGTTATATTCTTGTACATAGGAGGCAGTATTATAGTAGTTATATTCTTGTACATAGGGGGCAGTATTATAGTAGTTATATTCTTGTACATAGGGGGCAGTATTATAGTAGTTATATTCTTGTACATAGTGGGCAGTATTATAGTAGTTATATTCTTGTACATAGGAGGCAGTATTATAGTAGTTATATCCTTGTACATAGGGGGCAGTATTATAGTAGTTATATTCTTGTACATAGTGGGCAGTATTATAGTGGTTATATTCTTGTATATAGGGGGCAGTATTATAGTAGTTATATCCTTGTACATAGGGGGCAGTATTATAGTAGTTATATTCTTGTACATAGGGGGCAGTATTATAGTAGTTATATTCTTGTACATCGGGAGCAGTATTATAGTAGTTATATTCTTGTACATAGGGGGCCGTATTATAGTAGTTATATTCTTGTACATAGGGGGCAGTATTATAGTAGTTATATTCTGGTACATAGGGGGCAGTATTATAGTAGTTATATTCTGGTACATAGGGGGCAGTATTATAGTAGTTATATTCTTGTACATAGGGGGCAGTATTATAGTAGTTATATTCTGGTACATAGGGGGCAGTATTATAGTAGTTATATTCTTGTACATAGGGGGCAGTATTATAGTAGTTATATTCTTGTACATAGGGGGCAGTATTAAAGTAGTTATATTCTTGTACATAGGGGGCAGTATTATAGTAGTTATATTCTGGTACATAGGGGGCAGTATTATAGTAGTTATATTCTTGTACATAGGGGGCAGTATTATAGTAGTTATATTCTTGTACATAGGGGGAAGTATTACAGTAGTTATATTCTTGTACATAGGGGGCAGTATTATAGTAGTTATATTCTTGTACATAGGGGGCAGTATTAAAGTAGTTATATTCTTGTACATAGGGGGCAGTATTATAGTAGTTATATTCTGGTACATAGGGGGCAGTATTATAGTAGTTATATTCTTGTACATAGGGGGCAGTATTAAAGTACTTATATTCTTGTACATAGGAGCAGTATTATAGTATTTATATTCTGGTACATAGGGGGCAGTATTATAGTAGTTATATTCTTGTACATAGGGGGCAGTATTATAGTAGTTATATTCTTGTACATAGGGGGCAGTATTAAAGTAGTTATATTCTTGTACATAGGGGGCAGTATTATAGTAGTTATATTCTGGTACATAGGGGGCAGTATTATAGTAGTTATATTCTTGTACATAGGGGGCAGTATTATAGTAGTTAGATTCTTGTACATAGGGGGCAGTATTATAGTAGTTATATTCTTGTACATAGGGGGCAGTATTAAAGTAGTTATATTCTTGTACATAGTAGGCAGTATTAAAGTAGTTATATTCTTGTACATAGGGGGCAGTATTATAGTAGTTATATTCTTGTACATAGGGGGCAGTATTATAGTAGTTATATTCTTGTATATAGGGGGCAGTATTATAGTAGTTATATTCTTGTACATAGAGGCAGTATTATAGTAGTTATATTCTTGTACATAGGAGCAGTATTATAGTAGTTATATTCTTGTACATAGGGGGCAGTATTATAGTAGTTATATTCTGGTACATAGGGGGCAGTATTATAGTAGTTATATTCTTGTACATAGGGGGCAGTATTATAGTAGTTATATTCTTGTACATAGGGGGCAGTATTAAAGTAATTATATTCTTGTACATAGGGGGCAGTATTATAGTAGTTATATTCTGGTAAATAGGGGGCAGTATTATAGTAGTTATATTCTTGTACATAGGGGGCAGTATTATAGTAGTTATATTCTTGTACATAGGGGGCAGTATTAAAGTACTTATATTCTTGTACATAGGGGGCAGTATTATAGTAGTTATATTCTGGTACATAGGGGGCAGTATTATAGTAGGTATATTCTTGTACATAGGGGGCAGTATTATAGTAGTTATATTCTTGTACATAGGGGGCAGTATTAAAGTAGTTATATTCTTGTACATAGGGGGCAGTATTAAAGTAGTTATATTCTTGTACATAGGGGGCAGTATTATAGTAGTTATATTCTTGTACATAGGGGGCAGTATTATAGTAGTTATATTCTTGTATATAGGGGGCAGTATTATAGTAGTTATATTCTTGTACATAGGAGGCAGTATTATAGTAGTTATATTCTTGTACATAGGGGGCAGTATTAAAGTAGTTATATTCTTGTACATAGGGGGCAGTATTATAGTAGTTATATTCTTGTACATAGGGGGCAGTATTATAGTAGTTATATTCTTGTACATACAGGGCAGTATTATAGTAGTTATATTCTTGTACATAGGAGCAGTATAATCGTAGTTATATTCTTGTACATAGGGGGCAGTATTATAGTAGTTATATTCTTGTACATAGGGGGCAGTATTATAGTAGTTATATTCTTGTACATAGGAGGCAGTATTATAGTAGTTATATTCTTGTACATAGGAGCAGTATTATAGTAGTTATATTCTTGTACATAGGGGGCAGTATTATAGTAGTTATATTCTTGTACATAGAGGGCAGTATTATAGTAGTTATATTCTTGTACATAGGAGCAGTATTATAGTAGTTATATTCTTGTACATAGGGGGCAGTATTATAGTAGTTATATTCTTGTACATAGGAGCAGTATTATAGTAGTTATATTCTTGTACATAGGGGGCAGTATTATAGTAGTTATATTCTTGTACATAGGAGCAGTATTATAGTAGTTATATTCTTGTACATAGGGGGCAGTATTATAGTAGTTATATTCTTGTACATAGAGGGCAGTATTATAGTAGTTATATTCTTGTACATAGGGGGCAGTATTATAGTAGTTATATTCTTGTACATAGGAGGCAGTATTATAGTAGTTATATTCTTGTACATAGGGGGCAGTATTATAGTAGTTATATTCTTGTACATAGAGGGCAGTATTATAGTAGTTATATTCTTGTACATAGGAGGCAGTATTATAGTAGTTATATTCTTGTACATAGGGGGCAGTATTATAGTAGTTATATTCTTGTACATAGGGGGCAGTATTATAGTAGTTATATTCTTGTACATAGTGGGCAGTATTATAGTAGTTATATTCTTGTACATAGGAGGCAGTATTATAGTAGTTATATTCTTGTACATAGGGGGCAGTATTATAGTAGTTATATTCTTGTACATAGTGGGCAGTATTATAGTGGTTATATTCTTGTATATAGGGGGCAGTATTATAGTAGTTATATCCTTGTACATAGGGGGCAGTATTATAGTAGTTATATTCTTGTACATCGGGAGCAGTATTATAGTAGTTATATTCTTGTACATAGGGGGCCGTATTATAGTAGTTATATTCTTGTACATAGGGGGCAGTATTATAGTAGTTATATTCTGGTACATAGGGGGCAGTATTATAGTAGTTATATTCTGGTACATAGGGGGCAGTATTATAGTAGTTATATTCTTGTACATAGGGGGCAGTATTATAGTAGTTATATTCTGGTACATAGGGGGCAGTATTATAGTAGTTATATTCTTGTACATAGGGGGCAGTATTATAGTAGTTATATTCTTGTACATAGGGGGCAGTATTAAAGTAGTTATATTCTTGTACATAGGGGGCAGTATTATAGTAGTTATATTCTGGTACATAGGGGGCAGTATTATAGTAGTTATATTCTTGTACATAGGGGGCAGTATTATAGTAGTTATATTCTTGTACATAGGGGGAAGTATTATAGTAGTTATATTCTTGTACATAGGGGGCAGTATTACAGTAGTTATATTCTTGTACATAGGGGGCAGTATTATAGTAGTTATATTCTTGTACATAGGGGGCAGTATTAAAGTAGTTATATTCTTGTACATAGGGGGCAGTATTATAGTAGTTATATTCTGGTACATAGGGGGCAGTATTATAGTAGTTATATTCTTGTACATAGGGGGCAGTATTATAGTAGTTATATTCTTGTACATAGGGGGCAGTATTAAAGTACTTATATTCTTGTACATAGGAGCAGTATTATAGTATTTATATTCTGGTACATAGGGGGCAGTATTATAGTAGTTATATTCTTGTACATAGGGGGCAGTATTAAAGTAGTTATATTCTTGTACATAGGGGGCAGTATTATAGTAGTTATATTCTGGTACATAGGGGGCAGTATTATAGTAGTTATATTCTTGTACATAGGGGGCAGTATTATAGTAGTTAGATTCTTGTACATAGGGGGCAGTATTATAGTAGTTATATTCTTGTACATAGGGGGCAGTATTAAAGTAGTTATATTCTTGTACATAGTAGGCAGTATTAAAGTAGTTATATTCTTGTACATAGGGGGCAGTATTATAGTAGTTATATTCTTGTACATAGGGGGCAGTATTATAGTAGTTATATTCTTGTATATAGGGGGCAGTATTATAGTAGTTATATTCTTGTACATAGAGGCAGTATTATAGTAGTTATATTCTTGTACATAGGAGCAGTATTATAGTAGTTATATTCTTGTACATAGGGGGCAGTATTATAGTAGTTATATTCTGGTACATAGGGGGCAGTATTATAGTAGTTATATTCTTGTACATAGGGGGCAGTATTATAGTAGTTATATTCTTGTACATAGGGGGCAGTATTAAAGTAATTATATTCTTGTACATAGGGGGCAGTATTATAGTAGTTATATTCTGGTACATAGGGGGCAGTATTATAGTAGTTATATTCTTGTACATAGGGGGCAGTATTATAGTAGTTATATTCTTGTACATAGGGGGCAGTATTAAAGTACTTATATTCTTGTACATAGGGGGCAGTATTATAGTAGTTATATTCTGGTACATAGGGGGCAGTATTATAGTAGGTATATTCTTGTACATAGGGGGCAGTATTAAAGTAGTTATATTCTTGTACATAGGGGGCAGTATTAAAGTAGTTATATTCTTGTACATAGGGGGCAGTATTATAGTAGTTATATTCTTGTACATAGGGGGCAGTATTATAGTAGTTATATTCTTGTATATAGGGGGCAGTATTATAGTAGTTATATTCTTGTACATAGGAGGCAGTATTATAGTAGTTATATTCTTGTACATAGGGGGCAGTATTAAAGTAGTTATATTCTTGTACATAGGGGGCAGTATTATAGTAGTTATATTCTTGTACATAGGGGGCAGTATTATAGTAGTTATATTCTTGTACATACAGGGCAGTATTATAGTAGTTATATTCTTGTACACAGGAGCAGTATAATCGTAGTTATATTCTTGTACATAGGGGGCAGTATTATAGTAGTTATATTCTTGTACATAGGGGGCAGTATTATAGTAGTTATATTCTTGTACATAGGAGGCAGTATTATAGTAGTTATATTCTTGTACATAGGAGCAGTATTATAGTAGTTATATTCTTGTACATAGGGGGCAGTATTATAGTAGTTATATTCTTGTACATAGGAGCAGTATTATAGTAGTTATATTCTTGTACATAGGGGGCAGTATTATAGTAGTTATATTCTTGTACATAGGGGGCAGTATTATAGTAGTTATATTCTTGTACATATAGGGCAGTATTATAGTAGTTATATTCTTGTACATAGAGGGCAGTATTATAGTAGTTATATTCTTGTACATAGGGAGCAGTATTATAGTAGTTATATTCTTGTACATAGGAGCAGTATTATAGTAGTTATATTCTTGTACATAGGAGGCAGTATTATAGTAGTTATATTCTTGTACATAGGAGGCAGTATTATAGTAGTTATATTCTTGTACATAGGAGCAGTATTATAGTAGTTATATTCTTGTACATAGAGGGCAGTATTATAGTAGTTATATTCTTGTACATAGGAGCAGTATTATAGTAGTTATATTCTTGTACATAGGGGGCAGTATTATAGTAGTTATATTCTTGTACATAGGAGCAGTATTATAGTAGTTATATTCTTGTACATAGGAGCAGTATTATAGTAGTTATATTCTTGTACATAGGGGGCAGTATTATAGTAGTTATATTCTTGTACATAGAGGGCAGTATTATAGTAGTTATATTCTTGTACATAGGGGGCAGTATTATAGTAGTTATATTCTTGTACATAGGAGGCAGTATTATAGTAGTTATATTCTTGTACATAGGGGGCAGTATTATAGTAGTTATATTCTTGTACATAGAGGGCAGTATTATAGTAGTTATATTCTTGTACATAGGAGGCAGTATTATAGTAGTTATATTCTTGTACATAGAGGGCAGTATTATAGTAGTTATATTCTTGTACATAGGGGGCAGTATTATAGTAGTTATATTCTTGTACATAGAGGGCAGTATTATAGTAGTTATATTCTTGTACATAGGGGCAGTATTATAGTAGTTATATTCTTGTACATAGGAGGCAGTATTATAGTAGTTATATTCTTGTACATAGGGGGCAGTATTATAGTAGTTATATTCTTGTACATAGGAGGCAGTATTATAGTAGTTATATTCTTGTACATAGAGGGCAGTATTATAGTAGTTATATTCTTGTACATAGGGGGCAGTATTATAGTAGTTATATTCTTGTACATAGGAGCAGTATTATAGTAGTTATATTCTTGTACATAGGGGGCAGTATTATAGTAGTTATATTCTTGTACATAGGAGGCAGTATTATAGTAGTTATATTCTTGTACATAGGGAGCAGTATTATAGTAGTTATATTCTTGTACATAGGGAGCAGTATTATAGTACTTATATTCTTGTACATAGGAGCAGTATTATAGTAGTTATATTCTTGTACATAGGGGGCAGTATTATAGTAGTTATATTCTTGTACATAGGAGCAGTATTATAGTAGTTATATTCTTGTACATAGGGGGCAGTATTATAGTAGTTATATTCTTGTACATAGGGGGCAGTATTATAGTAGTTATATTCTTGTACATAGGGGGCAGTATTATAGTAGTTATATTCTTGTACATAGGGGGCAGTATTATAGTAGTTATATTCTTGTACATAGGGGGCAGTATTATAGTAGTTATATTCTTGTACACAGGAGGCAGTATTATAGTAGTTATATTCTTGTACATAGGGGGCAGTATTATAGTAGTTATATTCTTGTACATAGGGAGCAGTATTATAGTAGTTATATTCTTGTACATAGGGGGCAGTATTATAGTAGTTATATTCTTGTACATAGGGGGCAGTATTGTAGTAGTTATATTCTTGTACATAGGGGGCAGTATTATAGTAGTTATATTCTTGTACATAGGGGGCAGTATTATAGTAGTTATATTCTTGTACATAGGGGGCAGTATTATAGTAGTTTTATTCTTGTACATAGGGGTACGTTTGCAACTTAGAAATCGACAAGCACTTTTTAGAAGCCGCATTGCGTGTTGTGCTTTTGACACGTTCGGTCTCCCGTTATATGTCACGCATACGTTACACATCTGTCCTTTTTTTGTTGCTCCTCTTGCTGTTTCTCTCTTGGTTATAATCTTCTTCTCTTCTTTCCAGTAACGTGTCTTTTGCTCTGTGTTCCATTCTCAGGAAGGTTCGGTTGTTGCACTCTTTAAAATCTGCCGTCAAGATCGCTTCAAGTGTTTGTACCCGTCTGCTTTGAGGACCCTGGCATCCGTGTGCTCAGTGGATGAGGGGATCTATCAGCTAGAGAAGGTAGGGGTCTTCTGATTTTTTGGGGATGTGAAGTTTGGACTGCTGCTGCTCTCTTATATCACCCTGTACGTAGGCTGATGCGTATGTGTGCTGCTCATAGTGAATCCTCGGAATAATGTTTCCGACATGCATTATAGAAACCACCCATATGGGACTTTACAGAGGAGGTCCAGAAGCTGCCCATTCAGTCTCTACTAGGGGCGATCTTATAATCATTACTCTTTATATGACCCTACAAAAGCTGAGGTGCTGCAGCAGCTGGAAGGAGATTAGATAAAAAGTGCAGAGAGTGAATGTTGGTCCGTTTAAACCTCAATGTACCCCAAGTATTCCCAGTGCTCGAACCCTCCTATGCATATCACGTGTGACAGTCAGTGGGATCCCCAGGGCCGTCCACCTCTGGTCAATTGTGTTACTGAGGCTATGCAGACAAGAAGGGGCCAGTGGTATTGTCTGGCCCCCGGACCAGTTCACTGTTTATGATACATTGTGTTTGGAGAATGAAGGCTGATAATATCACCTTCATCATCCATGAACCCAGGAGCTCACAATCTAATCCCCCCATCACATACAATGTATCACTCCCATCATCCCTGACCCCAGGAGCTCACAATCTAATCCCCCATCACACACAATGTATCACTCCCATCATCCCTGACCCCAGGAGCTCACAATCTAATCCCCCCATCACACACAATGTATCACTCCCATCATCCCTGACCCCAGGAGCTCACAATCTAATCCCCCCATCACACACAATGTATCACTCCCATCATCCCCGACCTCAGGAGCTCACAATCTAATCCCCCCATCACACACAATGTATCACTCCCATCATCCCTGACCCCGGGAGCTCACAATCTAATCCCCCATCCCACACAATGTATCACTTCCATCATCCCTGACCCTAGGAGCTTGCAATCTAATCCCCCCATCACACAATGTATCACTCCCATCATCCCTGACCCCAGGAGCTCACAATCTAATCCCCCCATCACACACAAGGTATTAGTGTATTATGTCGCCACCGGAATCAGCTTTGGATTGGCTGGGGCGTGTTTGATCCAAGAATTGCTGACCTGAGGACTACGGCAGCAGGAGCACAGAGGCGGTGGCTGCGACGGAGCAGGCAGCCGCCGAGGCCTGGGATGCACCACATAGGCGGCAGCCGGGACTGAGGACTCAGCCGCCGGCCAACACCCGTCACAGCAACGGTGCAAGGGACGGATCACAGGGACGCTGGCCGTAAATTTGCCGGCCGTCTCACCTAAGGGGACACTACAGGAGGCGAGGGGAGAGAGCTGCAGCCGATGACACTGCGCCGGGGGTGACAGCACGAGCCGAGGGCAAGCAAACAGCAGTGAATTTGACAACGCCAGGGGCAACGACGTAAGGAGACACACCAGCAGCTGAGGGGAGACACAGTCTGCGTCGAGGGAGTCAGCAGGAGCCAAGGGGAGACGGAGAGGGTGAGGACAGGAGCTGGGATTACTCTCCGCAGCCGCCGGGGAACATTCTGTGAAGGCCAGCAAATGAGGGGTGAGCCAATCAAACACTGGCCGTGTGACATCACTGTCAAGCTTCCTAACACTGAGCTACACCCACCACATTTGGTGGCGTCAAGATACACTAATACCCACACACAATGTATCACTCCCATCATCCCTGACGCCAGGAGCTCACAATCTAATCCCCCCATCACACACAATGTATCACTCCCATCATCCCTGACCCCAGGAGCTCACAATCTAATCCCCCATCACACACTGTATCACTCCCATCATCCCTGACCCCAGGAGCTCACAATCTAATCCCCCATCACACACAATGTATCACTCCCATCATCCCTGACCCCAGGAGCTCACAATCTAATCCCCCCATAACACACAATGTATCACTCCCATCATCCCTGACCCCAGGAGCTCACAATCTAATCCCCCCATCACACACAATGTATCACTCCCATCATCCCTGACGCCAGGAGCTCACAATCTAATCCCCCCATCACACACAATGTATCACTCCGATCATCCCTGACCCCAGGAGCTCACAATCTAATCCCCCATCACACACTGTATCACTCCCATCATCCCTGACCCCAGGAGCTCACAATCTAATCCCCCATCACACACAATGTATCACTCCCATCATCCCTGACCCCAGGAGCTCACAATCTAATCCCCCCATAACACACAATGTATCACTCCCATCATCCCTGACCCCAGGAGCTCACAATCTAATTCCCCCATAACACACAATGTATCACTCCCATCATCCCTGACCCCAGGAGCTCACAATCTAATCCCCCATCACACACTGTATCACTCCCATCATCGCTGACCCCAGGAGCTCACAATCTAATCCCCCCATCACACAATGTATCACTCCCATCATCTCTGACCCCAGGAGCTCACAATCTAATCCCGTCACACACAATGTATCACTCCCATCATCCCTGACCCCAGGAGCTCACAATCTAATCCCCCATCACACAATGTATCACTCCCATCATCCCTGACGCCAGGAGCTCACAATCTAATCCCCCCATCACACACAATGTATCACTCCCATCATCCCTGACCCCAGGAGCTCACAATCTAATATCCCATCACACACAATGTATCCCTCCTATCATCCCTGACCCCAGGAGCTCACAATCTAATCCCCCCATCACACACAATGTATCACTCCCATCATCCCTGACCCCAGGAGCTCACAATCTAATATCCCATCACACAATGTATCACTCCCATCATCCCTGACCCCAGGAGCTCACAATCTAATTCCCCCATAACACACAATGTATCACTCCCATCATCCCTGACCCCAGGAGCTGACAATCTAATCCCCCCATCACACAATGTATCACTCCCATCATCCCTGACCCCAGGAGCTCACAATCTAATCCCCCATCACACACAATGTATCACTCCCATCATCCCTGACCCCAGGAGCTCACAGTCTCCCCCCCCCCCCCCATCACACACAATGTATCACTCCCATCATCCCTGACCCTAGGAGCTCACAATCTAATCCCCCCATCACACAATGTATCACTCCCATCATCCCTGACCCCAGGAGCTCACAATCTAATCCCCCCATCACACAATGTATCACTCCCATCATCCCTGACCCCAGGAGCTCACAATCTAATCCACCCCATCACACACAATGTATCACTCCCATCATCCCTGACCCCAGGAGCTCACAATCTAATCCCCCCATCACACACAATGTATTACTCCCATCATCCCTGACCCCAGGAGCTCACAATCTAATCCCACCATCACACACAATGTATCACTCCCATCATCCCTGACCCCAGGAGCTCACAATCTAATCCCCCATCACACACAATGTATCACTCCCATCATCCCTGACCCCAGGAGCTCACAATCTAATCCCCCCGTCACACAATGTATCACTCCCATCATCCCTGACCCCAGGAGCTCACAATCTAATCCCCCATCACACACAATGTATCACTTCCATCATCCCTGACCCCAGGAGCTCACAATCTAATCCCCCATCTCACACAATGTATCACTCCCATCATCCCTGACCCCAGGAGCTCACAATCTAATCCCCCCATCACACAATGTATCACTCCCATCATCCCTGACCCCAGGAGCTCACAATCTAATCCCCCATCACACAATGTATCAATCCCATCATCCCTGACCCCAGGAGCTCACAATCTAATCCCCCATCTCACACAATGTATCACTCCCATCATTCCTCCCACACAACTCATCTGTAAGCATCACCTCCACCAGTGACAGGATGTAACAATGGAATAAGACTCAACCGGCGATGAGAATCAGGAAACAACATAATACAATGCTGAGAAGTGTAAAACTGCAAATTACATACAAATAGAGTCTCTGGGGTAACGCCCCCTGTGCGAAAACATGAGCCATTAAAGGGGTTGTCCCGCGCCGAAACGGGTTTTTTTTTTTTTCAACCCCCCCCCCGTTCGGCGCGAGACAACCCCGATGCAGGGAGGTAAAGAAAGCTCACCGGAGCGCTTACCTTAATCCCCGCGCTCCGGTGACTTCTCTACTCACCGCTGAAGATGGCCTCTTCCTCCGTGGACCGCAGCTCTTCTGTGCGGTCCACTGCCGATTCCAGCCTCCTGATTGGCTGGAATCGGCACGTGACGGGGCGGAGCTACACGGAGCTACACGGAGCCCCATAGAAGACTGCAGGAGACCCGGACTGCGCAAGCGCGGCTAATTTGGCCATCGGAGGCCAAAAATTAGTCGGCTCCATGGAGACGAGGACGCTAGCAACGGAGCAGGTAAGTATAAAACTTTTTATAACTTCTGTATGGCTCATAATTAATGCACAATGTACATTACAAAGTGCATTATTATGGCCATACAGAAGTGTATAGACCCACTTGCTGCCTCGGGACATCTCCTTTAAGATAGAAAATGTGGATGATGATCCTCCCACAGCGAGAGACACTGACCCCCTTCAGGGCAGGAGACGTGGAGCCCCGCTGCTGATGCTGGACCACAATCATTGTATCTCATGTATCTCCTGTATATAATTATACATGTACAGCTGGTATAGGTTATACATCCTGTATATAGTGATATGGAGCATGCTGGTATAACCTGGGTATCTCCTGTATATAATTATATATGTACAGCTGGTATAAGTTATACATCTCCTGTATATAGTGATATGGAGCATGCTGGTATAACCTGGGGATCTCCTGTATATAGTGATATGGAGCATGCTGGTATAACCTGGGATCACCTGTATATAGTTATATATGTACAGCTGGTATAAGTTATACATCCTGTATATAGCGATATGGAGCATGCTGGTATAACCTGGGGATCTCCTGTATATAATTATATATGTACAGCTGGTATCAGTTATACATCTCCTGTATATAGTGATATGGAGCATGCTGGTATAACCTGGGTATCTCCTGTATATAATTATATATGTACAGCTGGAATAAGTTATACATCTCCTGTATATAGTGATATGGAGCATGCTGGTATAACCTGGGTATCTCCTGTATATAATTATATATGTACAGCTGGTATAAGTTATACATCTCCTGTATATAGTGATATGGAGCATGCTGGTATAACTTGGGGATCTCCTGTATATAGTTATATATGTACAGCTGGTATAAGTTATACATCCTGTATATAGTGATATGGAGCATGTTGGTATAACCTGGGTATCTCCTGTATATAATTATATATGTACAGCTGGTATAAGTTATACATCTCTTGTATATAGTGATATGTAGCATGCTGGTATAACCTGGGGATCTCCTGTATATAATTATATATGTACAGCTGGTATAAGTTATACATCATGTATATAGTGATATGGAGCATGCTGGTATAACCTGGGTATCTCCTGTATATAATTATATATGTACAGCTGGTATAAGTTATACATCTCCTGTATATAGTGATATGGAGCATGCTGGTATAACCTGGGTATCTCCCGTATATAATTACTAGCTGATATACCCGGCTTCGCCCGAGTTAATTTGGTCCTGGTGTTTATCTGGTGTTCACACGGAAAATCTTATGAAGTCGTGGTTACTTTAGAGATACCGAGGAAAAACATATGTTCACCATTTTGCATAGTTCTCTGCGTTACCCAGGAAACCCCACGTGGAGGTAACCATGCAACGTTTCCTTTATATAAAATGACATCGGGAAGTGAGAGAATTAGATTACATACATAAAATTTGGACGCCAATTCTTTTGCGCTAGAATTGAATAATCGAGTTGGGACCCAATTACTTTTCCTATTTTGGAGATAATCTATGCTTGCGCCAAATTTCATGTTTCTACGACATTGGGAAGTTGGAGAACTTTTTGCGAGTCAGTCAGTCAGTCAGTGAGGGCTTTCAGCTTTATATATATAGATATGTACAGCTGGTATAAGTTATACATCTCCTGTATATAGTGATATGGAGCATGCTGGTATAACCTGGGGATCTCCTGTATATAATTATATATGTACAGCTGGTATAAGTTATACATCTCCTGTATATAGTGATATGGAGCATGCTGGTATAACCTGGGTATATCCTGTATATAGTGATATGGAGCATGCTGGTATAACCTGGGTATATCCTGTATATAGTGATATGGAGCATGCTGGTATAACCTGGGGTTCTCCTGTATATAGTGATATGGAGCATGCTGGTATAACCTGGGGATCTCCTGTATATAATTATATATGTACAGCTGCTATAAGTTATACATCCTGTATACAGTGATATGGAGCATGCTGGTATAACCTGGGTGTCTCCTGTATATAATTATATATGTACAGCTGCTATAAGTTATACATCCTGTATACAGTGATATGGAGCATGCTGGTATAACCTGGGTGTCTCCTGTATATAATTATATATGTACAGCTGGTATAAGTTATACATCCTGTATATAGTGATATGGAGCATGCTGGTATAACCTGGGGTTCTCCTGTATATAGTGATATGGAACATGCTGGTGTAACCTGGGTATCTCCTGTATATAATTATATATGTACAGCTGGTATAAGTTATACATCTCCTGTATATAGTGATATGGAGCATGCTGGTATAACCTGGGGATCTCCTGTATATAATTATATATGTACAGCTGGTATAAGTTATACATCTCCCTGTATATAGTGATATGGAGCATGCTGGTATAACCTGGGTATCTCCTGTATATAATTATATATGTACAGCTGGTATAAGTTATACATCTCCTGTATATAGTGATATGAGGCATGCTGGTATAACCTGGGTATCTCCTGTACATAATTATATATGTGCAGCTGGTATAAGTTATACATCTCCTCTATATAGTGATATAGAGCATGCTGGTATAACCTGGGTATCTCCTGTATATAATTATATATGTACAGCTGGTATAAGTTATACATCACCTATATATAGTGATATAGAGCATGCTGGTATAACCTGGGGATCTCCTGTATATAATTATATATGTACAGCTGGTATACCTTATAGGTCTCCCTGTATATAGTGATAGTGATTTCAGCTTGCCGTTAGTCCTGTAGTCCCAGCCGCGGATACAAGTTATCTCCGGGTTGTGTCTTTCTATAAGTTTTCCCATTTACAGGTTTGGTACCCAGAGCCTTCCTGACCTGCACTAATAGACGTCTGTGGCTCGTAACCTGCGCCCGTGCCATCTGCCTGCGAGGGGCGCTGCTATTCAGGAGAGGTTATTAGTCATACAGAAAATCTGAGAAACCCAGAAAACCCACTGAAATCTGTAATAGCAACATGCCAGAGCCGCCACACCGGAGGAGATTATCATGTGCTTAGATACAGCAGCCACCAGACTGTATCACACAGGATAGGATTAGATACACGGCTCAGCAGGCAGTATCACACTAAATAGGATTAGATACACGGCTGTGCAGACAGCATCACACAGGATGGGATTAGATACACGGCTGTGCAGACAGCATCACACTAAATAGGATTAGATACACGGCTCAGCAGACAGTATCACACAGGATGGGATTAGATACACGGCTCAGCAGACAGTATCACACAGGATAGGATTAGATACACGGCTGTGCAGACAGTATCACACAGGATAGGATTAGATACACTGCTGTGCAGACAGTATCACACAGGATAGGATTAGATACACTGCTGTGCAGGCAGTATCACACAGGATAGGATTAGATACACGGCTCAGCAGACAGTATCACACAGGATAGGATTAGATACACGGCTCAGCAGACAGTATCACACAGGATAGGATTAGATACACGGCTGTGCAGACAGTATCACACAGGATAGGATTAGATACACGGCTGTGCAGACAGTATCACACAGGATAGGATTAGATACACGGCTGTGCAGACAGTATCACACAGGATAGGATTAGATACATGGCTCAGCAGACTGTATCACACAGGATAGGATTAGATACACGGCTCAGCAGACAGTATCACACTAAATAGGATTAGATACACGGCTCAGCAGACAGTATCACACAGGATAGGATTAGATACACGGCTCAGCAGGCAGTATCACACAGGATAGGATTAGATACACGGCTCAGCAGACAGTATCACACAGGATAGGATTAGATACATGGCTCAGCAGACTGTATCACACAGGATAGGATTAGATACACGGCTCAGCAGACAGTATCACACAGGATAGGATTAGATACATGGCTCAGCAGACTGTATCACACAGGATAGGATTAGATACACAGCTCAGCAGACAGTATCACAAAGGATAGGATTAGATACACGGCTCAGCAGACAGCATCACACTAAATAGGATTAGATACACGGCTCAGCAGACAGTATCACACAGGATAGGATTAGATACACGGCTCAGCAGACAGTATCACACAGGATAGGATTAGATACATGGCTCAGCAGACAGTATCACACTGGATAGGATTAGATACACTGCTCAGCAAACCGTATCACATAGGATGGAATTAGATACACGGCTCAGCAGGCAGTATCACATAGGATAGAATTAGATACACGGCTACTCAGAAAGTATCACACAGGATAGGATTAGATACATGGCTCAGCAGACTGTATCACACAGGATAGGATTAGATACATGGCTCAGCAGACAGTATCACACAGGATAGGATTAGATACATGGCTCAGCAGGCAGTATCACACAGGATAGGATTAGATACACAGCTCAGCAGACAGTATCACACAGGATAGGATTAGATACATGGCTCAGCAGACTGTATCACACAGGATAGGATTAGATACATGGCTCAGCAGACGGTATCACACAGGATAGGATTAGATACATGGCTCAGCAGACTATCACACAGGATAGGGTTAGATACACGGCTCAGCAGGCAGTATCACATAGGATAGGATTAGATACACGGCTCAGCAGACAGTATCACACAGGATAGGATTAGATACACGGCTCAGCAGACAGTATCACACAGGATAGGATTAGATACACAGCTCAGTAAACAGTATCACACAGGATAGGATTAGATACACGGCTACGCAGACAGTATCACACAGGATAGGATTAGATACACGGCTCAGCAGACAATATCACACAGGATAGGATTAGATACACGGCTCAGCAGGCAGTATCACACAGGATAGGATTAGATACACGGCTCAGCAGACAGTATCACACAGGATAGGATTAGATACACAGCTCAGCAGGCAGTATCACACAGGATAGGATTAGATACACTGCCTAGCAGGCAGTATCACACAGGATAGGATTAGATACATGGCTCAGCAGACAGTATCACACAGGATAGGATTAGATACACAGCTCAGCAGACATTATTACACAGGATAGGATTAGATACACGACTCAGCAGTGTCACACAGGATAGGATTAGATACACGGCTCAGCAGGCAGTATCACACAGGATAGGATTAGATACATGGCTCAGCGGGCAGTATCACACAGGACAGGATTAGATACACGGCTCAGCAGACAGTATCACACAGGATAGGATTAGATACACGGCTCAGCAGTGTCACACAGGATAGGATTAGATACACGGCTCAGCAGACAGTATCACACAGGATAGGGTTAGATACACAGCTCAGCAGACAGTATCACACAGGATAGGATTAGATACACGGCTCAGCAGACAGTATTACACAGGATAGGATTAGATACACGGCTCAGCAGACAGTATCACACAGGATAGGATTAGATACACGACTCAGCAGACAGTATCACACAGGATAGGATTAGATACACGGATGTTTTTACATGTCCCATATACAGTTCTGGTTATGTTCGGTCTGCGGCTGTAGTTGTTACTCGCTTTGTGTAGAAGACTAATTCCCCCCACTGATAATTCTGAGGTAAATAAGCCCCCAGGGGGCGATATTAACGGCGCGGAGAGCGGCGCGCAGCCACCGCCGCTTCATCACCACCATTGTGCTTGAAGGATATTAAAAAGCCAGCGAGCGGATGTCTCGTTCGTCAGTCGCTTCCAGGTACAATATTAATTACTCGTGTAGGTGGCGCTCTCGCTGTCATTCCTGCTGACGTTAACCCCTCACATGACGTCCGTTTTCTTCTCACTGGAGCATTGCTGTAATGTAGATGAATCGCTGGTCAGGAAGAGTTAAACAATTCATAGTAAGAAAGTATCACCGGTCGCAATCAGCTCTTAAAGGGACAGTGCGCTGCCAGAGTGGGAGGGGCTAGCACTTGTGGAATCCCCCACAATCACAGCTTGGGCTTATCTTAAAGTGATAGTAACACTACAGATAGCAGATCTGCCAAATATAATCTATGTCAAAGGAGTCAGCCTCCTTTTCACCGAGGGCCACATCAGCCTTATGGTTACCTTTAAAGGGCCAGTTGTAAGACTGTATATTAATAGTGGCCCACATGGTGGCCTCAGTAGTAATAGTGACCCCCATAGTTACAGCAGTAATAATAGTGATCCCCCATAGCGGTTGCAGTAGTAATAATGTCCACTATATTGTGGCCCTAGTATTAATAGCAACCCCCATAGTTACCCCAGTAATAGCAGTGGGCGCAGTAGTAATAGGTCCCCCATAGTGGCTCCAGTTGTAATAGTGGTCTCCATAGTGACCCCAGTTATAATAGTGGTCTCCATAGTGACCCCAGTAATAATAGTGGTCTCCATAGTGACCCCAGTTATAATAGTGGTCTCCATAGTGACCCCAGTAATAATAGTGGCTACATAGTGACCCCAGTTATAATAGTGGTCTCCATAGTGACCCCAGTAATAATAGTGGTCTCCATAGTGACCCCAGTTTTAATAGTGGTCTCCATAGTGACCCAGTAATAATAGTGGTCTCCATAGTGACCCCAGTAATAGCAGTGGCCGCAGTAGTAATAGGTCCCCCATAGTGGCTCCAGTTGTAATAGTGGTCTCCATAGTGACCCCAGTAATAATAGTGGTCTCCATAGTGACCCCAGTAATAATAGTGGTCTCCATAGTGACCCCAGTAATAATAGTGGCTACATAGTGACCCCAGTTATAATAGTGGTCTCCATAGTGACCCCAGTAATAATAGTGGTCTCCATAGTGACCCCAGTAATAATAGTGGTCTCCCTAGTGACCCCAGTAATAATAGTGGTCTCCATAGTGACCCCAGTAATAATAGTGGTCTCCATAGTGACCCCAGTAATAATAGTGGTCTCCATAGTGACCCCAGTAATAATAGTGGTCTCCATAGTGACCCCAGTAATAGTAGTGGCTACATAGTGACCCCAGTTATAATAGTGGTCTCCATAGTGACCCCAGTAATAATAGTGGCTACATAGTGGCGATTTAAAGGTTATGCTTGTACAGTTATTTTCCAGGGTTCCAGCAGTCTGGTAATCCGGATGCGGTAAGACACGAGGCTGCCGACCGGGTGGGAATTGTTCCTTCTGCTCCGTGATGATGGAACAATACAACATCTTCTAGAAATCCCATTGATAACACGCCAATAAAGCTACCATAAACCGCAGTAGTAGAGCTGCAGTGTACTCGGCGATCTGCCTGAAGGGAGATGTGGATGAGACTATTGAGGGGTTCAGACGCCGGAGCTCCAAGCATCGGAGCGGTATGAGAACAGGGACCAGTATCCAGGCAGATGAACCACGCACATGGCGGTATAGTCGGCGGCTCGAGGTCCCGCGGGGTATGTCCGGTCCACTTGGGCCCAAAGAAGGGCAATCTAGCCGCCGTCCTGCTGAAAGAGGCCAGATGATCTCTTGTCTGAAGAGCAGAGCCCCCCTTAGGGACGCAGCGAGGGGCTTTTACTTAAATGTCTGTTTTTGACATCTGATAGTACTGAGTATTAATACACTAAGAGGCGCTTTCTCTTTAATTAGAGGGGCGGGGATAGATAGATCTAATTAGCATATTTCTGAATAGTTGTCACATGATCATGTATTACGATAGCGAGCCGGTAAGTATTGGAGCTGGTACTGCCGACATGCAGGCCTTGCGGAGATTGTTATCCTGTCCGCTCCGGCTGATGAGCACTGGAAGCCCGTTGGCTGAATGTTACGTGCTCTTCTATTGGCTGCCACACAAAGGTTCTCCTATTGGTCTGTGCGTTACACCCAGAGCCACTATTGGCTAAGTGTGGATGATCCCGCCTCTTACTGATATATATGTCTGTTCCCACCGGGCGCTGCAGCTAGAACTCCACGTACCTCTGAGGACACTGGTGGTCTGCTGGAACTGATTGCGGTGCTTGCAGTATGTTAGTACCTCTGATAGCAGTCAGTGACTAGTGTTATATGACCACTAGCTCACATGGTTATACTGGTTTCTATGACTCAGTGTGGCGGGCCGGTAAGGGGTGAGCGCTAGCGCCACCGTTCCTGGTGACGTGTATATACACCCTGTGTATCAGTGAGGCGGTGGGTTATATGTCCGGGGTCTGTAGAAGCATTCTGCTGCGGCCGCAGGTCTCTTCATTCTATCTTTTTTAGGTGAACTTTTATTTGTGGTTAATAAAAGTTACTTTTAAGGGGTGCTGCTTCTGGCAAATATATTGGTTTTGATTACAGTGCCAATATTAACCCCCACAGTAGCCCTCAGTAGTAATAGTAACACCCACTGTAGCACCAGTAGTAATAATGACCCCTATAGTGGCTTCAGTAGGAATATTAACCCCCACAGTAGCCCTCAGTAGTAATAGTGACCCCCATAGTGGCTTCAGTAGTAACAGTGACCCCCACAGTGACCTCAGTAGTAATAGTGACCCCCATAGTGGCTTCAGTAGTAATAGTGACCCCCACAGTGACCTCAGTAGTAACAGTGACCCCCACAGTGACCTCAGTAGTAACAGTGACCCCCACAGTGACCTCAGTAGTAATAGTAACCCCCACAGTGACCTCAGTAGTAATAGTAACCCCCACAGTGACCTCAGTAGTAATAGTGTCCCCCACAGTGACCTCAGTAGTAATAGTGACTCCCACAGTGACCTCAGTAGTAATAGTGTCCCCCCACAGTGACCTCAGTAGTAATAGTGACTCCCACAGTGACCTCAGTAGTAATAGCGACCCCCACAGTGACCTCAGTAGTAATAGCGGCCCCCACAGTGGCCTCAGTAGTAATAGCGGCCCCCATAGTGGTCCCAGTAGTAATAGCGGCCCCCATAGTGGTCCCAGTAGTAATAGCGGCCCCCATAGTGGTCCCAGTTGTAATAGCGGCCCCCATAGTGGTCCCAGTAGTAATAGCGGCCCCCATAGTGGTCCCAGTAGTAATAGCGGCCCCCATAGTGGTCCCAATAGTAATAGCGGCCCCCACAGTGACCTCAGTAGTAATAGTGTTCCCCCACAGTGACCTCAGTAGTAATAGTGACTCCCACAGTGACCTCAGTAGTAATAGTGACCCCCACAGTGACCTCAGTAGTAATGGTGGTCCCCACAGTGACCTCAGTAGTAATAGTAACCCCCACAGTGACCTCAGTAGTAATAGTAACCCCCACAGTGACCTCAGTAGTAATAGTGACCCCCACAGTGACCTCAGTAGTAATGGTGGTCCCCACAGTGACCTCTGTAGTAATAGTAACCCCCACAGTGACCTCAGTAGTAATAGTAACCCCCACAGTGACCTCAGTAGTAATAGTGACCCCCCACAGTGACCTCAGTAGTAATAGTGACCCCCCACAGTGACCTCAGTAGTAATAGTGACCCCCCACAGAGGCCTCAGTAGTAACAGTGACCCCCACAGTGACCTCAGTAGTAACAGTGACCCCCCACAGTGACCTCAGTAGTAATAGTAACCCCCACAGTGACCTAAGTAGTAATAGTGACCCCCACAGTGACCTCAGTAGTAATAGTGACCCCCATAGTGGCCCCAGTAGTAATAGTGAACCCCCATAGTGGCTTCAGTAGTAATAGTGACCCCCATAGTGGCTTCAGTAGTAACAGTGACCTCAGTAGTAACAGTGACCCCCCACAGTTACCTCAGTAGTAATAGTAACCCCCACAGTGACCTCAGTAGTAATAGTGACTCCCACAGTGACCTCAGTAGTAACAGTGACCCCCCACAATGACCTCAGTAGTAATAGTAACCCCCACAGTGACCTCAGTAGTAATAGTGAGTCCCACAGTGACCTCAGTAGTAACAGTGACCCCCCACAGTGACCCCAGTAGTAATAGTGAACCCCCATAGTGGCTTCAGTAGTAATAGTGACCCCCATAGTGGCTTCAGTAGTAACAGTGACCTCAGTAGTAACAGTGACCCCCCACAGTGACCTCAGTAGTAATAGTAACCCCCACAGTGACCTCAGTAGTAATAGTGACTCGCACAGTGACCTCAGTAGTAATAGTGACCCCCACAGTGACCCCAGTAGTAATAGTGCCCCCCACAGTGGCCCCAGTAGTAATAGCGGCCCCCACAGTGGCCCCAGTAATAATAGCGGCCCCCATAGTTGTCCCAGTAGTAATAGTGACCCCCACAGTGGCCCCAGTAGTAATAGCGGCCCCCACAGTGGCCCCAGTAATAATAGCGGCCCCCATAGTTGTCCCAGTAGTAATAGCGGCCCCCATAGTGGTCCCAGTAGTAATAGCGGCCCCCATAGTGGTCCCAGTAGTAATAGCGGCCCCCATAGTGGTCCCAGTAGTAATAGCGGCCCCCATAGTGGTCCCAGTATTATTCGTGGCCCCCACAGTGGTCCCAGTATTATCAGTGGCCCCCATAGTGGTCCCAGTAGTAATAGTGGCACCAATAGTGGTCCAAGTAGTAAGAGCAGCCGCCACAGTGGTCCCAGTATTATTAGTGGCCCCCATAGTGGTCCCAGTAGTAATAGTGGCCCCTATAGTGGTCCCAGTAGTAATAGCAGCCGCCACAGTGGTCCCAGTATTATTAGTAGCCCCCACAGTGGTCCCAGTATTATTAGTGGCCCCCACAGTGACCTCAGTAGTAATAGTGACCCCCATAGTGGCCCCAGTAGTAATAGTGACCCCCATAGTTGCCCCAGTAGTAATAGTGACCCCCATAGTGGCCCCAGTAGTAATAGTGACCCCCACAGTGGTCCCAGTAGTAATAGCAGCCCCCATAGTGGTCCCAGTATTATTAGTGGCCCCCATAGTGGTCCCAGTATTAATAGCAGCCCCCATAGTGGTCCCAGTATTATTAGTGGACCCCACAGTGGTCCCAGTAGTAATAGCAGCCCCATAGTGGTCCCAGTATTATTAGTGGCCCCCATAGTGGTCCCAGTAGTAATAGCAGCCCCCATAGTGGTGCCAGTAGTAATAGTGAACCCCATAGTGGCCCCAGTAGTAATAGTGGCCCCCACAGTGGTCCCAGTAGTAATAGCAACCCCCATAGTGGTCCCAGTATTATTAGTGGCCCCCACAGTGGTCCCAGTAGTAATAGCAGCCCCATAGTGGTCCCAGTATTATTAGTGGCCCCCACAGTGGTCCCAGTAGTAATAGCAGCCCCCATAGTGGTCCCAGTATTATTAGTGGCCCCCATAGTGGTCCCAGTAGTAATAGCAGCCCCCATAGTGGTCCCAGTAGTAATAGTGAACCCCATAGTGGCCCCAGTAGTAATAGTGACCCTCCTATTGGCCTCTGGTGGAGTTGCATCTCTACAGACAATCCACTCCCCCAGCCTACGGTCCCAGTCTGGCGATGGTAGCTGCTCCTGAGTCTGTGGCAGCTGACTCCTCCCCTCAGCGTCTTTGTTGCCGGCCTTAAGTTTGACATGTGTGGTCTTCGGAGCCAGTAAAATATGTCTGTACTTCTCTGAAGAGGCGGGAGGTGAGCACTGCCTGAAGCTGAGGAGGAGTGCTGCACTGGAGGGGAGGAGGGGGAGAAGGCTGCAGTTTGTGGAGAGGGAAGCAGCAGAGGGAGACATCTGATTGGCTCAGAGCAGCAGCTGCGCTGTGACATCACCCCAGTAGATCCTCTAAGGCCCCAGCAGTTGGGGTCTTCTGCCCCCTGTAGTCTCTGCAGCCTCCTGACTAGTCGCTGCGCTCTGCTGATGTCACTTTTCCCTGGATGCCTGATTTTGAGTTCAGGTCACACAAATGCTGAAGGTTTATTGGGGTTTTTGCTGCACGTTTTGCTGCACATTTTGCTGCACGTTTTGCTGCAGTTTCTCCGCTGAATTCCCCTCGGACCAGAATAACTTCCGGAGGCGCGGAGTTTGTGCTGAAGGCGATCCTGTCTGATCCTGCCGCGGACAGGGGAGATTGCTTTCCTTTTTGGGGCAGATTGGTTCCTCCTTTCTGGGAGAGGGCCGGGTCCTAGAATTCGCCCCCTCCTATCGCATGACCTCTGTAACTGCCGCCCGGAGCCAGCGCTTCTCGCGTCCGGGACGTCCGTGTGGCATCTGTTCTCTCTGCTCGGCGCCGCTTCTCTGTTCTTACCGGAGACCTTTATTATCTCTCAGATTTCACTTCCACAAATGCTCATAAAACAGATTCCCTTAAAACAACGCAGGAAGCGCAGACGCTTCTTACGGATCATGACATCAGTAATTGCTGGCGCTCTTCCCATCCGGTGAAGAATTGCCCATAATTCACACCCATAATTACTTGTAATAAATGCCGCACAGAAGAAACGTCAGCGGATCCAAGCCCCCCGCCATCCCCATACAACGCTGCCACCTAGTGGCCATGTGTGAGTCCTGCGGGGGGAACATTGCAGCCAGGACTGTGCTGCTGCAGCCTCTGATGAGGACCCTCAGGGACCATGAAGACAGAGGGTGGCGGACATTATATGACCCATGGCAGCCGCTGCACTCTGCCCGCAGGGTTTGCAGGAACTCATGAGTTTCATCCGTCAGTTGCAGTATGAGGACGGACCCTCAAACATCCCAGCGCTGCAGCTTACCTCCCAACATTGCAAGACGGAAGAGGGACAACTGTGTGGGCGCACTTAGCATGCCAGGGCAAGCGTATATGGCAGTCCACACCCTTTTACTTAAAGCCATGCCCTCTGTATGCCATAATAGTGCCCTTCAGTGACCAATTAATGGGCCCAGTAGTAATAATGACCCCCACAGTGTTCCTCCAGTCTTTAACTCATTAGTAGTCGCGGTCTGGGATCAGTGCGACCGCTGCCCTCCTGCTGCATCTGTGGGATTACGGCAGTGGCACCACTGACATCAGACCGGGACTACAAGTGGGTCACAAGCTGGGGCATGCCTCCTCCGCCCGCCACTGCGGGGCAGTGTCCCAGATCCGTGACGGTCGGGCGGCGCAGCGACCTTGTAGGGTTAGTGGGCCATTTTCAGCTACTAAACAGTAAATAGAAGGTGATGTGACAACGGCGCCGGCGGGACGGGAACATCCAGGGATTCCCTCCAGACTCATGAGGCTTGTGATTGGCTGAGAGGTTTCAGGGTGATGCTAGATTCAGCCCTGTAGGGGGCGTCGTCTCACATATCCCAACCAATGTGATTTGTGGGTCTATTGTAGCCGGATGGTATTCAGTACAAGGGCGTTCGTATGGCGGCAGCGGCAGACCGGCGGCCGCTGTGGGGCCCTTGGAGAGAGGGGCTCCGCCACACTTCATTCGCTTTTCATTAGGGTGGTAAGAGGTTGTGCAGGGCTCCCTCGCTGGGCGGCATTGTGGCCCTCAGAGGGGGCGGAGGGGAAAAGGAACGCCAGACTACATTATCATGAGGGTCCATCCTGGCTGTGGGACCCCCACGCCCCAATATACATCACTGCTCCAAGATGGGAGGATAGAGAGACCGGATGACGCGATACGCCAGCGCCGAATCACTGATCCATAAATGGTTAACGCCGGAAACGAAGGGGAGAAAAAACCTGACAATGGAGGGAATGTGAACGGAAGACGTAACAGCGGCGGTAACTGACAGGCGTATTTATATCCGCTGCGCACCTTATGATGCGTGGCTAACGGTCCCCCTGCTGGACAACCTTAGGATAGCATGCGGATTATTCACCATATTATGGAAACTAGATTGCCTCTTACATACACTGAATGCCCCTTTATTAGACCCCCGGCCCTCTTACAACTGGCGCTGCCCTATATGGTAATTCCCCCCGTGAGCCCCGAGTGCGGCATAAAGTCACGTGACAAGTTTTCCGCGGATCAGTTTCAGTGTGAATCCATATTAGATGGAAGATCCAGCGATCGGAGCGACTTCCAACGAGGCCGGTCACCGGTGCTAGACTAGCCGGGGGGCTCACCGCCAACCGCAGGGGGTTTCTCATGTAACGGTGGGGAGAGTATACTGAGAATGGCGCGATCGAGGAAAACATCCAGTGAAAGGGAATCCTGCGGACGGAAACAACTCATCACTGAAAGGGGTCGGAGGAGGATGTCAGGTGAGCCCCCAATCCACTGGTCCCAACACCCCCTAACAGTCTGGTCAGATGCTTCTGTCTACTGCGTGGTGCGTAGACACCGCACAGCGGCAGACTTTCTGGACGGCTCTTGGCGAACGCTTCTTTGGGGGATCATACACATATGGGGGAGATCCTATACTTATGGCAGTCGCTCATGCAGATGGAATACTTGGCCTCAAAGCACACCTGTATGATACCCCCCCCCCCCCCATAAGTCCCAGAAAAGCCCCTAATGTCTATTACTGTAAGGTGATGGACAGCGTACTGAAACGGGACGCAACACTTTGGAAAGTTACTAATTTGATGTGAACATGACAACTCTGCGCCATTATGTGAGACAGCGACTAATATAAGGGAGTGCGGAGAGCAATGTAGACAAGACGCTGACCTCTAGGGGTGAGGACCCTGTAATATAACAATCTATGGGGGTGAGGGTCCGTCATGTGCAGCGACGAGCTCTAGGGCCACATTATAGGGGCTGCTGACTGGGTTTATGGCAACAATTGAAGAATCAATTAATGTCTGAAAGATGAGGTCCAAAGCACATTCTGCTTCCCTTCAAGATCCATGGGATACATGCCAGCGCACGGAGAATGACCCCCAGGATGCCAGCACACGGAGAATGACCCCCAGGATGCCAGCGCACGGAGAATGACCCCCAGGATGCCAGCGCACGGAGAATGACCCCCAGGATGCCAGCGCATGGAGAATGACCCCCAGGATGCCAGCGCACGGAGAATGACCCCCAGGATGCCAGCGCACGGAGAATGACCCGCAGGATGCCAGCGCACGGAGAATGACCCCCAGGATGCCAGCGCACGGAGAATGACCCGCAGGATGCCAGCGCACGGAGAATGACCCCCAGGATGCCAGCGCACGGAGAATGACCCCCAGGATGCCAGCGCACGGAGAATGACCCCCAGGATGCCAGCGCACGGAGAATGACCCCCAGGATGCCAGCGCACGGAGAATAACCCCCAGGATGCCAGCGCACAAGAGAATGACCCGCAGGATGCCAGCGCACGGAGAATGACCCCCAGGATGCCAGCGCACGGAGAATGACCCCCAGGATGCCGGGATCACAAGCTGAAATGTATCACAAAGAACCAAAGAACATCATGTTACAATCAGTGCCAGGATACACTGGATGGTTACATATATAGCAATGGTTGTCAGACAGCACCACCTACTGGGCAATAGTGGAATCACAGCCGTGCAGAAAAAAAGATTATTAGATGAATGAAAGACGGGAGAAGTGAGACTGTGCAGTGTATACATAGAGGACGGGAGAAGTGGGACTGTGCAGTGCATACATAGAGGACGGGAGAAGTGGGACTGTGCAGTGTATACATAGAGGACGGGAGAAGTGGGACTGTGCAGTGTATACATGGAGGAAGGGAGAAGTGGGACTGTGCAGTGCATACATAGAGGACGGGAGAAGTGGGACTGTGCAGTGCATACATAGGGGACTGGAGAAGTGGGACTGTGCAGTGTATACATAGGAGACTGGAGAAGTGGGACTGTGCAGTGTATACATAGGGGACTGGAGAAGTGAGACTGTGCAGTGTATACATAGGGGACTGGAGAAGTGGGACTGTGCAGTGTATACATAGGGGACTGGAGAAGTGGGACTGTGCAGTGTATACATAGGGGACTGGAGAAGTGGGACTGTGCAGTGTATACATAGGGGACTGGAGAAGTGAGACTGTGCAGTTTATACATAGGGGACTGGAGAAGTGGGACTGTGCAGTGTATACATAGGGGATGGTAGCAGTGGGACTGTGCAGTGTATACATAGAGGACGGGAGAAGTGGGACTGTGCAGTGCATACATAGGGGATGGGAGAAGTGGGACTGTGCAGTGTATACATAGGGGACTGGAGAAGTGGGACTGTGCAGTGTATACATAGGGGACTGGAGAAGTGGGACTGTGCAGTGTATACATAGGGGACTGGAGAAGTGAGACTGTGCAGTCTATACATAGGGGACTGGAGAAGTGGGACTGTGCAGTGTATACATAGGGGACTGGAGAAGTGGGACTGTGCAGTGTATACATAGGGGATGGTAGCAGTGGGACTGTGCAGTGTATACATAGAGGACGGGAGAAGTGGGACTGTGCAGTGCATACATAGGGGACTGGAGAAGTGGGACTGTGCAGTGTATACATAGGGGACTGGAGAAGTGGGACTGTGCAGTGTATACATAGGGAACTGGAGAAGTGAGACTGTGCAGTCTATACATAGGGGACTGGAGAAGTGGGACTGTGCAGTGTATACATAGGGGACTGGAGAAGTGAGACTGTGCAGTGTATACATAGGGGACTGGAGAAGTGAGACTGTGCAGTGTATACATAGGGGACTGGAGAAGTGGGACTGTGCAGTGTATACATAGGGGATGGTAGCAGTGGGACTGTGCAGTGTATACATAGAGGACGGGAGAAGTGGGACTGTGCAGTGCATACATAGGGGACTGGAGAAGTGGGACTGTGCAGTGTATACATAGGGGACTGGAGAAGTGAGACTGTGCAGTGTATACATAGGGGACTGGAGAAGTGGGACTGTGCAGTGTATACATAGGGGACTGGAGAAGTGGGACTGTGCAGTGTATACATAGGGGACTGGAGAAGTGGGACTGTGCAGTGTATACATAGGGGACTGGAGAAGTGGGACTGTGCAGTGTATACATAGGGGACTGGACAAGTGGGACTGTGCAGTGTATACATAGGGGACTGGACAAGTGGGACTGTGCAGTGTATACATAGGGGACTGGAGAAGTGGGACTGTGCAGTGTATACATAGGGGACTGGAGAAGTGGGACTGTGCAGTGTATACATAGGGGACTGGAGAAGTGGGACTGTGCAGTGTATACATAGGGGGCTGGAGAAGTGGGACTGTGCAGTGTATACATAGCGGGCTGGAGAAGTGGGACTGTGCAGTGTATACATAGGGGATGGAGGAAGAGGGACTGTGCAGTGTATACACAGGGGATAACAGAAGTGGGACTGTGCAGTGTATACATAGAGGATGGGAGAGGTGGGACTGTGCAGTGTATACATAGGGGATGGGAGAAGTGGGACTGTGCAGTGTATACATAGGGGATAGGAGAAGTAGGACTGTGCAGTGTATACATAGGGGATGGGAGAAGTGGGACTGTGCAGTGTATATATAGAGGATGGGAGAAGTGCGACTGTGCAGTGTATATATAGGGGATAGGAGAAGTGGGACTCTGCAGTGTATATATAGGGGATAGGAGAAGTGGGACTGTGCAGTGTATATAGGGGATAGGAGAAGTGGGACTGTGCAGTGCATATATAGGGGATAGGAGAAGTGGAACTGTGCAGTGTATACATAGGGGATGGGAGAAGTGGGACTGTGCAGTGCATATATAGGGGATAGGAGAAGTGGAACTGTGCAGTGTATATATAGGGGATAGGAGACGTGGGACTGTGCAGTGTATATATAGGGGATGGGGGAAGTGGGACTGTGCAGTGTATACATAGGGGATGGGAGAAGCTGGACTGTGCAGTGTATACATAGGGGATGGGAGAAGTGGGACTGTTCAGTGTATACATAGGGGATGGGAGAAGTGGGACTGTTCAGTGTATACATAGGGAATGGGAGAAGCTGGACTGTGCAGTGTATACATAGGGGATAGGGGAAGTGGGACTGTGCAGTGTATACATAGGGGATGGGGAAGTGGGACTGTGCAGTGTATACATAGAGGATGGGAGAAGTGCGACTGTGCAGTGCATATATAGGGGATGGGAGAAGTGGAACTGTGCAGTGCATATATAGGGGATGGGGGAAGTGGGACTGTGCAGTGTATACATAGGGGACTGGAGAAGTGAGACTGTGCAGTGTATACATAGAGGATGGGAGAAGTGCGACTGTGCAGTGCATATATAGGGGATAGGAGAAGTGGAACTGTGCAGTGCATATATAGGGGATGGGGGAAGTGGGACTGTGCAGTGTATACATAGGGGATGGGGAAGTGGGACTGTGCAGTTAATACAGGGGGAACGGGAGAAGTGGGACTGTGCAGTGTATACATAGGGGATAAGAGAAGTAGGACTGTGCAGTGTATACATAGAGGATGGGAGAAGTGGGACTGTGCAGTGTATACATAGGGGATAGGAGAAGTAGGACTGTGCAGTGTATACATAGAGGATGGGAGAAGTGCGACTGTGCAGTGCATATATAGGGGATAGGAGAAGTGGAACTGTGCAGTGTATACATAGAGGATGGGAGAAGTGGGACTCTGCAGTGTTTACATAGAGGATGGGAGAAGTGGGACTGTGCAGTGTATACATAGGGGATGGGAGAAGCTGGACTGTGCAGTGTATACATAGGGAATGGGAGAAGCTGGAGTGTGCAGTGTATACATAGGGGATAGGGGAAGTGGGACTGTGCAGTGTATACATAGGGGATGGGGTAGTGGGACTGTGCAGTGTATACATAGAGGATAGGAGAAGTGGGACTGTGCAGTGTATACATAGAGGATGGGAGAAGTGAGACTGTGCAGTGTATACATAGGGGATGGGAGAAGTGGGACTGTGCAGTGTATACATAGGGGATGGGAGAAGTGGGACTGTGCAGTGTATACATAGAGGATGGGAGAAGCTGGACTGTGCAGTGTATACATAGGGGATGGGAGAAGTGGGACTGTGCAGTGTATACATAGGGGATGGGAGAAGTGGGACTGTGCAGTGTATACATAGAGGATGGGAGAAGTGGGACTGTGCAGTGTATACATAGGGGATGGGAGAAGTGGGACTGTGCAGTGTATACATAGGGGATAAGAGAAGTGGGACTGTGCAGTGTATACATAGGGGATAAGAGAAGTGGGACTGTGCAGTGTATACATAGAGGATGGGAGAAGTGGGACTGTGCAGTGTATACATAGGGGGAGGGAGAAGCTGGACTGTGCAGTGTATACATAGGGGACTGGAGAAGTGGGACTGTGCAGTGTATACATAGGGGACTGGAGAAGTGGGACTGTGCAGTGTATACATAGGGGATGGGAGAAGTGGGACTGTGCAGTGTATACATAAAGGATGGGGAAAGTGGGACTGTGCAGTGTATACATAGGGGACTGGAGAAGTGGGACTGTGCAGTGTATACATAGGGGACTGGAGAAGTGGGACTGTGCAGTGTATACATAGGGGACTGGAGAAGTGGGACTGTGCAGTGTATACATAGAGGATAGGAGAAGTGGGACTGTGCAGTGTATACATAGGGGATGGGAGAAGTGGGACTGTGCAGTGTATACATAGGGGACTGGAGAAGTGGGACTGTGCAGTGTATACATAGAGGATGGGAGAAGTGCGACTGTGCAGTGCATATATAGGGGATAGGAGAAGTGGAACTGTGCACTGCATATATAGGGGATGGGGGAAGTGGGACTGTGCAGTGTATACATAGAGGATGGGAGAAGTGGGACTCTGCAGTGTTTACATAGAGGATGGGAGAAGCTGGAGTGTGCAGTGTATACATAGGGGATAGGGGAAGTGGGACTGTGCAGTGTATACATAAGGGATGGGGGAAGTGGGACTGTGCAGTGTATACATAGAGGATGGGAGAAGTGGGTCTGTGCAGTGTATACATAAAGGATGGGAGAAGTGGGACTGTGCAGTTAATGCATGGGGGACGGGAGAAGTGGGACTGTGCAGTGTATACACAGGGGATAGGAGAAGTGGGACTGTGCAGTGTATACATAGGGGATAGTAGAAGTAGGACTGTGCAGTGTATACATAGAGGATGGGAGAAGTGGGACTGTGCAGTTAATACATGGGGGATAAGAGAAGTAGGACTGTGCAGTGTATACATAGAGGATGGGAGAAGTGGGACTGTGCAGTGTATATATAGGGGATAGGAGAAGTGGGACTCTGCAGTGTATATATAGGGGATAGGAGAAGTGGGACTCTGCAGTGTATATATAGGGGATAGGAGAAGTGGGACTCTGCAGTGTATATATGGGGGATAGGAGAAGCTGGACTGTGCAGTGTATACATAGGGGATGGGGGAAATGGGACAGTGCAGTGTATGCATAGGGGACTGGAGAAGTGGGACTGTGCAGTGTATACATAGGGGACTGGAGAAGTGGGACTGTGCAGTGTATATAGGGGATAGGAGAAGTGGGACTGTGCAGTGTATACATAGATGATAGGAGAAGTGGGACTGTGCAGTGTATACATAGGGGATGGGAGAAGTGGGACTGTGCAGTGTATACATAGAGGATGGGAGAAGCTGGACTGTGCAGTGTATACATAGGGGATGGGAGAAGTGGGACTGTGCAGTGTATACATAGGGGATGGGGGAAGTGGAACTGTGCAGTGTATACATAGAGGATAGGAGAAGTGGGACTGTGCAGTGTATACATAGAGGATGGGAGAAGTGGGACTGTGCAGTGTATACATAGGGGACTGGAGAAGAGGGACTGTGCAGTGTATACATAGGGGATAAGAGAAGTGGGACTGTGCAGTGTATACATAGGGGATGGGAGAGGTGGGACTGTGCAGTGTATACATAAAGGATGGGGGAAGTGGGACTGTGCAGTGTATACATAGAGGATGGGAGAAGCTGGACTGTGCAGTGTATACATAGGGGATGGGAGAAGTGGGACTGTGCAGTGTATACATAGAGGATAGGAGAAGTGGGACTGTGCAGTGTATACATAGGGGATGGGAGAAGTGGGACTGTGCAGTGTATACATAGGGGATAAGAGAAGTGGGACTGTGCAGTGTATACATAGAGGATGGGAGAAGTGGGACTGTGCAGTGTATACATAGGGGGAGGGAGAAGCTGGACTGTGCAGTGTATACATAGAGGATGGGAGAAGCTGGACTGTGCAGTGTATACATAGGGGATGGGAGAAGTGGGACTGTGCAGTGTATACATAGGGGATGGGGGAAGTGGAACTGTGCAGTGTATACATAGAGGATGGGAGAAGTGGGACTGTGCAGTGTATACATAGGGGACTGGAGAAGAGGGACTGTGCAGTGTATACATAGGGGATAAGAGAAGTGGGACTGTGCAGTGTATACATAGGGGATGGGAGAAGCTGGACTGTGCAGTGTATACATAGGGGATGGGAGAAGTGGGACTGTGCAGTGTATACATAGGGGATGGGAGAAGTGGGACTGTGCAGTGTATACATAGAGGATGGGAGAAGCTGGACTGTGCAGTGTATACATAGGGGATGGGAGAAGTAGGACTGTGCAGTGTATACATAGAGGATGGGTGAAGTGGGACTGTGCAGTGTATACATAGAGGATAGGAGAAGTGGGACTGTGCAGTGTATACATAGGGGATTGGAGAAGTGGGACTGTGCAGTGTATACATAGGGGATAAGAGAAGTGGGACTGTGCAGTGTATACATAGAGGATGGGAGAAGTGGGACTGTGCAGTGTATACATAGGGGGAGGGAGAAGCTGGACTGTGCAGTGTATACATAGGGGACTGGAGAAGTGAGACTGTGCAGTGTATACATAGGGGACTGGAGAAGTGGGACTGTGCAGTGTATACATAGGGGACTGGAGAAGTGGGACTGTGCAGTGTATACATAGGGGACTGGAGAAGTGGGACTGTGCAGTGTATACATAGGGGACTGGAGAAGTGGGACTGTGCAGTGTATACATAGGGGACTGGACAAGTGGGACTGTGCAGTGTATACATAGGGGACTGGACAAGTGGGACTGTGCAGTGTATACATAGGGGACTGGAGAAGTGGGACTGTGCAGTGTATACATAGGGGACTGGAGAAGTGGGACTGTGCAGTGTATACATAGGGGACTGGAGAAGTGGGACTGTGCAGTGTATACATAGGGGGCTGGAGAAGTGGGACTGTGCAGTGTATACATAGCGGGCTGGAGAAGTGGGACTGTGCAGTGTATACATAGGGGATGGAGGAAGAGGGACTGTGCAGTGTATACACAGGGGATAACAGAAGTGGGACTGTGCAGTGTATACATAGAGGATGGGAGAGGTGGGACTGTGCAGTGTATACATAGGGGATGGGAGAAGTGGGACTGTGCAGTGTATACATAGGGGATAGGAGAAGTAGGACTGTGCAGTGTATACATAGGGGATGGGAGAAGTGGGACTGTGCAGTGTATATATAGAGGATGGGAGAAGTGCGACTGTGCAGTGTATATATAGGGGATAGGAGAAGTGGGACTCTGCAGTGTATATATAGGGGATAGGAGAAGTGGGACTGTGCAGTGTATATAGGGGATAGGAGAAGTGGGACTGTGCAGTGCATATATAGGGGATAGGAGAAGTGGAACTGTGCAGTGTATACATAGGGGATGGGAGAAGTGGGACTGTGCAGTGCATATATAGGGGATAGGAGAAGTGGAACTGTGCAGTGTATATATAGGGGATAGGAGACGTGGGACTGTGCAGTGTATATATAGGGGATGGGGGAAGTGGGACTGTGCAGTGTATACATAGGGGATGGGAGAAGCTGGACTGTGCAGTGTATACATAGGGGATGGGAGAAGTGGGACTGTTCAGTGTATACATAGGGGATGGGAGAAGTGGGACTGTTCAGTGTATACATAGGGAATGGGAGAAGCTGGACTGTGCAGTGTATACATAGGGGATAGGGGAAGTGGGACTGTGCAGTGTATACATAGGGGATGGGGAAGTGGGACTGTGCAGTGTATACATAGAGGATGGGAGAAGTGCGACTGTGCAGTGCATATATAGGGGATGGGAGAAGTGGAACTGTGCAGTGCATATATAGGGGATGGGGGAAGTGGGACTGTGCAGTGTATACATAGGGGACTGGAGAAGTGAGACTGTGCAGTGTATACATAGAGGATGGGAGAAGTGCGACTGTGCAGTGCATATATAGGGGATAGGAGAAGTGGAACTGTGCAGTGCATATATAGGGGATGGGGGAAGTGGGACTGTGCAGTGTATACATAGGGGATGGGGAAGTGGGACTGTGCAGTTAATACAGGGGGAACGGGAGAAGTGGGACTGTGCAGTGTATACATAGGGGATAAGAGAAGTAGGACTGTGCAGTGTATACATAGAGGATGGGAGAAGTGGGACTGTGCAGTGTATACATAGGGGATAGGAGAAGTAGGACTGTGCAGTGTATACATAGAGGATGGGAGAAATGCGACTGTGCAGTGCATATATAGGGGATAGGAGAAGTGGAACTGTGCAGTGTATACATAGAGGATGGGAGAAGTGGGACTCTGCAGTGTTTACATAGAGGATGGGAGAAGTGGGACTGTGCAGTGTATACATAGGGGATGGGAGAAGCTGGACTGTGCAGTGTATACATAGGGAATGGGAGAAGCTGGAGTGTGCAGTGTATACATAGGGGATAGGGGAAGTGGGACTGTGCAGTGTATACATAGGGGATGGGGTAGTGGGACTGTGCAGTGTATACATAGAGGATAGGAGAAGTGGGACTGTGCAGTGTATACATAGAGGATGGGAGAAGTGAGACTGTGCAGTGTATACATAGGGGATGGGAGAAGTGGGACTGTGCAGTGTATACATAGGGGATGGGAGAAGTGGGACTGTGCAGTGTATACATAGAGGATGGGAGAAGCTGGACTGTGCAGTGTATACATAGGGGATGGGAGAAGTGGGACTGTGCAGTGTATACATAGGGGATGGGAGAAGTGGGACTGTGCAGTGTATACATAGAGGATGGGAGAAGTGGGACTGTGCAGTGTATACATAGGGGATGGGAGAAGTGGGACTGTGCAGTGTATACATAGGGGATAAGAGAAGTGGGACTGTGCAGTGTATACATAGAGGATGGGAGAAGTGGGACTGTGCAGTGTATACATAGGGGGAGGGAGAAGCTGGACTGTGCAGTGTATACATAGGGGACTGGAGAAGTGGGACTGTGCAGTGTATACATAGGGGACTGGAGAAGTGGGACTGTGCAGTGTATACATAGGGGATGGGAGAAGTGGGACTGTGCAGTGTATACATAAAGGATGGGGAAAGTGGGACTGTGCAGTGTATACATAGGGGACTGGAGAAGTGGGACTGTGCAGTGTATACATAGGGGACTGGAGAAGTGGGACTGTGCAGTGTATACATAGGGGACTGGAGAAGTGGGACTGTGCAGTGTATACATAGAGGATAGGAGAAGTGGGACTGTGCAGTGTATACATAGGGGATGGGAGAAGTGGGACTGTGCAGTGTATACATAGGGGACTGGAGAAGTGGGACTGTGCAGTGTATACATAGAGGATGGGAGAAGTGCGACTGTGCAGTACATATATAGGGGATAGGAGAAGTGGAACTGTGCACTGCATATATAGGGGATGGGGGAAGTGGGACTGTGCAGTGTATACATAGAGGATGGGAGAAGTGGGACTCTGCAGTGTTTACATAGAGGATGGGAGAAGCTGGAGTGTGCAGTGTATACATAGGGGATAGGGGAAGTGGGACTGTGCAGTGTATACATAAGGGATGGGGGAAGTGGGACTGTGCAGTGTATACATAGAGGATGGGAGAAGTGGGTCTGTGCAGTGTATACATAAAGGATGGGAGAAGTGGGACTGTGCAGTTAATACATGGGGGACGGGAGAAGTGGGACTGTGCAGTGTATACACAGGGGATAGGAGAAGTGGGACTGTGCAGTGTATACATAGGGGATAGTAGAAGTAGGACTGTGCAGTGTATACATAGAGGATGGGAGAAGTGGGACTGTGCAGTTAATACATGGGGGATAAGAGAAGTAGGACTGTGCAGTGTATACATAGAGGATGGGAGAAGTGGGACTGTGCAGTGTATATATAGGGGATAGGAGAAGTGGGACTCTGCAGTGTATATATAGGGGATAGGAGAAGTGGGACTCTGCAGTGTATATATAGGGGATAGGAGAAGTGGGACTCTGCAGTGTATATATGGGGGATAGGAGAAGCTGGACTGTGCAGTGTATACATAGGGGATGGGGGAAATGGGACAGTGCAGTGTATGCATAGGGGACTGGAGAAGTGGGACTGTGCAGTGTATACATAGGGGACTGGAGAAGTGGGACTGTGCAGTGTATATAGGGGATGGGAGAAGTGGGACTGTGCAGTGTATACATAGAGGATGGGAGAAGCTGGACTGTGCAGTGTATACATAGGGGATGGGAGAAGTGGGACTGTGCAGTGTATACATAGAGGATGGGAGAAGCTGGACTGTGCAGTGTATACATAGAGGATAGGAGAAGTGGGACTGTGCAGTGTATACATAGAGGATGGGAGAAGTGGGACTGTGCAGTGTATACATAGGGGACTGGAGAAGAGGGACTGTGCAGTGTATACATAGGGGATAAGAGAAGTGGGACTGTGCAGTGTATACATAGGGGATGGGAGAGGTGGGACTGTGCAGTGTATACATAAAGGATGGGGGAAGTGGGACTGTGCAGTGTATACATAGAGGATGGGAGAAGCTGGACTGTGCAGTGTATACATAGGGGATGGGAGAAGTGGGACTGTGCAGTGTATACATAGGGGATGGGAGAAGTGGGACTGTGCAGTGTATACATAGAGGATAGGAGAAGTGGGACTGTGCAGTGTATACATAGGGGATGGGAGAAGTGGGACTGTGCAGTGTATACATAGGGGATAAGAGAAGTGGGACTGTGCAGTGTATACATAGAGGATGGGAGAAGTGGGACTGTGCAGTGTATACATAGGGGGAGGGAGAAGCTGGACTGTGCAGTGTATACATAGAGGATGGGAGAAGCTGGACTGTGCAGTGTATACATAGGGGATGGGAGAAGTGGGACTGTGCAGTGTATACATAGGGGATGGGGGAAGTGGAACTGTGCAGTGTATACATAGAGGATGGGAGAAGTGGGACTGTGCAGTGTATACATAGGGGACTGGAGAAGAGGGACTGTGCAGTGTATACATAGGGGATGGGGGAAGTGGAACTGTGCAGTGTATACATAGAGGATGGGAGAAGTGGGACTGTGCAGTGTAGACATAGGGGATGGGAGAAGTGGGACTGTGCAGTGTATACATAGGGGATGGGGGAAGTGGAACTGTGCAGTGTATACATAGAGGATGGGAGAAGTGGGACTGTGCAGTGTATACATAGGGGATAAGAGAAGTGGGACTGTGCAGTGTATACATAGGGGATGGGAGAAGCTGGACTGTGCAGTGTATACATAGGGGATGGGAGAAGTGGGACTGTGCAGTGTATACATAGGGGATGGGAGAAGTGGGACTGTGCAGTGTATACATAGAGGATGGGAGAAGCTGGACTGTGCAGTGTATACATAGGGGATGGGAGAAGTAGGACTGTGCAGTGTATACATAGAGGATGGGTGAAGTGGGACTGTGCAGTGTATACATAGAGGATAGGAGAAGTGGGACTGTGCAGTGTATACATAGGGGATTGGAGAAGTGGGACTGTGCAGTGTATACATAGGGGACTGGAGAAGTGGGACTGTGCAGTGTATACATAGGGGACTGGAGAAGTGGGACTGTGCAGTGTATACATAAAGGATGGGGAAAGTGGGACTGTGCAGTGTATACATAGGGGACTGGAGAAGTGGGACTGTGCAGTGTATACATAGGGGACTGGAGAAGTGGGACTGTGCAGTGTATACATAGAGGATGGGAGAAGTGGGACTGTGCAGTGTATACATAGGGGACTGGAGAAGTGGGACTGTGCAGTGTATACATAAAGGATGGGGAAAGTGGGACTATGAAGGGGTTACAGTCCTCTTTACTTTGTTACTTTATTTCTGTCAATTAACCAAATACAAACTGTTAACCCTTCTGCTTCTGGCAGCGTCCTTACTCTGCAGCATTTCTTTCACGCCTGCTACAACGTTGCGCAGTGCTGTATATATGGACACCGCTGATTGCTCCGTTATACGCAGTGCTGTATATATGGACACCGCTGATATCTCCGCCGTCACACCTGCCATCATATAGCCTTCAGTATACGCAGTGCTGTATATATGGACACCGCTGATCGCTCCGCCGTCACACCTCATATCACGCAGCCTTCAGTATACGCAGTGCTGTATATATGGACACCGCTGATATCTCCGCCGTCACACCTCATATCACGCAGCCTTCAGTATACGCAGTGCTGTATATATGGACACCGCTGATATCTCCGCCGTCACACCTGACATCATATAGCCTTCAGTATACGCAGTGCTGTATATATGGACACCGCTGATTGCTCCGTTATATGCAGTGCTGTATATATGGACACCGCTAATTGCTCCGTTATACGCAGTGCTGTATATATGGACACCGCTGATTGCTCCGGTATAAGCAGTGCTGTATATATGGACACCGCTGATTGCTCCGCCGTCACACCTGACATCATATAGCCTTCAGTATACGCAGTGCTGTATATATGGACACCGCTGATTGCTCCGTTATACGCAGTGCTGTATATATGGACACCGCTGATTGCTCCGTTATACGCAGTGCTGTATATATGGACTCCGCTGATATCTCCGCCGTCACACCTGATATCATATAGCCTTCAGTATACGCAGTGCTGTATATATATACACCGCTGATCGCTCCGCCGTCACACTTGATATCACGCAGCCTTCAGTATACGCAGTGCTGTATATATGGACACCGCTGATCGCTCCGCCGTCACACCTGATATCACGCAGCTTTCAGTATACACAGTGCTGTATATATGGACACCGCTGATCACTCCGCTGTCACACCTGATATCATATAGCCTTCAGTATACGCAGTGCTGTATATATGGACACCGCTGATCGCTCCGCCGTCACACCTCATATCACGCAGCCTTCAGTATACGCAGTGCTGTATATATGGACACCGCTGATCGCTCCGCCGTCACACCTGATATCACGCAGCCTTCAGTATACGCAGTGCTGTATATATATACACCGCTGATCGCTCCGCCGTCACACTTGATATCACGCAGCCTTCAGTATACGCAGTGCTGTATATATGGACACCGCTGATTGCTCTGTTATATGCAGTGCTGTATATATGGACACCGCTGATTGCTCCGTTATACGCAGTGCTGTATATATGGACACCGCTGATCGCTCCGCCGTCACACCTCATATCACGCAGCCTTCAGTATACGCAGTGCTGTATATATGGACACCGCTGATATCTCCGCCGTCACACCTGATATCACGCAGCCTTCAGTATACGCAGTGCTGTATATATGGACACCGCTGATTGCTCCGTTATACGCAGTGCTGTATATATGGACACCGCTGATCGCTCCGCCGTCACACCTGATATCATGCAGCCTTCAGTATACGCAGTGCTGTATATATATTCGTGGCACGGGCTGCTCGCCTCCGCAGCGCCGGCACACCCGGAGCGTTATCATTCTGGGTCTCCTGCGCTGTATTGTGGCCGGCGGGGAGATGTGTTGTTGACGCTCTGCATAAACCGCAGCCCCGAGACGAGCGGCTCCATCCATTATGTTCTCCATCTTCTGCACTTTGGATATTACAGGCATCATTAGAGAACTCCTCCGACCCCATGAAATATTCATCACCTCCCAGATGACTGATCACCGCTAATGCAGGAAGGGGGCGCCACCTTCACCCCCAGACCCCACGCCCATCTGCATACCTGTCCATGGCGCCTCCACCGCCAGAACCTTCCAGACAAACCACCCAGAACGGCAGTAATTGGGGGCCCGGCGCCTGCAGGTCACCATTAGAGGACTTACCGGTCATATGGGGGGCGTGCTATACCAGGCAGCAGGAGGGATGTGGGGGACAGAATGAAATGTGTCACTCCACGTCTGACAGCCTTTTGCATGAAGCCCTCTGTATGATGCCCTCTGTATGATGCCCTCTGTATGATGACCTCTGTATGATGCCCTCTGTATGATGGCCTCTGTATGATGGCCTCTGTATGATGGCCTCTGTATGATGCCATCTGTATGATGCCCTCTGTATGATGCCCTCTGTATGATGCCCTCTGTATGATGACCTCTGTATGATGCCATCTGTATGATGCCCTCTGTATGATGGCCTCTGTATGATGCCCTCTGTATGATGGCCTCTGTATGATGCCATCTGTATGATGCCCTCTGTATGATGCCCTCTGTATGATGCCCTCTGTATGATGACCTCTGTATGATGGCCTCTGTATGATGCCCTCTGTATGACGACCTCTGTATGATGCCATCTGTATGATGGCCTCTGTATGATGGCCTCTGTATGATGGCCTCTGTATGATGACCTCTGTATGATGGCCTCTGTATGATGACCTCTGTATGATGCCATCTGTATGACGCCCTCTGTATGACGCCCTCTATATGACGACCTCTGTATGATGCCATCTGTATGATGCCCTCTGTATGGCGCCCTCTGTATGACGCCCTCTGTATGATGGCCTCTGTATGATGCCCTCTGTATGATGCCCTCTGTATGATGCCCCATGTATGATGACCTCTGTATGATGGCCTCTGTATGATGGCCTCTGTATGATGGCCTCTGTATGGCGCCCTTTGTATGATGCCATCTGTATGATGCCCTCTGTATGATGCCATCTGTATGATGCCCTCAGTATGATGCCCTCTGTATGATGACCTCTGTATGATGACCTCTGTATGATGCCAACTGTATGACGCCCTCTGTATGACGCCCTCTGCATGATGGCCTCTGTATGATGCCCTCTGTATGATGCCCTCTGTATGATGCCCCATGTATGATGACCTCTGTATGATGGCCTCTGTATGATGGCCTCTGTATGATGCCATCTGTATGATGCCCTCTGTATGGCGCCCTTTGTATGATGGCCTCTGTATGATGGCCTCTGTATGGCGCCCTTTGTATGATGCCATCTGTATGATGCCCTCTGTATGATGCCATCTGTATGATGCCCTCAGTATGATGCCCTCTGTATGGCGCCCTCTGTATGAAGCCCTCTGTATGATGCCCTTAGTATGATGCCCTCTGTATGGCGCCCTCTGTATGAAGCCCTCTGTATGATGCCCTTAGTATGATGCCATCTGTATGGTGCCCTCTGCTGGTGCCAGCTGTAGCAGTTTATTCCTGTTCCTGCTGTTATCTGCTTATGGTTTTCTCCCCGTGTGCCCGTATGACGCTATAATTTGTGCCCTCCGGCGCTGCATTCGTTTCTGGCGCTCTTCTTGCCCCGATGTCTGTTTTGCTGCCTCTTCTGTTTCCGCCTTCAAGTGATTTCCTCAGATTGTGTTACAGAAACAGACGACTTCCAGCGACTTCTAAACTCCGACACAGAAGGGGTTACCAGTACTGGTGGGGTACCACAGGGGGCAGTATTGGAGGGGCCACGGTTACTAGTGGGGTACCACAGGGGGCAGTATTGGAGGGGTCACTGTTACTAGTGGGGTACCACAGGGGGCAGTATTGGAGGGGTCACTGTTAGTAGTGGGGTACTACAGGGGGCAGTATTGGAGGGGTCACTGTTACTACTGGGGTACCACAGGGGGCAGTATTGGAGGGGTCACTGTTACTAGTGGGGTACCACAGGGGGCAGTATTGGAGGGGTCACTGTTACTAGTGGGGTACCACAGGGGGCACTATTGGACGGGTCACTGTTACTAGTGGGGTACCACAGGGGGCAGTATTGGAGGGGTCACTGTTACTAGTGAGGTACCACAGGGGGCACTTTTGGACGGGTCACTGTTACTAGTGGGGTACCACAGGGGGCAGTATTGGAGGGGTCACTGTTACTAGTGGGGTACCACAGGGGGCAGTATTGGAGGAGTCACTGTTACTATTGGGGTACTACAGGGGGCAGTATTGAAGGGGGCACTGTTACTGGTGAGGTACCACAGGGGGCAGTATTGGAGGGGTCACTGTTACTAGTGGGGTACTACAGGGGGCAGTATTGAAGGGGTCACTGTTACTAGTGGGGTACCACAGGGGGCAGTATTAGAGGGGTCACTGTTACTCGTGGGGTACCACAAGGGGCAGTATTGGAGGGGTCACTGTTACTAGTGGGGTACCACAGGGGGCAGTATTGGAGGAGTCACTGTTACTAGTGGGGTACTACAGGGGGCAGTATTGAAGGGGGCACTGTTACTAGTGGGGTACCACAGGGGGCAGTATTAGAGGGGTCACTATTACTAGTGGGGTACCACAGGGGGCAGTATTGGAGGGGTCACTGTTACTAGTGGGGTACCACAGGGGGCAGTATTGGAGGAGTCACTGTTACTAGTGGGGTACTACAGGGGGCAGTATTGAAGGGGGCACTGTTACTGGTGGGGTACCACAGGCGGCGGTATTGGAGGGGTCACTGTTACTAGTGGGGTACTACAGGGGGCAGTATTGAAGGGGGCACTGTTACTAGTGGGGTACCACAGGGGGCAGTATTAGAGGGGTCACTGTTACTCGTGGGGTACCACAGAGGGCAGTATTGGAGGGGTCACTGTTACTAGTGGGGTACCACAGGGGGCAGTATTGGAGGGGTCACTGTTACTAGTGGGGTACTACAGGGGGCAGTATTGGAGGGGTCATTGTTACTAGTGGGGTACTACAGGGGGCAGTATTGGAGGGGTCACAGTTACTAGTGGGGTACCACAGGGGGCAGTATTGGAGGGGTCACTGTTACTAGTTGGGTACCACAGGGCGCAGTGATGGGGAGGCCATTGTTACTAGTGGGGTACCACAGGGGGCAGTATTGGAGGGGTCACTGTTACTAGTGGGGTACCACAGGGGGTAGTATTGGAGGGGTCACTGTTACTAGTGAGGTACCACAGGGGGCAGTATTGCAGGGGTCACTGTTACTAGTGGGGTACCACAGGGGGCAGTATTGGAGGGGTCACTGTTACTAGTGGGGTACCACAGGGGGTAGTATTGGAGGGGTCACTGTTACTAGTGAGGTACCACAGGGGGTAGTATTGCAGGGGTCACTGTTACTAGTGAGGTACCACAGGGGGCAGTATTGCAGGGGTCACTGTTACTAGTGGGGTACTACAGGCGGCGGTATTGGAGGGGTCACTGTTACTAGTGGGGTACCACAGGGGGCGGTATTGGAGGGGCCACTGTTACTAGTAGGGTACCACAGGGGGCAGTATTAGAGGGGTCACTGTTACTCGTGGGGTACCACAGAGGGCAGTATTGGAGGGGTCACTGTTACTAGTGGGGTACCACAGGGGGCAGTATTGGAGGGGTCACTGTTACTAGTGGGGTACTACAGGGGGCAGTATTGGAGGGGTCATTGTTACTAGTGGGGTACTACAGGGGGCAGTATTGGAGGGGTCACAGTTACTAGTGGGGTACCACAGGGGGCAGTATTGGAGGGGTCACTGTTACTAGTTGGGTACCACAGGGCGCAGTGATAGGGAGGCCATTGTTACTAGTGGGTTACCACAGGGGGTAGTATTGGAGGGGGTCACTGTTACTAGTGAGGTACCACAGGGGACAGTATTGGAGGGGTCACTGTTACTAGTGGGGTACCACAGGGGGTAGTATTGGAGGGGGTCACTGTTACTAGTGAGGTACCACAGGGGACAGTATTGCAGGGGTCACTGTTACTAGTGGGGTACCACAGGGGGCAGTATTGGAGGGGTCACTGTTACTAGTTGGGTATCACAGGGCGCAGTGGTGGGGAGGCCATTGTTACTAGTGGGATACCACAGAGGGTAGTATAGGAGGGGGTCACAGTTACTAGTGGGGTACCACAGGGGGCAGTATTGGAGGGGTCACTGATACTAGTGGGATACCACAGAGGGTAGTATAGGAGGGGTCACAGTTACTAGTGGGGTACCACGGGGGGCGGTATTGGAGGGATCACCATTACTAGTAGGGTACCAGAGGTGGCTATATTGTAGTGGTCACTGTTACTAGTGGGGTACCACAGGGGGCAGTATTGGAGGGGTCACAGATACAAGGGGGCTACCACAGGGGGCAGTAGTGGAGGGGTCATTGTTACTAGTGGGGTACCGCAGAAGGCAATATTGGGGGGTCACTGTTACTAGTGGGGTACCGCAGGGGGCAGTATTGGAGGGGTCACTGTTACTAGTGGGGTACCACTGGGTGCAGTATTGGAGGGGTCACAGTTACTAGTGGGCTACCACAGGGGGCAGTAGTGGAGGGGTCACTTACTAGTGGGGTACCACAGGGGGCAGTATTGAAGGGGTCACTGTTACTAGTGGGGTACCACAGGGGGCAGTAGTGGTGGAGTCACAGTTACTAGTGGGGTACTACAGGGGGCAGTATTGGAGGGGTCCCTATTACTAGTGCGGTACCACAGCGGGCAGTATTGGAGGGGTCACTGTTACTAGTGGGGTACTACAGGGGGCAGTAATGGAGGGGTCACTGATACTGGTGGGGTACAACAGGGGGCAGTATTGGAGGGGTCACAGATACTAGTGGGGTACCACAGGGGGCAGTATTGGAGGGGTCACAGTTACTAGTGGGGTAGTACAGGTGGCGGTATCGGAGGGGTCAGTGTTACTAGTGGGGTACTACAGGGGGCAGTATTGAAGGGGGCACTGTTACTAGTGGGGTACCACAGGGGACAGTATTAGAGGGGTCACTGTTATTAGTGGGGTACCACTGGGGGCAGTATAGAAGGGGTCATTGTAACTAGTGGGGTACCGCAGGGGGCAGTATTGGAGGGGTCACAGATACTAGTGGGGTACCACAGGGGGCAGTATAGGACGGGTCACTGTTACTAGTGGGGTACCACAGGGAGCAGTATAGGAGGGTTTACTGTTACTAGTGGAGTACCACAGGGGGCAGTAAAAGAGGGGTCACTCTTACTAGTGGGGTACCACAAGGGGCAGTATAGGAGGGGTCACTGTTACTAGTGGGGTACCACAGGGGGCAGTATAGGAGGGGTCACTGTTACTAGTGGGGTACTATAGGGGGCGATATTGGAGGGGTCACTGTTACTAGTTGGGTACTACAGGGGGCAGTATTGGAGGGGTCACTGTTACTAGTGGGGTAACACAGAGGGCAGTATTGGAGGGGTCACTGTTACTAGTGGGGTACCACTGGGGGCAGTATAATAGGGGTCATTGTTACTAGTGGGGTACCGCAGGGGGCAGTATTGGAGGGGTCACTGTTACTAGTGGGGTACCGCAGGGGGCAGTATTGGAAAGGTCACAGATACTAGTGGGGTACGACAGGGGACAGTTTTGGAGGGGTCACAGATACTAGTGGGCTACCACAGGGGGCAGTAGTGGAGGGGTCACTGTTACTAGTGGGGTACCACAGGGGGCAGTATTGAAGGGGTCACTGTTACTAGTGGGGTACCACAGGGGGCAGTATTGGTGGAGTCACAGTTACTAGTGGGGTACTACAGGGGACAGTATTGGAGGGGTCACTGATACTGGTGGAGTACAACAGGGGGCAGTATTGAAGGGGTCACTGTTACTAGTGGGGTACCACAGGGGGCAGTATTGGAGGGGTCACAGTTACTAGTGGGGTACTACAGACGGCGGTATTGGAGGGGGTCAGTGTTACTAGTAGGGTACTACAGGGGGCAGTATTGAAGAGGGCCTTGTTACTAGTAGGGTACCACAGGGGGCAGTATTAGAGGGGTCATTGTTACTATTGGGGTACCACTGGGGGCAGTATAGGAGGGGTCATTGTTACTAGTGGGGTACCGCAGGGGGCAGTAGGGGAGGGGTCACTGTTACTAGTGGGGTACCGCAGGGGGCAGTATTGGAGGGGTCACAGATACTAGTGGGGTACCACAGGGGACGGTATTGGAGGGGTCACTGTTACTAGTGGGGTACCACAGGAGGCAGTATTGGAGGGGTCACTGTTACTAGTGGGGTACCGCAGGGGGCAGTATAGAAGGGGTCATTGTAACTAGTGGGGTACCGCAGGGGGCAGTATTGGAGGGGTCACAGATACTAGTGGGGTACCACAGGGGGCAGTATAGGACGGGTCACTGTTACTAGTGGGGTACCACAGGGAGCAGTATAGGAGGGTTTACTGTTACTAGTGGAGTACCACAGGGGGCAGTAAAAGAGGGGTCACTCTTACTAGTGGGGTACCACAAGGGGCAGTATAGGAGGGGTCACTGTTACTAGTGGGGTACCACAGGGGGCAGTATAGGAGGGGTCACTGTTACTAGTGGGGTACTATAGGGGGCGATATTGGAGGGGTCACTGTTACTAGTTGGGTACTACAGGGGGCAGTATTGGAGGGGTCACTGTTACTAGTGGGGTAACACAGAGGGCAGTATTGGAGGGGTCACTGTTACTAGTGGGGTACCACTGGGGGCAGTATAATAGGGGTCATTGTTACTAGTGGGGTACCGCAGGGGGCAGTATTGGAGGGGTCACTGTTACTAGTGGGGTACCGCAGGGGGCAGTATTGGAAAGGTCACAGATACTAGTGGGGTACGACAGGGGACAGTTTTGGAGGGGTCACAGATACTAGTGGGCTACCACAGGGGGCAGTAGTGGAGGGGTCACTGTTACTAGTGGGGTACCACAGGGGGCAGTATTGAAGGGGTCACTGTTACTAGTGGGGTACCACAGGGGGCAGTATTGGTGGAGTCACAGTTACTAGTGGGGTACTACAGGGGACAGTATTGGAGGGGTCACTGATACTGGTGGAGTACAACAGGGGGCAGTATTGAAGGGGTCACTGTTACTAGTGGGGTACCACAGGGGGCAGTATTGGAGGGGTCACAGTTACTAGTGGGGTACTACAGACGGCGGTATTGGAGGGGGTCAGTGTTACTAGTAGGGTACTACAGGGGGCAGTATTGAAGAGGGCCTTGTTACTAGTAGGGTACCACAGGGGGCAGTATTAGAGGGGTCATTGTTACTATTGGGGTACCACTGGGGGCAGTATAGGAGGGGTCATTGTTACTAGTGGGGTACCGCAGGGGGCAGTAGGGGAGGGGTCACTGTTACTAGTGGGGTACCGCAGGGGGCAGTATTGGAGGGGTCACAGATACTAGTGGGGTACCACAGGGGACGGTATTGGAGGGGTCACTGTTACTAGTGGGGTACCACAGGAGGCAGTATTGGAGGGGTCACTGTTACTAGTGGGGTACCGCAGGGGGCAGTATTGGAGGGGTCACTGTTACTAGTGGGGTACCGCAGGGGGCAGTATTGGAGGGGTCACTGTTACTAGTGGGGTACCACAGGGGGCAGTATTGGAGGGGTCACAGATACTAGTGGGGTACCACAGGGGGCGGTATTGGAGGGGTCACTGTTACTAGTGGGGTACCACAGGAGGCAGTATTGGAGGAGTCACTGTAACTAGTGGGGTACCGTAGGAGCAGTATAGGAGGGGTTGCTGTTACTAGTTGGGTATCACAGGGCGCAGTGATGGGGAGGCCATTGTTACTAGTGGGTTACCACAGGGGGCAGTATTGGAGGGGTCACTGTTACTAGTGGGGTACCACAGGGGGCAGTATTGAAGGGGTCACTGTTACTAGTGAGTTACCACAGGGGGCAGTATTGCAGGGGTCACTGTTACTAGTGGGGTACCACAGGGGGCAGTATTGGAGGGGTCACTGTTACTAGTTGGGTACCACAGGGCGCAGTGGTGGGGAGGCCATTGTTACTAGTGGGATACCACAGAGGGTAGTATAGGAGGGGTCACAGTTACTAGTGGGGTACCGCAGGGGGCAGTATTGGAGGGGTCACAGATACTAGTGGGGTACCACAGGGGGCAGTATTGGAGGGGTCACAGATACTAGTGGGGTACCACAGAGGGCGGTATTGGAGGGGTCACTGTTACTAGTGGGGTACCACAGGGGGCAGTATTGCAGGGGTCACTGATACTAGTGGGATACCTCAGAGGGTAGTATAGGAGGGGTCACAGTTACTAGTGGGGTACCACGGGGGGCGGTATTGGAGGGATCACCATTACTAGTAGGGTACCAGAGGGGGCTATATTGGAGTGGTCACTGTTACTAGTGGGGTACCACAGGGGGCAGTATAGGAGGGGTCACTGATACTAGTGGGATACCACAGAGCGTAGTATAGGAGGGGTCACAGTTACTAGTGGGGTACCACGGGGGGCGGTATTGGAGGGATCACCATTACTAGTAGGGTACCACAGGGGGCTATATTGGAGGGGTCATTGTTACTAGTGGGGTACCGCAGGGGGCAGTATTGGGGGGTCACTGTTACTAGTGGGGTACCGCAGGGGGCAGTATTGGAGGGGTCACAGATACTAGTGGGGTACCACAGAGGGCAGTATTGGAGGGGTCACAGATACTAGTGGGGTACCGCAGGGGGCAGTATTGGAGGGGTCACTGTTACTAGTTGGGTACCGCGGGGGGCAGTATTGGAGGGGTCACAGATACTAGTGGGGTACCAGAGGGGGCAGTATAGGAGGGGTCATTGTTACTAGTGGGGTACCACAGGGGGCAGTATTGGAGGGGTCACTGTTACTAGTGGGGTACCACAGGGGGCGGTGTTGGAGGGATCACTGTTACTAGTGGGGTACCACAGGGGGCAGTATTGGAGGGGTCACTGTTACTAGTGGGGTACCACGGGGGGCGGTATTGGAGGGATAACTGTTACTAGTGGGGTACCACAGGGGGCAGTATTGGAGGGGTCACTGTTACTAGTTGGGTACCACAGGGCGCAGTGATGGGGAGGCCATTGTTACTAGTGGGTTACCACAGGGGGCAGTATTGGAGGGGTCACTGTTACTAGTTGGGTACCACAGGGCGCAGTGATGGGGAGGCCATTGTTACTAGTGGGTTACCACAGGGGGCAGTATTGCAGGGGTCAGTGTTACTAGTGGGGTACCCCAGGGGGCAGTATTGCAGGGGTCACTGATACTAGTGGGATACCACAGAGGGTAGTATAGGAGGGGTCACAGTTACTAGTGGGGTACCACGGGGGGCGGTATTGGAGGGATCACCATTACTAGTAGGGTACCAGAGGGGGCTATATTGGAGTGGTCACTGTTACTAGTGGGGTACCGCAGGGGGTAGTATAGGAGGGGTCACAGTTACTAGTGGGGTACCACGGGGGGCGGTATTGGAGGGATCACCATTACTAGTAGGGTACCAGAGGGGGCTATATTGGAGGGGTCATTGTTACTAGTGGGGTACCGCAGGGGGCAGTATTGGGGGGTCACTGTTACTAGTGGGGTACCGCAGGGGGCAGTATTGGAGGGGTCACAGATACTAGTGGGGTACCACAGGGGGCAGTATTGGAGGGGTCACAGATACTAGTGGGGTACCGCAGGGGGCAGTATTGGAGGGGTCACTGTTACTAGTGGGGTACCAAAGGGGGCAGTATAGGAGGGGTCACAGTTACTAGTGGGGTACCACGGAATGCGTTATTGGAGGGATCACCATTACTAGTAGGGTACCAGAGGGGGCTATATTGGAGGGGTCATTGTTACTAGTGGGGTACCGCAGGGGGTAGTATTGGGGGCTCACTGTTATTAGTGGGGTACCGCAGGGGGCAGTATTGGAGGGGTCACAGATACTAGGGGTGTACCACAGGGGGCAGTATTGGAGGGGTCACTGTTACTAGTGGGGTGCCACACGCGGCAGTATTGGAGGAGTCACTGTTACTAGTGGGGTACCACAGGGGGCAGTGTTGGAGGCGTCACTGTTACTAGTGGGGTACCACAGGGGGCAGTATTGGAGGGGTCACTGTTACTAGTGGGGTACCGCAGGGGGCAGTATTGGAGGGGTCACTGTTACTAGTGGGGTACCACACGCGGCAGTATTGGAGGAGTCACTGTTACTAGTGGGGTACCACAGGGGGCAGTGTTGGAGGCGTCACTGTTACTAGTGGGGTACCACAGGGGGCAGTATTGGAGGGGTCACTGTTACTAGTGGGGTACCGCAGGGGGCAGTATTGGAGGGGTCACAGATACCAGTGGGGTACCACAGAGGGCGGTATTGGAGGGGTCACTGTTACTAGTGGGGTACCACAGGGGGCGGTATTGGAGGGGTCACTGTTACTAGTGGGGTACCACAGGGGGCGGTATTGGAGGGGTCAACGTTACTAGTGGTTTAAAAAGAACAGATAAAACACCCAGGGCTCCCAAGACGCGATCCGTGTGGAGCAATGCGATAAACTTGTAAAGTTGTAAAATCCTTATTGCAGAATGTGTCGCCGCGTTTCGTTTTGCCGCCGCGACTTCTTCAGGTATTTTTCCGGCACTTTATGACACTTTCTTCCAAGTTAGTTCCCCATCTCCCTGGATCTGCATCACTGGCTAGCGGGATGTAGCAGAGCCGACCTGACCCGCGGGCGGTAAGAAGCGTATAAGTCTGAGGAGCAGATCAGAAACCAATGTGGGAGTTCAGAAGGGGGGAAGGGTTAACCATTGCACGGCCAAGAAACAGGCGAGTGTGGAGAATGGCGCAGCGGCGGAGGCAACAGGTTTTTTGAACTAAAATAAACTTTACGAACGCAGCCCTGCATCATCCGTCTCTCACCCCGCAGGTGCCAAGCTATGTGCCCGCTTTACTGCAACACGACATCTGGAGCACCACAATTTGCACATCGTGCCGCTCCTCATCTACTGCGTCGGCACATCCCATGGTTACATGGCAGCACTTCATATAGCGCCACGTTTAACATACCCCCACTAAACATCATACTGCGTCACCAGCGCGCCCGCCGCACCAAGTCCCTTCTGGAGAGACACTCCCTCGGGCGCATCATGGTACCTGTAGTGTGCACCATCACATCATTGGATCGGTCTGTAGCGCTTCAGGATGAGGTCCCAGCGCTTGCCTCATGTGGCCCTCTGGGTCATTACTTTCAGCCCTTGGGTCAGCAGGGCTGCTTTGGTGGGCGTGTCCTGCCAATTCCCCCAGCATGGAGACACGGCCTGTACTCCGCGGCCTCTGCTGAATACTGGCTGCTGTGCAGAACACTTTATAGGTCATCGCATACAACAGTCTGTCCCCCCTAGTGGTGATATGAGGGACAATGACAGCTCAGCGATGTGTTCAGGACATCCTGCGGCCACATGTGTTCCTCTCATGGCGGCTTCCAGCAGGATAATGCTCCACCGCACACACAAGGGGGTCACAGGAGCCCCCACAAAATAGTCACACCTCCGTGCCCGGTCGCCAGATTTATCACTAATAGGACATGTATGGGACCATCTGGGACGCCAACTTCCGAAGCCTACGAGTTTGCATGGTCTAGAAGTTCAGTTATAGCAAATGTGGAGTGATATGCCGCAGGATATCATATAGAACCTGTATGTCCCCCGTATTACATCTTGTATCCGAGCTAGAGGTGGTACATCAGGGTACTAGAGCCTCCATGTCTCCACGTATCACATCTTGTATCCAAGCTAGAGGCGGTACATCAGGGTACTAGAGCCTCCATGTCTCCTCGTACCCCCGTCCTCCGTGATGCCTCTGCTCCATACAACTATTGGGTGTCAAAGCTGGACACGTGGCACGAACTTGCGCTGTACGCCCTGGAGGTGCTGGTCTGCCCTGCCGCTAGCATCTTAGAGGGTGTTTAGTGCAGCTGGGGGAATCAGTGCTGATATGCTTACACTCATAAAGATGAACAAAGCCTGGATTTCCCCAGACTTCTCTTCTCCACCGGCGGAAAGCAGCGGAACCTAATTATTCTTTTCACTGCAACCGCAGGTAAAAGCATTCTTCTCTATCACTGGAAAAAAGGGGGAATTAGCCTTGTCAATCACTCTCGGATATTAGTACTCCTCCTCCTAAAACAACATGTCATCACGCTGAACTGCCAATTTTTCTGCGGCCCAAAAGGCTCTGTTTAAAAGTTTTTTACAATTTTTCAAAGTTTCTAAAGTATTGATACTTTAACAGAAACCATTTTTTCACAGGGCTGCCTCCAAGCTCTGTTACAAATTAAGCAACAGCGAGCGGTATCTTTAAAAAAAGTTTCTGAGTTTCACCTGCCCTCGCGGTTGAGCAATTTTTCAGGGGTGCACTTGTACTCTTGGTACACCAATTTTTCTGGCCCTCGCCTACACTCATGGTAAACCAATGTTTCAGGGGTCCCCCTATACTCTTGCTACAGAAATGTGACAGGGCTCTGCCTATACTTCTGCTACAGAAATGCTACTGGGGTCTGCCTATACTTCTGCTACAGAAATGCTACTGGGGTCCGCCTATACTCTTGCTACAGAAATGTTACTGGGGTCTGCCTATACTTCTGCTACAGGAATGTTTCAGGGGTCCGCCTATACTCTTGGTACACCAATGTTTCAGGGGTTCGCCTACACTCTTGCTACAGAAATGTTACTGGGGTCCGCTTATACTCTTGGTATATCAATGGTTCAGGGGTTTGCCCATACTCTTGCTACAGAAATGTTACAGGGGTCCGCCTATACTTTTGCTACAGGAATGATACAGGGGTCTGCCTATACTTTTACTACAGAAATGTTACTGGGGTCTGTCTATACTTCTGCTACAGAAATGTTACTGGGGTCTGCCTATATCTTTGCTACAGAAATGTTACTGGGGTCTGCCTATACTTTAACTACAGAAATGTTACAGGGGTCCGCCTATACTTTAACTACAGAAATGTTATAGGGGTCCGCCGATACTTCTGCTACAGAAATGTTACTGGGGTCCGGCTATACCTTTGCTACAGGAATGTTACAGGGGTTCACCTATACTTTTACTACAGAAATGTTACAGGGGTTTGCCTATACTTTAACTACAGAAATGTTACTGGGGTCTGCCTATACTTCTGCTACAGGAATGTTTCAGGGGTTCGCCTATACTCTTGCTACAGAAATGTGACAGGGCTCTGCCTATACTTCTGCTACAGAAATGCTACTGGGGTCTGCCTATACTTCTGCTACAGAAATGCTACTGGGGTCCGCCTATACTCTTGCTACAGAAATGTTACTGGGGTCTGCCTATACTTCTGCTACAGGAATGTTTCAGGGGTCCGCCTATACTCTTGGTACACCAATGTTTCAGGGGTTCGCCTACACTCTTGCTACAGAAATGTTACTGGGGTCCGCTTATACTCTTGGTATATCAATGGTTCAGGGGTTTGCCCATACTCTTGCTACATAAATGTTACAGGGGTCCGCCTATACTTTTACTACAGAAATGTTACTGGGGTCTGTCTATACTTCTGCTACAGAAATGTTACTGGGGTCTGCCTATACTTTTACTACAGAAATGTTACTGGGGTCCGCCTATACTTTTGCTACAGGAATGTTTCAGGGGTCTGCCTATACCTTTGCTACAGAAATGTTACAGGGGTCCGCCTATACTTTTGTTACAGAAATGTTACAGGGGTCTGCCTATACTTCTGCTACAGAAATGTTACTGGGGTCTGCCTATACTTTTCCTACAGAAATGTTACTGGGGTCTGTCTATACTTTTACTACAGAAATGTTACTGGGGTCCGCCTATACTTTTACTACAGAAATGTTACAGGGGTCCGCCTATACTTTTGTTACAGGAATGTTACAGGGGTCTGCCTATACTTCTGCTACAGAAATGTTACTGGGGTCTGCCTATACTTTTGCTACAGGAATGTTACTGGGGTCCGCCTATACTTTTGTTACAGGAATGTTACTGGGGTCTGCCTATACTTCTGCTACAGAAATGTTACTGGGGTCTGCCTATACCTTTGCTACAAGAATGTTACTGGGGTCTGCCTATACTTCTGCTACAGAAATGTTACAGGGGTCTGCCTATACTTCTGCTACAGAAATGTTACTGGGGTCCGCCTATACTTTTGCTACAGAAATGTTACTGGGGTCTGTCTATACTATTACTACAGAAATGTTACTGGGGTCCGCTTATACTTCTGCTACAGAAATGTTACAGGGGTCCGCCTATACTTTTGTTACAGGAATGTTACTGGGGTCTGCCTATACTTCTGCTACAGAAATGTTACTGGGGTCTGCCTATACCTTTGCTACAGGAATGTTACTGGGGTCTGCCTATACTTCTGCTACAGAAATGTTACAGGGGTCTGCCTATACTTCTGCTACAGAAATGTTACTGGGGTCCGCCTATACTTTTGCTACAGAAATGTTACTGGGGTCTCTCTATACTATTACTACAGAAATGTTACTGGGGTCCGCTTATACTTCTGCTACAGAAATGTTACAGGGGTCCGCCTATACTTTTGTTACAGGAATGTTACAGGGGTCTGCCTATACTTCTGCTACAGAAATATTACTGGGGTCCGCCTATACTTTTACTACAGAAATGTTACAGGGGTCCGCCTATACTTCTGCTACAGAAATGTTACAGGGGTCCGCCTATACTTTTGTTACAGGAATGTTACAGGGGTCTGCCTATACTTCTGCTACAGAAATGTTACTGGGGTCTGCCTATACTTCTGCTACAGAAATGTTACAGGGGTCCGCCTATACTTTTGCTACAGGAATGTTACTGGGGTCCGCCTATACCTTTGCTACAGGAATGTTACTGGGGTCTGCCTATACTTTTACTACAGAAATGTTACTGGGGTCCGCCTATACTTCTGCTACAGAAATGTTACTGGGGTCCGCCTATACTTTTGTTACAGGAATGTTACAGGGGTCTGCCTATACTTCTGCTACAGAAATGTTACTGGGGTCCGCCTATACACTTGCTACATTAATGTTACAGGGGTCGCCTAAAGCTTTACAACAGGAATGTTACAGCAGTCTGTCTATATTATGGGTGCACAAAGACTTCCCATCACTGTGTTTTACCTGTCTGGCACAAATACACTGACTGACTAGGGTAGAAATGTGGGCCGAGACCGAGGTCCTTGGCGGGGTGAAACTCCGCCATGTTTGGGCACTTTGATTTCTTCCTGTGTAATACCATTTTTGTGCACCCACATCATAGGCGAGCCCAAGGAACTCCCCCTTGCGGTGTTGAGCTATCTGACACCTACACAGAATGAAGTGTGTGGGGACACATGGATTTCCCATTGCTATGTCACTCACGGCACCTTGGGCCACACAAGGTGGGGGCTGGGACCGAGCCTGACCCTGGGCCCGCTCACGTGCTTCCCACACAGACTATAGCGGGTCCTGGTCATGGTTTCTTGGCCTTGTAATGCCACCTCCTCCTCCTGCTTGGGGTCAGGGGATCAGCACTGGGCAACATGTATTTTCTCCTGTGTTACCACAGTTATCTGAGACACTGGTTTGGGCCAAACAAGAGGAGCGTTACTGCATTAATGAGACGTTCACAGCTGCACTAGCATCCAAGTCCACTTTATGCCCGCGATTGCTGAGGGTGTGGGCAGAGGCCGAGGTCCTCGGCGGAGTGAAACTCTGCCATGTTTGGCCACTGTCATTTCTTGATGTTTAATACTTTTTGGGTTCCTTGGGTTCGCCTATGCTGTGAGTGCACAAAGACTTCCCATAGAGGTGTGTTACCTGTCTGGCACAAATACACTGACTGACTAGGGCAGAAATGTGGGCCTATGTGTATATACTGAGGAGAATCTACCTCACCTCTATGTGTATATACTGAGGAGAATCTACCTCACCTCTATATGTATATACTGAGGAGAATCTACCACACTTCTATGTGTATATACTGAGGAGAATCTACCTCATCTCTATGTGTATATACTGAGGAGAATCTACCTCAACTCTATGTGTATATACTGAAGAGAATCTACCTCACCTCTATATGTATATACTGAGGAGAATCTACCACACCTCTATGTGTATATACTGAGGAGAATCTACCTCACCTCTATGTGTATATACTGAGGAGAATCTACCTCATCTCTATGTGTATATACTGAGGAGAAGCTACCTGCCCTCAATGTATATATACTGAGGAGAATCTACCTCACCTCTATGTGTATATACTGAGGAGAAGCTACCTCACCTCTATGTGTATATACTGAGGAGAATCTACCTCCCCTCTATGTGTATATACTGAGGAGAAGCTACCTCACCTCTATGTGTATATACTGAGGAGAATCTACCTCACCTCTATTTGTATATACTGAGGAGTATCTACCTCACCTCTATGTGTATATACTGAGGAGATGCTACCTCACCTCTATGTATATATACTGAGGAGAATCTACCTCACCTCTATGTGTATATACTGAGGAGAAGCTACCTCCCCTCTATGTGTATATACTGAGGAGAACCTACCTCACCTCTATGTGTATATACTGAGGAGAATCTACCGCACCTCTGTGTATATACTGAGGAGAATCTACATCACATCTATGTGTATATACAGAGGAGATTCTACCTCACATCTATGAGTATATACTGAGGAGAATCTACCTCACATCTATGAGTATATACTGAGGAGAATCTACCTTACCTCTATGTGTATATGCTGAGGAGAATCTACCTCACCTCTATGTGTATATACTAAGGAGAATCTACCTCACCTCTTAGTGTATATACTGAGGAGAATATACCTTACCTCTATGTGTATATACTGAGGAGAATCTACCTCACCTCTATATCTATATACTGAGGAGAATCTACCTCACCTCTATGTGTATATACTGAGGAGAATCTACCTCACCTCTATGTGTATATACTGAGGGGAATCTACCTCCCCTCTATGTGTATATACTGAGGGGAATCTACCTCACCTCTATGTGTATATACTAAGGAGAATCTACCTCACCTCTATGTGTATACACTGAGGATAATCTACCTCACCTCTATGTGTATATACTGAGGAGAATCTCCCTCAACTCTATGTGTATATACTGAGGAGAATCTACCTCACCTCTATGTGTATATACTAAGGAGAATCTACCTCACCTCTATGTGTATATACTGAGGGGAATCTACCTCCCCTCTCTGTGTATATACTGAGGAGAATCTACCTCCCCTCTATGTGTATATACTGTGGAGAACCTACCTCACCTCTTAGTGTATATACTGAGGAGAATCTACCTCACCTCTTAGTGTATATACTGAGGAGAATCTACCTCACCCCTCTGTGTATATACTGAGGAGAACCTACCTCATCTCTATGTGTATGTACTGAGGAGAATCTACCTCACCTCTGTGTGTATATGCTGAGGAGAATGTACCTCACATCTATGTGTATATACTGAGGAGAATCAACCTCACCTCTGTGTGTATATACTGAGGAGAATCTACCTCACCTCTATGTGTATATACTGAGGAGATTCTACCTCCCCTCTTTTTGTATATACTGAGGAGAATCTACCTCCCCTCTATGTGCATATACTGAGGAGAATCTACCTCACATCTAGGAGTATATATTGAGGAGAATCTACCTTACCTCCATGTGTATATGCTGAGGAGAATCTACCTCACCTCTATGTGTATATACTGAGGAGATTCTACCTCCCCTCTTTTTGTATATACTGAGGAGAATCTACCTCCCCTCTATGTGCATATACTGAGGAGAATCTACCTCACATCTAGGAGTATATATTGAGGAGAATCTACCTTACCTCCATGTGTATATACTGAGGAGAATCAACCTCACCTCTGTGTGTATATACTGAGGAGAATCTACCTCCTCTCTATGTGTATATACTGAGGAGAATCTACCTCACCCCTATGTGTATATACTGAGGAGAATCTACCTCACCTCTGTGTGTATATACTGAGGAGAATCTACCTCACCTCTGTGTGTATATACTGAGGAGAATCTACCTCACCTCTATGTATATACTGAGGAGAATCGACCTCACCTCTATGTGTATATACTGAGGAGATGCTACCTCACCTCTATGTATATATACTGAGGAGAATCTACCTCACCTCTATGTGTATATACTGAGGAGAAGCTACCTCCCCTCTATGTGTATATACTGAGGAGAACCTACCTCACCTCTATGTGTATATACTGAGGAGAATCTACCGCACCTCTGTGTATATACTGAGGAGAATCTACATCACATCTATGTGTATATACAGAGGAGATTCTACCTCACATCTATGAGTATATACTGAGGAGAATCTACCTCACATCTATGAGTATATACTGAGGAGAATCTACCTTACCTCTATGTGTATATGCTGAGGAGAATCTACCTCACCTCTATGTGTATATACTAAGGAGAATCTACCTCACCTCTTAGTGTATATACTGAGGAGAATATACCTTACCTCTATGTGTATATACTGAGGAGAATCTACCTCACCTCTATATCTATATACTGAGGAGAATCTACCTCACCTCTATGTGTATATACTGAGGAGAATCTACCTCACCTCTATGTGTATATACTGAGGGGAATCTACCTCCCCTCTATGTGTATATACTGAGGGGAATCTACCTCACCTCTATGTGTATATACTAAGGAGAATCTACCTCACCTCTATGTGTATACACTGAGGATAATCTACCTCACCTCTATGTGTATATACTGAGGAGAATCTCCCTCAACTCTATGTGTATATACTGAGGAGAATCTACCTCACCTCTATGTGTATATACTAAGGAGAATCTACCTCACCTCTATGTGTATATACTGAGGGGAATCTACCTCCCCTCTCTGTGTATATACTGAGGAGAATCTACCTCCCCTCTATGTGTATATACTGCGGAGAACCTACCTCACCTCTTAGTGTATATACTGAGGAGAATCTACCTCACCTCTTAGTGTATATACTGAGGAGAATCTACCTCACCCCTCTGTGTATATACTGAGGAGAACCTACCTCATCTCTATGTGTATGTACTGAGGAGAATCTACCTCACCTCTGTGTGTATATGCTGAGGAGAATGTACCTCACATCTATGTGTATATACTGAGGAGAATCAACCTCACCTCTGTGTGTATATACTGAGGAGAATCTACCTCACCTCTATGTGTATATACTGAGGAGATTCTACCTCCCCTCTTTTTGTATATACTGAGGAGAATCTACCTCCCCTCTATGTGCATATACTGAGGAGAATCTACCTCACATCTAGGAGTATATATTGAGGAGAATCTACCTTACCTCCATGTGTATATGCTGAGGAGAATCTACCTCACCTCTATGTGTATATACTGAGGAGATTCTACCTCCCCTCTTTTTGTATATACTGAGGAGAATCTACCTCCCCTCTATGTGCATATACTGAGGAGAATCTACCTCACATCTAGGAGTATATATTGAGGAGAATCTACCTTACCTCCATGTGTATATACTGAGGAGAATCAACCTCACCTCTGTGTGTATATACTGAGGAGAATCTACCTCCTCTCTATGTGTATATACTGAGGAGAATCTACCTCACCCCTATGTGTATATACTGAGGAGAATCTACCTCACCTCTGTGTGTATATACTGAGGAGAATCTACCTCACCTCTGTGTGTATATACTGAGGAGAATCTACCTCACCTCTATGTATATACTGAGGAGAATCGACCTCACCTCTCTGTGTATATACTGTGGAGAACCTACCTCACCTCTATGTGTATATACTGAGGAGAATCTACCTCACCTCTATGTGTATATACTGAGGAGAATCTACCTCACCTCTATGTGTATATACTGAGGAGAATCTACCTCACCTCTGTGTGTATATACTGAGGAGAATCTACCTCACCTCTGTGTGTATATACTGAGGAGAATCTACCTCACCTCTGTGTGTATATACTGAGGAGAATCTACCTCCCCTCTATGTGTATATACTGAGGAGAATCGACCTCACCTCTCTGTGTATATACTGTGGAGAACCTACCTCACCTCTATGTATATATACTGAGGAGAATCTACCTCACCTCTATGTGTATATACTGAGGAGAATCTACCTCACCTCTATGTGTATATACCGAGGAGAATCTACCTCACCTCTATGTGTATATACTGAGGAGAATCTACCTCACATCTATGTGTATATACTGAGGAGAATCTACCTCACATCTATGTGTATATACTGAGGAGAATCTACATCACATCTATGTGTATATACAGAGGAGATTCTACCTCAACTCTATGTGTATATACTAAGGAGAATCTACCTCACATCTATGAGTATATACTGAGGAGAATCTACCTCACCTCCATGTGTATATGCTGATGAGAATCTACCTCACCTTTGTGTGTATATGCTGAGGAGAATCTACCTCACCTCTGTGTGTATATACAGTGGAGAATCTACCTCCCCTCTATGTGTATATACTGAGGAGAATCTACCTCCCCTCTATGTGTATATACTGAGGAGAATCTACCTCCCCTCTATGTGTATATACTGAGGAGAATCTACCTTACCTCCATGTGTATATGCTGAGGAGAATCTACCTCACCTTTGTGTGTATATGCTGAGGAGAATCTACCTCACCTCTGTGTGTATATACAGTGGAGAATCTACCTCCCCTCTATGTGTATATACTGAGGAGAATCTACCTCCCCTCTATGTGTATATGCTGAGGAGAATCTACCTCCCCTCTATGTGTATATGCTGAGGAGAATCTACCTCCCCTCTATGTGTATATGCTGAGGAGAATCTACCTCCCCTCTATGTGTATATACTGAGGAGAATCTACCTCACCTCTATGTGTATATGCTGAGGAGAATCTACCTCACCTCTATGTGTATATACTGAGGAGAATCTACCTCACCTCTGTGTGTATATACTGAGGAGAATCTACCTCACCTCTTAGTGTATATACTGAGGAGAATCTACCTCACCTCTGTGTGTATATACTGAGGAGAATCTACCTCACCTCTGTGTGTATATACTGAGGAGAATCTACCTCACCTCTATGTGTATATGTTGAGGAGAATCTACCTCACCTCTATGTGTATATACTGAGGAGAATCTACCTCACCTCTATGTGTATATACTGAGGAGAATCTGCCCAACCTCTATGTGTATATACTGAGGAGAATCTACCTCACCTCTATGTGTATATACTGAGGAGAATCTACCTCACCTCTATGTGTATATACTGAGGAGAATCTACCTCACCTCTATGTGTATATACTGGGGAGAATCTACCTCAGCTCTATGTATATATACTGAGGAGAATCTACCTCACCTCTATGTGTATATACTGAGGAGAATCTACCTCACCTCTCTGTGTATACACTGAGGAGAATCTACCTCACCTCTATGTGTATATACTGAGGAGAATCTACCTCACCTCTGTGTGTATATACTGAGGAGAATCTACCTCACCTCTGTGTGTATATACTGAGTAGAATCTACCTCACCTCTATGTGTATATGCTGAGGAGAATCTACCTCACCTCTATGTGTATATACTGAGGAGAATCTACCTCACCTCTATGTGTATATACTGAGGAGAATCTGCCTCCCCTCTATGTGTATATACTGCGGAGAATCTACCTCACCTCTGTGTGTATATACTGAGGAGAATCTACCTCACCTCTGTGTGTATATACTGAGGAGAATCTACCTCACCTCTATGTGTATATGCTGAGGAGAATCTACCTCCCCTCTATGTGTATATGCTGAGGAGAATCTACCTCCCCTCTATGTGTATATACTGCGGAGAATCTACCTCACTTCTGTGTGTATATACTGAGGAGACTCTACCTCACCTCTATGTGTATATACTGAGGAGAATCTACCTCACCTCTATGTGTATATACTGAGGAGAATCTGCCTCCCCTCTATGTGTATATACTGCGGAGAATCTACCTCACCTCTGTGTGTATATACTGAGGAGAATCTACCTCACCTCTGTGTGTATATACTGAGGAGAATCTACCTCACCTCTATGTGTATATGCTGAGGAGAATCTACCTCCCCTCTATGTGTATATGCTGAGGAGAATCTACCTCCCCTCTATGTGTATATACTGCGGAGAATCTACCTCACCTCTGTGTGTATATACTGAGGAGAATCTACCTCACTTCTGTGTGTATATACTGAGGAGACTCTACCTCACCTCTATGTGTATATACTGAGGAGAATCTACCTCACCTCTATGTGTATATACTGAGGAGAATCTACCTCACTTCTGTGTGTATATACTGAGGAGAATCTAGATCACCGCTGTGTGTATATACTGAGGAGAATCTATCTCACCTCCGTGTGTATATACTGAGAAGACTAGAAGTGAGCTCTCTGTATTTACTGAAAGGCTGTAAAGTACATAAGGAAGCGCCCATGGACTGCAGCGATGGATCCTTTAAAGCTAAAAAAGGGGCTGCAACCTCCAGTCCGGGGGTAAATTTGAATAAAAAGGGGCGTTACCTTTAAGGGTATAAGGTGATGAGAATGGTAGAGGGGCGGCACATTTTTCAGAGTGACATCAGTACATGCAGTCTGAGGAGAATCCAACGCTCCGCTATGTGTAGACAGATTTTATTCCTCGCTTCCTCTGAAGTAACCAGCACTTCATAACATCTTCCTTCCGAACAATCAGTAAAGACCGGCACAAAGTTATCTCGGGTGAAGCTGGGTATATCAGCTAGTATATGCGTATATATATACATACACTCCTTCTAGGGGAGGGATGTTAGTGACAATATGTCGCCTGACACCCTGTATATGCCCTCTTTTTGTGAAAGTATAGTACGAAGCAGCTGTCCGTTTAGTCAGAGGCGTAACCTGAAGCTCCTGGGCCCCAATGCAAAACCTGTAACAGGGCTCCCAACTATAATGGTTTATTCATCATACTGGGCTCCCTATATGGAGAAGAGAAGCCTTATGGGCCCTCTAAGGCTCCTGGGCCGGGGGGCCACCGCATCCCCTATAGTTGTGCCTCAGTATAAGGAAGGCATGGGAGTGGTTGGTCATCAGTGCCTTCACCGGGGCAGGGGCTCCCCCATATACGGTCTGCCTGTCTGCATGTCGGGGGTTATGGTGCTTCTACCTGCCCTCCTGTATTACGGTAGTTCATTGGTAAGTATATGGTTTCTGTGAGTTATATATATATACACATATTTTTCAGTCATTTTGTTACTCATGCAGAGTTGTAACTCTTTGGACCCGGGGCCTCCACACTGCATGCAGACTGTTACATTGTAAATAATTCTGGAGCCTGGTGTGAAGTATTGGTGAACCCTGTGCCAGCTCTGATCTTACATAGTAGTGTGGGCCCATGGACGCGCCTGAGGTTCCGGAGCAACCATGGTCTAACTAGGGAAAGACATGGTCATCTGAGTTCTTGGTGCGGGATCACCCTCATCAGGGCGAGTGCTCCGCTTTTAGGTGGGGTTCCATCACGTTAGTAGGTTCGCGTTAGATTTCCAGTAGCACTACTTTTTATTTTCATCATCAATATCTTCAGCGTTAGTGTATTGTGTATGCGGATTTTTAGGCCCAAATATTACGCCGCTGCGGACAAGGTGCATTGCGTCCGGCTCTGAAGTAACACTAGGTTTCAATCTGTTGCACTTTTGCCTGCTGTAGTTTACTTAGACCCGAGCACGAAGCGCCTCTCTAAGTAGATGGAACCCAGTGTCTTCCCAAAACACAGAAAATAGTGGAGCGTGGAAGTTCCTCGGGGGCGGTGCCATATGGTGGGGCGGTACTATATAGTGAGCCTATTAACTCTAACATGTAGCCCTATAATTTAGCACCTTGTAAAGAGGGGATTTCAGTAGAAAGGGGGCGCTGTGTTCTTCGGAGATTTGTAGGGTGAGCCCCAGGACACACAGCCTGAGGTCCGACAATGGTGAGCCGGATATGGAGGGCGGGGGAGGGGAGGCCGCTCAGATCTTTCCATGTTTAGCTGTTTCTGATCAGGGATGTCATTACCAGCATGTCAGCGATCGCTCCCTCCACCTGTGTTGTATATTTTATGCTTCGTCCTTCGCTTCTGGAGGTTTGTATAATCTATTTACGGTGCAGACCGCGGCGCTGACGTTGTGTAATAAAGTCCATTCTTGTCAGTAGCTCATAAACAGCCCGAGGCCAAGAATGTGAATTCAGGAAGCGTTTTTACTGTAACTTTTTGTCTTTGTTTTTCATATTTATGTTTCTTTGGCTTTTTCAGTCCGTTTCTCATTAGTGTCACGAGTGAAATGCAAGCCAACCAAAAAATGTGCAGCGAGTAAGCGGGAGCGTCCGGAGCCGCCTGTCATGTGTTTACTGGTGACCCATAATCAGATCCATTATTAATGTGGCGCTGATGAGACTTTCCGTCGCCGGCACGCAGAGCTGTCCAGCGTTCGTCAGCAGGGCGCCCGATGCGCGGCCTTCTCATGTTGGGCTATTTGTGCAGGACTGACAGCTCGTCAGCCGCCCGGCCGCCCGTCTCATGTCCGCCGGCTCCATCAATAATGCAGCGGTACCACAGATGAAGGGTGGTGCGGCCGGTCATGAGCCGGCGGCCTGCATATCGCACATATCTCATATTTATCACTAGTTACAGCGAGGATATCGCTCACCCGCGGCCAAGATTGCGTTTTCTGCCCTCGCCTTGTATCCAAGTGGTCCGGGCAGAGTGTCCTGCTGGTCCTCGCCGCCGGCGCCCGACTAAACCTCCTGCAAAGTAACTACATGAAGATTACATTTTGTACAAAAAATTGCGTGCGGGAAGCGGCAGAATCCACGATGACTCCTCCCCTTGCATGTCTTTAACCCCTTCCTGCCATAAATGTATGCTCTGAGTGGGAAGCGGTTACCATTTACGCCCTATGGATGGTGCAGGCTGAGTAGCCGAGCCCGCAGGAACCCTCGCGGAAGCCGGCAGTGACTGCTGCAACCGATGGGATTGGGGATGGCCCTGATCCCCACTGTTAACCCCTCACGTGCCACTTCCAGTGTTGACCTGGCCTGTAGAGGGTTCACAGAGGGGATCAGTGCCATGCCCAATCCCATCTGTTGCAGCAGGTAAACACTAGTAGAGAAAAAAATAGAGCAAAAATGCTTTTTTTTGGTTTAAATTGTTTTGCCTTCCAGAAAACACAAAAAAGCCGTATTTACCCCAAAATGGTACCAAGAAAAGCTGCAGCTCGTCATTCCAACGAACGCGCAGCCCAAACAGATCCGGCTGGGAAACTTTGAATGCAGCGATGCAAACAAATATGTTTTCCAGAAAAAGTGCAAAAGTGAAAAGAATCTAAAAAAAAAAATCTCTCTATACTTTTGTTATTGCTGTAATGATAGCGGTCGCTGAAACAAAGTATCACATCGCATGAGGTCCGCTGTAGGGAGCAGAAACAAAGTATCACATCGCATGAGGTCCGCTGTAGGGAGCAGAAACAAAGTATCACATCGCATGAGGTCCGCTGTAGGGAGCAGAAACAAAGTATCACATCGCATGAGGTCCGCTGTAGGGAGCAGAAACAAAGTATCACATCGCATGAGGTCCGCTGTAGGGAGCAGAAACAAAGTATCAGATCGCATGAGGTCCGCTGTAGGGAGCAGAAACAAAGTATCACATCGCATGAGGTCCGCTGTAGGGAGCAGAAACAAAGTATCACATCGCATGAGGTCCGCTGTAGGGAGCAGAAACAAAGTATCACATCGCATGAGGTCCGCTGTAGGGAGCAGAAACAAAGTATCACATCGCAAGAGGTCCGCTGTAGGGAGCAGAAACAAAGTATCACATCGCATGAGGTCCGCTGTAGGGAGCAGAAACAAAGTATCACATCGCATGAGGTCCGCTGTAGGGAGCAGAAACAAAGTATCACATCGCAAGAGGTCCGCTGTAGGGAGCAGAAACAAAGTATCACATCGCATGAGGTCCGCTGTAGGGAGCAGAAACAAAGTATCACATCGCATGAGGTCCGCTGTAGGGAGCAGAAACAAAGTATCACATCGCATGAGGTCCGCTGTAGGGAGCAGAAACAAAGTATCACATCGCATGAGGTCCGCTGTAGGGAGCAGAAACAAAGTATCACATCGCAAGAGGTCCGCTGTAGGGAGCAGAAACAAAGTATCACATCGCATGAGGTCCGCTGTAGGGAGCAGAAACAAAGTATCACATCGCATGAGGTCCGCTGTAGGGAGCAGAAACAAAGTATCACATCGCATGAGGTCCGCTGTAGGGAGCAGAAACAAAGTATCACATCGCATGAGGTCCGCTGTAGGGAGCAGAAACAAAGTATCACATCGCAAGAGGTCCGCTGTAGGGAGCAGAAACAAAGTATCACATCGCATGAGGTCCGCTGTAGGGAGCAGAAACAAAGTATCACATCGCATGAGGTCCGCTGTAGGGAGCAGAAACAAAAACAAGCTCACCATTGATGTTTTCTCTTCCGGCCGCCAAAATCTTCTACAATACATTATCGGCGACACGAGAACCTCCGTCAGCCTGAGGGCCGTTTAGGGGCGGCTGCACATTTGCACTAGACTTGGTTTGCTTTTGTACGTTTTTCTCAAAGCTTTCTATAAGTGGCAGAAGTGGGCGGGCTCACTAGAAAGGGGCAGGGCTTTGTATCATCCGACATAGTGAGTTACTGCTGGGACCCCCACCCCATCCAAGAATGGGGGTCCCACCTCCTCCTCACTGCTGAGAGGTGCAGCGTGTCCACAGTGATGAGAAGAGGGGGACACGGGGATTACTGAGCCCCCCAGCGCTCGTCCTGTGGGGAGCTGACCAGATGTTAATGGGTCTCTGTGCATTCTGCATCATCAGTCACCCCGCGCCAACCTCTTTGCCACTCAGGCAGTTCCTGAAGTCCGACGTCTTCCCATATGCAAATTAGCTATAATTTATGCCATTAATTGGAAAAGTGTTGAAGAAGCGTTAAAGGGCAAAAGCGTGCAAGCCGCCGCAGCGTAATGTGGGCCTTGTACGCCGCAGTAACTTCCAGCTGGTCTGGTTATACAACACTTTACAGCCAACCAGAAAACACCTTTTTTGTCAACGGTGCTTTCTATTCAGCTTTTTGTAAGGTGAGATGGGCAAAATTGGCGATTTTTGCCATGTGTTATGTATTTTTTCCCAGCCTGCACCATGTGGGTTAAATAATGAACTAACCTTTTTACCTGGACCGATACAAACGCGCTGATGCCAAATGTGCGCCTTTTTTTGTATGTTTTAGTTTTACATATTAAGGTGGGTTTTGAATTTATTTATTTTTGTATTTTTTACTATTTTTTCACTTTTATCTTTTACCCCACTGAGGCTAATTTCACACGGGTGAGTTTTCACTCTCACATCATATCGTGTGCACCTTGCATGTGGTGCAATGCTGCTGCCGGCCCCATTAGGAGCGATGTGAGAGCACGCCTAAGGACAGGACGAGCGCAAATGTTTTCCCTTACTGCGATGCGGGGGAAATAAAAAAAAAAAAGTCACTCAAAAGAATGGGGTTCATATTGGCGCGTCTCACAACGCACAGATCTCACATGATTTTCTTGGCCGTGTGAAAGCAGCCTAAAGGACTTGAATGTCATCATTTTTGGATTGTTCCTATAATACACTGCAATACTGCAGTATAACTGTGTATTATATCACCTAGGTAGCTGGTAGACTCGGAGGCCATCCTCAAGCTTCTGGCTCTCATAGCAATCCATCTGGACCCTGCAATCATATCACAGGGGTCTGAGCCCCCTCCCTCTGTCAGCGCTTTACATTCTATGGTTACATTGACCGTGGCATGTAAAGGGTTAAACAGTGGGAATTGGCGGTTTCTCCAGTCCGTGATATTCGTACCAGCTGAGCACCCGCTCTCCTGCCAGGCTTCTGATGCAGCGTTGTAAAGAGCTGTACGGGTAGTCGTTAAGGGGTTAAAGGCGTAGAGTATGTGGCGAAACCAAAAAGTAACAATTGATCATGTTTATCTGAGCGGGATATTTGCCGTCCGTCCGTCCGTCCTGTAGAGGGACGTTCATCGTCTCCCATCAGTTAGCAGGAGGAGGAAGGTAAAGAGCCGCCGCAGCGTGCAGGTTAGGGACCAGCGATGCTTCTTTATTACCGGCACAGTAGGGGGCGCTCCATCCAGCTGTGCCTGCACTCAGGGGTGTAAGTTTAGGAGGTGCAGGCAGTGCAGTCACACCTGGGGCCCGGAGCCCTAGGGGGCCCATGAAGTCTCTCTCTCCCATATTGCAAACCAATGCTATCCATGAAGCTTTATAGTTGGGGCCCCAGTTCCAGATTTCATACTGGGGCCCCGCAGCTCCACGTTACACCTCTGCCTGCACTGTTCTCTGTAGTGCAGCTCTTCCCAGTTTACTACTAACTGTCTCCATCTTATCTCTTTTCAGTCCTGTGCCCCTATAAATCCCCGGCGAGGCTCTGGTGAAGGGATCTGGCAGCCTAGAAATGGTTAATTCTCCTCCATTCCCACACTGGATCCCATTATAGAGAAGGCGGGAGAGCTGCACTAATGCGCATCGGCACTAGGGGGCGACAGGAGACACTGTCTCCAAAGTCTGTGGGTGGAAAATGACTTTGGACGTTAGAGGGCAGCTGGGAATTGGGGAGTGAAGTCGTCTGCGATACGTCTAATCCCACCAGGAATAACCGTCAGAAGGATTCAGAGTCTCACAGCAAGAAAACCATAATTAATCCTGACATAATTAAAGCCAAAACAACCGCGACTAACGAATCAATTAGACGCTGATTAATGCGGATTTATTCAATTTAGAGAGAAACGCAAAATAATCCAATTTAAGTAAAAATGGCGCCAGAACCAAGCGATTCTCCGCGCCGGAGTCATACAGAACAGGACTCAGAGCGAATATCCAAGCTTCTGTGCAGCAGAGATCAGTCCACTTCCCGAGACTCCTGGAAGACGCAACAATGTGTCACATTCTGTCAATCCAGAGAAACACCTGAGGAGTGATTAGAGAGCCGAGCGATATGAGAGCCATGGGTATACTGCACTGTGTAGGGTACAGCATCTTCCTCTACCAGGAGGTTTCCTGGAGTCGTGGAATCCCATGATAACCCGGTGACTAATGTGGTGGCGGAGGCTCCTCCACCCTGCCAGACTTACCAGTCAGGTAGCAGCAGCAACCTGTAACTCTAATGTGGGAAAGATGTGTGCTGAAAGGCAGGAACCCATCCTTCCCAGGTGATAAAACCGCCTAGTATTAGTGTTAGGACCCATCTGCAAGTGCGGCAGCGTCAGGGCTCGAACCTCCTGCACTCCAGACAGCGGCTCTCCCTGCTGAGCCACAAGCCCTTTGGACAGCTCCTCTGCTTGACCTTAGCCTTGTTCCCAGACCCTGTAATCCAGTCCTGTTCCTAATTAAGTCTAACTATAAAAGCCTGACTGCCATTGCACGTTGCACAAGTGCGTGATTCTTCTGCCCCACAGCCATAGTCACGCTCCACTACCTGCCTGCTTCTCTGCAACCAAACTGAGACCTCCTGTTACCGACCTCTGACTCTACTCCTGGCGACACCTGCTTCCTGCCTTGAACTGCGAACTGAGACCTCCTGTTACCGACTCCTGGCTCTCCTCTGACTACACTCCCGGTCTACATGGGTTAAAACACCAGAGGATCCAACCTAGTGCCTGAACCGCTACAAAACAATGACATCTAAAATATGAACGCCTTTGTGACCACCCTGAGGAAACAAACTGCAGAACCTGCAGAGCCTGGTGCCACACTGGTGCTGGAACAACAGAGTGCCTGAAACACCACATGTGGTTGGTCCGCGGGCATCGGGGGATGGGCTCCTGCACTCCGATCCAACTACTCACTGAGCACCTTATGTGTCCTACTATATACATTACAGTTCTGGATGCTTCTGCCGCCTGTCTCCGCTTGGCCTACTCAGTCGCGGCCGCGGTTCAACGATTTATAGATTCATAGGCAGGAAGTGCCGACTTTTGCCTTTTTTTGTTTGACCAAAATGTATAATGGCCGTCATTAACCCCTTGTGATTCACCTTCAGTCGCCGTTTTGTGATTTGTAACTTCAGTTTTCACTTTTTGTTGAAGGTTGATGGAATCTTGTGCTTAACAGAAATTCTCACCGATGAAACTCAGTCAGAAGCCACCAGAGCGGAAGCAGCGGCTGTGATTGCCCAAATTACATCTCCTCATCTCACGTTCACCCAACATCTCAGCACCTTCCTGGAGAACATGGAAGAAATCATCACCGCCCTTCTCAGTGAGTGCAGAGCAACCAACCGACAATCACTGTGATCAGACATGAGAGCCGACACCTTATAACATCATCTACTACTGCTGACAACCAGCCTGTATATCATGTCTGAGAGGCAGTCACAGCCCCGCCCCCTGCTGATGACATCACTGATATAATGACATGTGATCAGAGATGAGATCTCTCACCTAATACTAGAGTGACATCATCTATTACTGCTGACAACCAGCCTGTATATCATGTCTGAGAGTTTGTCACAGCCCCACCCCCTGCTGATGACATCACTGATATAATGACATGTGATCAGACACCTAATACTACAGTGACCTCATCTATTACTGCTGACTACCAGCCTGTATATCGTGTCTGAGAGGTAGTCACAGCCCCGCCCCCTGCTGATGACATCACTGATATAATGACAAGTGATCAGACATGAGATCCGACACCTTATACTACAGTGACATCGTCTATTACTGCTGACAACCAGCCTGTATATGGTGTCTGAGAGGTAGTCACAGCCCCACCCCCTGCTGATGACATCACTGATATAATGACATGTGATCAGACACCTTATACTACAGTGACATCATCTATTACTGCTGACAACCAGCCTGTACATGATGTCTGAGAGGTAGTCACAACCCCGCCCTCTGCTGATGATATGACTCTATTCTCTATCTAGAGTTGTGTGATGAAGCTTCCAATGGAGAAGTCTGCTTACTGGCGTCTGCCGCACTCGCCAATATAACGTTTTTTGATACGATTGCCTGCGAACTCCTTCTCCAAATGAATGCTGTAAAGGTTCTACTCCTTGCGTGTTCAGACAAACAAAGGGTTAATTCTTCATATGCTCGAGATCAGGTAAGTCCAACCCAAACTCCATTACCTCTTATATAATTATATACAGGGGATACCCAGGTTATACCAGCATGCTCCATATATACAATATTTAATATGTACAGCTGGTATGAGTTATACATCTCCCGTATATAGTGATATAGAGCATGCTGGTATAACCTGGGTATATACTGTATATAATTATATATGTACAGCTGGTATAACCTGTGTATCCCCTGTATATAATTATATATGTGCTACTTGTATATGTTATACATCTCCTGTATATAGTGATATGGAGCATGCTGGTATAACCTGGGTATCTCCTGTATATAATTATATATTTACAGCTGGTATAAGTTATACATCCTGTATATAGTGATATGGAGCATGCTGGTATAACCTGGGTATCTCCTGTATATAATTATATATGTACAGCTCGTATAAGTTATACATCCCCTGTATATAGTGATATGGAGCATGCCGGTATAACCTGGGTATCTCCTGTATATAATTATATATGTACAGCTGGTATAAGTTATACATCTCCCGTATATAGTAAAATGGAGCATGCTGGTATAACCTGGGCATCTCCTGTATATAATTATACATGTACAGCTGGTATAAGTTATACATCTCCCGTATATAGTGATATAGAGCATGCTGGTATAACCTGGGCATCTTCTGTAAATAATTATATATGTACAGCTGGTATAAGTTATACATCCTGTATATAGTGATATGGAGCATGCTGGTATAACCTGGGTATCTCCTGTATATAATTATATATGTATAGCTGGTATAAGTTATACATCCTGTATATAGTGATATGCAGCATGTTTTTATAACCTGGGGATCTCCTGTATATAATTATATATGTACAGCTGGTATAAGTTATACATCCTGTATATAGTGATATGAAGCATACTGGTATAACCTGGGTATCTCCTGTATATAATTATATATGTACAGCTGGTATAAGTTATACATCTACCTGTATATAGTGATATGGAGCATGCTAATATAACCTGGGTATCTCCTGTATATAATTATATATGTACAGCTGGTATAAGTTATACATCCTGTATATAGTGATATGGAGCATGCTGATATAACCTGGGTATCTCCTGTATATAATTATATATGTACAGCTGGTGTAAGTTATACATCTCCTGTATATAGTGATATGGAGCATGCTGGTATAACCTGGGTATCTCCTGTATATAATTATATATGTACAGCTGGTATAAGTTATACATCTCCTGTATATAGTGATTTGGAGCATGTTGGTATAACCTGGGTATCTCCTGTATATAATTATATATGTACAGCTGGTAAAAGTTATACATCCTGTATATAGTGATATGGAGCATGCTGGTATAACCTGGGTATCTCCTGTATATAATCATATATGTACAGCTGGTATAAGTTATACATCCCCTGTATATAGTGATATGGAGCATGCTGGTATAACCTGGGGATGTCCTGTATATAATCATATATGTACAGCTGGTATGTTATACATCTCCTGTATTAAGTGATATGGAGCATGCTGGTATAACCTGGGGATCTCCTGTATATAGTGATATATGTACAGCTGGTATAAGTTATACATCCTGTATATAGTGATATGGAGCATGCTGGTATAACCTGGGGATCTCCTGTATATAATTATATATGGACAGCTGGTATAAGTTATACATCCTGTATATAGTGATATGGAGCATGCTGGTATAACCTGTGTATCCCCTGTATATAATTATATATGTGCTACTTGTATATGTTATACATCTCCTGTATATAGTGATATGGAGCATGCTGGTATAACCTGGGTATCTGCTGTATATAATTATATATGTACAGCTGGTATAAGTTATACATCTCCCGTATATAGTAAAATGGAGCATGCTGGTGTAACCTGGGTATCTCCTGTATATAATTATATATGTACAGCTGGTATAAGTTATACATCTCCTATATATAGTGATATGGAGCATGCTGGTATAACCTGGGTATCTCCTGTATATAATTATATATGTACAGCTGGTATAAGTTATACATCTCCTATATATAGTGATATGGAGCATGCTGGTATAACCTGGGCATCTCCTGTATATAATTATACATGTACAGCTGGTATAAGTTATACATCTCCCGTATATAGTGATATAGAGCATGCTGGTATAACCTGGGCATCTTCTGTATATTATTATATATGTACACCTGGTATAAGTTATACATCCTGTATATAGTGATATGGAGCATGCTGGTATAACCTGGGCATCTTCTGTATATAATTATATATGTACAGCTGGTATAAGTTATACATCCTGTATATAGTGATATGGAGCATGCTGGTATAACCTGGGTATCTCCTGTATATAATTATATATGTACAGCTGGTGTAAGTTATACATCTCCTGTATATAGTGATATGGAGCATGCTGGTATAACCAGGGTATCTCCTGTATATAATTATATATGTACAGCTGGTATAAGTTATACATCTCCCTGTATATAGTGATATGGAGCATGCTGATATAACCTTGGTATCTCCTGTATATAATTATATATGTACAGCTGGTATAAGTTATACATCCTGTATATAGTGATATGGAGCATGCTGGTATAACCTGGGTATCTCCTGTATATAATTATATATGTATAGCTGGTATAAGTTATACATCCTGTATATAGTGATATGCAGCATGTTTTTATAACCTGGGGATCTCCTGTATATAATTATATATGTACAGCTGGTATAAGTTATACATCCTGTATATAGTGATATGGAGCATGCTGGTATAACCTGGGTATCTCCTGTATATAATTATATATGTATAGCTGGTATAAGTTATACATCCTGTATATAGTGATATGAAGCATACTGGTATAACCTGGGTATCTCCTGTATATAATTATATATGTACAGCTGGTATAAGTTATACATCTACCTGTATATAGTGATATGGAGCATGCTGATATAACCTGGGTATCTCCTGTATATAATTATATATGTACAGCTGGTATAAGTTATACATCCTGTATATAGTGATATGGAGCATGCTGATATAACCTGGGTATCTCCTGTATATAATTATATATGTACAGCTGGTGTAAGTTATACATCTCCTGTATATAGTGATATGGAGCATGCTGGTATAACCTGGGTATCTCCTGTATATAATTATATATGTACAGCTGGTATAAGTTATACATCTCCTGTATATAGTGATTTGGAGCATGTTGGTATAACCTGGGTATCTCCTGTATATAATTATATATGTACAGCTGGTAAAAGTTATACATCCTGTATATAGTGATATGGAGCATGCTGGTATAACCTGGGTATCTCCTGTATATAATCATATATGTACAGCTGGTATAAGTTATACATCCCCTGTATATAGTGATATGGAGCATGCTGGTATAACCTGGGGATGTCCTGTATATAATCATATATGTACAGCTGGTATGTTATACATCTCCTGTATTAAGTGATATGGAGCATGCTGGTATAACCTGGGGATCTCCTGTATATAGTGATATATGTACAGCTGGTATAAGTTATACATCCTGTATATAGTGATATGGAGCATGCTGGTATAACCTGGGGATCTCCTGTATATAATTATATATGGACAGCTGGTATAAGTTATACATCCTGTATATAGTGATATGGAGCATGCTGGTATAACCTGTGTATCCCCTGTATATAATTATATATGTGCTACTTGTATATGTTATACATCTCCTGTATATAGTGATATGGAGCATGCTGGTATAACCTGGGTATCTGCTGTATATAATTATATATGTACAGCTGGTATAAGTTATACATCTCCCGTATATAGTAAAATGGAGCATGCTGGTGTAACCTGGGTATCTCCTGTATATAATTATATATGTACAGCTGGTATAAGTTATACATCTCCTATATATAGTGATATGGAGCATGCTGGTATAACCTGGGTATCTCCTGTATATAATTATATATGTACAGCTGGTATAAGTTATACATCTCCTATATATAGTGATATGGAGCATGCTGGTATAACCTGGGCATCTCCTGTATATAATTATACATGTACAGCTGGTATAAGTTATACATCTCCCGTATATAGTGATATAGAGCATGCTGGTATAACCTGGGCATCTTCTGTATATTATTATATATGTACACCTGGTATAAGTTATACATCCTGTATATAGTGATATGGAGCATGCTGGTATAACCTGGGCATCTTCTGTATATAATTATATATGTACAGCTGGTATAAGTTATACATCCTGTATATAGTGATATGGAGCATGCTGGTATAACCTGGGTATCTCCTGTATATAATTATATATGTACAGCTGGTGTAAGTTATACATCTCCTGTATATAGTGATATGGAGCATGCTGGTATAACCAGGGTATCTCCTGTATATAATTATATATGTACAGCTGGTATAAGTTATACATCTCCCTGTATATAGTGATATGGAGCATGCTGATATAACCTTGGTATCTCCTGTATATAATTATATATGTACAGCTGGTATAAGTTATACATCCTGTATATAGTGATATGGAGCATGCTGATATAACCTGGGTATCTCCTGTATATAATTATATATGTACAGCTGGTGTAAGTTATACATCTCCTGTATATAGTGATATGGAGCATGCTGGTATAACGTGGGTATCCCCTGTATATAATTATATATGTACAGCTGGTATAAGTTATACATCTCCTGTATATAGGGATATAAAGCATGCTGGTATAACCTGGGAAACTCCTGTATATAATCATATATGTACAGCTGGTATGTTATACATCTCCTGTATTTAGTGATATGGAGCATGCTGGTATAACCTGGGGATCTCCTGTATATAGTGATATATGTACAGCTGGTATAAGTTATACATCCTGTATATAGTGATATGGAGCATGCTGGTATAACCTGGGGATCTCCTGTATATAATTATATATGTACAGCTGGTATAAGTTATACATCCCCTGTCTATAGTGATATGGAGCATGCTGGTATAACCTGGGTATCTTCTGTATATAGTGATATGGAGCATGCTGGTTTAACGTGTGTATCTCCTGTATATAATTATATATGTACAGCTGGTATAACCTGTGTATCCCCTGTATATAATTATATATGTGCTACTTGTATATGTTATACATCTCCTGTATATAGTGATATGGAGCATGCTGGTATAACCTGGGTATCTCCTGTATATAATTATATATTTACAGCTGGTATAAGTTATACATCCTGTATATAGTGATATGGAGCATGCTGGTATAACCTGGGTATCTCCTGTATATAATTATATATGTACAGCTCGTATAAGTTATACATCCCCTGTATATAGTGATATGGAGCATGCCGGTATAACCTGGGTATCTCCTGTATATAATTATATATGTACAGCTGGTATAAGTTATACATCTCCCGTATATAGTAAAATGGAGCATGCTGGTATAACCTGGGCATCTCCTGTATATAATTATACATGTACAGCTGGTATAAGTTATACATCTCCCGTATATAGTGATATAGAGCATGCTGGTATAACCTGGGCATCTTCTGTAAATAATTATATATGTACAGCTGGTATAAGTTATACATCCTGTATATAGTGATATGGAGCATGCTGGTATAACCTGGGTATCTCCTGTATATAATTATATATGTATAGCTGGTATAAGTTATACATCCTGTATATAGTGATATGCAGCATGTTTTTATAACCTGGGGATCTCCTGTATATAATTATATATGTACAGCTGGTATAAGTTATACATCCTGTATATAGTGATATGGAGCATGCTGGTATAACCTGGGTATCTCCTGTATATAATTATATATGTATAGCTGGTATAAGTTATACATCCTGTATATAGTGATATGAAGCATACTGGTATAACCTGGGTATCTCCTGTATATAATTATATATGTACAGCTGGTATAAGTTATACATCTACCTGTATATAGTGATATGGAGCATGCTGATATAACCTGGGTATCTCCTGTATATAATTATATATGTACAGCTGGTATAAGTTATACATCCTGTATATAGTGATATGGAGCATGCTGATATAACCTGGGTATCTCCTGTATATAATTATATATGTACAGCTGGTGTAAGTTATACATCTCCTGTATATAGTGATATGGAGCATGCTGGTATAACCTGGGTATCTCCTGTATATAATTATATATGTACAGCTGGTATAAGTTATACATCTCCTGTATATAGTGATTTGGAGCATGTTGGTATAACCTGGGTATCTCCTGTATATAATTATATATGTACAGCTGGTAAAAGTTATACATCCTGTATATAGTGATATGGAGCATGCTGGTATAACCTGGGTATCTCCTGTATATAATCATATATGTACAGCTGGTATAAGTTATACATCCCCTGTATATAGTGATATGGAGCATGCTGGTATAACCTGGGGATGTCCTGTATATAATCATATATGTACAGCTGGTATGTTATACATCTCCTGTATTAAGTGATATGGAGCATGCTGGTATAACCTGGGGATCTCCTGTATATAGTGATATATGTACAGCTGGTATAAGTTATACATCCTGTATATAGTGATATGGAGCATGCTGGTATAACCTGGGGATCTCCTGTATATAATTATATATGGACAGCTGGTATAAGTTATACATCCTGTATATAGTGATATGGAGCATGCTGGTATAACCTGTGTATCCCCTGTATATAATTATATATGTGCTACTTGTATATGTTATACATCTCCTGTATATAGTGATATGGAGCATGCTGGTATAACCTGGGTATCTGCTGTATATAATTATATATGTACAGCTGGTATAAGTTATACATCTCCCGTATATAGTAAAATGGAGCATGCTGGTGTAACCTGGGTATCTCCTGTATATAATTATATATGTACAGCTGGTATAAGTTATACATCTCCTATATATAGTGATATGGAGCATGCTGGTATAACCTGGGTATCTCCTGTATATAATTATATATGTACAGCTGGTATAAGTTATACATCTCCTATATATAGTGATATGGAGCATGCTGGTATAACCTGGGCATCTCCTGTATATAATTATACATGTACAGCTGGTATAAGTTATACATCTCCCGTATATAGTGATATAGAGCATGCTGGTATAACCTGGGCATCTTCTGTATATTATTATATATGTACACCTGGTATAAGTTATACATCCTGTATATAGTGATATGGAGCATGCTGGTATAACCTGGGCATCTTCTGTATATAATTATATATGTACAGCTGGTATAAGTTATACATCCTGTATATAGTGATATGGAGCATGCTGGTATAACCTGGGTATCTCCTGTATATAATTATATATGTACAGCTGGTGTAAGTTATACATCTCCTGTATATAGTGATATGGAGCATGCTGGTATAACCAGGGTATCTCCTGTATATAATTATATATGTACAGCTGGTATAAGTTATACATCTCCCTGTATATAGTGATATGGAGCATGCTGATATAACCTTGGTATCTCCTGTATATAATTATATATGTACAGCTGGTATAAGTTATACATCCTGTATATAGTGATATGGAGCATGCTGATATAACCTGGGTATCTCCTGTATATAATTATATATGTACAGCTGGTGTAAGTTATACATCTCCTGTATATAGTGATATGGAGCATGCTGGTATAACGTGGGTATCCCCTGTATATAATTATATATGTACAGCTGGTATAAGTTATACATCTCCTGTATATAGGGATATAAAGCATGCTGGTATAACCTGGGAAACTCCTGTATATAATCATATATGTACAGCTGGTATGTTATACATCTCCTGTATTTAGTGATATGGAGCATGCTGGTATAACCTGGGGATCTCCTGTATATAGTGATATATGTACAGCTGGTATAAGTTATACATCCTGTATATAGTGATATGGAGCATGCTGGTATAACCTGGGGATCTCCTGTATATAATTATATATGTACAGCTGGTATAAGTTATACATCCCCTGTCTATAGTGATATGGAGCATGCTGGTATAACCTGGGTATCTTCTGTATATAGTGATATGGAGCATGCTGGTTTAACGTGTGTATCTCCTGTATATAATTATATATGTACAGCTGGTATAAGTTATACATCTCCTGTGTATAGTGATATGGAGCATGCTGGTATAACCTCGGGATCTCCTGTATATAATTATATATGAACAGCTGGTATAAGTTATACATCCCGTGTAAATAGTGATTTGGAGCATGTTGGTATAACCTGGGTATCTCCTGTATATAATTATATATGTACAGCTGGTATAAGTTATACATCTACCTGTATATAGTGATATGGAGCATGCTGGTATAACTTGGGTATCTCCTGTATATGATTATATATGTACAGCTGGTATATGTTATACATCTCCTGTATATAGTGATGTGGAGCATGCTTGTATAACCTGGGTATCTCCTGTATATAATTATATATGTACAGCTGTTATAAGTTATACATCTCCTGTATATAGTGATATGGAGCATGCTGGTATAATCTGGGGATCTCCTGTATATAATTATATATGTACAGCTGGTATAAGTTATACATCCCTTGTATATAGTGATATGGGGCATGCTGGTATAACCTGGGATCTTCTGTATATAATTATAGATGTACAGCTGGTATAAGTTATACATCTCCTGTATATAGTGATATGGAGCATGCTTGTATAACCTGGGTATCTCCTGTATATAATTATATATGTACAGCTGGTATAAGTTATACATCTCCCGTATATAGGGATATGGAGCATGCTGGTATAATCTGGGGATCTCCTGTATATAATTATATATGTACAGCTGGTATAAGTTATACATCCCTTGTATATAGTGATATGGAGCATGCTGGTATAACCTGGGGATCTCCTGTATATAATCATATATGTACAGCTGGTATGTTATACATCTCCTGTATTTAGTGATATGGAGCATGCTGGTATAACCTGGGGATCTCCTGTATATAGTGATATATGTACTGCTGGTATAAGTTACACATCCTGTCTATAGTGATATGGAGCATGCTGGTATAACCTGGGATCTTCTGTATATAATTATATATGTACAGCTGGTATAAGTTATACATCCTGTATATAGTGATATGAAGCATGCTGGTATAACCTGGGTATCTCCTGTATATAATTATATATGTAGAGCTGGTATAAGTTATATGTCCCCTGTCTATAGTGATATGGAGCATGCTGATATAACCTGGGGATCTCCTGTATATAATTATATATGTACAGCTGGTATAAGTTATACATCTCCTGTATATAGTGATATGGAGCATGCTGGTATAACCTGGGTATCTCCTGTATATAATTATATATGTACAGCTGGTATAAGTTATACATCCTGTATATAGTGATATGGAGATGCTGGTATAACCTGGGGATCTCCTGTATATAATTATATATTTACAGCTGGTATAAGTTATACATCCTGTATATAGTGATATGGAGCATGCTGGTATAACCTGGGTATCTCCTGTATATAATTATACATGTACAGCTGGTATAAGTTATACATCTCCTGTATATAGTGATAGGGAGCATGCTGGTATAACCTGGGAATATACTGTATATAATTATATATGTACAGCTGGTATAAGTTATACATCCCCTGTCTATAGTGATATGGAGCATGCTGGTATAACCTGGGTATCTTCTGTATATAGTGATATGAAGCATTCTGGTATAACGTTTGTATCTCCTGTATATAATTATATATGTACAGCTGGTATAAGTTATACATCTCCTGTGTATAGTGATATGGAGCATTTTGGTATAACCTGGGGATATCCTGTAAATAATTATATATGTACAGCTGGTATAAGTTATACATCTCCTGTATATAGTGATATGGAGCATGCTGGTATAACCTGGGTATCTCCTGTATATAATTATATATGTACTGCTGGTATAAGTTATACATCTCCTGTATATAGTGATATGGAGCATGCTGGTATAACCTGGGTATCTCCTGTATATAATTATATATGTACAGTTGGTATAAGTTATACATCTCCTGTATATAGTGATATGGAGAATGCTGGTATAACCTGGGGATCTCCAGTATATAATTATATATGTACAGCTGATATAAGTTATACATCCCCTGTCTATAGTGATATGGAGCATGCTGGTATAACCTGGGTATCTGCTGTATATAGTGATATGGAGCATGCTGGTATAACCTGGGGATCTTCTGTATATAATTATATATGTACAGCTGGTATAAGTTATACATCTCCTGTATATAGTGATATGGAGCATGCTGGTATAACCTAGTGATCTCCTGTATATAATTATAGATGTACAGCTGGTATAAGTTATACATCCCCTGTATATAGTGATATGGAGCATGCTGGTATAACCTGGGTATCTCCTATATATAATTGTATATGTGCAGCTGGTATAAGTTATATGCATCTCTTGTATATAGTGATATGGAGCATGCTGGTATAACCTGGGGATCTCCTGTATATTATTATATATGTACAGCTGGTATAAGTTATACATCTCCTGTATATAGTGATATGGAGCATGCTGGTATAACCTGGGGATCTCCTGTATGTTATTATATATGTACAGCTGGTATAAGTTATACATCTCCTGTATATAGTGATATGGAGCATGCTGGTATAACCTGGGGATCTCCTGTATATAATTATATATGTACAGCTGGTATAAGTTATACATCTCCTGTATATAGTGATATGGTGCATGCTGGTATAACCTGGGTATCCCCTCTATATAATTATATATGTACAGCTGGTATAAGTTATACATCCCCTGTATCTAGTGATATGGAGCATCCTGGTATAACCTGGGTATCTCTGTATATAATTATATATGTACAGCTGGTATAAGTTCTACACCCCCTGTATATAGTGATATGGAGCATGCTAATATAACCTGGGGATCTCCTGTATATAATTATATATGTACAGCTGGTTTAAGTTATATATCTCCCTATATATAGTGATTTACAGCATGCTGGTATAACCTGGGGATCTCCAGTATATAATTATATATGTACAGCTGCTATAAGTTATACATCCCCTGTCTATAGTGATATGGAGCATGCTGGTATAACCTGGGTGTCTGCTGTATATAGTGATATGGAGCATGCTGGTATAACCTGGGGATCTCCTGTATATAATTATATATGTACAGCTGGTATAAGTTATACATCTCCTGTATATAGTGATATGGAGCATGTTGGTATAACCTGGGGATCTCCTGTATATAATTATATATGTACTGCTGGTATAAGTTATACATCTCCTGTATATAGTGTTATGGAGCATGCTGGTATAACCTGGGGATCTTCTGTATATAATTATATATGTACAGCTGGTATAAGTTATACATCCTGTATATAGTGTTTTGGAGCATGCTGGTATAACCTGGTGATCTTCTGTATATAATTATATATGTACAGCTGGTATAAGTTATACATCCCCTGTCTATAGTGATATGGAGCATGCTGGTATAACCTGGGTATCTGCTGTATATAGTGATATGGAGCATGCTGGTATAACCTGGGGATCTCCTGTATATAATTATATATGTACAGCTGGTATCAGTTATACATCTCCTGTATATAGTGATATGGAGCATGCTGGTATAACCTGGGGATCTCCTGTATATAATTATATATGTACAGCTGGTATAAGTTATACATCTCCTGTATATAGTGATATGGTGCATGCTGGTATAACCTGGGTATCCCCTCTATATAATTATATATGTACAGCTGGTATAAGTTATACATCCCCTGTATCTAGTGATATGGAGCATCCTGGTATAACCTGGGGATCTCCTGTATATAATTATATATGTACAGCTGGTATAAGTTATACATCTCCTGTATATAGTGATATGGAGCATGTTGGTATAACCTGGGGATCTCCTGTATATAATTATATATGTACTGCTGGTATAAGTTATACATCTCCTGTATATAGTGTTATGGAGCATGCTGGTATAACCTGGGGATCTTCTGTATATAATTATATATGTACAGCTGGTATAAGTTATACATCCTGTATATAGTGTTTTGGAGCATGCTGGTATAACCTGGTGATCTTCTGTATATAATTATATATGTACAGCTGGTATAAGTTATACATCCCCTGTCTATAGTGATATGGAGCATGCTGGTATAACCTGGGTATCTGCTGTATATAGTGATATGGAGCATGCTGGTATAACCTGGGGATCTCCTGTATATAATTATATATGTACAGCTGGTATCAGTTATACATCTCCTGTATATAGTGATATGGAGCATGCTGGTATAATCTGGGGATCTCCTGTATATAATTATATATGTACAGCTGGTATAAGTTATACATCTCCTGTATATAGTCATATGGAGCATGCTGGTATAACCTGGGTATCTCCTGTATATAATTATATATGTACAGCTGGTATAAGTTATACATCTCCTGTATATAGTGATATGGAGGATGTTGGTATAACCTGGGTATCTCCTGTATATAATTATATATGTGCAGCTGGTATAAGTTATATGCATCTCCTGTATATAGTGATATGGAGCATGCTTGTGTAACCTGGGTATCTCCTGTATATAATTATATATGTACAGCTGGTATAAGTTATACATCTCCTGTATATAGTGATATGGAGCATGCTGGTATAATCTGGTTATCTCCTGTATATAATTATATATGTACAGCTGGTTTAAGTTATATATCTCCCTATATATAGTGATATACAGCATGCTGGTATAACCTGGGGATCTCCAGTATATAATTATATATGTACAGCTGCTATAAGTTATACATCCCCTGTCTATAGTGATATGGAGCATGCTGGTATAACCTGGGTGTCTGCTGTATATAGTGATATGGAGCATGCTGGTATAACCTGGGGATCTCCTGTATATAATTATATATGTACAGCTGGTATAAGTTATACATCTCCTGTATGTAGCGATATGGAGCATGCTGGTATAACCCGGGTATCTCCTGTATATAATTATATATGTGCAGCTGGTATAAGTTATACATCTCCTGTATATAGTGATATGGAGCATGCTGGTATAACCTGGGTATCTCCTGTATATAATTATATATGTACAGCTGGTATAAGTTATACATCCTGTATATAGTGATATGGAGCATGCTGGTATAACCTGGGTATCTCCTGTATATAATTATATATGTACAGCTGGTATAAGTTATACATCCTGTATATAGTGATATGGAGCATGCTGGTATAACCTGGGGATCTCCTGTATATAATTATATATGTACAGCTGGTATAAGTTATACATCCTGTATATAGTAATATAGAGCATGCTGGTATAACCTGGGGATCTCCTGTATATAATTATACATGTACAGCTGGTATAAGTTATACATCTCCTGTGTATAGTGATATGGAGCATGTTGGTATAACCTGGGGATATCCTGTAAATAATTATATATGTACAGCTGGTATAAGTTATACATCTCCTGTATATAGTGATATGGAGCATGCTGGTATAACCTGGGTATCTCCTGTATATAATTATATATGTACTGCTGGTATAAGTTATACATCTCCTGTATATAGTGATATGGAGCATGCTGGTATAACCTGGGTATCTCCTGTATATAATTATATATGTACAGTTGGTATAAGTTATACATCTCCTGTATATAGTGATATGGAGAATGCTGGTATAACCTGGGGATCTCCAGTATATAATTATATATGTACAGCTGATATAAGTTATACATCCCCTGTCTATAGTGATATGGAGCATGCTGGTATAACCTGGGTATCTGCTGTATATAGTGATATGGAGCATGCTGGTATAACCTGGGGATCTTCTGTATATAATTATATATGTACAGCTGGTATAAGTTATACATCTCCTGTATATAGTGATATGGAGCATGCTGGTATAACCTAGTGATCTCCTGTATATAATTATAGATGTACAGCTGGTATAAGTTATACATCCCCTGTATATAGTGATATGGAGCATGCTGGTATAACCTGGGTATCTCCTATATATAATTGTATATGTGCAGCTGGTATAAGTTATATGCATCTCTTGTATATAGTGATATGGAGCATGCTGGTATAACCTGGGGATCTCCTGTATATTATTATATATGTACAGCTGGTATAAGTTATACATCTCCTGTATATAGTGATATGGAGCATGCTGGTATAACCTGGGGATCTCCTGTATGTTATTATATATGTACAGCTGGTATAAGTTATACATCTCCTGTATATAGTGATATGGAGCATGCTGGTATAACCTGGGGATCTCCTGTATATAATTATATATGTACAGCTGGTATAAGTTAGACATCTCCTGTATATAGTGATATGGTGCATGCTGGTATAACCTGGGTATCCCCTCTATATAATTATATATGTACAGCTGGTATAAGTTATACATCCCCTGTATCTAGTGATATGGAGCATCCTGGTATAACCTGGGTATCTCTGTATATAATTATATATGTACAGCTGGTATAAGTTCTACACCCCCTGTATATAGTGATATGGAGCATGCTAGTATAACCTGGGGATCTCCTGTATATAATTATATATGTACAGCTGGTTTAAGTTATATATCTCCCTATATATAGTGATTTACAGCATGCTGGTATAACCTGGGGATCTCCAGTATATAATTATATATGTACAGCTGCTATAAGTTATACATCCCCTGTCTATAGTGATATGGAGCATGCTGGTATAACCTGGGTGTCTGCTGTATATAGTGATATGGAGCATGCTGGTATAACCTGGGGATCTCCTGTATATAATTATATATGTACAGCTGGTATAAGTTATACATCTCCTGTATATAGTGATATGGAGCATGTTGGTATAACCTGGGGATCTCCTGTATATAATTATATATGTACTGCTGGTATAAGTTATACATCTCCTGTATATAGTGTTATGGAGCATGCTGGTATAACCTGGGGATCTTCTGTATATAATTATATATGTACAGCTGGTATAAGTTATACATCCTGTATATAGTGTTTTGGAGCATGCTGGTATAACCTGGTGATCTTCTGTATATAATTATATATGTACAGCTGGTATAAGTTATACATCCCCTGTCTATAGTGATATGGAGCATGCTGGTATAACCTGGGTATCTGCTGTATATAGTGATATGGAGCATGCTGGTATAACCTGGGGATCTCCTGTATATAATTATATATGTACAGCTGGTATCAGTTATACATCTCCTGTATATAGTGATATGGAGCATGCTGGTATAACCTGGGGATCTCCTGTATATAATTATATATGTACAGCTGGTATAAGTTATACATCTCCTGTATATAGTGATATGGTGCATGCTGGTATAACCTGGGTATCCCCTCTATATAATTATATATGTACAGCTGGTATAAGTTATACATCCCCTGTATCTAGTGATATGGAGCATCCTGGTATAACCTGGGGATCTCCTGTATATAATTATATATGTACAGCTGGTATAAGTTATACATCTCCTGTATATAGTGATATGGAGCATGTTGGTATAACCTGGGGATCTCCTGTATATAATTATATATGTACTGCTGGTATAAGTTATACATCTCCTGTATATAGTGTTATGGAGCATGCTGGTATAACCTGGGGATCTTCTGTATATAATTATATATGTACAGCTGGTATAAGTTATACATCCTGTATATAGTGTTTTGGAGCATGCTGGTATAACCTGGTGATCTTCTGTATATAATTATATATGTACAGCTGGTATAAGTTATACATCCCCTGTCTATAGTGATATGGAGCATGCTGGTATAACCTGGGTATCTGCTGTATATAGTGATATGGAGCATGCTGGTATAACCTGGGGATCTCCTGTATATAATTATATATGTACAGCTGGTATCAGTTATACATCTCCTGTATATAGTGATATGGAGCATGCTGGTATAATCTGGGGATCTCCTGTATATAATTATATATGTACAGCTGGTATAAGTTATACATCTCCTGTATATAGTCATATGGAGCATGCTGGTATAACCTGGGTATCTCCTGTATATAATTATATATGTACAGCTGGTATAAGTTATACATCTCCTGTATATAGTGATATGGAGGATGTTGGTATAACCTGGGTATCTCCTGTATATAATTATATATGTGCAGCTGGTATAAGTTATATGCATCTCCTGTATATAGTGATATGGAGCATGCTTGTGTAACCTGGGTATCTCCTGTATATAATTATATATGTACAGCTGGTATAAGTTATACATCTCCTGTATATAGTGATATGGAGCATGCTGGTATAACCTGGGGATCTCCTGTATATAGTGATATGGAGCATGCTGGTATAATCTGGTTATCTCCTGTATATAATTATATATGTACAGCTGGTTTAAGTTATATATCTCCCTATATATAGTGATATACAGCATGCTGGTATAACCTGGGGATCTCCAGTATATAATTATATATGTACAGCTGCTATAAGTTATACATCCCCTGTCTATAGTGATATGGAGCATGCTGGTATAACCTGGGTGTCTGCTGTATATAGTGATATGGAGCATGCTGGTATAACCTGGGGATCTCCTGTATATAATTATATATGTACAGCTGGTATAAGTTATACATCTCCTGTATGTAGCGATATGGAGCATGCTGGTATAACCCGGGTATCTCCTGTATATAATTATATATGTGCAGCTGGTATAAGTTATACATCTCCTGTATATAGTGATATGGAGCATGCTGGTATAACCTGGGTATCTCCTGTATATAATTATATATGTACAGCTGGTATAAGTTATACATCCTGTATATAGTGATATGGAGCATGCTGGTATAACCTGGGTATCTCCTGTATATAATTATATATGTACAGCTGGTATAAGTTATACATCCTGTATATAGTGATATGGAGCATGCTGGTATAACCTGGGGATCTCCTGTATATAATTATATATGTACAGCTGGTATAAGTTATACATCCTGTATATAGTAATATAGAGCATGCTGGTATAACCTGGGGATCTCCTGTATATAATTATACATGTACAGCTGGTATAAGTTATACATCTCCTGTATATAGTGATATAGACCATGCTGATATAACCTGGGTATCTCCTGTATATAATTATATATGTACAGCTGGTATAAGTTATACATCCTGTATATAGTGATATGGAGCATGCTGGTATAACCTGGGTATCTCCTGTATATAATTATATATGTACAGCTGGTATAAGTTATACATCCTGTATATAGTGATATGGAGCATGCTGGTATAACCTGGGTATCTCCTGTATATAATTATATATGTACAGCTGGTATAAGTTATACATTTCCTGTATATAGTGATATAGAGCATGCTGGTATAACCTGGGTATCTCCTGTATATAATTATATATGTACAGCTGGTATAAGTTATACATCTCCTCTATATAGTGATATGGAGCATGCTGGTATAACCTGGGTATCTCCTGTATATAATTATATATGTACAGCTGGTATAAGTTATACATTTCCTGTATATAGTGATATAGAGCATGCTGGTATAACCTGGGCATCTCCTGTATATAATTATATATGTGCAGCTGGTATAAGTTATACATTTCCTGTATATAGTGATATAGAGCATGCTGGTATAACCTGGGTATCTCCTGTATATAATTATATATGTACAGTTGGTATAAGTTATGCATCCTGTATATAGTGATATGGAGCATGCTAGTATAACCTGGGTATCTCCTGTATATAGTGATATGGAGCATGTTGGTATAACCTGGGTATCTCCTGTATATAATTATACATGTACAGCTGGTATATGTTACACATCCCCTGTATATAGTGATATGGAGCATGCTGGTATAACCTGGGTATCTGCTGTATATAATTATATATGTACAGCTGGTATAAGTTATACATCTCCTGTATATAGTGATATGGAGCATGCTGGTATAACCTGGGTATCTCCTGTATATAGTGATATGGAGCATGTTGGTATAACCTGGGTATCTCCTGTATATAATTATACATGTACAGCTGGTATAAGTTACACATCCCCTGTATATAGTGATATGGAGCATGCTGGTATAACCTGGGTATCTGCTGTATATAATTATATATGTACAGCTGGTATAAGTTATACATCTCCTGTATATAGTGATATGGAGCATGCTGGTATAAGCTGGGGATCTCCTGTATAAAAAAAACCCCAAAAAGAAAGTACCTTAAGGCCCATTTTCACATAACGATTATTGCTCAAAATCCATTCAAACAACCAAAAATGAGCTATAATTGTTACATGTATTTTTTATTTGAAGGATAATTTTAAGGTGAACTTAAAAATCCATCGTTCAGACACTGAGAGATAAAGTGTCTCTCAACAGACCACATGGGAGTCAGCAGATAACATTGTAATCTGAGGCAGGTGCAAAGAGAACTTTGCAGCTGTGTGCACAGCAGGGCGTGTGATTAATTACAAGCTGGGCTCTGCAAACAGGATGCCCTTTTAATTGCAAATAAAGATGATAAAATGTTTATGGGCATTAACATTTTATGCAAATAGATCAATAAATATTTTAGTCCTTCAGTTGATTAATTATCTTTGCATGTAAATGGACCTTTTCTCATCCTTATTTGCATGTAAAAGGGCCCCAGGAGCTGTAACTATAGGGATCATTATGCGAGACGTCTGTAGTTCCCCAGAGTTCCGCCAGTAACATCTCCAACACATTATATGTCCCCCAGAGTGCGGCCAGTAACATCTCCAACACATTATATGTCCCCCAGAGTGCAGCCAGTAACCTGTACAACACATTATATGTCCCCCAGAGTGCGGCCAGTAACATCTCCAACACATTAAAAGTCCCCCAGAGAGCAGCCAGTAACATCTACAACACATTATATGTCCCCCAGAGTGCGGCCAGTAATATCTCCAACACATTATATGTCCCCCAGAGTGCGGCCAGTAACATCTCCAACACATTATATGTCCCCCAGAGTGCGGCCAGTACCATCTCCAACACATTATATGTCCCCCAGAGGGCGGCCAGTAACATCTCCAACACATTATATGTCCACCGGAGTGCGGCCAGTAACATCTCCAACATATTATATGTCCCCCAGAGTGCGGCTAGTAACATCTCCAACACATTATATGTCCCCCAGAGTGCGGCCAGTAACATCTCCAACACATTATATGTCCACCGGAGTACAACCAGTAACCTCTCCAACACATTATATGTCCCCCAGAGTGCGGCCAGTAACATCTCCAACACATTATATGTCCCCCAGAGTGCAGCCAGTAACATCTCCACCACATTATATGTCCCCCAGAGTGCAGCCAGTAACATCTCCAACAGATTATATGTCCCTCAGAGTGCGGCCAGTAACATCTCCAACAGATTATATGTCCCTCAGAGTGCGGCCAGTAACATCTCCAACACATTATGTGTCCCCCAGAGTGCGGCCAGTAACATCTCCAACACATTATATGTCCCCCAGAGTGCAGCCAGTAACATCTCCAACAGATTATATGTCCCTCAGAGTGCGGCCAGTAACATCTCCAACACATTATGTGTCCCCCAGAGTGCGGCCAGTAACATCTCCAACACATTATATGTCCCCCAGAGTGCCGCCAGTAACCTCTCCAACACATTATATGTCCCCCAGAGTGCAGCCAGTAACATCTCCAACACATTATATGTCCTCCAGAGTGCAGCCAGTAACATCTCCAACACATTATATGTCCCCCAGAGTGCGGCCAGTAACATCTCCAACACATTATATGTCCTCCAGAGTGCGGCCAGTAACATCTCCAACACATTATATGTCCCCCAGAGTGCAGCCAGTAACATCTACAACACATTATATGTCCCCCAGAGTGCAGCCAGTAACATCTCCAACACATTATATGTCCACCGGAGTGCGGCCAGTAACATCTCCAACATATTATATGTCCCCCAGAGTGCGGCTAGTAACATCTCCAACACATTATATGTCCCCCAGAGTGCGGCCAGTAACATCTCCAACACATTATATGTCCACCGGAGTACAACCAGTAACCTCTCCAACACATTATATGTCCCCCAGAGTGCGGCCAGTAACATCTCCAACACATTATATGTCCCCCAGAGTGCAGCCAGTAACATCTCCACCACATTATATGTCCCCCAGAGTGCAGCCAGTAACATCTCCAACAGATTATATGTCCCTCAGAGTGCGGCCAGTAACATCTCCAACAGATTATATGTCCCTCAGAGTGCGGCCAGTAACATCTCCAACACATTATGTGTCCCCCAGAGTGCGGCCAGTAACATCTCCAACACATTATATGTCCCCCAGAGTGCAGCCAGTAACATCTCCAACAGATTATATGTCCCTCAGAGTGCGGCCAGTAACATCTCCAACACATTATGTGTCCCCCAGAGTGCGGCCAGTAACATCTCCAACACATTATATGTCCCCCAGAGTGCCGCCAGTAACCTCTCCAACACATTATATGTCCCCCAGAGTGCAGCCAGTAACATCTCCAACACATTATATGTCCTCCAGAGTGCGGCCAGTAACATCTCCAACACATTATATGTCCCCCAGAGTGCGGCCAGTAACATCTCCAACACATTATATGTCCTCCAGAGTGCGGCCAGTAACATCTCCAACACATTATATGTCCCCCAGAGTGCAGCCAGTAACATCTACAACACATTATATGTCCCCCAGAGTGCACCCAGTAACATCTCCAACACATTATATGCCCCTCAGAGTATGGCCAGTAACATCTCCAACACATTATATGTCCTCCAGAGTGCGGCCAGCAACATCTCCAACACATTATATGTCCCCCAGAGTGCGGCCAGTAACATCTCCAACACATTATATGTCCCCCAGAGTGCGGCCAGCAACATCTCCAACACATTATATGTCCCCCAGAGTGCGGCCAGCAACATCTCCAACACATTATATGTCCCCCAGAGTGCGGCCAGCAACATCTCCAACACATTATATGTCCCCCAGAGTGCAGCCAGTAACATCTCCAACACATTATATGTCCCCCACAGTGCGGCCAGTAACATCTCCAACACATTATATGTCCCCCAGAGTGCGACCAGTAACATCTACAACACATTATATGTCCCCCCGAGTGCGGCCAGTAACATCTGCAACAGATTATATGTCCCCCAGAGAGCAGCCAGTAACATCTCCAACACATTATATGTCCCCCAGAGCGCGGCCAGTAACATCTCCAACACATTATATGTCCCCCAGAGTGCAGCCAGTAACATCTCCACCACATTATATGTCCCCCAGAGTGTGGCCAGTAACATCTCCAACACATTATATGTCCTCCAGAGTGCGGCCAGTAACATCTCCAACACATTATATGTCCCCCAGAGTGCGGCCAGTAACATCTCCAGCACATTATATGTCCTCCAGAGTGCAGCCAGTAACATCTCCAACACATTATATGTCCCCCAGAGTGTGGCCAGTAGCATCTCCAACACATTATATGTCCCCCAGAGTGCAGCCAGTAACATCTACAACACATTATATGTCCCCCAGAGTGCAGCCAGTAATATCTACAACACATTATATGTCCCCCAGAGTGCGGCCAGTAACATCTCCAACACATTATATGTCCCCCAGAGTGCAGCCAGTAACATCTACAACACATTATATGTCCCCCAGAGTGCAGCCAGTAACATCTCCAACAGATTATATGTCCTCCAGACTGCGGCCAGTAACATCTCCAACACATTATATGTCCCCCAGAGTGCGGCCAGTACCATCTCCAACACATTATATGTCCCCCAGAGTGCAGCCAGTAACATCTCCAACACATTATATGTCCCTCAGAGTGCGGCCAGTAACATCTCCAACATATTATATGTCCCCCAGAGTGTGGCCAGTAACATCTCCAACACATTATATGTCCCCCAGAGTGCGGCCAGTAACATCTCCAACACATTATATGTCCCCCAGAGTGCGGCAAGTAACATCTCCAACACATTATATGTCCCCCAGAGTGCAGCCAGTAACATCTCCAACACATTATATGTCCCCCAGAGTGCAGCCAGTAACATCTCCAACACATTATATGTCCCCCAGAGTGCAGCCAGTAACATCTCCAACACATTATATGTCCCCCAGAGTGCGACCAGTAACATCTACAACACATTATATGTCCCCCAGAGTGCAGCCAGTAACATCCCCAACACATTATATGTCCCCCAGAGTGCGGCCAGTAACATCTCCAACACATTATATGTCCCCCAGAGTGCGGCCAGTAACATCTCCAACACATTATATGTCCCCCAGAGTGCGGCCAGTAACATCTCCAACACATTATATGTCCTCCAGAGTGCGGCCAGTAACATCTCCAACACATTATATGTCCCCCAGAGTGCGGCCAGTAACATCTCCAACACATAATATGTCTCCCAGAGTGCGGCCAGTAACATCTCCAACACATTATATGTCCCCCAGAGTGCGGTCAGTAACATCTATAACACATTATATGTCCCCCAGAGTGCGGCCAGTAACATCTGCAAGCTATAAGCCTCCGACTCTTGGAATGTGACATCACTTGGTCCTTAAGGCACAGACTTGGCCGATCACGAAGGGGTTAACGATGCCAGTGTTCTGCTTCTGGCCTGCTGCCCCCCCTGGTTGTACCCAGGTCTCTGCGGTCACTATCCTGGCCCCCGCCCTCGCAGCGCCCTCCACTTTCCGTCACGTTGGGTTGTTTTCTGTTTTCTGCACTTTCTGAAGTTGCTGCCGGGAGGAGTAAATGAGGAGATAAAGTTGCAGCCGCGGGGGAGAAGTTTTTCCTGCTGATAACCGTATGTTTTACTCCTAAAAGATAATGAAATCACGGCTCAATCTCAATTTCTGGCGCTGCGGCGCTCCCTCTATAATTAGTAATATGTAATTGAACATTTACGATAACCTCGCAATCACATTTATATTTTTTTGCATTTGAAATTTGATGATTATATTGATGAAAACCTTCAGTCATCAGCGGAGCGGATAGCGCCGCGCCGCGCTAATGACGGCGTCTGATGCATCTACTTAGGACCAGACCGCGCGGGATTTGACGCGTTTTTTTCCCTTCCATTTGGCTAAGTGCTGCTGCTGAGTGACAGCGGCGCCGCCATAATGACATCGCTGCCTCCTCCCCAATCAGGCGCCGGCGCTCACTTTACGGAGTTTACTTTTTGAACCTTTTTATGGTATTTTTTTGTGATGTCGGCGGCGCTGGATGATTTGGTGATCCGCCTCCGGCTTGTAGGGCGGGCGCTGCGTAACGTGACCGGGGGGGTCTGGTGGAGGCCGAAGAGTTCTGTAAGTTTGTAGCAGACTTTGGGACAAACATCTTAATTTAGTTACCGTGTTTGGGCCATCCATGCGCCCAATATGAAAGGGCGCGCTTTACCCTCCGGTCTTGGATCACCATCGCTGCAGGCACAAGCCTCTTAGTACATTTGGCGCATCTTTGCGCCGTACGTCCGCTGCCCCCTGAAGTCCCTCCCGTCTTGCCTGCTGTACATTTCGCTACAATTACAGGCCAGTATCTGTATAAATACTAATAAATGTGACTGCGGTCGGAGGCCACGCCCTCTAACATTACGACACGCCCCTTTCTGGGGACACTGCTCTAAAATGGAAGGGACACAAAAGTCCCAAATTTGGCACAAATATGACACACGCCAAAATGTGAAGCCTTCGTATAAAACTAAACTGGCGTAACTGATCCTCGTCTGATCGGCGAGCAGCGACGCATCCGGGTATTCCGTCGCACCTACTGCAGTCGGCGTGAAATGGCAAAGTGTTGTGCCTTTAGGAGCACAAGATGGCGAGCGAAGAAACGTGCCGCGCTATACTCCAGGAAGCCATTTTGTTTTGATTCCTCACCATTTTGGGGCTTTCATATTTTGGTAGCTAACCCCCTCCACCCCTCCCCCTCCCCTCATATCACAGAGCTGTGACTAGAGGAGCGCAGCTGAAAGTAAGTGCCCCCCACCGTTGTGTAGTAACGGCCGGACCCCGACGGTTGAAGTGATGACATATTGACATCGGAATGACGGATAATTTCATCTCAATGTGTTAAAAAGGATTTCAAAACAAATCTGCACCCAACACCTTCCCAGGGGAATTGATTTAAAGGGGAAGAAAAAGATCAAAAACACAGATACAAATGTAACAGCAAGTCAGGAGGAGCCTCCAGAGCAGCAATCATAATGAGGCCAGCTTAGAATCCTGCTCCGGGGAGCTTACTGCAGTTGTAGCTGAACTATAAAGCTGACACATGGGAGGGACCCCAGGATGAGAAGGAAGTATCTGCATTTTGTAAAGAACAGCACCCCTCTTGTTCATGGCTGCATCTGGTATTGCAGCTCAACAACTCTAGTGGAGGGGGTGAAAAATACAGAACACAAACTATTCACAGTAATTCTGAACGCCCCTTTAATGGTTTATATGTCTGAATTCGAAAACTCGCTTTTACTTCTTTTAAACTTTTCAGATTGTGACCATTCTTGCAAATCTTTCCATCCTGGACCAGAGCGCAGCAGACATCCTGCAGGAGAACGGTGAGCAGCAATCACCTCTGAAAGCTATATACATAGAGTACATACTATACTGACCCTGTATTATACTCCAGAGCTGCACTCACTATTCTGCTGGTGAAGTCACTGTATACATACATTAGTTATCCTGTATTATACTCCAGAGCTGCACTCACTATTCTGCTGGTGGAGTCACTGTGTATATACATTACTTATCCTGTGCTGATCCTGAGTTACATCCTGTATTATACTCCAGAGCTGCACTCACTATTCTGCTGGTGGAGTCACTGTGTACATACATTACTTATCCTGTGCTGATCCTGAGTTACATCCTGTATTATACTCCAGAGCTGCACTCACTATTCTGCTGGTGGAGTCACTGTGTACATACATTACTTATCCTGTACTGCTCCTGAGTTACATCCTGTATTATACTCCAGAGCTGCACTCACTATTCTGCTGGTGGAGTCACTGTGTACATACATTACTTATCCTGTACTGATCCTGAGTTACATCCTGTATTATACTGCAGAGCTGCACTCACTATTCTGCTGGTGGAGTCACTGTGTACATATATTACTTATCCTGTACTGATCCTGAGTTACATCCTGTATTATACTGCAGAGCTGCACTCACTATTCTGCTGGTGGAGTCACTGTGTACATACATTACTTATCCTGTGCTGATCCTGAGTTACATCCAGTATTATACTCCAGAGCTGCACTCACTATTCTGCTGGTGGAGTCACTGTGTACATATATTACTTATCCTGTACTGATCCTGAGTTACATCCTGTATTATACTGCAGAGCTGCACTCACTATTCTGCTGCTGGTGGAGTCACTGTGTACATACATTACTTATCCTGTATTATCCTCCAGAGCTGCACTCCCTATTCTGCCAGTTTCCATTTCCCGGTGGGTGAAGGGTGTACACATACTCAGTAATGATGATGCTTCTCCTCACACAGGGGTGGAGACACTCATCGGCATGTTGACGGAGAGAAGCCTCACCAGGAGCGCCGCCGAGGTCTCCGCCTGTGAACGGGTTCTGCAGAAGTCGGCCGTCACACTCGCACGTCTCTGCCGGGATCCAAACATCGCGCAATCTGCCATAGATCACGACTGTACGAGCGCAGCACCAGAGCAAGTCGATGAACTACTGCACCTTCATGTCACATGGGATATGCTGCAGCTCCCAGAATGCACCGCACTCTGCTGCATCGCATTGCAGGAGATGTGATTTCTAGATGCCATTACTGCATATATTTCCTGCAAAGCACTGCAGCAGAAGGGGTTCTGGACTCGCGCCTATAGACTATAAGGATGTATGCTGCTATACTGGACTGCTGCCTATAGATTATATACATGCTGGCATACAGTACGGGTACATATAGATCATAACACTTCATGCTGATATGTGATGGTACCTATAGATCAGTGGGATGTGTGCTGATGTACTAGTACCTATAGATCAGTGGGATGTGTGCTGATGTACTAGTACCTATAGATCAGTGGGATGTGTGCTGATGTACTAGTACCTATAGATTACATGAACATATGCGGTCATACAATATGGGTACCTGTAGATCATAATGATATGTTGCCATATTGTGCTGGCACTTATAGATCATCCAAATGTATACTGATCTACTCTTGTGTTAATGAACATATGCTGGCATGCAGTTCATGTACCTAGAGGTCATGAGGATGTACTGGTACCTGTAGATTATGAATATATGCTGGCATACAAAACAAGTACTTTCATACAATCTATAGGTGCCGGTACTGTATACGGATACTGTCAAAGCAGATACTGGCATGGATATCACACAACTAAAAAAACGAAAAGCATGGAGGTCGCCTGTAGGGTGGTGAGCGACTAAACTGCTGCCAACCACTGCATGCTAGTATATATTCCTGTAATCTACGGGTATGCTGTGCTGGCACTTATAGATGACAGGATTGTATGCTGGCTATCTATGGCTCATAAGGGCGTATGTATAGCTTAGATGAATGCTTGCTGGCACACAGTACAGCTGCTTGTGAAAGATAAGGCTGCAGGCTGATATACTGTCCTAGCACTTATAGATCATAGGAATATGTAGCTATACAGTGCGGGTACCTATAGATTATGTGACCGTGTGCTAATATACTGTACTGATACCTGTGTATTATCTGACTGTATACTGACACAGTCCAGGTGCCTATAGATCATAAGGATGTGTGCTGCTAACCTGTTTCCCTGAAAATAAGACATACCCTGAAAATAAGACCTAGCATGATTTTCCAGGATTTTTGAGGATGCAAAATGATTTTTCAGACTGTTTGATGATGCTTGAAATATAAGCCCTACTCCAAAATTAAGCCCTGCTAACAGTTAATTTAAAAAGTCAATTTAAATAGTGCCCAGGCAGCTATACATGTAAAAAAGTTAAACCTTTTTGAACAAAAATTAATATAAGACACTGTCCTATATTCGGGGAAACACGGTACCTATAGAGTATATAAATGACATCATAACAGGTAAATGTCCCTGCTCTCCTCCTGGCAGGTATTCCACGCCTCATTGCTCTCTGCCGCCACCCAGAGGAGAGATTCAGCAGTGACGCCGTCCTCGTAGCCTGTCTGGTACGTTCATAGTCTAAGGAAAGTATTGTGACTGATGTTATAGCTTTGAATGTTGTTGCAAAGCATTATGGGAGTGGAAGCTGCCGGACTGGAGTGCAGCTATATCCATGCCCTGTATACCATGCTGCAGCTTTTATTACTCATCCCCCAAGAATTACAGCAATAACATCCACGATCAGTGTAATTGTATCTGGTGTATATATGAGTACTGGAGCGGCTGATATCACATATATGAGGTCTCTGGAGGTTATATCGCTACTGGAGCGTTATAAGAGAAGGGCTGATATCACATATATGATGTCTCTGGAGGTTATATCGCTACTCGAGCGTTATAAGAGAAGCGGCTGATATCACATATATGATGACTCTGGAGGTTACATCAGTACTGGAGCGTTATAAGAGGAGGGGCTGATATCACATATATGATGTCTCTGGAAATTATATAACTGCTGGAGCGTTATAAGAGTGGCTGATATCACACATATGATGTCTCTGGAGGTTACATCAGTACTGGAGCGTTATAAGAGGAGGGGCTGATATCACATATATGATGTCTCTGGAAATTATATAACTGCTGGAGCGTTATAAGAGTGGCTGATATCACACATATGATGTCTCTGGAGGTTACATCAGTGCTGGAGCGTTATAAGAGGAGCGGCTGATATCACATATATGAGGTCTCTGGGGGTTACATCAGTACTGGAGCGTTATAAGAGGAGGGGCTGATATCACATATATGATGTCTCTGGGGGTTACATCAGTACTGGAGCGTTATAAGAGGAGGGGCTGATATCACATATATGATGTCTCTGGAGGTTATATCAGTACTGGAGCGCTATAAGAGGAGCGGCTGATATCACATATATGATGTCTCTGGAGGTTATACTAGTGCTGGAGCGTTATAAGAGAAGGGCTGATACCAAATATATGATGTCTCTGGAGGTTATATCGCTACTGGAGCGTTATAAGAGGAGGGGCTGATATCACATATATGATGTCTCTGGGAGTTACATCAGTACTGGAGCGTTATAAGAGGAGAGGCTGATATCACATATATGATGTCTCTGGAGGTTATATTAGTACTGGAGCGCTATAAGATGAGCAGCTGATATCACATATATGATGTCTGGAGGTTATATCAGTACTGGAGCGTTATAAGAGGAGCTGCTGATATCACATATATGATGTCTGGAGGTTATATCCGTACTGGAGCGTTATAACCTCCAGAGATATCATATATATGTGATATCAGCCACTGCTCTTATATCAGTACTGGAGGGTTATAAGAGGAGGGGCTGATATCACATATATGATGTCTGGAGGTTATATCCGTACTGGAGCGTTATAACCTCCAGAGATATCATATATATGTGATATCAGCCACTGCTCTTATATCAGTACTGGAGGGTTATAAGAGGGGCGGCTGATATCACATATATGATGTCTCTGGAGGTTATATCAGTACTGGAGCGTTATAAGATGAGCGGCTGATATCACATATATGATGTCTCTGGAGGTTATATCAGTACTGGAGCATTGTAAGACCAGCGGCTGATATCACATATATGATGTCTCTGGAGGTTATATCAGTACCGGGACGTTATAAGAGGAGCAGCTGATATCAGTCCCATATAGAATGTTCTCAGCACTGCAGATATGGGATATAGAGTGATGATTGGGGGAGGGGGTCTCTGCACCTTCTCCCACTGTAACTGCAGGATTCCGCAAATGGTTGTCTGTCTACAGCGTGACAGGGCTGATAACAGGGAGTAATAGCCTGAACCCCAGATTGCTACAGCTGATATATAATGTTCGCTCTTTGTGTCCACCATTTGTTTGTTTCGCATTCTAGAAGCTTCTGATTAACCCTTTGTTTTCCAGGCAGCGCTGCGCAGATTGGCCATGGCTTGTCCTGGAGGGATTGATGACTGTGACCTTCAGCAGCTGGTCAGACCGCGCCTCGTGGACTCCTTCCTGCTGTGTTCTAATATGGAGGAAAGTTTTGTCTAGAGGAGGCCAAAAGTATGTGCCCCCCTGAGCGGGGACGCAGCGATCCCCTTACAGTGCCAGTCACGCCCGGACGTCCTGCACAGGAGAATCCTGCAGCTTTTATATTGGACATTGCGCCGCGCCCCGTGACGCCACCAGTAATCCGCGCCGTACTTCATACTTGATACTTTTATGGTTTCTTCCACTTTTGTAATCTGGAGATATTTTTGATAGTTGAAGGATACTTTGTATACAGCATGTAGTGATATACGAGAGACGGACTTTACAATAAAGTGACCCTGGTGACAAAACGGGCAGCCGAGACTTTATAACCACAATGCAGGTTACCTTAGATGGGAGGCGCCACTAAGCTCCTCCCCTTCTAGGTTGACATCTGATTGGCTGAGGCTGCACTACTGACAGATCCTGCCAGGAGACGCCGTCCACATCACTAGCCACACAGTTATGGATTCCCCATTGTGGGAGGGGCCTTGCTGTTGGCTCCGGGAGTCTTTCTGTTAACCCCTTCCTGACATCTGCCATACATTGCTAGCAGGATCATGTCACAATAAGCTGATCAAAAAGTGTCCCTCTACTTGATCCCACTGATCAGCTGTGATCTGCGAGTAACCTGGGAGTAAGTCTTCCCTACAACGCCCCCACAGGAAAAATGAAGCATTACACAGTTTGCATTTAAATCGTTCTCCAAGGGATGAGGACCCCTTTTATAGTACCTCCCCTAACATGGGGGATTGGGACCCCAAGTGGAAGCTAGGAAGAGTTGGGATGAAGTGGCAATCAAGCGTTGCCCTCTGCTCCGTCCATACAGTATGGTGCTGAGGTACGCTGCCGTGCTGTACTGGCTGGGCTCCCTCTTTAATGCCCCCCATTGGTTTAAGGTTTAGTCATGTGGACAGGTATGACATGCCAATCACTGAGCGGCTCCCATGAGGAATACACTGTAGCTAGGGTTGCCAACTTTGTTACCAAAAACTACCAACCAAGGTAAAAGGAGTGTGGTCTGGGGGTGTGGTTAGGGGTGTGGTCTGGGGGTGTGGGTAGGGGTGTGGCTTATGACATGTTACTTCCGTTATTCTATTATTTTAAGGGAGTCAAATGTTTTTCTGCACATGTGGGCAGTGGGGCCGGGAATGTATTCAGTTGTGCCCTGCAATCCATCGGGTGTTCCCCCCCATTGTAGGCGGAGCCATGTGTCTAGTAAGTAGATTAGGGCCACAATGGGTATGTCTCTGACCACAGGACAGATGGAGGGTCCATTTTAGGGTGAAAGTCTTCCTTTTCATCTGCACTATAGAAAAAAATGTCTTTAAAATGATATATTTGTAAAAATATGAAATTGTATTTTTCTGCTATTCTCTTTGCACTCTTGGCTTGTGGGAAAACAAAATGTTCCCAATTACTGTTAGATCAGTACGTCTACTAAAGGGTTAAAAAACTAAAGCTTTTCCAATGTGCTTCCAGAATACAGATGGAAAAATATATCTTATCAGACACGTGTGCGGTGTGTTTGCTCATAGTTGACACATTACAGTTGAAAATGTGAAAAAATGACAATTTTTTAACATTTTCCTAATTTTGGCACTTTTTATAAATATACGCGTCTGTTTCACAAAGGCATTAGAAAGCGCTAAATCATAACTCACAGAACCCTGGCGGTAGGTAATGATGTGGTATTTGGCTTCAGGTGGAGCCAAACCTCAGTCGTGTTAACCCACCATTGGGTGACTCCTAGGGAACGCGGAGACCTCCTAACATGTCAGACCCAGGGCTGAGCCCCAATAATAAGCACTGACACCCTGGAGATGCTAATATACACTGAGGCACAACTGCCCTGTATATACCGGAGGAGGCGGGCAGCGGCTGGTGAATAACCCTAAGATGCACCAGCCAAGGTTATTAGGCCATGAATGCCAGATAAGCGGATAGACATCAGTCCTGATGGTGGACGGGTGCCAGAGCGATAACACATGGCAGCACTCTGATGCCCAGCCGTAGAGCAAATGAGGTGTCCCTCCTTAAATAGCCCCAGGGTCACTCTATTGGTGGAGTCAGTTAGCCAATGGGTGGGTGCCACAAGCAATATGGGTGCATACATGGGCGGCGTCCGAGGGTGAGTTGTGGGCGGGGAGATGGACAGCATTGTATTCATCAACACCCATTATCTCCAGGCAGAGATTCAGCAAAAGAGCAATGTCAGGAGTCAATATTAACACATGGTCTCCGAAAGGTGCGCGGTCAACACCGCCATCGCCAAACTCCTTTACGGAGATATTCTATGGTAAAGTCACACATGGCAGATTTACAAAATTTGGGCTGGTGATTAAGGCGCAAGCAGGCTTAGTCACTAAGGGGTTAAATCACCGTTTTGTGTGTTTCATCCTCGTTTAGGTAACCACTGCAAACATTGGCTCTCTAAGACCCTCTTGAGGTGGAGACTTCTCTCCGCAGCTCACAGCGATGACCCGCGATCGCTTTCTGTAGAACCTTGACCACATGTGTGTTCCTGCACTCCTCGCTGCGGTTCACTCAAGAGCTGCCGTATCTTCTACCTTCTTAGTGAACGGGTTCTTGACCCATCGGGGCCATAACTCTCAAAGTTTTCTTCCTGAAGGTTCAGAAGAGAGAAGTGATGTTTTTGGAAGGTCTTCCCTTATTTCTGGCATCTCCTGGGATGAGGGAATTGGTTAATACGTAACTGGCTCCTTCTGCGCAGTTAAGTCTCTGCCCCGCTACAACCTGATCAGACCCCACCCCACTGATTAGACCCCACCCCAGGCTGATCACTCCTGACCCCGCTGATTAGACCCCACCCCATGCTGATCACTCCTGACCCCGCTGATTAGACCCCACCCCATGCTGATTACTCCCCACCCTGCTGATCAGACCCCACCCCGCTGATTAGACCCCACCCCATGCTGATCACTCCTGACCCTGCTGATCAGACCCCACCCCATGCTGATCACTCCTGACCCCGCTGATTAGACCCCACCCCATGCTGATCACTCCCCACCCCACTGCACGCTTATCAGTACGCGCCCCGCTGCGCACTCCCTTCAGGTCTCACAGGTAATGACAGCACATTCAATTTTCTTGTATTTTCAATGTATCACAATGCTAAACAAAGCAGCAGCGCCGCATCTGTACAATGTCTTATATCGCTGCAGTTCTGCCCTTACTCAGGTAAACCCATCAGGAGAGCTTTAAACTAGAACAATATGGGAAGGGAAGTGAAAGGTAATAATATACAACTAATTAATACATCTGAGACCCTCGTTATTAGAAGTGGGAAAAAAAGAACAAAGACAAAACATTCAGAAGGCAAGTAGAGGAGCAAGAGACCCCGATCACAAACTAACATGTTCCTACACAAATGCCCAGAGCTGGGAAACAAACAAGGGGAATTGGAGCTCCGAACACAGGAAGAGAAATATGATGTCATCGGCATCACGGACACCTGGTGGGATGATACACATGATTGGATACAAGGCTTGTAGGATACAATGTATTTATAAGGAACAGACCTAATAAAAGGGGAGGAGGTGTTGTGTTGTATGTTAGGAGAACATTCATCTCCACAGAGATTCAAGCTTCAGAGCTGGGAGTTCTGTAGAAACTGTTTGTGTAAGAATACAAGGAGAGAACAACAGAAAGGACACCATTGTAGGCGTTTACTATAGGCCGCCTGGACAAGCAGAAGATATGGAGGAACTCTTTCTACATCAGATGGCCAAGCTCTCAAAGAAGCCCAACATAGGGATCATGGGAGATTTTACCCATCCCGACATTTGTTGGGAATCTCTCAGGTAAAAGTAATGGATCCAACAGATTCTTATCCGCTCTTGGTGACAACTTTATCTTCCAGAAGGCAGAAGAGAAAACAAGGGGATCTGCTATCTTGGCCCTAATTCTTACCAACAGGGAGGGAATGGTTGGGGAAGTAAGGGTGGCTGGGACCTTAGGAGGCAGTGATCATGATATCCTTGGATGTTGGATAACAAGGGGAGGAAGACCTGAGAAGACGCAGACCTCAAGGATGGATTTCAGAAAGGCAGATTTTACTGAACTCAGAAAGAGGAAGAATCCAATGGCCGGATGTTCTTAAGGACAGAAATGTCCAAGAAGGTTGGGAAATATTGTGGAATGAGATTCTCAAAGCACAATCGTTACCAATCCCTAAAAGAAGGAAGAATGGGAAGCATTTAAAGAGACCCGGATGGATGAACACAGAACTTGTACACATGTTAGAGGAAGAAAAAAGCATGTAGCCATTCAGTAATCCGTCCTGGTACCATACTCAATGTTACCATGTGGCGGTTGTAGCTCCTCCCGAGGTGGCGGTGTGCTGGGTCCCGCGGTCAGGGCACATCCCCCTGGCTTGTGGTCTGGCTGCTGGGCCGGTGTGGTGCTGGTGGCCCGCGGCGCAGTGTGTGCGCTCCGTAGTCCTGGAGGCGGCATGCGTGTGCGCACCTGGGGGTGCAGCTGCCGTGCACGAGCTCCCTTTTGATGTGCTATGCGGAGTTGGCTTCTCCCTCTCTCCGTTGAACCCGATGACCCCGGTGGACCCGATGACCCCGGAGGACCCGATGACCCTGGAGGACCCGATGACCCTGGAGGTCCCTTCCAACTCTACCATTCTAGGATTCTAGTTGCAGATGGGAAGGCCCTCAGAGGCTCCTATTGTGGGGGCAGAAGGGTCTCCATAACACTTGTGAAGTGTGAATGGCGGATTTATAGCCAGAAACGGAACCGACGACTCTGCCCATTTATTGCATGGATCTGCTATAATGACCAATGCGACTGAGAGGCAACGGCGAAAGCTTCACAAATATGTCAAAAACTGTCTACAGAGTGTGGCGGCTCCTTTTGGCCTCCCAGACGTTTTTGCTGTGCTGCAACCCTTAGTTGAGCACACTCACATCTAGGCTTGGTTTTCCGTTTTTTGGTTCCATCACAGCGTTAGGCCATTTTTACATGTGGCAGAAGTGCTGTGGAACAGAATAGCAGCGGCAACTCTGTAGCATTTCCAGTAGAGGCCGTATGGAGGTGCAGGAGTCTTCACATGCTGCAGAAATGAATCTGCAGCTTTTTTTTGGAAACGCCCCATGTCTGTTAGGAGGTGTTGGTGTGAAGGGCGGTGGGTTATGGTGACGGGGTTCTGCTCTCTTCTCCGGCAGGCAGCTATTCCCTGGCATCGGCCTGGCTGATCCCGCACCAACAGCCTCCGTGTGGGAGATGTTGTAGAATATACTTAATATTCCTATTGATTGGATCGTGACGCCAGTGCTTTACAGCATGAAATGTAATGGGTGATGAGGATGATGAATAGCTCACACCCAGCCGGGGTTTACTAAAATACACGTAATTAGTTATCCTTTTTATTCTTCTCTCTTTTGAGACTCTAGTAAAAGTTCTATCGGTGTTCAGTAAGTCAGTCGCAGCGGTTACACACTTTGGCCCTTTAAATCCATATTCCTTTGCCTCCGTGCGGGCGCTGGTGGGCCGTTAGCAGCCCGATCTCTCCTGATTGGGAAGGGTTGGTCGATGACATTTCATTTATCTTAACGATCTTCATATTTTTGTAGCAACCCTTAATGACGGGTTTACGGGTACGGCCCGCCCTGTTAATGCCACTGCTGTAGATTTAGAGATACTCATTCAGGACGGCGACACAAAGACACATTGAAGCCACAGATGCTGAGAGCTGCACCAAAGCCTGGAGAATCAGAACACGGCCGGGCCAGTTCACGCGATTCAAAAGGAACCGCTCACCTATCAAACCTACGAGGAGCAGGCTTTAATCCTTAGAGTTTAACCCCTTAGGGACCAGACACTTTTTAGGGATTTTACCCATGTGGCGGTTTTACTGCCCTATTTTTATTCCTTTAGCTACCAAAATTATTTTTGCTGCGTTTTTTTTCCGTGACATATAGGGCGATTTTTGGATATCTTTTTCACTGACTTTGTTTTCTGTTTTCTGTTTTTTTTTTTCGGGGTAAAAAGCTAAAAAAAGAATTTTTAAAAAACATTTCTAGTTATTTTTTTTAAAAATTAGTATATTTACGCTAAAATAAAGTACGGGATCGGGTGCCTCTTTTTGTTTCGGACGCTTTGATATATAATATGTACGGTTTTGAATTACAGAGCGCATACGGCGTCGGTTTTGGTTTTTTTCATTTTTATGTATATATTTTTATTTTATTCTGTAATTATGTTTTTTCCTATCTCTGTCCCCCATGATGTCATATAAGACCTCTGGGGACATTCACATGTTTGTTGTGTTTTTATTACACACTTTGCCACTGTAGCCGGGGCATCCATAGGAGCTGCAATTACAGGGAAAACATCCCCTATTGTGACATTAGTCACTGGCAGAGCTGGTCAGGGTCTGCTGCGACCCTGCAGCTCTGCTCTAGCAGGGAATCCCAGCGGTCACGTGACCGCCGGCTCGTGTAGTGGAAGTTATACTTTCACTTGTTAGTACATTGCGCTCATTGAGCACTGTATACTAAAATAAAGGAGAAGGCAGAAATGGTTAAATAAAACCCCTCCTGCCTCCTCCTCTGGTTATCAGCTGTGACTAACAGCTGACAGCCCATCCTGCTTCTGATTGATTGCAGAAGCAGGAGCTTTAATCCCTGCCATATTTTTACTATCAGCTGGGATTAAAGCCCAGGAGCAAGTGGCATAAATTTACAGTGCTTGGTCCTAAGTGGGTTAAGGAAAAGGGTTACCCGTCGGAGCTCATTGATTCTGCCTACCAAAAAGTCTTGAAAGAAGACCCTACTAATAAGATAATCTCCACCAATGAGAGCTCTGATCTGAAGACTCTCTCTGTTACAAGGTGTAGCTCGCAATCTTAAAGCACTGGGATATTCTCAGAGGAGACGCTTTCTACAGAGAGATCCCCAAGAAGCCAAGGTGATATTCCGGAAGACTAAACCTGTAACAAATACTGCTGCACCTCCATGTCCGCGTGCCGCAGGTCTGATGAAGGCCCTCACTGGCCCCTATGGATGGGGTATAAATAGGTGCAAAAATATTCAACGCGCTAAAAATGAAATCCGAGTCAATGCCGAGACGCCTCCTGGCCTGCAGCCCCCTGTATATTGGGGGTAACGTTATCTAGCTGCCTGCCGGCCCCGTGGGACCGACCAGGGATGAAGAGGCCTCGCCCGCTGTCCTCAGTGGTTTCTGAACGCAGACTGATGAAGACACTTAATCTGTCACGATAGAGAAGCATCAAAAGTAAGTGACTTCCCCTAGAAATGGGAAGCCCAGGACATTCTCTCAGAACCACAAACATGTTCTGGAGCTTTAAGTTCAATACTTTAGTACCGAATGGCTTCAATCAGGTCTTAGAAAAATTATAAAATCTACTTATGTATAAACTTTAGCTTTTTCTGTATTTTAAAGCTTATACTTATGCCCTGTGACATCACTGCATCCACTCCTTATAACAGCCCTGTGACATCACTGCATCCACTCCTTATAACAGCCCTGTGACATCACTGCATCCACTCCTTATACCAGTCCTGTGACATCGCTGTGTGCACTCCTTATACCAGTCCTGTGACATCACTGTATGCACTCCTTATACCGGCCCTGTGACATCACTGCATCCACTCCTTATAACAGCCCTGTGACATCACTGTGTGCACCGCTTATACCGGCCCTGTGACATCACTGCATCCACTCCTTATAACAGCCCTGTGACATCACTGAGCACTCCTTATAACAGCCCTGTGACATCACTGCATCCACTCCTTATAACAGCCCTGTGACATCACTGAGCACTGCTTATAACAGCCCTGTGACATCACTGAACACCCCTTATACCGTCCCTGTGACATCACTGAGCACTCCTTATAACAGCCCTGTGACATCACTGAGCACTCCTTATAACAGCCCTGTGACATCACTGAACACTCCTTATACCGGCCCTGTGACATCCCTGTGTGCACTCCTTATACCGGCCCTGTGACATCACTGTATGCACTCCTTATACCAGCCCTGTGACATCACTGTATGCACTCCTTATACCGGCCCTGTGACATCACTGCATCCACTCCTTATAACAGCCCTGTGACATCACTGCATCCACTCCTTATAACAGCCCTGTGACATCACTGCATCCACTCCTTATACCGGCCCTGTGACATCCCTGTGTGCACTCCTTATACCGGCCCTGTGACATCACTGTATGCACTCCTTATACCAGCCCTGTGACATCACTGTATGCACTCCTTATACCAGCCCTGTGACATCACTGTATGCACTCCTTATACCGGCCCTGTGACATCACTGCATCCACTCCTTATAACAGCCCTGTGACATCACTGCATCCACTCCTTACAACAGCCCTGTGACATCACTGCATCCACTCCTTATAACAGCCCTGTGACATCACTGAACACTCCTTATACCAGCCCTGTGACATCACTGAGCACTCCTTATAACAGCCCTGTGACATCACTGAGCACTCCTTATAACAGCCCTGTGACATCACTGCATCCACTCCTTATAACAGCCCTGTGACATCACTGCATCCACTCCTTATAACAGCCCTGTGACATCACTGAGCACTCCTTATAACAGCCCTGTGACATCACTGTGCACTCCTTATACCAGCCCTGTGACATCACTGAGCACTCCTTTTAACAGCCCTGTGACATCACTGTGCACTCCTTATACCAGCCCTGTGGCATCACTGCATCCATTCCTTATACCAGCCTTGTGACATCACTGCATGCACTCCTTACACCGGCCCTGTAACATCACTGTATGCACTCCTTATACCGGCCCTGTGACATCACTGCATCCACTCCTTATACCAGCCCTGTGACATCACTGCATCCACTCCTTATACCAGCCCTGTGACATCACTGTATGCACTCCTTATACCAGCCTGTGACATCACTGTGTGCACTCCTTATACCGGCCCTGTGACATCACTGTATGCACTCCTTATACCGGCCCTGTGACATCACTGCATGCACTCCTTATACCGGCCCTGTAACATCACTGTATGCACTCCTTATACCGGCCCTGTGACATCACTGCATCCACTCCTTATACCAGCCCTGTGACATCACTGCATCCACTCCTTATACCAGCCCTGTGACATCACTGTATGCACTCCTTATACCAGCCTGTGACATCACTGTGTGCACTCCTTATACCGGCCCTGTGACATCACTGCATGCACTCCTTATACCGGCCCTGTGACATCAATGTATGCACTCCTTATACTGGTCCTGTGACATCACTGCATCCACTCCTTATAACAGCCCTGTGACATCACTGCATGCACTCCTTATACCGGCCCTGTGACATCAATGTATGCACTCCTTATACTGGTCCTGTGACATCACTGCATCCACTCCTTATAACAGCCCTGTGACATCACTGTGTGCACTCCTTATACCGGCCCTGTGACATCACTGCATGCACTCCTTATACCGGCCCTGTGACATCAATGTATGCACTCCTTATACTGGTCCTGTGACATCACTGCATCCACTCCTTATAACAGCCCTGTGACATCCCTGCATCCACTCCTTATACCGGCCCTGTGACATCACTGCATCCACTCCTTATACCAGCCCTGTGACATCACTGCATCCACTCCTTATACCGGCCCTGTGACATCACTGCATCCACTCCTTATAACAGCCCTGTGACATCACTATGTGCACTCCTTATACCGGCCCTGTGACATCACTGTATGCACTCCTTATAACGGCCCTGTGACATTACTGTGTGCACTCCTTATACGGCCCTCTGACATCACTGTATGCACTCCTTATAACGGCCCTGTGACATCACTGTATGCACTCCTTATAACAGCCCTGTGACATCACTGTATGCACTCCTTATAACGGCCCTGTGACATCACTGTATGCACTACTTATAACAGCCCTGTGGCATCACTGTGTGCACTCCTTATACCGGCCCTGTGACATCACTGTGTACTCCTTATACCTGCCCTGTGACATCACTGTATCCACTCCTTATAACAGCCCTGTGGCATCACTCTGTGCACCCCTTATACCGGCCCTGTGACATCACTGTGTACTCCTTATACCTGCCCTGTGACATCACTGTATGCACTCCTTATACCGGCCCAGTGACATCACTGCATCCACTTCTTATAACAGCTCTGTGACATCACTGTATGCACTCCTTATAGCAGCTCTGTGACATCACTGTATGCACTCCTTATACTGGCCCTGTGACATCACTGTGTACTCCTTATAACAGCCCTGTGGCATCACTGTGTGCACCCCTTATACCAGCCCTGTGACATCACTGCATCCACTCCTTATAACAGCCCTGTGGCATCACTCTGTGCACCCCTTATACCGGCCCTGTGACATCACTGTGTGCACTCCTTATACCGACCCTGTGACATCACTGCATCCACTCCTTATAACAGCCCTGTGACATGACTGCGTGCACTCCTTATACCGGCCGGCGCTGTGACACCACTGCATCCACTCCTTATACCGGCCCTGTGACATACTGTATGCACTCCTTATACCGGCCCTGTGACATCACTGCATGCACTTCTTATACCGGCCCTGTGACATCACTGTGCACTCCTTATACCAGCCCTGTGACATCACTGTGTGCACTCCTTATACTGGCCCTGTGACATCACTGTGTGCACTCCTTATACCGGCCCTGTAACATCACTGCGTCCACTCCTTATAACAGCCCTGTGACATCACTATATGCACTCCTTATACCGGCCCTGTGACATCACTATATGCACTCATTATACCGGCCCTGTGACATCACTATATGCACTCCTTATACTGGCCCTGTGACATCACTGTTTGCACCCCTTATACCGGCCCTGTGACATCACTGCATCCACTCCTTATACGAGCCCTGTGACATCACTATATGCACTCCTTATACCGGCCCTGTGACATCACTGTATGCACTCCTTATACCGGCCCTGTGACATCACTGCATGCACTCCTTATACCGGCCCTGTGACATCACTGTGTGCACTCCTTATACAGGCCCTGTGACATCACTGTATGCACTCCTTATACCGGCCCTGTGACATCACTGCATGCACTCCTTATACCAGCCCTGTGGCATCACTGTGTGCACTCCTTATACCGGCCCTGTGACATCACTGTGTACTCCTTATACCTGCCCTGTGACATCACTGTATCCACTCCTTATAACAGCCCTGTGGCATCACTCTGTGCACCCCTTATACCGGCCCTGTGACATCACTGTGTACTCCTTATACCTGCCCTGTGACATCACTGTATGCACTCCTTATACCGGCCCAGTGACATCACTGCATCCACTTCTTATAACAGCTCTGTGACATCACTGTATGCACTCCTTATAGGAGCTCTGTGACATCACTGTATGCACTCCTTATACTGGCCCTGTGACATCACTGTGTACTCCTTATAACAGCCCTGTGGCATCACTGTGTGCACCCCTTATACCAGCCCTGTGACATCACTGCATCCACTCCTTATAACAGCCCTGTGGCATCACTCTGTGCACCCCTTATACCGGCCCTGTGACATCACTGTGTGCACTCCTTATACCGACCCTGTGACATCACTGCATCCACTCCTTATAACAGCCCTGTGACATGACTGCGTGCACTCCTTATACCGGCCGGCGCTGTGACACCACTGCATCCACTCCTTATACCGGCCCTGTGACATACTGTATGCACTCCTTATACCGGCCCTGTGACATCACTGCATGCACTTCTTATACCGGCCCTGTGACATCACTGTGCACTCCTTATACCAGCCCTGTGACATCACTGTGTGCACTCCTTATACTGGCCCTGTGACATCACTGTGTGCACTCCTTATACCGGCCCTGTAACATCACTGCGTCCACTCCTTATAACAGCCCTGTGACATCACTATATGCACTCCTTATACCGGCCCTGTGACATCACTATATGCACTCATTATACCGGCCCTGTGACATCACTATATGCACTCCTTATACTGGCCCTGTGACATCACTGTTTGCACCCCTTATACCGGCCCTGTGACATCACTGCATCCACTCCTTATACGAGCCCTGTGACATCACTATATGCACTCCTTATACCGGCCCTGTGACATCACTGTATGCACTCCTTATACCGGCCCTGTGACATCACTGCATGCACTCCTTATACCGGCCCTGTGACATCACTGTGTGCACTCCTTATACAGGCCCTGTGACATCACTGTATGCACTCCTTATACCGGCCCTGTGACATCACTGCATGCACTCCTTATACCAGCCCTGTGACATCACTGTATGCACTCCTTATACCAGCCCTGTGACATCACTGTATGCACTCCTTATACCAGCCCTGTGACATCACTGTATGCACTCCTTATACCAGCCCTGTGACATCACTGTATGCACTCCTTATACCGGCCCTGTGACATCACTGTATGCACTCCTTATACCGGCCCTGTGACATCACTGCATGCACTCCTTATACCAGCCCTGTGACATCACTGTATGCACTCCTTATACCAGCCCTGTGACATCACTGTATGCACTCCTTATACCGGCCCTGTGACATCACTGTGTGCACTCCTTATACCGGCCCTATGACATCACTGTGTGCACTCCTTATACCGGCCCTATGACATCACTGTGTGCACTCCTTATACCGGCCCTGTGACATCACTGTGTACACTTTCTTTATGCATTTTCCCTATACTGTGGACACTATCACTATGCATGACACCGCTAATACCATGTTTCCCCCAAAACAAGACCTACCCCATTAATAAGTCCCCCCCTGATTTTCATGGGGAAGTGGGGGGGGTTGAAATATAAGCCCCATCCCCCCTAAAAAATAAGCACTAGCTACACTACATGGAAAGAAAAAAAATTCTCACCTTGCAGGTGCCGTCCCTTTCTGTGCTCCCCAGGTGCGCCAGCATTCCTCCTTGCCATCCTCAGTGGTGACCGAGCATTCTCTTTCTGGTACTGTGGATTGAATACCCCGCCTCCAGTAAGAGAATGCTATGATTGGCTCAGGACTGCAGCCTGAGCCAATCACAACCACTCAGTGAATGACATCACAGCATTCTCTTACTGGAGGCGGAGTATTCAGCCCACGTTAGCTGGAAGAGAATGCTCGGCCACCGCTAAGGACGACAAGGAAGAACGCTGGCGCACCTGGAGAGCAGAGAAAGGGACGGCACCTGCGAGGTGAGTATTAAGACACCACCCGAAAATAAGACCCTGTGCCTCTTTGGGGGAAAAAAATAATATAAGACAGAGTCTTATTTTCAGGGAAACACAGTATGACATCACGGTGGGCGTTATGTCTGTATTGTGACCTCTCGTTGGTTTGGGGCCTAATTTCAGCTTCTTTATTTCTATCTCTTCTGCGGTACACTTTTTGAGATGACCATTCTCACCCTAATTTTTTATCCGGGAGCCGATTGGCTTTAGCTGCAGTAAGGCTGGGACACTGTAATACGCTTGTCTATAATATAGCTCTTGGTTCTAGGGCTGTACTTATGTTATGGGCCTTTTGCTGGTAGTGTAGCTGTATTCATGTGTTGAGCTTGGTTCTGGTGCTGTACTTATGCACCAATGATACCATATGCTAGATCACAGTGAATAAATTGTAAACTTCCATGTACACCACAATCGACAGTCCGGGCAGGATGACAAACATTTGTCTGCATGTGTCCACAGATCAATAAGGACCGGTACGAGGCTGCATACAATTAGTCAGGCCCATCGGTGAGAGCTCTGTGGTCAGTTGTGGACCCAGCGGGATGCCACAGTCAGATGTTACCGCCACATGCAGGCTGTTACTGCCCTACTCCCACATCCATACATTTCCGGATCTCATAGATTTTATTATCAAGGGGGTTCAAGAAACAGGAGACCGTCACAACTACTGAACACAATGTAATTACCACATGGAGCCTGAAGGAGGAGTTGGTGAGCTCGGGGGACTGTTCATCCAGGGCCAAGTAAAATGGCTATGGACTAGACAGTTCTTCACATTCTGACCTTGCCAACATGTGATACTCAGGTGATGTGAAATAACTATATAAGCGTGGGATTTCAGCTTTGCCCGGTAGTTGTTTAATATCTTGTACATTTGGTTTGTGTTTCATCATCAAACTACTAGCCACCACTTGTCAGTGAGTATGTGAGTGCTTCTGTTGCTCTGCCCCCTGGTACTGTCATCACTCCGCCCCTGGTGACATCATCGCAGGTCCTACAACATATTTAAAACACACTGTTACGGTACTAGTGTGGTGCTTAGGTACACACGGCGCAGGGCTCACTGATCTTCACCCACGTCACTGTCCCCTCCTGGAGATAGCCCTGATGGTGGACACGTCCAGGTTGCCAACCCTGACCCTACGCTTCCTAGAGGGGACAGGCAGGGACCGCAGTACCTATGCAAGAGAATACTGCCCACTAGCAACGACAGGAAAGGCAGATGACAAGAACCAACACAAAACAAATACTAACAGAACAGAGGCAGATGGTAAGGCCTGACTGATAACAGCGAGGTCTAGCAGACAAGCTGACAGAAGCAAAATACAAACAAGGCAGACAAGATAGCAGACAGAGGGATGGCACAAGGTACTAGGGCCAGATTACCAACAGGCCAGAGTAGCAGGGCTACTCAGCAAGCACTGAACATAAAAGCAAGGTCTAGCAGACAAGCTGACAGAAGCCGGATACAAACAGAGGCAGACTGGAAAACCCTGGCTGATAACAGCGAGGTCTAGCGGACAAGCTGACAGAAGCTGGATACAAACAGAGGGCACTGAAAACTGAAAAGCTGACGAATGTACAGGACCGACCGGCGGCAGGTCAGAGCAGCTGGACCACACAGCAGACTGGCCAGTGAGCTGAAGACTGAGCAATAATAAGCCTCCCAGGCAGCAGCTGGATCTTATAGGGAGGCGGGAGGAGCTGATAGGTCGATGGACCTGCCAATCACCAGCCCACCTCTCAGACACCGGGCAGGGTAGTTAACCTGATTGGAAGGCACAGGAGATGTTAACCCTGGCTCGTCTGGACAGAACAAGGTGTGCTGGCAAGGTGAACTATGAGCTGACAGGCGTAACACACAGAGCCTCCCGACAGAAGAACAGCACGGTTGGGGCTCTTGGAAGGGGAGGACAAAACTAACACACCAAGAATACAACTGAGCCGTTCTTATCTCAGACACAACTTAGCGGTCCTGACAGGAGACACCGACCTACCGCCACCACAGAGATCCAGAGGGCTGAAGGACCCGCAGTGACGTCACTGCTGTGGGAGGAGCCATTGTGCAGTTTGATATAAAGTACTGTATATTGGATAAACGGACAGCAGTCACTACCAGAACCTGTGATGACAGCACCGTCATGTGGGTGGAGTCAGGAATCACATGACCTGGGGTGATCACTGTATGCAGAAGTCTGCTGATGTTTGCAAATCAGGATGGATGTGGATGTAGCAGAGCTGTGCGTGTCATGTGTGTGAATCAGGATGGAGTAGATTTGTGTGTGTAATGGGATCAGGATGGATGTAGCAGAGCTGTGCGTGTCATGTGTGTGAATCAGGATGGAGTAGAGCTGTGTGTGTGATGTGTGGGGTTCAGGATGGATGTAGTAGAGCTGTGTATGTGATGTGTGGGGTTCAGGATGGATGTAGTAGAGCTGTGTGTGATGTGTGGAGTCAGGATGGGTGTAGTAGAGCTGTGTGTGTAATGTGTGCGGTCAGGATGGGTGTAGTAGAGCTGTGTGTGTAATGTGTGCGGTCAGGATGGATGTAGTAGAGCTGTGTGTGATGTGTGGAGTCAGGATGGGTGTAGTAGAGCTGTGTGTGTAATGTGTGCGGTCAGGATGGATATAGTAGAGCTGTGTGTGTAATGTGTGCGGTCAGGATGGATGTAGTAGAGCTGTGTGTGATGTGTGGAGTCAGGATGGGTGTAGTAGAGCTGTGTGTGTAATGTGTGCGGTCAGGATGGATGTAGTAGAGCTGTGTGAGTCATGTGCTGTGTGTGTAATATGTAAGGTTAGGATGGACGTAGTAGAGCTGTGTGTGAATTGTGTTGTGGATGTAATAGAGCTGTGTGTTTAATGTGTGTAAATGAGGATGGATGTTATAGAGCCGTATGTGTAATGTGTGGGGTCAGGATGGATGTAGTAAAGCTGTATGTCATGTGTGTGGGGGTAAAGATGGATGTAGTAGAGCAGCGTGTGTGATGTGTGGGGTCAGGATGGATGTAGTAGAGCTTTGTGTGTAATTTATGGGATTGAGAATGGATGTAGTAGAGCTGTGTGTGTAATGTGTGGGGTCAGGATGGATGTAGTAGAGCTGTGTGTGTAATGTGTGGGGTCAGGATGGATGTAGTAGAGCTGTGTGTGTAATGTGTGGGGTCAGGATGGATGTAGTAGAGCTGTGTGTGTAATGTGTGGGGTCAGGATGGATGTAGTAGAGCTGTGTGTGTAATGTGTGGGGTCAGGATGGATGTAGTAGAGCTGTGTGTGTAATGTGTGGGGTCAGGATGGATGTAGTAGAGCTGTGTGTGTAATGTGTGGGGTCAGGATGGATGTAGTAGAGCTGTGTGTGTAATGTGTGGGGTCAGGATGGATGTAGTAGAGCTGTGTGTGTAATGTGTGGGGTCAGGATGGATGTAGTAGAGCTGTGTGTGTAATGTGTGGGGTCAGGATGGATGTAGTAGAGCTGTGTGTGTAATGTGTGGGGGTCAGGATGGGTATAGTAGAGCTGTGTGAGTCATGTGTGTGGTCAGGATGGATGTAGTAGAGCTGTGTGTGTGATGTATAGGGTCAGGATGGGTGTAGTAGAGCTGTGTGTGTAATGTGTGGGGCTCAGGATGGATGTAGTAGAGCTGTGTGTGTAATGTGTGGGGCTCAGGATGGATGTAGTAGAGCTGTGTGTGTAATGTGTGGGGTCAGGATGGATGTAGTAGAGCTGTGTGTAATGTGTGGGGTCAGGATGGATGTAGTAGAGCTGTGTGTGTGATGTATAGGGTCAGGATGGATGTAGTAGAGCTGTGTGTGTAACGTGTGGAGTCAGGATGGATGTAGTAGAGCTGTGTGTGTAACGTGTGGGGTCAGGATGGATGTAGTAGAGCTGTGTGTGTGATGTATAGGGTCAGGATGGATGTAGTAGAGCTTTGTGTGTAATGTGTGGGGTCAGGATGGGTGTAGTAGAGCTGTGTGTGTGATGTATAGGGTCAGGATGGGTGTAGTAGAGCTGTGTGTGTAATGTGTGGGGCTCAGGATGGATGTAGTAGAGCTGTGTGTGTAATGTGTGCGGTCACGATAGATGTAGTAGAGCTGTGTGTGTAATTTATGGGATTGAGAATGGAATGAAAAATGGTGAGAAAAGGTAAAAGTTGCCAATTTTGGGATAAACCAATGCGTGCACTAAAATGTGCAATTTGTTTTGCACCAGTTTTTGGCGTAAAATATTTGAAGAATCCACCTGCGTGTTTCAGTTCTTTCTCATTTTCAAGATCCCTGCTTGCTGTCAGTTAAAGGGGTTGTCCCGCGGCAGCAAGTGGGGGTATACACTTTTGTATGGCCATATTAATGCACTTTGTAATATACATTGTGCATTAATTATGAGCCATACAGAAGTTATTCACTTACCTGCTCCGTTGCTGGCGTCCTCGTCTCCATGGTGCCGTCTAATTTTCAGCGTCTTATCGCCCGATTAGACGCGCTTGCGCAGATGGGTCTTTTCCCTTCGGCTCGGTCCGGCAGCAGCGGCATTCTGGCTCCGCCCCCTTGTACGCATCATCGTGTTGCTCCGCCCCGTCACATGTGCTGATTCCAGCCTTCTGATTGGCTGGAATCGGCACATGTGACGGGGGCGGAGCCAGAACGCCGCTGCTGCCGGACCGAGCCGAAGGGAAAAAATCCATCTGCGCAAGCACGTCTAATCGGGCGATTAGAAGCTGAAGTTAGACGGATCCATGGCGACGAGGACGCCAGCAACGGAGCAGGTAAGTGTATAACTTCTGTATGGCTCATATTTAATGCACAATGTATATTACAAAGTGCATTAAAGGGGTTGTCCCGCGCCGAAACGTTTTTTTTTTTTTTTTTTCAATAGCCCCCCCGTTGGGCGTGAGACAAACCCGATGCAGGGGTTAAAAAAAAAAAACCGGATAGTACTTACCCGAATCCCCGCGCTCCGGTGACTTCTTACTTACCTTGCGAAGATGGCCGCCGGGATCTTCACCCACGGTGGACCGCAGGTCTTCTCCCATGGTGCACCGTGGCTCTGTGCGGTCCATTGCCGATTCCAGCCTCCTGATTGGCTGGAATCGGCACACGTGACGGGGCGGAGCTACGAGGAGCAGCTCTCCGGCACGAGCGGCCCCATTCAGAAGGGAGAAGACCGGACTGCGCAAGCGCGTCTAATCGGGCGATTAGACGCTGAAGTTAGACGGCACCATGGAAACGAGGACGCCAGCAACGGAACAGGTAAGTGAATAACTTCTGTATGGCTCATAATTAATGCACAATGTACATTACAAAGTGCATTAATATGGCCATACAGAAGTGTATACCCCCACTTGCTGCCGCGGGACAACCCCTTTAATACTCATCACTGGTATTTGTGATTGCCTGCCTTTACCTGCTTCTGTTAAAAAAAAATACACAATGTTGATAAGTTTCTTGCCTCTGTAAATATGTCTGAACCACTTAGTACGCCCCTCCTCCCCTCTATTGCTCTCTCTTAACCTCTATTGTTACCCCCTCCTCACCTCTATTGTTGCCATCTCCTCGCCTCTATTGCCTCCTCCTCCCCTCTCTTGTTGCCCCCCTCCTCCCCTCTCTTGTTGCCCCCCTCCTCCCCTCTCTTGTTGCCCCCCTCCTCCCCTCTCTTGTTGCCCCCCTCCTCCCCTCTCTTGTTGCCCCCTCCTCCCCTCTCTTGTTGCCCCCTCCTCTCCTCTATTGCCTCCTCCTCCCCTGTATTGTTGCCCCCTCCTCGCCTCTCTTGTTGCCTCCTCCTTCCCTGTATTGTTGCCCCCCTCCTCCCCTCTCTTGTTGCCCCCTCCTCTCTTCTATTGCCTCCTCCTCCCCTGTATTGTTGCCCCCCTCCTCCCCTGTATTGCCCCCTCCTCCCCTCTATTATCACCCCTCCTCCCCTCTATTATCACCCCCTCCTCCCCTCTCTTGTTGCCCCCTCCTCCCCTCTCTTGTTGCCCCCTCCTCCCCTCTCTTGTTACCCCCTCCTCCCCTCTCTTGTTACCCCCTCCTCCCCTCTATTGCTCTCTATTAACCTCTATTGTTACCCCCTCCTCACCTCTATTGCCTCCCTCCTCCCCTCTCTTGTTGCCCCCCTCCTCCCCTCTCTTGTTGCCCCCCTCCTCCCCTCTCTTGTTGCCCCCCTCCTCCCCTCTCTTGTTGCCCCCCTCCTCCCCTCTCTTGTTGCCCCCCTCCTCCCCTCTCTTGTTGCCCCCTCCTCCCCTCTCTTGTTGCCCCCTCCTCGCCTCTCTTGTTGCCCCCTCCTCGCCTCTCTTGTTGCCCCCTCCTCGCCTCTCTTGTTGCCCCCTCCTCGCCTCTATTGCCTCCTCCTCCCCTGTATTGCCTCCTCCTTCCCTGTATTGTTGCCCCCTCCTCCCCTCTCTTGTTGCCCCCCTCCTCCCCTCTCTTGTTGCCCCCCTCCTCCCCTCTCTTGTTGCCCCCCTCCTCCCCTCTCTTGTTGCCCCCTCCTCCCCTCTCTTGTTGCCCCCTCCTCCCCTCTATTGCCCCCCTCCTCCCCTCTCTTGTTGCCCCCTCCTCCCCTCTCTTGTTGCCCCCTCCTCCCCTCTCTTGTTGCCCCCTCCTCCCCTCTCTTGTTGCCCCCTCCTCTCCTCTATTGCCTCCTCCTCCCCTGTATTGTTGCCCCCTCCTCCCCTCTCTTGTTGCCCCCCTCCTCCCCTCTCTTGTCGCCCCCTCCTCCCCTCTCTTGTCGCCCCCTCCTCCCCTCTCTTGTCGCCCCCTCCTCCCCTCTCTTGTCGCCCCCTCCTCCCCTCTCTTGTCGCCCCCTTTTCCCCTCTCTTGTCGCCCCCTCCTCCCCTCTCTTGTCGCCCCCTCCTCCCCTCTCTTGTCGCCCCCTCCTCCCCTCTCTTGTCGCCCCCTCCTCCCCTCTCTTGTCGCCCCCTCCTCCCCTCTCTTGTCGCCCCCTCCTCCCCTCTCTTGTCACCCCCTCCTCCCCTCTCTTGTCACCCCCTCCTCCCCTCTCTTGTTACCCCCTCCTCCCCTCTCTTGTTACCCCCTCCTCCCCTCTCTTGTTACCCCCTCCTCCCCTCTCTTGTTGCCCCCTCCTCCCCTCTCTTGTTGCCCCCTCCTCCCCTCTCTTGTTGCCCCCTCCTCCCCTCTCTTGTTGCCCCCTCCTCCCCTCTATTGCCCCCTCTGTGGGACTTGCAGCTAGTTTGTCGGTACAGACATAATTGGCGCTGTAAGCGGCGGCTCGTATGCAGATGTTGTGTCTGTGAGTTCTCGGCCCCCCGGGGACGCGGCACCTGCTCGGCCTCAACTTCTCCAAAACTCATTGCTGAAAGTTTACCCCCGGGAGCGGGATGATTTCTCTGCACAGGAACGACCTGCGTGCGACGCGGCAAATACCACTGAGTGCAGGAGACTAAACCACTCAAAGGGTCAATATGTGACTCCCACCTCGAAGCTCTAGGGGTGCAGGAGTCAGATCACCCCAATATTACAGCAGTCACCGCAAGAAGCCATTACTGACTGGTAGCGAGAACACTGGGGAAGCGGGATAAAAGATCCTAATACTCCAATTGTATCCAGAGCTGCAGTCATAATTCTGCTGTTACATCATGTCTTCTCCAGTCACATCCAGAGCTGCAGTCATATTTCTGCTGTTACATCATGTCTTCTCCAGTCACATCCAGAGCTGCAGTCATAATTCTGCTGTTACATCATGTCTTCTCCAGTCACATCCAGAGCTGCAGTCATAATTCTGCTGTTACATCATGTCTTCTCCAGTCACATCCAGAGCTGCAGTCATATTTCTGCTGTTACATCATGTCTTCTCCAGTCACATCCTGAGCTGCAGTCATAATTCTGCTGTTACATCATGTCTTCTCCAGTCACATCCAGAGCTGCAGTCATAATTCTGCTGTTACATCATGTCTTCTCCAGTCACATCCAGAGCTGCAGTCATATTTCTGCTGTTACATCATGTCTTCTCCAGTCACATCCAGAGCTGCAGTCATAATTCTGCTGTTACATCATGTCTTCTCCAGTCACATCCAGAGCTGCAGTCATAATTCTGCTGTTACATCATGTCTTCTCCAGTCACATCCAGAGCTGCAGTCATATTTCTGCTGTTACATCATGTCTTCTCCAGTCACATCCTGAGCTGCAGTCATAATTCTGCTGTTACATCATGTCTTCTCCAGTCACATCCAGAGCTGCAGTCATAATTCTGCTGTTACATCATGTCTTCTCCAGTCACATCCAGAGCTGCAGTCATATTTCTGCTGTTACATCATGTCTTCTCCAGTCACATCCAGAGCTGCAGTCATAATTCTGCTGTTACATCATGTCTTCTCCAGTCACATCCAGAGCTGCAGTCATAATTCTGCTGTTACATCATGTCTTCTCCAGTCACATCCAGAGCTGCAGTCATAATTCTGCTGTTACATCATGTCTTTTCCAGTCACATCCAGAGCTGCAGTCTTAATGTTACTGTCTCATCAGGTTCACTTTACAATGCTGTGGTGATATCTTGTGTTATACTTCAGTCACCTCCAGTGCTGCACTCATAATTCTGCATTGACATTGGAACTGTGTTGGGGCTCAGTCACACGGGTGTTTTTACGCACGTTAAGTCGCGCGCAAAAATGTTCGCACAGCGCACGTAAAAAAAATGCGTGCCACCCATATGTTCTATCTTTTGTAGGTGCATTTTTTTTACGCCTGTGTGACTGAGCCCTTAGGGTTCATTATTCTGCTGTTTTATACTCCAGTCACACCTAAAGCTGCACTCAGTGTGTGTTTGCAGCCAGACTGTAATTTATTTACATTCCAGTAGGTGGTGTCATGAGATAAAGGGGTCCTCCTGGTTGTATCCTCAGGATGAGCCATAGATATGTGATTGGTGGGGGGTCCGCCTGCAGTACTTACAGCAGCTGAGGGCCAAACTGGGGTAAGATTCAGCTGCGCTCTGAAGTCTGCTGACAGGAGGATTATTAATGCAGCTTTGGATGTCTTGTAAATCTTGTACCTGTCGGGAGTTTTCCTTTAAGTGCTTTTATGTGCTCTGGCGCCATCTCCTGGCAGCGATCCGTTAGCCTTTGTTCACACCAGGATGTGCAGCGCCCGAGCACCAGGCCTTCAGCGGAGGACACAGCGGGGTACAAGATGGCAGCGCCCGAGCACCAGGCCTTCAGCGGAGGACACAGCGGGGTACAAGATGGCAGCGACCGAGCACCAGGCCTTCAGCGGAGGACGCAGCGGGGTACAGGATGGCAGCGACCAAGCGCCAGGCCTTCAGCGGAGGTCACAGCGGGGTACAGGATGGCAGCGACCGAGCACCAGGCCTTCAGTGGAGGACGCAGCGTGGTACAGATGGCAGCGGTTCATGGTGGCTCTACCGTCTCCTTTCCTCAAAGGCTGAAGCGTAACCCGGCTCAGCCAACTGTCAGGGAGATGAGGTTGTGGCAGGCCTGATAGCTGCCATTCAGTCTTAGATTATAATCGTGACGCCAGTGTCCCTAGAGGAGTCATCGGTTACTTGTGATTAATGAGTTCACCCACCGGGCGCACGCGGCGGTCTTCACTCACGGTCCAGCTTTGAGAATGTAGGGTTGAATTTCCCCTTCTTGTCCTCCTGACCTTACCCCCCAGCCGGGACGTAAGCTTACATCTGAGTTCACCTATTACTACAAACTCCAGGTAGATGAAGCCAGGACCCGGGCGCTGTCCGGCCGCAGTGCTAATCACTGAGCCACCCGGATGCCGTAAGCTATACATGCATTTATCAGGTAAACCTTCTATCCCAGGCTACTGATAATAGCCAGCTCCGTAATACCGCCCCCGGCAGGTCTAACAGGGTGCAGCACTGAACCCCAGCCGTGGACCCGGGAACTCCTAGATACCCCACAGTGGCACCAGTGAGAACTGCCGCCACACAAAAAGTGCCAACAGAAAAACGAGGCCGTGGCAGAGACTGCAGCGACATGAAAAGAGGTGCAAAAGTAGAAACACATTAACCTCTTGAGGACCGCCCATACGGCTTTTGACGGTGGCCGTTAAGGAGCTTTATTTTGACACGCCGCCTTTTGACAGCGGCTGTTGCGGGTCAATGGCATCCGATCACACAGTGGGCACCGGGGAAACCCTTGATACCCGCTATTTGACCCTTTACAGTGTGACCATGGCATGTAAGATGAGGGAGGGGGCTCTCACCCATCAGCCCCCCAGAATGTGATCATGGGGTACCAATGGGGTTGCTATAGCACCCGGAGGCTTGAATGTGGCCCGTGAGTCTGCCAGTGGCCTGAGGCTCGCCCTCTGACTGAGCTGCTAGGCTTTCTAATACTCTGCCGTACTGCAGTCTAGTCGCCTGTTAGAGGAATGATAAAAGATGCTGATATCAAGTCCCCCCCCCCCCCCCCCCCCCGTGGGGCAAACAAAAAGAGGAGTAAAAAATAACTAAAATGAAATAAAACCAGATCACATGACTGACATGCAGCATCGCTGCGTCCGTCCGCCATGACCCAGAGAAAGAGTGATTATGTAACCCTGAATCCATGAAGACTGGAGTTCATCTCGCAAACAACAACCGCCATGGAGCTCCGCCGGGGGAAGAGTAACAGCGCTGCGGCTCGTGGAATGCGGCAACAGAATGTAAAGGTTGGAAAAAAAGTGTTTTTTGTGTACAAAAATAGCAAAGCATAAAAATTCTGTATAAACTCGGGGCCGCCGGAATAATCATCCATTATATAGACCCCAATAACAGTACAGCTGGCCCCCTATACGGCTGCGTCCAGGGGAACATTGGAAAAAACTGAAGAATTAGTTGGTCATTAAGGCCAAACAGGTGCAGGGGCCCAGAGTTAGTGGGGCCCCTCCATAATGTTACATGGCTGTCTCCTGCCAATGTCTTTAGGTTTATGTGTATTGCACGGTTGCAGGATGGAGTGGGTTAATGTCTGGTATCTTCTGTCTTGTCTGGAAAATGTAACGTTTTGTGCCTGTGGTTTGTGGTCATGTGATCAGGTCTGATATAATATGTTTGCAAGAATGCACGGTGGGGAGAGTTGTTTGAGTCGGTCAGGGAGGAAGAGTCAGGTCTGACAGTGAGTGAAGGACATCAGCCCGTGTGTGGAGCATGGAGGAGGCCGAGCGATGGTCTGATCCTCCGCCTGGGCCTAACCAACCCAGGAATCCTTGGTGCATCTGAGAGGCGCTGGGAGTGAAACGACCCACTGAGGAGAAAGTGAGAGTGAGTGTTGGCCGGTAGAGAGAGAGTTTGCTGGGAGAGGAACTTCGCAGAACATGTATATCTCCATGCCCGCCCGTATCACATCTTGTATCCAAGTTAGAGGAGGTACAACAGGGTACTAGAGCCTCCATGCCCCCCATATCACATCTTGTATCTAAGCTAGAGGTGGTACAACAGGGTACTAGAGCCTTCATGCCCTCCTATCACATCTTGTATCCAAGTTAGAGGAGGTACAACAGGGTACTAGAGCCTCCATGCCACCCGTATCACATCTTGTATCTAAACTAGAGGCGGTAAAACAGGGTACTAGAGCCTTCATGCCCCCTATCACATCTTGTAACTAAACTAGAGGTGGTGCTCCATGCCCCCTGTATCACATTTTGTATCCAAGCTACAGGTGGTACAGCAGGGTACTAGAGCCCCCATGCCCACCTGTATCACTTCTTATATCCAAGTTATAGGTGGTACAACAGGGTAATATAGCCTCCATGCCCGCCCGCAACACATGTTGTACCCAAGCTAGAGGTGGAACAACAGGGTACTACAACCTCCATGCCCACCTGTATGACATCTTGTATCCAAGCTACAGGTGGTACAACAGGGTACTAGAACCTCAATGCCACCCATATCACATCTTGTATCCAAGCTAGAGGCGGTACAACAGGGTACTAGAGCATCTATGCCCACCTCTATCACATCTTGCAGTTAAGCTAGAGGCGGTGCAACAGAGTACTAGAGCCTCCATATCCACCTGTATCACATCTTGTATCCAAGCTAGAGGCGGTACAACAAGGTACTAGAGCTTCCATGTCCCTGTATCACATCTTGTACCCAAGCTAGAGGTGGTAAAACAGGGTACTAGAGCCTCCATGCCCCTATATATCACATCTTGTAACCAAGGTAGAGGAGATACAACTGGGTAATAGAACCTCAATGCCCCCCTTGTATTACATCTTGTATCCAAGCTAGAGGTGGTACAGCTGTGTACTAGAACTGCCATGCCTGTCCATATCACATCTTGAATCCAAGCTAGAAGTGGTGCAACAAGGTACTAGAGCCTCCATGCCCCCGTATCACATCTTGTATCCAAGCTAGAGGCGGCACAACAGGGTACTAGAGGCTCCATACCCCCCCCCCCTGTATCACATCTTGTATTAAAGCTAGATGCGGTACAACACGGTATTATAGCCTCCATGCCAACCGATATCGCATCTTGTATCCAAGCTAGGGGTGGTACAACAGGGTACTAGAGCCTCCATGCCTGCCTCTGAACCAGTTACAATGCACAAGATTCATCCTCACACACAATTATTTCCATTGGCCTACTTCCACTACATTAATGACATCATAATCATCTGGACCAACACCCAACAAAAACTAATAAAATTCCATGAGAGATTCTATGCCTTCCACCCACCATAAACCTGACATTAAGCTATTTGTATACAGAAATCCACTTTTTGGACACCACCATAAAAATTTTAAACAACTGAATGCAGACACCCCCATACCGGAAACCAACTGATCGGCCCTCATACCTCAGATGGGACAGTTTCCATCCTAAACACATCAAAAAGTCAGTAGTTTACGGCCAGGCCATCAGATACAACCGGATCTGCTCCAACCCAACAGACAGAGAGGAACATCTATACCATCTTATAAGAACATTTATAAATCAGGGCGACCATCCCACCTCAACTGATGACCAAATCACCAGAGCCACCAGGATACCCAGAAGTCACCAGAGCCACCAGGATACCCAAAAGTCACCAGAGCCACCTGGATACCCAGGAATCACCAGAGCCACCAGTATAGCCAGGAATCACCAGAGCCACCAGGATACCCAGAAATAACCCGAGCCAGCAGTATACCAGAAATCACCAGAGCCACCTGGATACCCAAAAGTCACCAGAGCCACCTGGATACCCAAAAGTCACCAGAGCCACCTGGATCCCCAGGAATCACCAGAGCCACCAGGATACCCAGAAATCACCAGAGCCACCAGGATACCAGGAATCACCAGAACCACCAGGATACCCAGAAATCATCAGAGCCACCGGAAAACCCAGAAATCAGCAGAGCCACCAGAATACCCAGAAGTCACCAGAGCCACCAGGATACCCAGAAGTCACCAGAGCCACCAGGATACCCAAAAATCACCAGAGCCACCAGGAACCCCAGGAATCACCAGAACCGCCAGGATATCCAAAAGTCACCAGAGCCACCAGGAGACCCAGGAATCACCAGAGCCACCAGGATACCCAGAAGTCACAAGAGCCACCAGGAAACCCGGAATCACCAGAGCCACCAGGATACCCAGGAATCACCACAGCTACCAGGATACACAGAAATCACCAGAGCCATCAGGATACCAGGAATCACCAGAACCACCAGGAATCACGAGAGCCATCAGGATACCCAGGAATCACCAGAGCTACCAGGATACCGAAAAAAAAAACCAAGGCCAGCAGGATACCTGGAAATCACCAGGGCCAACAGAGACCGAGAAATCACCAGAGCCACCAGGATACCCAGAAGTAACCAGAGCCACCAGGATCCCCAAAAATCAGCAGAGCCACCAGAATAACAAGAAATCAGCAGAGCCACCAGGATACCCAGAAAGCACCAGAGCCACCAGGAGACCCAGATGTCACCAGAACCACCAGGATACCAGAAATCACCAGAGTCACCAGGATACCAGGAATCACGAGAGCCACCAGGATACCCAGAACCACCAGGAATCACCAGAGCTACCAGGATGCACAGAAATCACCAAAGCCACCAGGATACCTTGAAATTACCGGAGCCACCAGGATACCTTGATATTACCAGAGCCACCAGGAGATCGAGAAATCACCAGAGCCACCAGGATCCCCAGAAGTCACCAGAGCCATCAGGATACGCAGGAATCATGAGAGCCACCAGGATACCCAGAAGTCACCAGAGCCACCAGGATACGCAGGAATCACCAGAGCCACCAGGATACCCAGAAGTCACCAGAGCCACCAGGAGACCCCAGAATCAGCAGAGCCACCAGGACACCCAGGAATCACCAGAGCCACCTGGACACCCAGGAATCACCAGAGCCACCAGGATACCAAGGAATCACCACAGTTACCAGGATACACAGAAACCACCAAAGCCACCAGGATACCCAGAAATCACCCAGATAACCAAAAGTAACCAGGGTGACCCAGAAGTCACCAGAGCCACCAGGATACCCAGAACTACCAGGATACCCAGGAATCACCAGAGCCGCCAGGATACCCAGAATTCACCAAATCCAGAAGGATACCCAGAAATCACCAGAGCCACCATGATACCCAGAAATCACCAGAACCACGAGGATACCAGAAATCGTCAGAGCCACCAGGATACCCAGGAATCAACAAAACCACAAGGATACCAGAAATCACCAGAGCCACCAGGATACCCAGAAATCACCAGAGCCACCAGGATACCCAGAAATCACCAGAACCCCCAGGATACCAGAAATCAGCAGAGCCACCAGGATACCCAGGAATCAGCATAGCCACCAGGATATCCAGACATCACCAGAGCCACCAGGATACCCAGAAATCACCAGAACCCCCAGGATACCAGAAATCAGCAGAGCCACCAGGATATCCAGACATCACCAGAGCCACCAGGATACCTAGAAATCACTAGAGCTACCAGTATACCAGGAATCACCAGAACCACCAGGAGACCCAGAAATCAGCAGAGTCACCAGGATACCCAGGAATTAACTACTCCGATACATGGAGAAAGAAGGAAATGGATGTGAACCTCTAGTAGTGACCTACAATCTGCAGCTGGAGGGGACAGTAGGGTCCAATGATACCTGGCTTCTTCTTCAGGAAGACAATTCATTGTACCGGTACATGTGTGTACCGTGGAATTACTTCCAAAAGACTGAACACCCAACAAAAGGAAACATACTATCTAATGTAATCCACACAAAAACATTACTTCACTATCTAAAAACAAACTGCTTACATTTTGCTACAGTGTCACACTGGCGCAGTAACTCTTTAACCCCATGATTGCTGTCTTATCTCTATAGCATTATTTAGGCATTTTTCCACTGTCCATTTTACAACACCCAGCATTTTGTTTGCATTCCTCTTTGCTGTCCAAGTTTCCAGCTCCCACATCCCCCCTTTGATGCTCAGTATTTCTATAGAGCATCATCATTTTGGTCTGCGGGCTCTACTTCCATAAGGTCATGACATTAGCAGCGGTTTTGCATGTATCTTTAAAGTTTTTACAGCCTATTTGGTTATAATCTCTACCGCTGCCTGCAATCTAATCATACGCTTCAGCATATATATACAGGAGCCCTATATCCCCATGAACCATCTTCGGCACAGGAAGCAGAGTCATAGTATTGGATATTTCTTTCAGGGGGCCATTCATTATCTTTCCAATTCCCAATTTGAAGCTACCGGTTGACTATGTGGGGTTCATCTGTGTATAGTGGGACTCCCAATAACTCTACCCGTCTCAGAGACAGGAGAAAGAATGAGGGTCTTATGTAAGAGGATGAGACAGCCTCCAATATGTCTACATTGTTCTTGTTACTGTATATAGTCCTCTGCTGTGTGTTTTATTATTTGTCCACAAGAGGTCGCTCTTCTGCAAAAAGATTATGGTCAAGCTGGGAGGTGACAGGACCATGGCAGCCTGTGATTGGAGCACCCGTTGTCTGGTTACAGCGTACGCACAGGAGGAAAGAAAAATAAAAAGCGTGCGTACACTGTGAGGGGACAGTTGGTCCAGGGGGAGAACACAGTGGAGCTACGGAAGAGGGAAGGAGGTCGTGTCCTGAGCGATGGGAGTGTCCTGCGGGGACCGAAGCGGATTCAGATTCTCATCAGATGCCCGCCGGATGGGAGAAGACTTGCTGCCAGGGATGTTGCTGAATAACCGGATCGAGACTGGCTATTGTGTGGGCAATACTGGATGTCGCTGAGGAAGTGAGTAACGGCTCTCTGCGGTACCGCACGCTGTTCTGGAGGGGCCCCTCATCCGTCTGGACTCTTTGGTTGACCATACAGCAGACCGGTCTACGTGCACGCAAGACACCATATTTTGGTGCCAAGTTACTCGGGACTGCATTTGGGCCTGTAATTAGACTACATAGGTTTATGGACCGTGTCAAGCCACACTTCAGCGGGATTGGCGCAGTGGCTGCCATGCCACATCCAGCTGTTCAGTAAGAGGCTACTGGGGACATTCACCTGGCTATATGGCCGCTGTCCTTTTTGTCTTTATACATGTTCCTTATTGAATTGGTCTGGGGAGATAGAGTTGGTGTGGGTAAGTCTGTAAGCTGTTGTGCCGTACCGCCGGTACTCAGATCACTCTCCCTTTTTCTCTGTTCCTAAGTAGCTGTATTAATAGGTAACGAGGGGCCGGTTCATTTAGGCCTGCCCGTTAGGTAAAAGCATAGTCTATTATAGTAGCGCACATTTGGGGAGTACAGCGCTGTACAGCACAAGGGCCTCCGCCATCTGGCTGAGTGGATGTAAGTTTTGTTGGGATATCTATTGTTTGTGGTCACATGGGCCACAGTTCTTTAGTAAAATTCGGTTTGCACCTGAATTGGTGTCAGAGACGTTTTCCTTGTCCGTGACTTCGCTGTATACTGGGTAGCCCACCCCGGTACACAGCTTACACTTATGTCACCCAGGACGTATGAGCCCCGCCACATTTGGTGTAATATAGTATAAGGCTTTCTACCACATATCCAGTATAATCCCGGGGAGCTTCCCAAGAGATGTCCAGGGATATGTCTGGCCAGGCCTCTACCAGCTTGGTGAAATTTTGGAATGGGCTAGGAGTGGGCTCAGTATGATTTTTAGCGTCCCACCAATATGTGGATTGTGAGGTCTCATTAGGATTCTGTGGCCTATACATGTCAGTTCCACCACAGAAACATTGTATTTGGGCTTATTCTAGAGATTCAATATTTTACAATTATGGAAGTGGCCGGGATCCACTCAGTTTGTCCCTTTTAGGTCCCTGCTTCATTATAAGGAACATCTGGGTCTAGTTCTCAAGCTTCCATGGCCACTGGTCCCCCATATTAGTGCCTCCACAGACATAACATGACTCTAGGGTGTCAGCTAATTCAATAAACAAGTCTTTAGTTGTGATGGAAATGGAGACTTTCTTTTGCTTTTCTTCATAGAAAGAATGGAACGCATGTTAGGAAAATTCAATGTTTGCTTCATATGCTGTCGGGTTCCAAATTGAAATAGCTTGTATGACCAGCCGGGAGAAAGCAATGACACAGACAAGTCTATGTGCAAAGCAATCTGCCTTTATTACATATGTCGCAACTTATATACCGTATATACCGGCGTATAAGACGACTTTTGAACCCCGAAAAATCTGCTCTGAAGTCGGGGGTCGTCTTATACGCTGGTAATACAAAAAAAAAAGTGTCAAAAAAAAAAAATCATTACTCACCTCCCCCGGCGTTCTGCGGCGCTGCTGCAGGCTGTCGCTCCCTCCTGGTCCCTGGCAGAGCATTGCTTTCTGGACGCAGGGCTTGAAATCCCCGCCTCCAGAAAGCTAATACTGTGATTGGCTGTCATTGAATGACTATGATTGGCTGAAGGCACGTGTGTTTTAGCCAATCACAGCCATTCAATGATGTCATTGAATGTCTGTGATTGGCCGACGGCCCTGCGTCCAGAAAGCAATGTTCTGCCGGGCATGAGGAGGGAGCGACAGCCTGCAGCAGCGCCGCAGAACGCCGGGGGAAGTGAGTAATGATTTTTTTTTTTTGCTCTGCTGTATTCCCGGCGTATCAAGTGACAGTTGGGGGGTCGTCTTATACGCCGGAATATACGGTAGTAACATGACGCCAGGTGGGCTTTATGCCCAATGAACTTGTTTTTACATAAGCATTAGAGATGAGCGAACACACTGGTCCGAGCTTGATGCTCGTTCGAGTATTAGGGTACTCGAGATGCTCGTTACTCGAGACGAACACCCCGCGGTACTCGAGTCAATTGCATTTCCTTCCCCGCATGTTTAGTGCCATTTTCTGGCCAATAGACCTGCAGGGAAGGCATTACCCCTTCCTGCTGTGACGTGCCAGCCCTATCCCACCCCCCAGCAGTGAGTGGCTGGACCGATCAGGTGACCGCCGAGTACTTAAAGCGGTCCCACCCGTGGCTCGCCTCAGACACACGCTGGCAGAGGTTAGGGAAAGTGCTGCTGCTGATATAGGGACAGTGTCAGAGTAGGATGCAGTCTTCACGAACCCCAACGGTCCTTCTTAGGGCTACTCACTCTTCATAGTGTGCAATACTGTTGTGGCTGGATGGGAGTAGTAGTGCACCAATTTGTTTTTTCATCTCGGGCTGTGCAGGTCATTACAGCTATACTGTTCTCAGTATGCAGTGTATTATGCAGAGTTTAGGGAAAGAGCTGCTGATATAGGGATAGTGTTAGTGTAGGATCCTGTCTTCAAGAACCCCAACGGTCCTTCTTAGGGCCACATCTGACCATATGCATTATAGTTGTGGCTGGCTGGGAGCAGTAGTGCATCCATTTTTGTATTACGCATCTAGGCCTGTTCCCAGCCTTTCAGTAATAGCGTTCTCAGCCTGCAGTGCCATACAACCAGCTCTCACCGTGAAACTGCTCTCTAACATCTCCTAGCCTACTGCAAACGACTTCAGTTATACCGTTCTGTGTCTGCAGTGCATTATACAGCGTTCTCACCGCTAAACAGCACTGTAATATTACCGGGGCCACTGCAGAGTATTTCAGCTCTGCCGCTGTGCAGAGCGTCTCACAATACCCTTTCCTTGGTGGGGTTGAGATCGCCGCAGTTACCAGCACTATCCTCTGGCTTTAGAGTCTTCTCCCACTCCACACAGCCTCTATTATCTACAAGTCTCTGCGAGCTGTAAATTACCCCTAGGTAGTCACAGCATAGAGCCTCCGCTATCTACAAGTCTCTGTGTGCGGTGAATTAAGCCACAGTTGTCAGTGCTGTACAGTGGGGTAATTTATTTGGGCCCTGCTCTATCCTTAATTCACCATGATGAGGAGTAGGGGTAAGGGTTGAGGGCGCGGAGGTCCAAGTGAGGGTGTGGGCACAGGCTGAGTTCCTGGTCGTAGTGAATCATAGCCGGCTGCTGCGGGATTAGGAGAGAGGCAAGTTTCTGGGGTCCCCAGCTTCATATCACAATTTATGGGCCCATGTGGTAGACCTTTATACAAACAGAGCAGTGTGAGCAGGTCCTGTCGTGGATGGCAGAAAATGCATCCAGCAATGTATCGGCCACCCAGTCTTCTATGCAGTCCACTACTCCCGGCCTAGGGACTGCAACTCTGAATCCTCTGGCTGCTCCTCCTTCCTCCCAGCCTCCTCACTCCATGAAAATGACATATTCTGATGAGCAGACAGACTCCCAGGAACTGTTCTCGGGTCCCTGCCATGAGTGGGAAAAAATGGTTCCTCTCTCACCTGAGGAGTTTGTCGTTACCGATGCCCAACCTTTGGAAAGTTCCCGGAGTCCGGGTGATGAGGCTGGGGACTTCCGGCAACTGTCTTAAGAGCTTTCAGTGGGTGAGGAGGATGATGACGATGAGACACAGTTGTCTATCAGTGAGGTAGTAGTAAGGGCAGTAAGTCCGAGGGAGCAGCGCACAGAGGAAGAGCAGCTGGACGATGAGGTGACTGACCCCACCTGGTTTGCTAAGCCTACTGAGGACAGGTCTTCAGAGGGGGAGGCAAGGGTAGCAGCAGGGCAGGTTGGAAGAGGCAGTGGAGTGGCCAGGGGTAGAGGCAGGGCCAGAGCGAAGAATCCCCCAACTGTTTCCCAAAGCACCCCCTCGCGCCAAGCCTCCGTGCAGAGGCCTAGGTGCTCTAAGGTGTGGATGTTTTTTAGTGAGAGCGCAGACGACCGATGAACAGTGGTGTGCAACCTGTGTCGCACCAAGATCAGCCAAGGAGCCACAACTACCAGCCTCACCACCACCAGCATGCGCAGGCATATGATGGCCAAGCACCCCACAAGGTGGTACGAAGGCCATTCACCGCCTCCGGGTCACACCACTGCCTCTTCCCCTGTGCCCCAACCTGCCACACGGATCTAATTCCCCTCCCAGGACAAAGGCACGATCGCCTCCCGGCCTGCACCCACACCCTCACCTCCGCTGTCCTCCACTCCATCCAGCAATGTCTCTCAGCGCAGCGTTCAGCTGTCACTAACACAAGTGTTGGAGCGAAAGCGCAAATACGCCACCATGCACCCGCACGCACAAGCTTTAATTGCCAAATTAATTAGCCTGGAGATTCTGCCGTACAGGCTTGTGGAAAGGGAGGCTTTCAAAAACATGATGGCGGCTGCGGTCCCGTGCTACTCGGTCCCCAGTCGCCACTATTTTCCCCAGTGTGCCGTCCCAGCCCTACACCAGCACAGCTCCAGCAACATAAATCATGCCCTCACCAACGCGGTTACTGGGAAGGTCCACTTAACCACGGACACATGGACAAGCACAGGCGGGCAGGGCCACTACATCTCCCTGATGGCACATTGGGTGAATTTGATGGAGGCTGGGACTGAGTCAGAGCCTGGGACCGCTCACGTCCTACCCACACCCAGAATAGCAGGTCCTACCTCGGTGCTGGTATCTGCGGCGTTTTATGCCACCTCCTCCAAACCCTCCCCCTCCTCCTCCGCCACCTCAAGTATGAGCACGTCGCCAGCAGTAGGTAGCGTGCGGCGCGGCAGCACAGTGGTAGTGGGCAAGCGTCAGCAGGCCGTGCTGAAACTAATCAGCTTAGGTAACAAGAGGCACGCGGCCCCTGAGCTGCTGCAGAGTCTTACAGAGCAGACCGACCTCTAGCTTTCACCGCTGAGCCTCCAACCGGGCATGGGCGTGTGTGACAACGGCCGTAACCTGGTGGCTGCTGTGCAGCTCGGCAGCCTCACACACGTGCCATGCCTGGCCCACGTCTTCAATCTGGTGGTTCAGCGGTTTCTGAAAAACTACCGCCACTTGTCTGACCTGCTCGGCAAGGTGCGCCGCGTCTGCGCACATTTCCGCAAGTCCACCACGGACGCTGCCACCCTGAGGACCCTGCAATTTCATTTTCAGCTACCAGAGCACCGGCTGCTGTGCGACGTGCCCACACGCTGGAATTCTACGCTGCACATGTTGGCCAGGCTGTACGAGCAGCGTAGAGCAATAGTTGAATACCAGCTACAACATGGGCGGCGCAGTGGTAGTCAGCCTCCGCAATTCTTTACTGAGGAGTGGGCATGGATGGCAGATATCTGCCAGGTCCTCGGAAACTTTGAGGAGTCTACCCAGATGGTGAGCGGCGATGTGGCAATCATTAGCATTACCATCCTGCTGCTTTGCCTGCTGAGAAGTTCGCTGCTAAGCATAAAGGGCGACGCTTTGCTGTTGGAACAGGAGACGGAGGATGACAGTATGTCGCTTGATAGCCAGACCACCCTCTGGTCTATATCTCAGCACGTTTTGGAGGAGGAGGAGGGCGAAGAGACAGCTGGCCATACTGCAGAGGGTACCCATGCTGCTTGCCTTTCATCTGTTCAGCGTGTATGGGCTGTAGAGGAGGAGGAGAAGGATCCTGAAAGTCATCTTCCTAGTGAGGACAGCGATGTGTTGCATACTGGTACCCTGGCACACATGGCTGACTTCATATTAGGCTGCCTTTCTCGTGACCCTCACGTTAGACGCATTCTGGCCAACACGGATTACAGGGTGTACACCCTTCTTGATCCCACAGTATAAGGAGAACCTTTTCACTCTCATTCCCGAAGAGGAAAGGGGTACAAGAATGATGCAATACCACAGGGCCCTGGTGGAAACAGTGATGCTAAACTTCCCATCTGACAGCGCTAGTGGCAGAAGACACAGTTCCGAGAGCCTGCTAGCAGGGGAGGCACGGGGATCAGGCAGCATGTCCAGTGCAAGCAGGGGAACACTCTCCAAGGCCTTTGCCAGCTTTATGGCTCCCCAGCAAGACTGTGTCACCACTTCCCAGTCCAGGCTGAGTCGGAGGGAGCACTGTAAAAGATTGTGAGGGAGTACGTAGCCGATCATACCACCGTCCTCCGTGATGCCTCTGCTCCATACAACTATTGGGTGTCAAAGCTGGACCCGTGGCACGAACTTGCGCTGTACGTCCTGAAGGTGCTGGCCTGCCCTGTGGCTAGCGTCTTGTCAGAGAGGGTGTTTAGTGCAACTGGGGGAATCATCACAGATAAGCGTACCCACCTGTCAACTGCCAGCGCCGAAATGCTTACACTCATAAAGATGAACAAAGCCTGGATTTCCCCAGACTTCTCCACTGATGGAAAGCAGCGGAACCTAATGATTCTTTTCTCTGCAACAGGAGAAAGTTCATCCTCTATCACCACAAAAAAAGGGGGAATTAGCCTTGTCAATCACTCTCGGATATTATTACTCCTCCTCCTAAAACAACATGTCATCACGCTGAACTGCCAATTTTTCTGTGGCCCAAAAGGCTCTGTTTAAAAGTTTTTTACAATTTTTCAACCTTTCAAAAGTATTGATACTTTAACAGAAACCAATTTTTTTCACAGGGCTGCCTCCAGGCTCTGTTACAAATTAAGCAACCGAGAGCTGTATCTTTAAAAAATGTTTATGGCTTTCACCAGCCCTTGTGGTTGAGCAATTTTTTAGGGGTACACTTGTACTCTTGGTACACCAATTTTTCTGGCCCTCACCTCTAATGCAATCTAAGTAATTTTTCCAGCCTTTGCCTATACTCATGGTACCCCAATGTTTCAAGGGTTCGTCTATATTCTTGCTACAGAAATATTACAGGGGTCTGCCTATACTCTTGCTACAGAAATGTTACTGAGGTCTGCCTATACTTTTACTACAGAAATGTTACAGGGGTCTGCCTATACTTCTGCTACAGAAATGTTATAGGGGTCTGCCTATACTGCTGCTATAGAAATGTTACTGGGGTCCGCCAATACTCTTCCTATAGAAATGTTACTGGGGTCTGCCTAAACGTCTGCTACAGATATGTTACAGGTGTCTGCCTATACTTCTGCTACAGGAATGTTACAGCGGTCTGCCTATACTGTGCACAAAGACTTTCCATTGCGGTATTTTACCTATTTGGCACAAATACACTGACTGACTTGGGCAGAAATGTGGGCTCGGGCCGACGTCCTTGATAAAACTCTGCCATGCTTGGGCACTCTGATTTCTTCCTGTGTAATACCATCTTCAGCTGTAGGCTACAGGCTCTACCGTAGGGATGGGCTGCATCTTAATGGGGAGGGTGCAGCTGTGCTGGGGGAAAAGATGGCTAGTAGGCTGGAGGAGTGTTTAAACTAAGGACTGGGGGGGAAGGTAAAATGAGAAATAGTGGGGTAGCCAGTGAAGATAGCGACCTGGGTCAAAGAAATGGGAATAGGGGTCGAGCAGGGGGTGGGGTTAGTACAGTTAGAACTGTGAGGTCAGCCATTAGTACGAATAGCAACAAAACAAATTTAAAAAACAAAAATAACGATATCAATTGTACAGCAATGACTGCAAGAAGTCTGATTGGTAAAGTGGGTGAGCTTGAAGACAGAATGACTGATGAGAGTTATGATATAGTTGGAATAACGGAAACATGGCTTGATGATAAGTGCGATTGGGCGGCGAATTTGCAGGCGTACAATCTCTTCAGAAAGGACCGAAGGAACCAAAAAGGGGGAGGGGTATGTCTGTATGTCAAATCGAACTTAAATCTGAGACTATGGGAGGACATAGGGGTAGGAGAAGAACAGGTGGAATCTCTGTGAGTAGAAATACAGGGAGGAAAAAATAACAAAATCCTGATAGGGGTTTTCTATAGACCACCAAAAGCAACAGAAGAAACTGAAGACTTACTACTAAGGCAGATAGAAGAGGTGTCAAACCGCAACGAAGTAATTATCATGGGGGACTTTAATTACCCAGATATAATATGGGAGAAGGAAACCTGCAAATCTACAAGGGTGATAAGTTCTTGAGAGTAATTAAAGATAATTATCTGAACCAACTAGAGGGAGGGCCACTCTGGACTTAGTACTAACCAACAAACCGGAACGTATAAAGGGGGTGCAGGTTGAGGGGCACTTGGGGAACAGTGACCACAATATAATCAACTTCCAGCTGTCAATCAATAAGAAGCCTTATCAGGGAGCGACAAATAAACTAAACTTTAGTAAAGCAAAATTTGATCAGCTGAGAACTACTATCGGTAACATTAATTGGGACAATATCCTCAAAAATAACGGTACAGAGGACAAATGGGAAAAGTTCAAAAGGATCCTAATCACCTTATGTGAGCAGTTCATTCCCTTTAAAGACAAAAGGAACTCAACTAAAAGGAAACCAATGTGGCTCGACAAGACGGTAAGAGGGGCAATAAACGAAAAAAAGAAAGCGTTCAAACTACTAAAGCAAGAAGGCAGCGAAGAAGCGCTAAAATCATACAGGGAAAAAAACAAAATATGCAAAGATACGATCAAAACTGCCAAGGAGGAGGCAGAAAGACTGATCGCCAAAGAGAGCAAAAACAACCTGAAGCTATTCTTCAACTATATTAACAGCAAAAGGATTTGCAGGGAGAGCGCTGGCCCTTTAACAAATAATGCAGGGGAAATCATTGAAGATGATGGAGGGAAGGCAAATCTATTAAATAGTTTCTTTTCAAGCGTATTCAAAACGTCAAGGAAATGCCACATGAGATGCCGGGGAAGAAAATGAACCCATCACAAAATATCTCATACCTAATGCAAGAGGAAGTGCGGAACAGGTTAAAGAAGATGAAAACCGATAAATCGCCGGGCCCAGATGGAATACACCCAAGGATACTAGGGGAACTAAGTGATAAGTTAGCTAGGCCACTATACCTAATATTTCTAGACACTATCAAGAGTGGTGTTGTACCATGGGATTGGTGCATTGCCAACGTGGTTCCAATTTATAAAAAGGGAGCAAAAGTGAGCCTGGTAACTACAGGCCAGTAAGTCTCACTTCAGTAACAGGAAAAATTTTCGAGGGGATTCTGAGAGACGCCATCGATGAGTACCTCAAGGAGAACAGCGGTATAACTCCTCACCAGCATGGATTCATGAAGGGTCGCCCATGTTAGACAAATCTGATCAGCTTCTACGATGAAGTAAGCTCTAAGCTGGACCGGGAAGAGTCTATTGATCTCGTATATCTGGACTTCTCTAAAGCCTTTGACACCGTGCCACATAATAGGCTAATATACAAAATGAGGCAGCTCGGACTGGGCGAAAACGTGTGTAAGTGGGTAAAAAATTGGCTCAATGATAGAAAGCAGAGGGGGGTAGTAAATGGTTCGTGCTCAGATTGGGCCCCCGTCACTAGTGGGGGGCAACAGGGCTCAGTATTGGGCCCCATTCTGTTCAATATATTTACCAACGACCTGATAGAGGGGCTGCACAGCAAAATATCAGTATTTGCAGATGACACAAAATTATACAAGATAATTAATGCAACGGAGGACAATGTGCGGCTACAAACGGACCGAGATAAGCCGGGGGATCGGGGGGGGGATGGGGAATGGAGGTCAATGTGGATAAATGTAAGGTTCTGCACATGGGCAGGAGAAACGGGTGTCACCAATATACACTGAATGGGGTATTGTGCTAGGGGAAAGACCTGGGGTACTAGTGGGCTGTAGACTAAACTGGAGTAACCAATGCCAGTCAGCTGCTGCAAAGGCTAATACAGTCTTGGGGTGCATTAAAAGAGGTATAGGGGCGAGGGACGAGAACATTATCCCCCCCACTATATAAGGCACTTGTCAGGCCTCACATGGAATACTGCGTACAGTTCTGGTCACCGGGGCTCAGGAGGGATGTTACAGTGCTGGAGGGGGTTCAAAGAAGGGCAACTAAACTAATACATGGAATGAAGGGACTGGAATACCCAGAGAGGCACCAAAACTGGTATTATTCACCCCGGAAAAAAGAAGATTAAGAGGCGACCAAATAACTCTGTATAAATCCATGAGGGGACGATACAAAGATCTCTGCCAGGATCTGTTTATACCCAGGACTGCGACGGTAACAAGAGGGCATCCGCTACGTCTAGAGGAAAGCAGGTTTCATCACCAACACAGGAGGGGGTTCTTTACTGTAAGAGCAGTGAGACTGTGGAACTCTCTGCCTGAGGATGTGGTGATGGCAGGATCCATAGAGGAGTGTAAGAGGGACTAGATGTCTTTCTGGAGAGGAAGGATATTACAGGATATAAATATTAGGTTAATTGATAATCCGGGTATACAGGCAGGTAGGAACTATTAGGGGTTGGTCCAGGGAACAGTCTGATTGCCATTAGGGAGTCAGGAAGGAGTTTTTTCCCCAGAAGGGCTAATTGGCTCCTCCCTCTTGGGGTTTTTGCCTTCCTCTGGATCAACAACACAGGAGGATAGACAGGCTGGACTAGATGGACATTGTCTTCATTCAGCCTAACGAACTATGTTACTATGTTACCATCTTTGTGCACCCACATCATAGGCGAGCCCAAGGAACACAAATACTCCCCCTTGCGGTGTTGAGCTATCTGACACCTACACAGAATGAATTGTGTGGACACATGGATTTCCCATTGCTATGTAACTCGTGGCACCTTGGGCCACACAAGGTGGAGGCTGGGACCGAGCCTGACCCTGGGCCCGCTAATGTGCTTCCCACACAGACTATAGCGGGTCCTTGCTTGGGGTCAGGGGATCAGCACTGGGCATCATGTATTTTCTCGTGTTACCACAGTTATCTGAGACACTGGTTTGGGCCAATCAAGAGGAGTGTTACTGCATTAACGCTCGCATGTTCTGGATGTCTGGATGCACAACGGGGCTCAAACCGACAGGAGCAGCCGGAGGCTTTCACAACAGACATTTAGCTTGACGGTGATTTAGGCCCCATTGCCCTATGGTGGAGCCCTTGAGTGGCCAAAACGCGATAGAGACCCCCACAAATGATCCCATTTTGAAGACTAGACCCCTTCATGCATTCATCTAGGGGTGTCAGGAGTATTTTGGCCCCACAGTTTTTGAAGTAATTTAAACAAAGCAGAAGGAAAAAATTGTAAGATTTTCGTTTTTTTGGCAATTGTGTCATTTTAAAAACTCCTTTTTTTGTCCATCGTACATAGGAATGAAGACTTTCACCCCAAAATGGATCCCCCTGTTTGTCCCGTGTTCAGAAACATTCCCATTGTGGCCCTAATCTTATGTTCGTATGCACAGCGGGGCCCAAACCGAAAGGGGCGTTAAACTTCAACTGTTTTGAACTTTTACATGATCACCCTTCTCCAATGGCTAACGGGGATCACATGATCAGAGACGCTCACCGCGGCCCTCCGTCACCGCTCCGGGCTCTCTGCTACCTTTAGTAGCCAGGAACATGCAGATTTTAAATTTCCCAGTCCCTCCTCATCTTCTGCGATCGTGTCCGCCATCTTGGTGATGCGCGCATGCGCCGAAGCTGGGGAAAGGTCCTCAGATAAGACATCGCGGAGGCCTTGGGCAAGTAATTTCACCAACCCTCACGGTTCAGATCTTCAATTCAGCTTTTTTAAACTTTTACATAATCTCTGTTATCCATTGGGTAGCAGCGTCACATGACCAAGAGCTGCGTACCGAGGACCCCCATGAGATCCCCCGGCTCTCGGCTAGGTTTAGTAGCCAGCAGCGGGGAGATTTTAAATTACCATGGCAATCCACGGCTTTTGCGCTTGTGTCCACCAATGTTGGCGCTGGGCACGTGCGTAGAGGCCGGACTAAGGTCCATCTGGGGGTCTTAGGTACATAATTTCCTTTCCCTTCGCGGATGGGATCCTTGAGGGGGGATGGAACTGAAACCTTTTAAACTGTAAATGATCGATGTTATCCATTAGAGAGCAGCGATCATGTGACCGAGAACCACATGCAGCGCTCCTGGCGACATGGCTCTGCTCTCGGCTGCACATGAGCAGAGAGATGGTAAACTTTCCAAGGCGCAAGCCGTTCTGCGCAGGCGCCCGATGTATGAAGTCTGGCACGCATGCGCAGAAGCCGACGTCAGGTCCGGGAAGGACCAGAACATCGTGGGACATCGTGAAGGACAGGAGTGAGTACTTCTAGCTGCCCTAACGAATCGGATCTCGAAGGGGAGCCGAATCCTTAACATTTATTTACTTTTCATTCACTATTATACAATCGCCAGTGTCCAGTAGATACCAGAGATCACGTGACCGGGGGGGGCTTCCCGCAGCCCCCCATGACAGCTACAAGTTGTCGGCTACCTTCAGTAACCAACAGCATGGAGCTGTTACATCCACAGCCCAACTTTTACTCCCAAACTAGATATATCCCATGGGCTAGTCCCACAGAGGAGACCTCAGTGCTTCACCTTCCTGGAGCCCCCAGGGAGGACTTGCCTTCACTCCCTTCCCCAATTAGAGAGCTCCTCGGGGTTAGGAGGATCCTTGAGCGCTGATCGATGCAGATGATAGTTGTGATGGGCTGAGCATCTTCTCGTGGGCGGAGCCTACAGTACAACTTTGGTCGCTCGTTTAGTTTGTTTCTTGCACATTGTGAGCTAATGAGGTCTACAAGTCATTAAGAATCTAAATGCGGAACAAACAGCTAAGAATGGCAATAATATTTGGGATAAAGGTTGGACTGTAACAATCTGCTCCTCTAGGTAATCAGTGGCTTCACATTCTAATAGACACCTCAGTCCTTGTGCAATCATTCTAAGTCAGGGTAGGGCTAATGACCCCCATCCTCCGGCGAGTGAGGGCAGAGGTCTTATGGTTGTCCATTGCAAAGACTGCAGAATTCTGTTTTACTAACGATTAGAGTTGCGCACTCAATAAGTAACAGTTGTCAGATGATACAGCAGGCGTTTCAACTGTTCTGCAGATGATGTCATCAGTTCCAAACAGGTGATGTCATCCGTCGCACACAGGTGATGTAATCCGTCGCACACTGGTGAGGTCATCCGTCGCACACAGGTGAGGTCATCAGTCACACACAGATGATGTAATCCGTCGCACACAGGTGAGGTCATCCGTCACACACAGATTATGTAATCCGTCGCACACAGGTGAGGTCATCCGTCGCACACAGGTGAGGTCATCCGTCGCACACAGGTGAGGTCATCAGTCACACATAGATGATGTAATCCGTCGCGCACAGGTGAGGTCATCAGTCACACACAGATGATGTAATCCGTCGCGCACAGGTGAGGTCATCCGTCACACACAGATGATGTAATCCGTCGCGCACAGGTGAGGTCATCAGTCACACATAGATGATGTAATCCGTCGCGCACAGGTGAGGTCATCAGTCACACACAGATGATGTAATCCGTCGCGCAGTGCTGCGGACTCATGGCTTCTGAAAGACTCGGTCATGAAGCCATTTTCGTAACTTTGCAGAAGCCGCAGGCATGTGACCCGCGTCTTACCCTGAATTGATTTTGGTTGCAATTCCACCAGTCGCCATGAGGTGGCAGCAACACCCCACGTTCCGGCTCCCAGCACTATTTACTACAGATGTTCGTTTCGCCATTTCTTGCGCACCGGGTCGCTTCCAGTCATCCATCTTTTATATTCCTCTTCAATTTACAATCAAGTGGCAAACAAGCAGCGGAGGGATTTGTTCTCCCAACAATCCGCAGATATTGTCGGAGTCACCGATAAATCTCATTCCTTATTTGAACAGCGCTCTATAAACTACGGCGCGATTCACGCAACAAACTTTATTTAATTCATCCCATAAAACCGGAAAATTATATTAATGTGGAGATTAAATCATTGTTCCTGCGAATCCAGAGAGCGAGATTTACAGAGCAAGAACGGAGAACAATCAGGAAAAGCAAAGCTGGCGGAGCGACGGATGTGCAGTGTGTGTATATATATACGCAGATAGTCCCCGTCTTGCAAACGTTCGATTTACGAACTTCGCAAGATGCGAACAATCTGTCCTGCACAGTATGATGTCATGGCTATGGCATGACATCATACTAGGCAGGGATCAGACAGGCTTCTATCAAGTCTGTCCGGTCAGATCGCGGGACACAGAAGGCTTGCGAACAAATGGACTTTGCGAACATCCTCCAGGAACGAAAAATGTTCGCAAGTAGGGGAGCATCTGTATATATATACTGAGCTAAAGAAGTCATATCATAAAGGGTGTATATAAGGAGGGGTTGCACCGTGCGGGGTGTATATAAGGAGGGGTTGCACCGTGTGGGGTGTATATAAGGAGGGGTTGCACCATGTGGGGTGTATATAAGGAGGGGTTGCACCGTGTGGGGTGTATATAAGGAGGGGTTGCACCGTGTGGGGTGTATATAAGGAGGGGTTGCATCGTGCGGGATGTATATAAGGAGGGGTTGCACCGTGCGGGGTGTATATAAGGAGGGGTTGCACCGTGTGGGGTGTATATAAGGAGGGGTTGCACCATGCAGGGTGTATATAAGGAGAGGTTGCACCGTGTGGGGTGTATATAAGGAGAGGTTGCACCTTGTGGGGTGTATATAAGGAGAGGCTGCACCATGTGGGGTGTATATAAGGAGGGGTTGCACCGTGCGGGGTGTATATAAGGAGAGGTTGCACCGTGTGGGGTGTATATAAGGAGAGGCTGCACCATGTGGGGTGTATATAAGGAGAGGCTGCACCATGTGGGGTGTATATAAGGAGAGGTTGCACCATGTGGGGTGTATATAAGGAGAGGCTGCACCATGCGGGATGTATATAAGGAGGGGTTGCACCGTGCGGGTGTATATAAGGAGGGGTTGCACCATGCTGGGTGTATATAAGGAGGGGTTGCACCATGCTGGGTGTATATAAGGAGGGGTTGCACCGTGCGGGATGTATATAAGGAGGGGTTGCACCGTGCGGGGTGTATAGAAGGAGGGGTTGCACCGTGCGGGGTGTATATAAGGAGAGGCTGCAACGTGCGGGATGTATATAAGGAGGGGTTGCACTGTGCGGGGTGTATATAAGGAGGGGTTGCACCATGCAGGGTGTATATAAGGAGGGGTTGCACTGTGCGGGGTGTATATAAGGAGAGGTTGCACCATGGGGGATGTATATAAGGAGGGGTTGCACTGTGCGGGGTGTATATAAGGAGGGGTTGCACCATGCAGGGTGTATATAAGGAGGGGTTGCACTGTGCGGGGTGTATATAAGGAGAGGTTGCACCATGTGGGATGTATATAAGGAGGGGTTGCACTGTGCGGGGTGTATATAAGGAGAGGTTGCACCATGCGGGGTGTATATAAGGAGGGGTTGCACCGTGAAGGGTGTATATAAGGAGGGGTTGCACCGTGCGGGGTGCATATAAGGAGGGGTTGCACCGTGCGGGGTGTATATAAGGAGGGGTTGCACCGTGCGGGGTGTATATAAGGAGGGGTTGCACCGTGCGGGATGTATATAAGGAGAGGTTGCACTGTGCGGGGTGTATATAAGGATAGGTTGCACCGTGCGGGGTGTATATACGGAGGGGTTGCACCGTGCGGGGTGTATATAAGGATAGGTTGCACCGTGCGGGGTGTATATAAGGAGAGGTTGCACCGTGCGGGGTGTATATAAGGAGGGGTTGCACCATGTGGGGTGTACATAAGGAGGGGTTGCACCGTGCGGGGTGTATATAAGGAGGGGTTGCACCGTGCGGGGTGTATATAAGGAGAGGTTGCACCGTGCGGGGTGTATATAAGGAGGGGTTGCACCATGTGGGGTGTATATAAGGAGGGGTTGCACCGTGCGGGGTGTATATAAGGAGAGGCTGCAACGTTCGGGATGTATATAAGGAGGGGTTGCACCATGTGGGGTGTATATAAGGAGGGGTTGCACCGTGCGGGGTGTATATAAGGAGGGGTTGCACCGTGCGGGGTGTATATAAGGAGGGGTTGCACCATGTGGGGTGTATATAAGGAGGGGTTGCACCGTGCGGGGTGTATATAAGGAGGGGTTGCACCGTGCGGGGTGTATATAAGGAGGGGTTGCACCGAGCGGGGTGTATATAAGGAGGGGTGGCACCGTGCGGGGTGTATATAAGGAGGGGTTGCACCATGTGGGGTGTATATAAGGAGGGGTTGCACCGTGCGGGGTGTATATAAGGAGAGGCTGCAACGTTCGGGATGTATATAAGGAGGGGTTGCACCATGTGGGGTGTATATAAGGAGGGGTTGCACCGTGCGGGGTGTATATAAGGAGGGGTTGCACCGTGTGGGGTGTATATAAGGAGAGGTTGCACTGTGCGGGGTGTATATAAGGAGGGGTTGCACTGTGCGGGGTGTATATAAGGAGAGGTTGCACCGTGCGGGGTGTATATAAGGAGAGGTTGCACCATGTGGGGTGTATATAAGGAGGGGTTGCACTGTGCGGGTGTATATAAGGAGAGGTTGCACCATGTGGGGTGTATATACGGAGGGGTTGCACCGTGCGGGGTGTATATAAGGAGAGGTTGCACCATGTGGGGTGTATATACGGAGGGGTTGCACCGTGCGGGGTGTATATAAGGTTGGGGTTGCCCCGTGCTGGGGGTATATAAGGAGGGGTTGCACCGTGCGGGGTGTATATAAGGAGAGGTTGCACCGTGCGGGGTGTATATAAGGATAGGTTGCACCGTGCGGGGTGTATATAAGGTTTGGTTGCACCGTGCGGGGTGTATATAAGGTTTGGTTGCACCGTGCGGGGTGTATATAAGGATAGGTTGCACCGTGCGGGGTGTATATAAGGATAGGTTGCACCATGCGGGGTGTATATACGGAGGGGTTGCACCGTGCGGGGTGTATATAAGAATAGGTTGCACCGTGCGGGGTGTATATAAGGATAGGTTGCACCGTGCGGGGTGTATATAAGGAGGGGTTGCACCGTGCGGGGTGTATATAAGGAGAGGCTGCAACGTGCGGGATGTATATAAGGAGAGGCTGCACCATGTGGGGTGTATATAAGGAGAGGCTGCACCATGTGGGGTGTATATAAGGAGGGGTTGCACTGTGCGGGGTGTATATAAGGAGGGGTTGCACCATGCAGGGTGTATATAAGGAGGGGTTGCACTGTGCGGGGTGTATATAAGGAGAGGTTGCACCATGTGGGATGTATATAAGGAGGGGTTGCACTGTGCGGGGTGTATATAAGGAGAGGTTGCACCATGTGGGGTGTATATAAGGAGGGGTTGCACCGTGAAGGGTGTATATAAGGAGGGGTTGCACCGTGCGGGGTGCATATAAGGAGGGGTTGCACCGTGCGGGGTGTATATAAGGAGGGGTTGCACCGTGCGGGGTGTATATAAGGAGGGGTTGCACCGTGCGGGATGTATATAAGGAGAGGTTGCACTGTGCGGGGTGTATATGAGGATAGGTTGCACCGTGCGGGGTGTATATACGGAGGGGTTGCACCGTGCGGGGTGTATATAAGGATAGGTTGCACCGTGCGGGGTGTATATAAGGAGAGGTTGCACCGTGCGGGGTGTATATAAGGAGGGGTTGCACCATGTGGGGTGTACATAAGGAGGGGTTGCACCGTGCGGGGTGTATATAAGGAGGGGTTGCACCGTGCGGGGTGTATATAAGGAGAGGTTGCACCGTGCGGGGTGTATATAAGGAGGGGTTGCACCATGTGGGGTGTATATAAGGAGGGGTTGCACCGTGCGGGGTGTATATAAAGAGAGGCTGCAACGTTCGGGATGTATATAAGGAGGGGTTGCACCATGTGGGGTGTATATAAGGAGGGGTTGCACCGTGCGGGGTGTATATAAGGAGGGGTTGCACCATGTGGGGTGTATATAAGGAGGGGTTGCACCGTGCGGGGTGTATATAAGGAGGGGTTGCACCGTGCGGGGTGTATATAAGGAGGGGTTGCACCGTGCGGGGTGTATATAAGGAGAGGCTGCACCGTGCGGGATGTATATAAGGAGGGGTTGCACCATGTGGGGTGTATATAAGGAGGGGTTGCACCATGTGGGGTGTATATAAGGAGAGGTTGCACTGTGCGGGGTGTATATAAGGAGGGGTTGCACTGTGCGGGGTGTATATAAGGAGAGGTTGCACCGTGCGGGGTATATATAAGGAGAGGTTGCACCATGTGGGGTGTATATAAGGAGGGGTTGCACTGTGCGGGTGTATATAAGGAGAGGTTGCACCATGTGGGGTGTATATACGGAGGGGTTGCACCGTGCGGGGTGTATATAAGGAGAGGTTGCACCATGTGGGGTGTATATACGGAGGGGTTGCACCGTGCGGGATGTATATAAGGAGAGGTTGCACTGTGCGGGGTGTATATAAGGATAGGTTGCACCGTGCGGGGTGTATATACGGAGGGGTTGCACCGTGCGGGGTGTATATAAGGATAGGTTGCACCGTGCGGGGTGTATATAAGGAGAGGTTGCACCGTGCGGGGTGTATATAAGGAGGGGTTGCACCATGTGGGGTGTACATAAGGAGGGGTTGCACCGTGCGGGGTGTATATAAGGAGGGGTTGCACCGTGCGGGGTGTATATAAGGAGAGGTTGCACCGTGCGGGGTGTATATAAGGAGGGGTTGCACCATGTGGGGTGTATATAAGGAGAGGCTGCAACGTTCGGGATGTATATAAGGATAGGTTGCACCATGTGGGGTGTATATAAGGAGGGGTTGCACCGTGCGGGGTGTATATAAGGAGGGGTTGCACCGTGCGGGGTGTATATAAGGAGGGGTTGCACCATGTGGGGTGTATATAAGGAGGGGTTGCACCGTGCGGGGTGTATATAAGGAGGGGTTGCACCGTGCGGGGTGTATATAAGGAGGGGTTGCACCGTGCGGGGTGTATATAAGGAGAGGCTGCACCGTGCGGGGTGTATATAAGGAGGGGTTGCACTGTGCGGGGTGTATATAAGGAGAGGTTGCACCGTGCGGGGTGTATATAAGGAGGGGTTGCACCATGTGGGGTGTATATAAGGAGGGGTTGCACCGTGCGGGGTGTATATAAGGAGGGGTTGCACCGTGCGGGGTGTATATAAGGAGGGGTTGCACCGTGCGGGGTGTATATAAGGAGAGGCTGCACCGTGCGGGATGTATATAAGGAGGGGTTGCACCATGTGGGGTGTATATAAGGAGGGGTTGCACCATGTGGGGTGTATATAAGGAGAGGTTGCACTGTGCGGGGTGTATATAAGGAGGGGTTGCACTGTGCGGGGTGTATATAAGGAGAGGTTGCACTGTGCGGGGTGTATATAAGGAGAGGTTGCACCGTGCGGGGTGTATATAAGGAGGGGTTGCACTGTGCGGGGTGTATATAAGGAGAGGTTGCACCGTGCGGGGTGTATATAAGGAGAGGTTGCACCATGTGGGGTGTATATAAGGAGGGGTTGCACTGTGCGGGTGTATATAAGGAGAGATTGCACCATGTGGGGTGTATATACGGAGGGGTTGCACCGTGCGGGGTGTATATAAGGAGAGGTTGCACCATGTGGGGTGTATATACGGAGGGGTTGCACCGAGCGGGGTGTATATAAGGAGGGGTTGCACCGTGCGGGGTGTATATAAGGAGAGGCTGCACCGTGCGGGATGTATATAAGGAGGGGTTGCACCATGTGGGGTGTATATAAGGAGGGGTTGCACCATGTGGGGTGTATATAAGGAGAGGTTGCACTGTGCGGGGTGTATATAAGGAGGGGTTGCACTGTGCGGGGTGTATATAAGGAGAGGTTGCACCGTGCGGGGTGTATATAAGGAGAGGTTGCACCATGTGGGGTGTATATAAGGAGGGGTTGCACTGTGCGGGTGTATATAAGGAGAGGTTGCACCATGTGGGGTGTATATACGGAGGGGTTGCACCGTGCGGGGTGTATATAAGGAGAGGTTGCACCATGTGGGGTGTATATACGGAGGGGTTGCACCGTGCGGGGTGTATATAAGGTGGGGTTGCCCCGTGCTGGGGGTATATAAGGAGGGGTTGCACCGTGCGGGGTGTATACAAGTAGCGGTTGCACCGTGCGGGGTGTATATAAGGATAGGTTGCACTGTGCGGGGTGTATATAAGGATAGGTTGCACCGTGCGGGGTGTATATAAGGTTTGGTTGCACCGTGCGGGGTGTATATAAGGTTTGGTTGCACCGTGCGGGGTGTATATAAGGATAGGTTGCACCGTGCGGGGTGTATATAAGGATAGGTTGCACCATGCGGGGTGTATATACGGAGGGGTTGCACCGTGCGGGGTGTATATAAGAATAGGTTGCACCGTGCGGGGTGTATATAAGGATAGGTTGCACCGTGCGGGGTGTATATAAGGATAGGTTGCACCGTGCGGGGTGTATATAAGGATAGGTTGCACCGTGCGGGGTGTATATAAGGATAGGTTGCACCGTGCGGGGTGTATATAAGGATAGGTTGCACCGTGCGGGATGTATATAAGGATAGGTTGCACCGTGCGGGGTGTATATAAGGATAGGTTGCACCGTGCGGGGTGTATATAAGGATAGGTTGCACTGTGCGGGGTGTATATACGGAGGGGTTGCACCCTGCAGGGTGTATATACGGAGGGGTTGCACCGTGCGGGGTGTATATAAGGATAGGTTGCACCGTGTGGGGTGTATATAAGGATAGGTTGCACCGTGCGGGGTGTATATAAGGATAGGTTGCACCGTGCGGGGTGTATATACGGAGGGGTTGCACCGTGCAGGGTGTATAAAGGGATAGGTTGCACCGTGCGGGGTGTATAAAGGGATAGGTTGCACCGTGCGGGGTGTATATAAGGATAGGTTGCACCGTGCGGGGTGTATATAAGGATAGGTTGCACCGTGCGGGGTGTATATAAGGATAGGTTGCACCGTGCGGGGTGTATATACGGAGGGGTTGCACCCTGCAGGGTGTATATACGGAGGGGTTGCACCGTGCGGGGTGTATATAAGGATAGGTTGCACCGTGCGGGGTGTATATAAGGATAGGTTGCACCGTGCGGGGTGTATATAAGGATAGGTTGCACTGTGTGGGGTGTATATAAGGATAGGTTGCACCCTGCGGGGTGTATATAAGGATAGGTTGCACCGTGCGGGGTGTATATAAGGATAGGTTGCACCGTGCGGGGTGTATATAAGGATAGGTTGCACCGTGTGGGGTGTATATAAGGATAGGTTGCACCGTGCGGGGTGTATATAAGGATAGGTTGCACCGTGCGGGGTGTATATACGGAGGGGTTGCACCCTGCAGGGTGTATATACGGAGGGGTTGCACCGTGCGGGGTGTATATAAGGATAGGTTGCACCGTGCGGGGTGTATATAAGGATAGGTTGCACCGTGCGGGGTGTATATACGGAGGGGTTGCACCGTGCGGGGTGTATAAAGGGATAGGTTGCACCGTGCGGGGTGTATATAAGGATAGGTTGCACCGTGCGGGGTGTATATAAGGAGGGGTTGCACCGTGCGGGGTGTATATAAGGAGGGGTTGCACCGTGCGGGGTGTATATAAGGAGGGGTTGCACCGTGCGGGGTGTATATAAGGAGGGGTTGCACCGTGCGGGGTGTATATAAGGATAGGTTGCACCGTGCGGGGTGTATATAAGGATAGGTTGCACCGTGCGGGGTGTATATAAGGATAGGTTGCACCGTGCACGGTCAGCAGTTGGATCAGCTTCCTCCTTTGATCTTCTCTCTCTTCATGGTGATTTCCGCGCCGTTTCGGAGGTTGTCTTTCCGCCGTCTGTGCAGCTGTGTTTAATATGAGGAGATTTATTTGCTGCGCACAATGCGGCGCCCATTCTGCATTAATCCGCACACAATGACTGCGCAAATTGACAAATTCCCTCATTGCATGTGAACAGTGGACTAAATATTTGTAAAGTTTCGTCTCTTTGTTAATTAAGTGGCAGAATTGCGATAATGATTTGTGTTCAATCAGCGCAATAAACCACAAATACATTCCATTCAGTTGTTAAAATAATGAAATTCGCCGCCGCCGATCCGGTATTAAGTGTCCTCGCCGTGACATTCCGCCCGGCTGACGATTTCACATCCTGGTGATTTTTACAGCTGTGGTTTTTTAGAACTGTCAAATCAGCATTTTTTGTCCGAAACAGAAGAGAGACGATCCCGGATGTGTTTGGTCGCAGCGCGGCGATGGATAATTACAGCGTGCGCGGCGCTCAGTTATCGGGACACGGTGCAGATAGCGCTGACTCCAGGCACTGAATGCAAAGACCCCCAACGTCAACTGCAGCACAATAAAAGTGGTGGTCTGTCAGCTTCTGATATATAAGGGGCCTCATCACCCAACAGGAGACCAGAGGAGCGACAGGAAGAGAGAAAGAGGTCAAAAGCATCACATCAGCGATACAGCAAATGCCTTGTGTACCGACCGGCTGTGTATAATGGTCGCAGGGAGAAGCTGCACCACTCGTGTGCTTTTTGGCAAGTGATGACCGTCCATAAGCTTGCTGACTGTTTCCAATAAGAATAGTGAGTGCAGCTCTGGAGTAGGTTGTGTCTTGGAGATCTGCAGGATCCAGGGTGGGGTCAGCAGCACCAGGTGAAGGTCTTGCTGGGATCCCACTCATTTGGGTGTTTGTTTGCAATGGAGTCCCGGGCCTCTAAGAAGACAGGAGCTGTAAGCCCCCCGGTGAGGAGAGCGGGTTCTGTCCGTGGCTGCAGTGATGTGGCCCAGGTTGGCAGCACAGCCACAATGCACGTCACGGGAGGCGAGATTGTGACCCGCAGTCAGGCCCGCAGGATTAAGGCCTAGTGTCCACGGGCGGGTTTGGATTGCGGAACCTGCAACGGATACGGACCATGCGCAGTACAGCGAACCTGGAAGTGGAGGGATCCACATGGATGCCGCTGCCGAGGAAATACAGATAAATAGGGATCACTGGCTGCAGTTAGGGCTGGACTCCCTACACGGTCTCCGACTCACCCATGGACATTGGGCCTCAAGGTGAGCCACGGAAAGTGACAAAACTGTCCAAATGGAGTTATAGATGGGAGGAGGAATCCATGATGGATGGGAGGAGGAGTCTGTGATGGGGGGGAGGAATCCATGATGGACGGGGAGAGGAATCTGTGATGGATTGGGGAGGAATCTGTGATGGATGAGAGAAGGAATCTGTGATGGACAGAAGGAATCTGTGATAAATGGGAGGAGGAATCCGTGATGTACGGGAGCAGGAGTCTATGATGGACAGGGGGATGAATCTGTGATGGACAGGGGGAGGAATCTGTGATGGACAGGGGGATGAATCTATGATGGACAGGGGGATGAATCTGTGATGGACAGGGGGATGAATCTATGATGGACAGGGGGAGGAATCTGTGATGGACAGGGGGATGAATCTATGATGGACAGGGGGAGGAATCTGTGATGGACAGGGGGATGAATCTGTGATGGACAGGGGGATGAATCTGTGATGGACAGGGGGAGGAATCTGTGATGGACAGGGGGATGAATCTGTGATGGACAGGGGGATGAATCTGTGATGGACAGGGGAAGAATCTGTGATGGACAGGGGGAGGAATCTGTGATGGACAGGGGGAGGAATCTGTGATGGACAGGGGGAGGAATCTGTGATGGACAGGGGAGAAATCTGTGATTGACGGGAGGAGGAATCTGTGATGGACGGGAGGAGGAATCTGTGATGGACGTAGGAGAAATCCGTGATGGACGGGAGGAGGAATCCATGATAGACGGGGGAGGAATCTGTGATGGACAGGGGAAGGAATCTGTGATGGACAAGAGGAGGAGTCCGTGATGGACGGATGAAGGATTCTGTGATGGATGGGAGGAGGAATTCGTGATGTACGGGAGGAGGAGTCTGTAATAGACAGGCGAAGGAATCTGTGATTGACAGGGGGAGGAATCTGTGAAGGACAGGAGGAGGAATCTGTGATTGATGGCGGGAGGAATCTGTGATGGACGGGAGGAGGAGTCTTTGATGGATGGGAGAGGAGTCCGTGATGGACGGAGGAGGAATTTGTGATGGACAGGAGGAGGAGTCTATGATGGATGAGAGAAGGAATCTGGGATGGACGGGAGGAATCTTTGATGGACGGGAGGAGGAATCAATGATGGACGAGAGGAGGAATCAATGATGGACGGGAGGAGGAATCCATGATAAATGGGATGAGGAATCTGTGATTGATGGTGGGAGGAATGTGTGATGGACATGGGGAGGAATCTGTAATGGATGGGAAGTAGAATCTGTGATGGACAAGAGGAGAAGTCTGTGATGGATGGTGGGAGGAATCAGTGATGGACAGGGGAGGAATCTGTGATGGACGAGAGGACCAATCCGTGATGGACGGATGGAGGAATCTGTGATGGATTGGAGGAGGAGTCTATGATGGATGAGAGAAGGAATCTGTGATGGACGGGAGGAATCTTTGATGCACAGGAGAAGGAATCAATGATGGACGGGAGGAGGAATCCATAATGGACGGGAGGAGGAGTCTGTGATGGACAGGGGAAGGAATCTGTGATGGACAGGAGGAGGAATCAGTGATTGATGGCAGGAGGAATCTGTGATGAACAGGGGGAGTAATCTGTGATGGCCGGGAGGAGGAATCCGTGATGGATGGATGGAGGAATCTGTGATGGATTGGAGGAGGAGTCTATGATGGATGAGAGAAGGAAACTGTGATGGACAGGGGAAAGAATCTGTGATATACGGGAGAAGGAGTCTGTAATGGACAGAGGAAGGAATCAGTGATGGACAGGTGGAGGAATCTGTGATGGACGGGAGGGGGAATCAGTGATGTATGGGAGAAGGAGTCTGTAATGGACAGGGGAAGGAATCTGTGATGGATAGGGGAAGAAGTCTTTGATAGACGGGAGGAGGAATCAGTGATTGATGGCGGGAGGAATCTGTTGGACAGGGGGAGGAATCTGTTATGGACGGGGGAAAAATCTGTTATGGAGAGGGGAGGAATCTGTGATGGATGGGGGGAGGAATCCGTGATGGACAGAAGGAGGAATCCGTGGTGGACGGCATAAGGAATCTGTACTGTATGGGAGAAGGAGTCTATGGTTGATGGGATGAGGAATCCGTGATGTATGGGAGGAGGAGTCTGTAATGGACAGGGGAGGAAATCTGTGATGGATAGGGGGAGGAATCTGTGATGGACGGGAGGAGGAATCAGTGATTGACGGCGGGAGGAATCTGTGATGGACGGGGGGGGGGGGAATCTGTGATGTACAGGAGAAGGAATCTGTAATGGACAGGCAAAGGAATCTGTGATCGACAGAAGGAGGAATCCGTGATGGACGGGAGGAGGAATCAGTGATGGACAGCAGGAGGAATCCATGATGGACGGAGGAGAAGTCCGTGGTGGACGGGAGGAGGAACCCATGATGCACAGATGGAGGAACCCGTGATGGACGGGAGGAGTAGTCTGTGATGGACGGGAGGAGTAGTCTGTGATCGACGGGGGGAGGAATCTGTGATGGATGGGTGGAGGAATCTGGGATAGACGGGAGGAATCTGTGATGAATGGGGGAAGGAATCTGTGTTGGACCGGAGGAGGAATCCGTGATGGACGGGGGAGGAAGCTGTGATGGACAGGGGGAGGAATCCGTGAGGTATGGGAGGAGGAGTCTGTGATGGACAGGGGAGGAATTTGTGATGGATGGGAGGAGGAGTCTGTGATCGACGGGTGGGGGAATTAGTGATGGGCGGGAGGAAGAATCTGTGATGGACGGGAGGAGGAGTCTGTGATGGACGAGATGAAGAATCTGTGATGGACAGGAGGAGGAATCTGTGATGGAAAGGAGTAGGAATCCGTGATGGACAGGAGTAGGAATCCATGATAGATGGGAGGAGGAGTCCGTGATGGACGGGAGAAGGAATCCGTGATGGACGGGAGAAGGAATCCGTGATGGACAGGAGTAGGAATCCATGATAGATGGGAGGAGGAGTCCGTGATGGACGGGAGAAGGAATCTGTGATTGATGGTTGGAGGAATCTGGATGGAAGGGATTAAAAATCTGTGATGGACGTAGGAGGAATCTGTGAAAGACAGGAGGAGGAATCCATGATGGACGGGAGGAGGAATCCGTTATGGACAGGAGAAGGAATCCGTGATGGACGGGAGGAGGAGTCTGTGATGGATGGGTGAAGGAATCCATGATGGTCGGGGGGGGGGGAGGAATCTGTGATGTATGGGAGAAGGAGTCTGTGATGGAAGGGATGAGGAATCTGTGATTGATGGTTGGAGGAATCTGTTATGGCAGGGATTAAAAATCTGTGATGGACGTGGGAGGAATCTGTGAAAGATGGGAGGAGGAATCCGTGATGGACGGGAGGAGGAATCCATTATGGACTGGAGAAGGAATCCGTGATGGACGGAGGAGAAATCTGTGATGGACGGGAGGAGGAACCCGTGATGGATGGGAGGAGGAGTCTGTGATGGATGGGGGGAGGAATCTGTGATGGCCGGGTGAAGGAATCTGTGATAGATGGGAGAAATCTGTGAAGGACGGGAGAAATCTGTGTTGGATGCGGGGAAGAATTCGTGATGGACCGAAGGAGGAATCTATGATGGACGGGGGAGGAATCTGTGATAGACAAGGGGAGGAATCCGTGATGTATGGGAGGAGGAGTCTGTGATGGACAGGGGATGAATTTGTGATGTATGGGAGAAGGAGTCTGTGATGGACGGGAGTAGAAATCCGTGATGGAGAGGAGTAGAAATCCATGATGGACAGGAGTAGGAATCCATGATAGATGGGATGAGGAGTCCATGATAGACGGGAGGAGGAATCTGTGATTGATGGTGGGAAGAATCTGTGATGGACAGGGGGAGGAGTCTGTGATGGACAGGGTGAGGAATCTGTGATGGACGGGATGAAGAATCTGTGATGGACAGGAGTAGGAATCCATGATAGATGGGATGAGGAGTCCGTGATAGACGGGAGGAGGAGTCCGTGATGAACGGCAGGAGGAATCCATAATGGATGGGAGCAGGAATCCGTGATGGACTGGAGGAGGAGTTTGTGATGGACAGGGGGAGGAATTTGTGATGGATAGGAAAGGAATCTGTGATAGATGGGATGAGGAATCTCTGATGGACGGGAGGACGAATCCGTGATGGACGGCATGAGGAATTCGTAATGTATGGGAGAAGGAGTCTGTGATAGACGGGATGAGAAATCTGTGATTGATGGCGGGAGAAATCTGTGATGGACGAGATTAAAAATCTGTGATGAACGTGGGAGGAATCTGTGATAGACGGAAGGAGGAATCCGTGATGGACGGGAGGAGGAATCCGTGATGGACGGGAGGAGGAATCCGTGATGGATGGGAGGAGGAATCCGTGATGGACGGGAGGAGGAATCCGTGATGGACGGGAGGAGGAATCCGTGATGGACGGGAGGAGAAATCCATGATGGACGGGAGGAGGAATCCGTGATGGACGGGAGGAGGAATCCGTGATGGATGGGAGGAGGAATCCGTGATGGACGGGAGGAGGAATCCGTGATGGACGGGAGGAGGAATCCATGATGGACGGGAGGAGAAATCCGTGATGGACGGGAGGAGGAATCCGTGATGGATGGGAGGAGGAATCCGTGATGGACGGGAGGAGAAATCCATGGTGGATGGGAGGAGGAACCCGTGATGGACAGGGGAGGAATTTGTGATGGATGGGAGGAGGGGTCTGTGATCGATGGGTGGGGGAATCTGTGATGGGCGGGAGGAAGAATTTGTGGTGATGGGATGAAGAATCTGTGATGGTCGGGAAGAGGAATCCATGATGGATGGGAGGAGGAGTCTATGATGGACGGGAAGAGGAATCTGTGATTGATGGTGGGAGGAATCTGTGATGGACGGGAGGAGGAATCTGTGATTGATGGCGGGAAGAACCTGTGATGGACAGTGGGAGGAATCTGTGATGGACAGGAGGAGGAATCCATGATGGAAGGGAGGAGGAATCCGTGATGGACAGGAGTAGGAATCTATGATAGGTGGGAGGAGGAGCCCGTGATAGATGGGAGGAGGAGTCCGTGATGGATGGGAGGGGGAATCCGTAATGGATGGGAGCAGGAATCCGTGATGGACTGGAGGAGGAGTTTTTGATGGACAGGGGGAGGAATTTGTGATGGATAGGAAAGGAATCTGTGATAGATGGGATGAGGAATCTCTGATGGACGGGAGGACGAATCCGTGATGGACGGCATGAGGAATTCGTAATGTATGGGAGAAGGAGTCTGTGATAGACGGGATGAGAAATCTGTGATTGATGGCGGGAGAAATCTGTGATGGACGAGATTAAAAATCTGTGATGAACGTGGGAGGAATCTGTGATAGACGGAAGGAGGAATCCGTGATGGACGGGAGGAGGAATCCGTGATGGACGGGAGGAGGAATCCGTGATGGATGGGAGGAGGAATCCGTGATGGACGGGAGGAGGAATCCGTGATGGACGGGAGGAGGAATCCGTGATGGACGGGAGGAGAAATCCATGATGGACGGGAGGAGGAATCCGTGATGGACGGGAGGAGGAATCCGTGATGGATGGGAGGAGGAATCCGTGATGGACGGGAGGAGGAATCCGTGATGGACGGGAGGAGGAATCCGTGATGGACGGGAGGAGAAATCCGTGATGGACGGGAGGAGGAATCCGTGATGGATGGGAGGAGGAATCCGTGATGGACGGGAGGAGAAATCCATGGTGGATGGGAGGAGGAACCCGTGATGGACAGGGGAGGAATTTGTGATGGATGGGAGGAGGGGTCTGTGATCGATGGGTGGGGGAATCTGTGATGGGCGGGAGGAAGAATTTGTGGTGATGGGATGAAGAATCTGTGATGGTCGGGAAGAGGAATCCATGATGGATGGGAGGAGGAGTCTATGATGGACGGGAAGAGGAATCTGTGATTGATGGTGGGAGGAATCTGTGATGGACGGGAGGAGGAATCTGTGATTGATGGCGGGAAGAACCTGTGATGGACAGTGGGAGGAATCTGTGATGGACAGGAGGAGGAATCCATGATGGAAGGGAGGAGGAATCCGTGATGGACAGGAGTAGGAATCTATGATAGGTGGGAGGAGGAGCCCGTGATAGATGGGAGGAGGAGTCCGTGATGGATGGGAGGGGGAATCCGTAATGGATGGGAGCAGGAATCCATGATGGACGGGAGGAGAAATCAGTGATGGATTTGGAAAAATCGCAGCAAAAATGACAACGACATCAGTGAAGTTTGGGGTGGAGGGAAAAAGGAAACTAGGAGTGCTACAGGTGCAAAAGACCCTACAGTCTTTCCTTATAAGGGCGCCTACCCACTTGCATTGCCGATTTTCGCGCGTGAAAAATGCGGCGCTTTTTGGCGCATTTTCCGTGGCGTTTTTTGTGCGTTTTTCGCGGCGTTTTTTGCAGCCCTCCATTGACAATCATGGGTGCATTAAGAGAAAAATAAGGAGATATATGCAACTAACAGTTCCTATGGGCGCCTACCCACTTGCGATTTTTTTTCCTGTGATGTTTTGCGTTTTTTCTCAAGAGCAATTAGTATAGAATGTGTTCTTGTCCGTCTGGGTTTTTTTTCCGTTTCGTGGGGTTTTTTCACATAGGAGCTGTCAGTTGCATATGTCTCCTTATTTTTCTCTTAATGCACCCATGATTGTCAATGGAGGGCTGCAAAAAACGCCGCGTTTTTCACGCGCGGAAATCGGCAACGCAAGTGGGTAGGCGCCCTAAGGGTGACTACCGACTACAGTTTTTTTTCACTGTGAAATTCACAGCGTTTTTCTTTCTGCAGGGGTCTATGGGACTTGTAATGTTAAAATCGCGACCGTGCAAAATCGCAATTTACCGCGAAATCGCGATTTTGCGCGATCGCGATTTTAACATTGGAAGTCCCATAGACCCCTGCAAAAAAAAAATGCTGCAAATTTCGCATTGAAAAAAAACTGTAGTGGGTAGTCACCCTAAGGGTGGCTTTCTATTTGCCAATGATTGCCAGAAGAGTACTCAGTTGTTCGCAAAAAGCAACAGAAGAAACCAGAGAAGGTGCAGGAGAGGCTGGTGTTTGTTTTAGTCCCTGAGAGCGCTGGTCCAGCTGAAAAGTCGGATCAGGGCTCTGGCCCCAAGAACCCCCTAACTCAGGCTCTGAGGTGGGCCAGGAGCGGGGCGTTGGAAAGAAAAGGGCCGAGCTGGTCAGACCCCCTATCCCTGTGTTAGTTGGTAATGGGGACAGAGAGGTCAGGAAGAAGGGCGCAGGAAAGGCCAGTACAGCTGGCAACATAGCAAGGCTTCTGAGAGCAAAGGGGGAAGACCGTATTGTCACTACCAACACCCGGCCAGGATATAGCTTGTAGGAATGTGGTCCTTCTTCATTGGAGGGGCAATGATACATGTCCCCCAAGGGGCAAGGTAGTAGAGCTTCTGCTGAGGATGGGCTTTAGCGCTGTTGACATCTTTTCACTGATCCATCCCTACAACCCTACTGAGTTTGAAATCAGTTTTGTTCGCCCGAAGGGTCTAGAACTCTTTTAGGGCAATTATGAGCTGATGAAAAATTAGCCTGGCTGGCGAGGCTTTGCCTTCCAGGTGGTGTCTCACCAGAACGTGATAAAGAAGATGATTATTTTGACATGTAAGGAGTCACTTTCTTGCTTTGATATCATAACGTGGCTTGATCAGTAGAGAGAGGTGACTGACATGCCCAAGAAGAACAGGGATGAGCAAGGCCTCTGGTCCAGGGCCTGGATGTTTATGGTCAAGCTGAAGCATCCAGGGAACTCAGTGGCACACATACCATCTGCAGCCTTCCTCGGCAGGGATCAGATCCTGGCCTTTTACCAGGGACACCGAAGCTCTGCCACGGGGTGGACTGGCGACCCCTCGTATTTGAGCGCCACTTGCGCTTTCTGTGTGGTGATCTTGGTCACCTATTTAGCCACTGTCAATGCTCCTTTGCCAATGAGGTCTCAGCCTTTATGAATGGGGGCCATGATGAAGCCTCCAGGGGAAAGGGGACCAGTAGAGGTGAGGAAGCTCAGAAGCCATAGAAGAACTGGCAAAAGATGGCTGCTCAGCAGAGGCATCAGGAGCTCATGTGGCAGATGGGTCAATGGTGGCCCCTGTTCCGGAAGCAAATATGGCAGCTGAGGCTTTGAAGGACAGCGAGTTAGATGAAGAGGACAGGAGGGTCCTGAGGGAGGAGGATGAGAGGGAGGAGGAAGAAGGATGAGACCAACTCTGCAGATTCCTCCTGTTATAAAAGTATAAATTAGGAAGGCAAAAGATGGGCAGAGAAAAGGCGTAAGCTAGCTGCCACGAGGAGGAAATGAAATGGGGGTTCAAGACCTTCTCTCACCCTGGGCCAGATGCTGGAAGAAGAAACCTGCTCACCTCCAGTTGGACTTTCCAATGGGTTCTGAGCCCTCCAAGAAATGTCTTCCTCCTCTTCTGAAGGGGAAGAGAAGGGAAAGGTTCCTAGGGCAGGAAAGGGTCAGCGGGGGGCTCTGAGTCTCTTTCTCATGCAGGCGTAGTTCCTTCCAGGGAGGGGGCTACTCTGGAGACAAGGACAATAGGGTCAGAGAATCCCCTGCTATGGACATACCCATTGCCAAAAAATGAAGCAAGAGGCTTTTTTTTCTTTGCCTCCGAGGAAACGGGTGTGAGGAAGAAAGACTTCTAATTTAATCACTCATGATGGCGGCACCCACTCCGCTGACACTGGCATCAATTAACATTGCCAGAATTAAGTTAGATATGACTAGATTTGCAGCCTATGATTTTCTTGGCTGAGTTAAAGCAGACATTTTATTATTGCAGAAGACCAGGCTGTCTGATTTGGCAGCCTTGCATAACAGGGTGTGGAGGTCGGGTCTTTCCTACTGGTCTCTTGCGGCCGAGCTGTATAGTGGAGTGTTGGCCCTTTTTACCGCTTTGGTTAAATTCTGACGAGTTATCCCCATGAAGGGATAAGAACTGAGACATCTATGGTCCCCCATCAAAAAAGGACAGGAAGAGTCTCTTCATGAGGATTAAGCCCTACCTTTTTACCAACCACCAAGTTGTCTTTGGAGGTGACTTCAATACAGTCACAAGAGCCCGTAATAGGGGAGGCTCTGGAGACAGACGGTTGGCTTTTGATAGCGTCGCACTTAATAGCGTAGCTAGCGAGGCTCGCCTGGTGGATGTCCACATTCGGCACACCCCAGACCATGAGGGATTCACCTTTCATGGAGGCAGCAGTAGGTCTAGAATAGACAGGTTTTATTTGAAGGAGGAAGCCATCTCTTCACCAGTGTCCGTTGTTGAGGTGGAATTCTCCGATCACTGTCTGATTTTGATTTCTCTGAATGTCGCAGAGACCCCCCGGATGGGTAGAAGTTTGTAGAGACTGAAATCGTCACTCCTGGAGGAAGCAGAGATAAGACAGTCCTTTGAGGATTTTCTGCAGAGCCAGGTACCATTACTGGATCTCTGTAGCAGTAAGTCAGAGTGGTGGGAGATGTTCAAGAGGAGGGCGGCGAGGTTCTTCTGAGAGCTCTCCAACCTCAGATGACTGGACAGGTACCACCTGTATGTGGGCCTGTGGAGGAAACTGGGACATCTCGTTTTGACTGGAGGTAGCCGTGAGGAGATCTCCAGAGCGAAATCTTTGTTCAAGAAGTGCCAGTACAATAGACACGCGTTTTTGAGAGGGATTTCGCGAAGTACCGCTCGCCCGACCCTTACAGAAACTGTAGGATGTCAGTGAATAGTTAATTGGTCACTGGACGGATTGACAGTACGTGGTTCCTGAATCGATCCAGATCAGGGATTCTGGAGGTCGTCAGATCCTACTACTTGCAACTCTTGTGAAAGAGAAATCCAGATTCGGAAGTGATGTCGGCTTTCCTGGCTGAAACTGTCCCTGAGCTAGTGGTAGACACCTCTCTTGGTGTTTTGACAGAAGAGATCAGAGAAGAGGAAGTTAGACTGGCGATTGATGGGCTCCGGCTCAAAAAGTCGCCAGGTCCTGATGGATTAACATCCAAGTATTATAAGACCTTCAAGGACCTCTTGAGTCCCCTCTTGATGGAGGTATTAAATGAGTGTCTTTCTTCTCTGCCAAAGTCAATGAGGAGGTTGGCCTTGATCATTTTGTCAAAGAGTAAAGACTCGAGCCGTATTGAGAACTGGCGTCCCATAGCGCTTCTCAATACGGACAGGAAGGTTCTGGCAAAAGTGATGTTTAATTGGCTGGTGAAGTTTGCCTCCCAGCTCCTCTTGGGGCCAAGCTGTAGCGCCTTTAGTGCTGTTCTCGGTGTCTGGGAGGCAGTGGAGCAGGGTAGGGCTGGTCACTGGGAGGGGTGCTTGCTGTCCTTGGATCAGGCCAAAGTGTTTGATTGGGTTAATCACGAGTACCTCTGGTCGGTCCTTCTGAAATATCACCAGCCAATGGGGTTTGTTGATTGGCTGCGAACATTGTATGCAGGGGCTGAGACTTTCCTGCTGGTAACCCATTGGTTCGTCTGCTCTTTTGAGGTAGGTTCAGGCATCTGTCAGGGCTGTCCTCTACGTCCCCTGTTGTATATATTTGTGATATATCCTTTCCTTAGGAGGCTTGATCGTGGACCTATAGCAGGGGTTGGGATGGACTGGGCGGTGTCGGGAGCCGCTCTGAGGGTAGTGGCGTATGCCAATGATGTCACACTCTTCGTGTCTTCGAGAGGGGAGGTGGAGTTGCTGCTGTCTGAAGTGGACCGTTACTCAGAGGCAGCCAGGTCCAGGATCAACCAGGATAAGTGTGTGGGTCTCTGGTTAGGAAGGCAGGATCCTGTGTTTGATCTCCCGGACACTCTTCCGGTCCAGACTTCAGCAAAAGTTCTCGGCCTCAAATTTGGCCAGGGCGATTACCCCATGCAAAATTGGGTAGACAGGCTGGATGGTGCCACTCACAAGGTTAATCAGTTGAAGCATTAGTCTTTGACCCTTCAGGAAGGAGTTAGCCTAATCCTTTTATTCATCTACCTGGGCAGCGTATGCATTTTGCCAGAGCCTCTCTGGACCCGGGTCTACAACCTGTTCTTCCTAATGTTGTGGGGGAATAGGTTGAACCTGATCAGGAGAGATGTTACATACCGCATGAGGAGACTAGGGGGGTTGTCTATGGTCAACCCCGTGGTGTTTCTTTTAGACATCTTTTTTTGGATTAACATAGGCAACCTCTGGAAAGAGAGGGCTCCTCCGTGGGTCTACTCCTGCCGGGGATGGTTTCTGCTCTTCTTCCAGGAATGAGAGACAGGAGGGCGAGTGAAGGACCATCATGCGCAGCATGGATATCTCCCGGCTTACGCTACCTCGGCTTTGAAGGTGATACGCCGGTGGGGTCTGGGGATGTGGGAGATCAGGACTCTGACGAGGAGGCTCCTTGATGAAAGAGTCCTGTTGACTAGAAATAAGCGAGCACCAAAATGCTCAGGTGCTCGTCGCTCGAGTCGAACTTTTCGCAATGCTCGAGAGCTCGTTTCGAGTAACGAACCCATTGAAGTCAATGGGCGACTCGAGCATTTTTGTATATGCCCTATGCTCCGCATAGGTCATGACTTGTGAAACTCTGGAAAAAAACAGCTGAAAGTCATGAAAACACCACAGAAACGGATAGGGAAGGGCAGGGGCAGCATGCATGGCTGCATATGAGGCTTCCAGGTCCCACTATTAAGCCACAATTGGAGCAAGAGTCTGCCCCCCCCTAACAATTTTTACTTCGGACAAACCCTCATTAGCAAGGCACACCTTAGCTAAGCACCACACTATCTCCAACCAAGCACAATCACTGCCTGCGGGACACACCGCTGCCTCTTCTCCTGGGTTACATGCTGCCCAACCCCCCGCACGACCCTGCGTCTGCAGCGCACACAAAAGTGCCCCTGCGCAGCGTTCAGCTGCCCTCATGCCACACGCTCGCTTCATAGCCACATCACCCTCATGTCTATTTATAAGTGCGTCATGGATGGGGAGGAACCGGAGGCAGACACTGCAGAGGGTTGGCAGGGCCAGGCAGTGACCGTCTTTGAAAGGGGGGGCGCTAGCCCACAATGCTGCTGAGAATCGATGATACATTGACGTACGATCATCATTCTAATCCCGTGGCACCTCCGTCGCAAAATTGTCACGAGCCGCAAACATGGGCATAAAGGGGACTCAGGTGCCAGCACTTCTACACATCTCCACAATGCAGCAATACTCTGTGTGGGAAGCATGTGAGCGGGCCCAGGGTCAGGCTCAGTCCCAGCCTCCACCTTGTGTGACCCAAGGTGCCGTGAGTGCCATAGCAATGGGAAATTCATGTGTCTTCACACAATTCATTCTGTGTAGGTGTCAGATAGCTCAACACCGCAATGGAAAGTCTTTGAGTTCCTTGGGCTTGCCTATGCTGTCGGTGCACAAAGATGGTATTACACAAGAAGAAATCAGAGCGCCCAAACATGGCAGAGTTACACCCCACCAAGGACCTTGGCCCACATTTCTACCCTAGTCAGTCAGTGTATTTGTGCCAGACAGGTAAAGCAATGCAATGGGAAGTCTTTGTGCACCCACAGCATAGGCGAGCCCAAGGAACTCAAGCATGGTATTACACATGAGGAAATCAGAGCGCCCAAACATGGCAGAGTTTCACCCTGCGAAGGGCCTCGACCTACTTTTCTGCCCTAGTCAGTCAGTGTATTAGTGTCGGACAGGTAAAACACCGCTATGGGAAGTCTTTGTGCACCCACAGCATAGGCGAGCCGAAGGAACCCAAGGAAAGTATTAAACATGAAGCAATTACAGTGCCCAAACATGGCAGACTTTCACTCCGCCGAGGACCTCGGCCTCTGCACACACCCTCAGTAATCGTGGGCATAAAGTGGACTCCGATGCTAGTACAGCAGTGAAGGTCTCATTAAATCAGTTATGTTTGCTTTCACTGCTCCAAAGACTGCATTAACCAGGAAGACATTCCGCAGGCCCAACCTGGCGCAGTTGCAGTTCCCCCAGGACATAAGCCTCTGCCCACACCCTCAGCAATCGCGGGCATGAAGCGGACTCCGATGCTAGTACAGCTGTGAAGGTCTCATTAAATCAGTTACGTTTGCTTTTACCGCTCCAAAGACTGCATTAACCAGGAACAAGTTCCACAGGCCCAACCTGGCGCAGTTGCATTTCCCCCAGGACATAGGCCTCTGCCCACACCCTTAGCAATTGCGGACATAAAGCGGACACCGATGCTAGCACAGCTGTGAACGTCTTATGAATGCAGTAACGCTCCTCTTCTTTGGCCCAAACCAGTGCCGCGGATAACTGTGGTAACACGAGAGAAAATACATGTTGCCTAGTGCTGATCCCCTGACCCCAAGCTGGAGGAGGAGGTGGCCTTACAAGGCCAAGAAACCATGACCATGACCCGCTATAGTCTGTGTGGGAAGTATGTGAGCGGGCCCTGGGTCAGGCTCGGTGGCAGCAAACACCTTGTGTGGCCCAAGGTGCCGCGAGTGACATAGCAATGGGGAAGCCATGTGTCCACACACTATTCATTCTGTGTAGGTGTCGAATACCTCATCGACAACGCAAGGAGAAAGCCATCTGCACTCTGCACCCTACCCAAGTCAGTCAGTGTCTTTATGCCAGACAGGTAAAACATTGCGATGGGAAGTCTGTGTGCACCCACAGCGTAGGCGAGCCGAAGGAACCCAAAGACAGTAATAAACATGAAGAAATGATAGTGCCCAAACATGGCAGACTTTCACTGCGCAGAGGACATAGGCCTTTGCCCACACCCTCAGCAATCGCGGGCATAGAGCGGACTCCGATGCTAGTACAGCTGTGAACGTCTCTCTTCTTTGGCCCAAACCAGTATCTCAGATAACTGTGGTAACACGAGAGAAAATACATGATGCCCAGTGCTGATCCCTTGACCCCAAGCAGGAGGAGGAGGTGGCATTACAAGGCCAAGAAAAAATGACCAGGACCCGCAGTAGCCTGTGTGGGAATTATGTGAGCGGGCCCTTGGTCAGGCTCGGTCCCAGCAAACACCTTGTGTAACCCAAGGTGCCGCGAGTAACATAGCAATGGGAAATCCATGTGTCCTAACACAGGTAGCTCAGCACTGCAAGGGGAAGTCTTTGAGTTCCTTGGGCTTGCCTATGCTGTCGGTGCACAAAGATGGTATTACACAGGAAGAAATCAGAGTGCCCAACCATGTGAGAGTTTCACCCTGCCAGGGACCTTGGCCTCGGCCCACATTTCTGGCCTAGTCAGTCAGTGTATTATTTGTGCCAGATAGGTAAAACACAGCGATGCACCCATAGTATAGACAGACCCCAGTAACATTCCTGTAGCAAAGGTATAAACAGACCCCAGTAACATTTCTGTTGTAAAAGTATAGGCAGACCCCAGTAACATTTCTGTAGCACAAGTATAGGCAGACCCCAGTAACATTTCTGTACCAGCAGTATAGGCAGACCCCAGTAACATTTCTGTAGCAAGAGTATAGACGAACCCCTGAAACATTGGTGTACCAGTAGTGTAGGCGAAGTCCGGAAAAATTAGTTAGATAACAGTATAGGTGAGGGCCAGAAAAATTAGTGCACCAAGAGTACAAGTGCACCCCTGCAAAATTGCTCAACCGAGAGGGCAGGTGAAACCCAGAAATATTTTTTAAAGATACAGCTCGCTGTTGCTTAATTTGCAACAAAGCCTGGAGGCAGCCCTGTGAGAAAAATTGGTTTCTGGTAAAGTATCAATACTTTTGAAACTTTGAAAAATTGTAAAAAAATTGTAGGCAGAGCCTTTTGGGCCGCAGAAAAATTGGCAGTTCAGTGTGATGACATGTTGTTTCAGGAGGAGGAGGACTAATATCCGAGAGTGATTGAGAAAGCTAATTCTCCCTTTTTTCCCGGTGATAGAGAATGCTTATTTATCCGGGTGCAGCAAAAAGAATCCTTAGGTACCGCTGCTTCCGCCGGTGGAGAAGAGAAGTCTGGGGAAATCCAGGCTTTGTTCATCTTTATGAGTGTAAGCATGTCAGCACTGGCAATTGACAGGTGGGTACGCTTATCCGTGATGATTCCCCCAGCCGCACTAAACACCCTCTCTGACAAGACGCTAGCGACAGGGCAAGCCAGCACCTCCAGGGCGTACAGGGCAAGTTTGTGCCACGTGTCCAGCCTTGACACCCAACAGTTGTATGGAGCAGAGGCATCACGGAGGATGATGGTACGATCGGCTACGTACTCCCTCACCATCATTTTACAGAGCTCCCTCCGATTCAGCCTTGTCTAGGGAGTGGTGACACGGTCTTGCTGAGGAGCCATAAAGCTGGAAAAGGCCTTAGAGAGTGTTCCCCTGCCTGCGCTGGACATGCTGCCTGATCCCCGCGCCTCCCCTGCTACTTGGCCCTGGGAACTACGCCTTCTGCCACTAGCGCTGTCAGATGGGAAGTTTAGCATCACTTTTTCCACCAGGGCCCTGTGGTATTGCATCACTCTTGTACCCCTTTCCTCTTTGGGAATGAGAGTGGAAAGGTTCTCATTATACCGTGGCTCGAGAAGGGTGTACACCCAGTAATCCGTGTTGGCCAGAATGCGTCTAACGCGAGGGTCACGAGAAAGGCAGCCTAACATGAAGTCAGCCATGTGTGCCAGGGTACCAGTACACAAGACATGGCTGTCCTCACTAGGAAGATGACTTTCAGGATCCATCTCCTCCTCCACAGCCCATACATGCTGAACAGATGAGAGGCAAGCAGCATGGGTACCCTCTGCAGCGTGCCCAGCTGTCTCTTCCCCCTCCTCCTGCTCCTCCCCCTCCTCCTCCTCCTCCAAAATGCGCTGAGATATAGACATGAGGGTGGTCTGGCTATCAAGCGACATACTGGCATCCCCCATCTCCTGTTCCAACCGCAAAGTGAACTTCTCAGCAGGCATAGCAGCGGGATGGTAACGCTAATGATTGCAGCATTGCCGCTGACCATCTGGGTAGACTCCTCAAAGTTTCGGAGGACCTGGCAGATGTCTGCCATCCAGGCCCACTCCTCGGTAAAGAGTTGGGGAGGCTGACTACCACTACGACGCCCATGTTGCAGCTGGTATTCCACTATTGCACTACGCTGCTCATACAGCCTGGCCAACATGTGCAGCGTAGAATTCCACCGTGTGGGCACGATGCACAGCAGTCGATGCTCTGGCAGATTAAACCGATGTTGCAGGGTCCTCAGGGTGGCAGCGTCCGTGGTGGACTTGCGAAAATGTGCGCCGTGACACGGCGCACCTTGCTGAGCAGGTCAGACAAGTGAGGGTAGTTTTTCAGAAACTGCTAAACCACCAGATTGAAGACGTGGGCCAGGCATGGCACGTGCGTGAGGCTGCCGAGCTGCCACCAGATTACGGCCGTTGTCACACACGACCATGCCCGGTTGGAGGCACAGCGGTCTGCTCTGTCAGACCCTGCAACAGTCTGGGGGCTAAGTGCCTCTTGTCACCTAAGCTGATTAGTTTCAGCACAGCCTGCTGACGCTTGTCCACCGCTATGCTGCCGCGCCGTGCCACACCGACTGCTGGTGACGTGCTCACACTTCCTAATTGAGAGGTAGAGGTTGCGTAGGAGGAGGAGGAGGAGGGGGAGGGTTTAGAGGAGGTGGCATAAACCGCTGCAGATACCAGCACTGAGGTAGGACCCGCTATTATGGGTGTGGGTAGGACGTGAGCGGTCCCAGGCTCTGACTCGGTCCCAGCCTCCACTAAATTCACCCAATGTGCCGTCAGGGAGATATAGTGGCCCTGCCCGCCTGTACATGTCCGTGTGTAAGTGACCTTCCCAGTAACCGCATTGGTGAGGGCGCCTATAATGTTGCGGGAGACGTGCTGGTGTAGGGCGAGTACGGCACACTGGTAAAAATAGTGGCGACTGGGGACCGAGTAGTGCGGGACCGCAGCCGCCATCATGTTTTTGAAAGCCTCCATTTCCACAACCCTATACGGCAGCATATACAGGCTGATTAATTTGGCAATGTGCATGTTTAAAGCTTGAGCGTGCGGGTGCGTGGCGGCGTATTTGCACTTTCGCTCCAACGCTTGCGCTAGTGACAGCTGAACGCTGCGCTGAGAGACATTGCTGGATGGAGTGGAGGACAGCAGAGGTGAGGGTGTGGGTGCAGGCCGGGAGGCGCTCGTGCCTGTGTCCTGGGAGGGGGATTGGATCTGTGTGGCAGGCTGGGGCACAGGGAAGAGGCAGTGGTGTGACCCGGAGGCGGTGAACGGCCTTTGTCCCACCTTGTGGGGTGCTTGGCCATCATATGCCTGCGCATGCTGGTGCTAGTGAGGCTGGTAGTGGTGGCTCCCCGGCTGGTCTTGGTGCGACACAGGTTGCACACCAGTGTTCGTCGGTCGTCCGCGCTCTCACTGAAAAACATCCACACCTTTGAACACCTAGCCCTCTGCACGGAGGCTTGCCACGAGGGGGTGCTTTGGGAAACAGTTGGGGGATTCTTCGCTCTGGCCCTGCCTCTACCCCTGGCCACCCCACTGCCTCTTCCAACCTGCCCTGCTGCTGCACTTGCCTCCCCCTCTGAAGACCTGCCCTCAGTTGGCTTATCACACCAGGTGGGGTCAGTCACCTCATCGTCCTGCTGCTCTTCCTCCGAATCCTCGGTGCGCTCCTCCTGGACTTACTGCCCTTACTACTACCTCACTGACAGACAACTGTGTCTCATCATCCTCACCCACTGAAAGCTCTTGAGACAGTTGCCGGAAGTCCCCAGCCTCATCACCCGGACCCCGGGAACTTTCCAAAGGTTGGGCATCGGTCACGATAAACTCCACAGGTGGGAGAGGAACCATTTTTTCCCAATGAAGACAGGGGCCCCGAGAACAGTTCCTGTTGCATGTCCGCGTCCTCGACACTTACCCCTATTCCTCATCATGGCAGATTAAGAATAGAGCAGGGCCCAAATAAATTACCCCTCTGTAAAGCGCTGACAACTGTGGCTAATTCACCGCACACAGAGACTTGTAGGTAGCGGCGGCTCTATGCTGTGACTTGTGTCTTGCGCTGATACCTATGGGTAATTTACCGCTCGCAGAGACTTGTAGATAATAGAGGCTGTGTGGAGTGGGAGAAGACTCTAAAGCCAGTGGATAGTGCTGGTAACTGCGGCGATCTCAACCCCACCAAGGAAAGGGTATTGTAAGACGCTCTGCACAGCGGCAGAGCTGAAATACTCTGCAGTGGCCCCGGTAATATTACAGTACTGTTTAGTGGTGAGACCGCTGTCTAATGCACTGCAGACACAGAACGGTATAAACGAGGTAGTTCGCAGCAGGCTAGGAGATGTTAGAGAGGAGTTTCACGGTGAGAGCTGGTTGTACGGCACTGCAGCCTGAAAAAACTATTACTGACAGGCTGCGAACAGGCCTAGATGCGTAATACAAAAATGGAAGCACTACTACTCCCAGCAGGCCCCAACTAAAATGCACACGGTCAGATGTGGCCCAGCGAAGGAGCTTTGCGGTTTTTGCACGGAGGATACGGACTGTATAGTGTATATAACTTTCCTTATAGAAGTGGCTGTGCCCCAACACTCTGTCTAATTCACTGCAAACACAGAACGGTATAAATGAGGTAGTTCGCAGCCGGCTAGGAATTATTTCTGTGCACTTTCACGGTGAGAGCGGTATTGTACGGCACTGCAGCCAGAAAAAAGTATTACTGAAAGGCTGCAAACAGGCCTCGCTGCGTAATACAAAAAATGGAAGCACTACTACTCCCAGCAGGCCCCAAGTAAAATGCACACAGTCAGATGTAGCCCTAAGAAGGACTGTTGGGGCTCTTGACTACAGGATCCTACACTAACACTTTCCCTGTATCAGCAGCAGCACTTTCCCTAACCTCTCCCAGCATGCGTCTGAGGCGAGCCGCGGGTGGGACCGCTTTAAGTACTCCGCGGTCACTTGATCTCGCCAGCCACTCACTGCTGTGGGGTGGGATAGGGCTGGCACGTCACAGGAGGATGTGGTAATGCCTTCCCTGCATGTCTATTGGCCAGAAAATGGCGCTAAACATGCGGGGAAGGAAATGGAATTGACTCGAGTACCGCGTGGTGTTCGTCTCGAGTAACGAGCATCTCGAGTACCCTAATACTCGAACAAGCATCAAGCTCAGACCAGTGTGCTCGCTCATCTCTAAACAAGAGTCCATTAGTGCCAAGCTCTTCCGATTCCGTAGTACAGCCGGTTGTTGTATTCCTATGGCTTGCTATCGTAAGGCTTGCGACCTCTAAGTCTTCTGGGGTGCTGTGCTTCTCAGAACAGTCCCTGGACGGCCACCGCGGTCCTCATAAAATCCTGCGGGCGATTGTCCCTGTCAGTCTCAAAGATGAAAGAAAAGCTCTTGTCACGGTATTCCACTTTGTACGGCCACCGGTGCTCCGGTAAACTCCGCTTAACCTCATGATTGTCCCGATGGAGGAGGATCCATGGTGGGTATTTGTAAGCCACAGACCCCGTGTGGGTACGGTAAAGTTTTATTGCCTCGTCTCTCCTTCTGGTAGGGGCAACGTCGGCAGAGGGGTTTCTTTGCCCCAATTTCCAGCCAGCGGGTGTACAACAGCGGGCAGTTTCTCCACTGAAGCGACAACTTCTGCAGTCCTAGGGTCCGGCAATCGGCTGAGCTCCTCTGTTCTTTTGTATTCAGCCATTTCTTCTAGGGTTGCAGGTGAGATAAATGGTAACCAGTCCATTACCTCCTTCTCATCCCTGAAATAAAATTGGGCTTTGGGTGGCAGGTAGCCCGCAGGTATTCCTCTCATCCTGGTAGTAACCAGGACTCCAGTAGGGATTCTCTCGCTGGTCTGTCCAGAACTTTCTGGTTGCTCACTCCCCACAACTTCTAGCTCCTCCTCCTCTGGGCGGTTCCCAGCGCTCTCCTGATGCTGCTCCGCAGTTGGGGTGTGCCCCCCCTACTTTTTCTATAGCAATGGTGGGAATTTTGTGGTGGGAGATTTTAGTGGGCTTTAGTAGATGATGAAGATGGCTGAGCGCCATCTTGAAAGTCCATATAGTCATCAGTGGTTTCCATCAGAACATGCAAGTCTGGCGACTCCACTTTGTCTAACAACACTATACAGCCATTTCCCATTCTGTAGCGCATACAATTTAGGTTGCCAGGAAGGTTGCTTACTTTTCTTCTGCATCTCGCAGGCGGCAATACTTTGTCCTTTCAATTCTTTAAAAACAATCCCAGACGATGGCCATATACTGACTGACTCAGGAGGGCAGAGAGCTGCATCGCTCCCCATGCAGGTGGCAGACTGCCAAATGAGGGAGACAATTACACCTGTGCAGGACACCGATGAGACGGCCGCTCACACAGCCTCTTAATATAGAGGGGGTGGCTGCTTGGTGTACACTCCACACAGAGCAGATACAAAGTGGCAGACCTTCTGATACATGTAGTCCACCATGCAGACCAGCAACCTATTAATGACGCTATAATAGTTCAGCGGGTGGCCCTGCATATCCATCAGTGAACCACATTGGTACTGCCACCCTGGGCTCCCCCTGGAGTCTTAAAGCCACACTGCATGTGAATAATAGATAAATGCAATAATTAGTTGGATTTTGGCCGTTTTCTGTGATTGTTTTTATATTTCCCCTTCTGTGATGTATTTTCAATTCTTTAGGCTCAGCAGACCTGCAACCTTGTCCTTTTCCTCTTTTAAGGCTCAGAGGGTGGGAGGGATCTTGTTCTTGAATTTTGGAAGGCTCAGAGGGCTTGATGCTGGAGGCAAAATCCACTTTGCTTTTTGCAAGGCACGGAGGTCCAATCTCGCCCGTGACCGTTACTGGCATAGGCATTAATTCTTTTCCTGCAACCAAGGTGTGGAAGTATCATCCAATCTATGCAAATCTTCTTTTGGTGTGAAGGTATCATCATGTTCGTGACGCCAAAGCTCCACCCTGCAGCGTACAAAAAGCAGGCCCTCAGCTAAGAGGACAGCGGGTAGAGTAATACCTTGTCACAGGGCTCTACCGTCTCCTCCTTAAGGGTTGCACAGGACCTGACCTCGTTACCAACAGGGGAGATCACAAATTAGTAACCAACGTTACCTATAGTCCTGTTTGTCACTCGTGACGCCAACATTCCATCCTCAGTGGTGGATCTCTCAGATGAAATAACGTAGAGTAAAGTAGTCCACACACACAGAGTGTCTTTTCTGGACATGAACCGGGAATGTTTGGTCCTGTCCATTCATTTAAACGCTTGTAGCAAACAATAAACTGTTCTTACAGTGGTGAAGCAGTGAGGATTCACGGGGCATTTGTACATCCACAGTCACAGTTATCTGTAGGAACTCTCTCTCCCAGTAACTCTCTCTCTATTGTTCCTCACTTGGTCCTCTCTGGCTGTTTCTCTCTCTCCAGATGCACACGGCTCTTGCGTGACTTTTCCCTTGTCCGGGCTCATACACTCTTTGCAGCTAGTGGCTTTGGGTGAGTATCTGGAATGGCTAGGCCCAAGCAGGGACAGCCGATCACCTTTCAGCCTCCTCCACGTCTCACTCCTCTCATTAACTCTGGACTCTACAACTCCAACTGGGACTGGAACCACTCGAACTACCGGGCTCACACCTGACCACTCTTTTATATCACACTCAGGACAAAACGATACATTTTCCAGACATGACCAGATATAAAACCTTTTGTGTCTGCAAACTGTAATACACATAAACCTGATTATTACACATACAACAGTGTACAAGACAAACATAAAACATATTCTGAGATGTTGGAGGGGACCCCAAACCCTGGGCCACTATAGTAGCAGTGCAACGATACCTAGCTCTCCTATTGGGGCTCAGCAAGGGTTCTGGATGGAGCGTCAGCCTCACCATTTCTTGAACCAGGCTGATCGGAGATAAGAGTGAATCTAGAGAAGAAGAGGATGGCATGCTTGTCCCACAGAACATCTTCTAGATGTCTGTGGTCAGTACGCAGAGTGACAAGACAGTCGGCTCCTTCCAGAAGACGTCTCCGTCCAGGGAAGGCTACCTTGATGGCCTCTATTTCCAATATTGCAGTTTCTTTCTGTGGGTGATGTATGTGGTGGGGGCGGGTGGGGGGTGGGTGAGTTGTGTCACCTCTCCAAGTCGTTGTGGTGGGATCACAGCATCCAGCGTATCCTCTTCTACAGTAAAAGGTAGTCTGGGGTTCGGATGCAGCAGTAGGGGTGGAGCAGTGAAAAGAGTCTTAAGTTTCTCAGATGTAGCCGGCGCCTTCGGTGACCACGGGTTGGTGAGATCTTACCAGAAAAGTCTGCAATGGACTTTTCATGGTGACGTCCTACATGTATGTTGGATGAGCGCAGGGTTTGTATAGCTCAGGAGCCGAGCGCACTCCATACATGGTGGCTGTCAGCTGCCGTGATCAGAGAGAAATCCAGTCGCAGCTATTAACCACTTAGATGCCACTGTCAATTCTAACAGCAGAATTTAAATGGCCCACGAGAGGACAGAGGGTCTGTCACCAACAGATGGGGAGCAGCTACTTGTATGTTATGGAGTCTGCTGAGTCCTCAGGGCAGCCATGGATGGTAACCTATTGAGCCTTGCCTTTGGTCTGTCAGAATACAGTATACTGCAGTACTGAAGTATTGCAATATTATATGTAAGTGATGAAACAAGCGCTACTTCAGGCTCTCTGTAGGTGATTATAAAATAAGTATCAAGTTTCATTATTACAAACAATAAAACTCTTTCCTTGTTTTTACTGAAAAAAGTCCAAGCAAAAAAATAAGCATTTTTGCTCCCACCAACTCAATGAAAGTCCGATCTATGAAAACAGCTGATTTATGCTGTGAGAAGACAATGCACAATGCTAGAAATGGGGTTTTTTCACCTCCTACCCAAGAAAAATATTCTAAAGAGCGATCAAAATGGTCAGACTGCCCCCCCAAAAATGAGCGGCCGCACGGCGCCTCGCCGGAGGATGTTTTTGTCACAATGTCTTCTTTATTAGTTTTTAAAAAAAATATATTATGTTTTTTTAAAGTAGGAAAACATAAAAAAACTATTAATTTGGGATCGCTGGAGTCGCGCCGACCTGCGGAACAAACATCTAATCTTGGCTGCGCTGTGTGCGCTTTACCCCCCCCCCCCCCCCGATGGAGCAACTTCACCTTCCCATTTTAACCCACTTAGAAACCTCTAAAAGTTTTTCCTACGTTGTTAAATGGTCTCAGTGAAACATTCGAGTCATCCTGCGAGAGACGAGCGGCGCCGCCACGTGTCCCATCCGGGTCCTGTAATTGGGGTGACGCACGGCATAGAGATAGCATCATCTTCACCCCGACTATGGCATCCCCTCGCTCTCAGACATGTTGGCGCCCCGCAGATAGCGAGCCCTCGTACACAGAGAACATCATGGCCTTGGAGGGCGGGGACAAAGAAGCACCTAAACCTGCCTGTGCCTGAAGGGGTTACTGCGCGGCGGAGGGCCGGCAGACGTGTGATCGCAGCCATCAATCAGCTTGCCGCTAATCACAGCGCACATTATGTAACAAATGAGCCCCTGTTGTGTGACTGAACGCTCGGGCGGAGGAGCCGCGGTGACACATGATGAATTCATTGTCCCAGCCGGCGGCGGCCGGGTAACTGATGATCAGTCGCTGCCAGTCTGAGGTCGTCTACATCTTATTCGCACACACGGCGATCGCGGCGCGCCGCTGCTGCGGATCCACGGTGAGTGGCAGTAATTATGGATCAGGTTCTGTCATTTGACATCTTTGCCCGGGGCGATGTGTACGGAGGAGCGTAACGAGGGGCGACGCGTCCTGTCATGGCCGTTCTCCCAGGCTATAGAGCTGGCCTAATTAGCTTCTATTAAGACTCAGCGAGTAATCAGCGTTCGCCAGGCGAATATCACTGCGCACAATAAGCCCCCCGGGGGAATATTAGCCAGATATTGGACCACCGACTCCCCAGGTACGGTCCACTCCGCCTCATGGATTGGCTCCTCCACCGCTGAGCCGCTTACAGTCCGGAGGTCTGGTTGATCAGCGTCGGCCTTCGGAAAGATGGCTCCCTGCACGGCCGCGTTTTTTAGCAGCCCCATCGTAAGAAAAAAAGAAAATCTAATTTGCAGTGGTAGGCAGACTGACCAAGCTCATAACATGACTACAGCACCAGACCTGTATTCCGTATATACATACTGTACCAGAACCAAGCATACTACATAGATACAATACCAGAACCAAGCCCATAATATATATACAGCACCAGAACTAAGCTCACTACATAAATGGAGCACCGGAACCAAGCTCATAACAGGAATACAGCACCAAAACTATGTTCAGTACATGAGTACTGCACCACAACCAAGCTTAGTACATAGATTCGGCACCAGAACTAAGCTCATACCAGAAATACAGCACCAGAACCAAGCTAGTAATATGAATACTGCACAAACCAGCTTCAGTACATAGATACAATACAGAAGTAAGTTCGGTACATACATACAGCACCAGAACCAAGCTCATAACATACAGTTGCAGAACTAAGCAATGGTGTTGAAGGGGCACTGGTTGGCTGATAGCGGCACCTTGGAACATCAGGAAACCTAGCCGGGAGGAGGATGCTTTAAGTAGCTCCACAAGACACTGCTGCCTGAAGACCAGTCATCTGGCCAAGCAGAACTAAGGGGGGGTGATCGCTGTAACCTACATGCACCTGGTGCTCCCCATTAAAGATGGTGGGCAGCTCCTATATGCCACACACGTCATACAAAGCTAGGGCCAGTCAGGACTATGATCAACGCCAAGCAGCAGCTGGAGAGGGGTAAAGCCATCAGCATTGGACCCCAGGACAGGGAAGCCACAACTTCTGGAGGAAGAGTCTTCACATCGGCCTGGGATGGATGGAAGCCAGAAGGTGTCCGGCTGGACGGCGCAGCGTAGGGGCCGGTAGAGGAGGCCATTGGCACCTCTTTCCGGTCTCTTCGGCAGACTCCTGTCTACTCTGCTCACATTTGCTTTCAGGTTGGTGTTTTGTTGCCCCGTCATAGAAGCAGTAATGGCTGCCGGGAAGAGATCTGTCCTGCGATGGAACCGTGCGTGGCCGGACTCGCCTCAACGACCTAATGGGGTCCGGCTTAGATTACCCCCTCTAGAATGTTCCTGGACAACGTAGTCAGCATGCTTCCTCCTCAGCTGCGGGGGAGCGGGTCTGTGAAGCCTTCAGTGCAGATGGCAGTCGGTGGCGCTGGACCTCCTGGTATGGCAGCCATATTGGAAGCAGGGGCGGACATACGACAGCAGCCTCGACCCTGCGCTCCGCCGCAGAAGACGTGATATTCCTCTTGTATTTCTCGTAGATTTTCTGACTGCAGTTTAGTTTTTGCGCCATTGGCGGCGTCCTCTGTCCCCCGCGGCGCTGGTGGAGACCTTCTTTCTATAGCTCCATGTTATTATCAAGGTAACGAGATAAACCCCGGGTGGAGTAATGGCTGCTCTCCATATCCTTCATGTCAATTACACCTGCGGCTCCTCGCTATTCCATTAGGCCGCGCACCTCAGAAGGCGCGGCGATGCTACGCTAACGTGTTTCGAGTGTTTGCTGCGCTCCCTTAATATCAGATTTCCCTTCTCGCAACTTAAATTATTTAGACGTAACTAAAAATCTCAGCGGCGCTGAACGGTTTAATGGCAAGAAGAAAACAATGGCGCCGCTGCTTGTGACACACTTCACGGCTAACAAGGAATAAAAGCGCCGCGAAGCGACACGAAATCTGTGCAATAATTCAGGGGGATTGTTTAATGGCGGCGGCAATAATGGCTCTGAGATTACGGCTGAGCCCACATCCATTGTCAGCCGCACGGCAATCCTTTGTTCGCCGCCGGCACGAGCCGCACGCGCTCCCCGCATTACCCGAGTCAACAATGTAATGGAAGCCGTCATTATCCGCTCCGTAAATGAGGGGATTGGGAACGCAGTTGTTTACGGCCATTACGAGCATCTCCGCGCATTGTGTCAGCCATTGTGTTCCTCCTGCCAGAACATTCCACTTCACATCAACGTGGAGACGCCGCGAACGGTCGGAAATGAGAACCTTAAGCGTTGCGCTCAAAGTCTGCAGGAATCCACAAACCTTACAGATTTTCAGTCTGGAGAGTCAAAAACACTTTCCCTTCTGAGGAAATAATGGGGTTAATCCAAAAACGTGACCCCTTATGGCGCAGCTAACCAGCGGCCCCTGCTGTGATCACAGTGTGACCCCTGGGGGAAAGGTCAGGGGTCACACCTGGATCCCAGCAGCCACCGCTGGACTGGAACTATAGACCTAGGTAAATGCTTGTGGTCCGCCTCAAGAACCGAGACCCCGTGGGAAGGAGCCTCACGCTCTTCTCACGCAGCTTGTACCTTTTTGGCCCCCAGGTCATCAGGTCCTTTTTAGTCATCTCTGCGGCACAGCTCCCAATGGCCACCACCACATGCTCTGTGGCCCGCTGCGTCTGCGGAGCTCCTGCATGCTACTGAGCGGCACACACTTCTGCGTCCGCGCCTCCCTGCTGCTCTGTGACTCATACGGTGCGTGCCCCGCAGCCGGCCCCCCATCATCCTTCCCCAGAGGTCTCTCCAGCATGATGCATCATTGGTCTCTATGGTTCCTATCACTAGTGCATGATGAAGAAAAGCAGCTACAAAGGAAAGTGCATTGTGGAGGGCCTGTGGGCCCCCTGGCTTAGGGGCCCTGCCGCCACTGCAACATAGTGACCCCTAGAGGACCGTCACTCCATCCGTTTACTATAAATCCCAGAGTCTCAGTCCTGCGGAGGCCGAAGTAAGAGGAGAGGTTCGCTACTTCCTCAACGCAGAACTACATGTCCCAGAATTCCCAGTCTTGTCTTTATATCCTACAGATGAGGTGCAGCAGACGCCCCTCTTCACGGGCGGGAGGGGCGAGGAGGCGACCGTCTGCCAGGCTGCTCTATGTATTCGCATGTCTATGGGCTCCGGGACGCACCTCTCAATGGAGGCCGTCTGCGGTAAGTAGTGCGGAATACGCAAAAATACAGTAAAATACGCAGACAGTCACACGAAAAAGCCTTCACAGCGAATAAACGTTGTACTGAGGCGCGCAATTGTGCATCTGCTGATTGATGCCGCCCCTAGGTAGGTGATTCCTGCGCAGCGTTACTGGCGCTCCTGCGGCAAGCCCCTTACATGTGTCACATCGGGGGGCTCCTCCGTGCGCCTGATGGAAACCCATGCTAGCTTCTGCTATAGTGTAAATGTGTGGCCCCGCCCCCTACCTATAGGCCCCGCCCCTGCCTGGAAGTGTGCTGCGGTCCGGCATAAACCTGCAAAAGATGCATGATAATTGTCCTAAGCGCTGCGCCGCATCCGAGGTGACGCATCAGGGGCCCCGCTCACACGCAGCGTCTCTGCATCACGAGCCGCACCATCAGGTGAATCGGGACTTGGATTCAGCTGCGACTACCAGATCTCCTCTCACCTCCAATTACTGAGTGCTGCCACCTTTCCCGGTGACGGCGTGCAGGTGAGATCAGCCGTGGATCCGCAGCCGTACGGCGCCGCTGGTGAATCCGCCTTTGATATGGAAATGCAGTGAATTTTGCGCAGATTTTCTGTTGTGGAAATCTGCAGCATTTCTGGGAGGTGTGAACAGCGGCGAACGCTGCGGCACGACCGCCATCATCTACCTGACAGGTACTAAACCTGTCCGCGCTCCGGCCGCCCGTAACCCTTCGTGTACCGCAGTGTATCCCGCACATAACGCCTCTATCTCTTGTTACATTTCAGGTCGCAGAGTTTTCCCTCCTCCCCGCAGTTTGCCGCTGTTTTCCGGATGAGCCCTAGCGGCGGCCGCCTCCGTTCTGCGCTGAATCTGCTTTTAATGTCCCAGAAATATGAAATCAGAAGCGATGTAAATTTACGGATCCGTTTCCATCATTTTCTTTTTGGATCTGGAGGATTTTATTTGTAACTTCAGTAAATCTCATGAAGCAGCAGACATTGGGAACCCGACGCCGCGGCCCGCACCCACCGCCGTCGCATCTGTCTTGTCTTCCGTCTTCATCTCATGTACGCCTCCCGTCCGGATCTGGAGCAGCTGTCCTCGGAGCGGCGGTGAGGGATGTCTGGGGCGTGCGCTCACAGCAGCGGCTCCGGCTCCATTTTTAACACTTAGGGCTCGGTGGCGACGGCCGCGCCACAAATCTATGACTTCCCCGGATCCGGCTGCTAAATTGAAGCGCAGATGAGGGCGATTTCTCTTCCTGATAATTCACTAATTCTTCGCAGGTCATTGAGCAGCGGCTCCGTAATGGAGAAATTTCACACTTTTCTCTTTTTTTGAGAAATGTTGCTTATCATTTGCAAATTAGGGCGACATGTGACACTTCTGGAACATTGGCTTAAAATAATCAGAGAAATGGGAAGCGAATGAACACTGAGCGCAATGACGCTCGCAGCCTGATCACCATTTATTTCCTGGGAGAAGCCATTGGCGCAGCGCTTACCGCCCCCACGCTTTATCTCTTTTTTATCTTTTTTTTAATTTTAGACCCGATGATTTTTATGATTCTGGAAAATGTATTTCTAAAAGGGTTGAACATTCTCCTCCCCACAACAGATTCCCTCGGGGCTTCATATACACCAGCGTCTCGGACAATGGGGAGGGCGAGGGGCACAGTGCCAGGGAACGCCCGATGCCCTTCTTTGTGTAGAGCCCCCTATCTGCAGACAGCGGTATTTGTAGGCTTTCTAGGGCAGGATGGGTATCTGGTCATGGGGGGGGGCACCCAGCCCCCAGTTACTGTTTACAACAATGTGAAAAGTTTTCTGACATGTTCCTGACGTTATTTATTGCACCAGGCCCTTTTCTTTCTGTAGGGTCCGCTATTTTCAGACAGTGGTATTTGTAGGTTTTCTAGGGCAGGATGTGTCATGAGGGGCGCCCAGTTACCATTAACATCAATGCCATTGGCACTAAGCTCATTTATTGCCCCTCCGTCTATGTACGCCCCAGTGATATTTGTAGAGTTTTCTAGGGCAGGATATATATGTGGCCAGCGGATTCCTCTGGTTCACGATATTGGGCACTACAGATGTGTATTATAAATAGGGAGAGTTCAGTGATTGTAATATCTATAACACCGCCATATAGCGCTGCCTGTCATATTACAGCCTGCAGGTCTATAAGACTCCCAACACCCCCAAGAAGAAGCATTACCCACAGTGCATAGGAGCAGCCCGGGGCTTGCAGATCAGACCTCCCCGATAAGCCCATCTGATAAAATCACTCGGCTCTCAGATAATTTGCTAATTATTAAGTATGAGAATACGTCCGCCCACGGGTAATACGGGTAGTTGGGGGTTATTTGCGGCTCCTGCACCTCCCTGCAATATGTTCCCCTGAGTGGTGTCTGTGTAATCAGTGCTTCGCTCACCAACTGTTCCCCACATCTGCCTCCCACTAATCTGTTCTGTAATCAATCATCGCCTCGTTGTAGGAAGTTTCATCCTTCACATATCCTACAGAAAAGGGGAAAGCAGAAGCTCTTCTGGAGGATTGTGGGGGGTGGTCATTGGGTAGCATTAGGGGGGTCACCGCGGGGCTCTGCAGGCGCTCGCTGTGCTGGCTCTTCCAGTCCAATACAGGTGAACAGTCAGAGAGGGCGAGCTGTGTCCCCCGACTACATGTGCCTGCATATGCGGAGAGCTCGTCACGTATGTAAATACATTGCAGGACGCCCGGCCATTAATCCGCTGTCATCTGCGTTTACATCCAGCAACTGCGGTGACACAAGGGACACAATAAATCAAAAGGTCGTACGTACCCAAAGGGGTACCAATAGAGACTGCAGCTCACCCCAGCGCAGGCGAGCCTCGCAGCGGCCCCCCATGGGAAGGCACAGGATGACGACGGTCAGGAGATGGCGACAGAAAGCAATTTTTAAGTGTTTTATTATTTTAAAGTAGAACAACATAAAAAATGCAATAAATTAGCTGCAGCCGTAACCGTGCCGACCGGCAGAACGAAGTTAGCGGTATTGTTACTGCGCCAAGAATGCCGTAAAAACAAAAAATGGTGCGATTGTGGAGTTTTGTTTTTTCATCCCAAATTACACCGTATCATTGAAAAATACAGCAAGTCCGTCATGAAGCGAGTCGGCGGGCGGCGATACTGCGGGCAATGAAAACGGCAGGGAGGAAAAAACAAAAACAGTGGCCACATCCACAAGGGGTTAATTGGACATTTATCGAGCCTTTGTAATTAATATCAATAGTTGTAATCCAGAAAGGAAATAATGAACCTAAAAATAGGAAATAAGAATAAAATCAGTAATAATTACAAATAAAACCGTCATAAATAATTGTAACAAGAGGAAAAGTATCATCATTACCAAAGTCAGCGATAACGAGGAGGAGGAGCCTTGTTACAATGTAACCGTTATGTGTTATATTATGTGTTATTATATTATATAGCAGTCTGCGCTGTTATTATTTGTTGTTATTCTGTGTTATGTTATATCAGTGTGTATTACTATATTATGTATCAGCCTGTGTTGTTATTATTTGTGTATTATCATATTATGTCAGTGTGTTAGATTGTGTATTATTATATATCGGTCCGTGTTGTTATTATATTGTATATTATTATATTCTGTATTATTATATTATGTATCAGTGTGTTATATTATGTGTTATTATATTATGTATCAGCCTGTGTTGTTATATTATGTGTTATTATATTATGTATCAGCCTGTGTTGTTATATTGTGTGTTATTATATATCGGTCTGTGTTGTTATTATTGTTATTCTGTATTATTATATTATGTATCAGTGTGTTATTATATTATGTATCAGTGTGTTATATTATGTGTTATATCATTGTGTTACTATATTATATAGCAGTCTGCGCTGTTATTATTTGTTGTTATTCTGTGTTATGTTATATCAGTGTGTTGTTATTATATTCTATACTATTATATTCTGTATTATCATATTAGGTATTAGTGTGTTATATTGTGTTATTATATTATGTATCAGTGTGTTATATTATGTGTTATTATATTATGTATCAGTGTGTTGTTATTATTTATTGTTAATTTGTATCTGATCCTGGAATTTAAATAAACAGTCCTTATTTCTTCCTGTAGACGCGGCTCCTGATTGCCCCCCCCCCCCCAGGTTTCACGTCTTCCTGCGCCACGAAACGCGTCGGCTGACTTAAAGCAGAGGAAATACAGAGGGGATTAAAGAAGAGACTATGGCTGGGGAGGGGCTGGTGTGACAGATTAATAAACACTTCTTCCTTGTTGCCCAAAGACAGTGAGATCGGCGGCGAGCGCTTTGAACTATTTCGGTTTCATGTCTCTGATAATTAAAGAGCAATGAGCTGCTCATTAGAGGCGAGAGAGTGATTAGCATTGTCCCTGTATTTCTTAATGGATCCCAGATACACATATGATTTGGGAATATCAAAGCATTTCTGTGTTATTTAGTGCAGTCGGAATTAGGAAAACACACAGAAAACCTTTAGTTTGAATTACAAGTGTTAATATATGCAGAAGCAAATGGATGGATCGCCTTTCTTCTCTCCTTGTATCTTAAATTTTTCATTACAAATTTCCAAGGCTTCAAAGTAACATCTCACAGTCAGTTCCTCTTTTTTCTCGTCTTGCATGACAAAGAACTGTCAAAAATCCTCGCCGTGTTTGCTAGTGTTTTCTTTCATTCTCTCATCTAAATGTCAAACAACTTAGCTTAAATAAAGGATAGCATTCTTCATCTGCTGCGTCTCAAAAGAAAAACAACACCCCAGACGGCGGCTGAAAGGCCCTAATTAATCCTTCTCATTGATTTTGTTTTAGTGTGATGTATTTTATGAAAAAAATATGAATCCAGAAGGCGCTCTCATTAAAATCATTAGCAGCTCGGTGTTAACTGAAAACAGCTTCGTCTTTGGTGTTCCTTGTGGCTTCCGAGAAGCCCTTCCACACGTACTGGTGCTCGCGTGCCGCCGCCGCCGAGGGACCGTGTCTGCTCCCTGGTGGGCAAGCGTCGTCTCTCAGATACCAGTGGAAGATAGGGGTTGTTGTTCCCCACCTCTACATGGAGCATGGGAGAGGCTGCACTAGTCTACCACCATGTGAAGGCGCATGAAGACCCCCAATGGCAGCATCGCTTCCTTGCTGCTTCCAGGCCCCATGCAGAATTTGTAGCCACAATCCTAATGTTGCAGAGGGGTCTTTGCTTCTTGTCACCACCCAGCATATATTATGACACAGCTGCCATATTGCCTTGCACTATAGAGGGTGTAGCGGGTGCAGTCACTCAGGGGCCCAACAGCCTGACTACCGCAGAAGAGGACAGCAGTACTATCAATGGGACATGTGGGGCTTCCCATGATGCCTCTGTTCTGTGGACAGACTCTAAGATCCAGATCCTACAGAAACAAGAAGAGCTCCGTTTTCAATTAGATAACTTATATATTATACCAATTTGTAACACTGAAAGCAGCAGATTAACAGGCACTCTGACAATCATCACACTAAGCTCCACCCCCAGCAGACTGACAGGCACTCTGACAATCATCACACTAAGCTCCACCCCCAGCAGATTAACAGGCACTCTGACAATCATCACACTAAGCTCCACCCCCAGCAGACTGACAGGCACTCTGACAATCATCACACTAAGCTCCACCCCCAGCAGACTGACAGGCACTCTGACAATCATCACACTAAGCTCCACCCCCCAGCAAACTGACAGGCACTCTGACAAGCACTGCACTAAGCTCCACCCCAAGCAAACTGACAGGTACTCTGACAATCATTGCACTAAGCTCCACCCCCAGCAGACTGACAGGCACTCTGACAATCATCGCAATAAGCTCCACCCCCAGCAGACTGACAGGCACTCTGACAATCATCGCACTAAGCTCCACCCCCAGCAGATTAACAGGCACTCTGACAATCATCACATTAAGCTCCACCCCCAGCAGACTGACAGGCACTCTGACAATCATTGCACCAAGCTCAGCCCCCAGCAAACTGACAGGCACTCTGACAATTATCGCAATAAGCTCCACCCCCAGCAGACTGAAAGGCACTCTGACAATCATCACACCAAGCTCCACCCCCAGCAGACTGACAGGCACTCTGACAATCATTGCTCTAAGCTCCACCCCCAGCAGACCAACAAACACTCTGACAATCATCGCACTAAGCTCCACCCCCAGCAAACTGACAGGCACTCTGACAATCATTGCACTAAGCTCCACCCCCAGCAGATTGACAGGAACTCTAACAACCATGCACCAAGCTCCACCCCCAGCAGACTGACAGGCACAGACAATCATCCCTCCTAGCTCCACCCCCAGCAGACTGAAAGGCACTCTGACAATCATCACACCAAGATCCACCCCCAGCAGACTGACAGGCACTCTGACAATCATCACACTAAGCTCCACCCCAAGCAGACTGACAGGCACTCTGACAATCATCACACTAAGCTCCACCCCAAGCAGACTGACAGGCACTCTGACAATCATCGCACCAAGCTCTACCCCCACCAGACTGACAGGCACTCTGACAATCACCACACTAAGCTCCACCCCCACCAAACAGACAGGCACTCTGACAATCATTGCACTAAGCTCCACCCCCAGCAGACTGACAGGCACTCTGACAATCATCACAATAAGCTCCACCCCCAGCAGACTGACATGCACTCTGACAATCATCACACCAAGCTCAACCCCCAGCAGACTGACAGGCACTCTGACAATCATCGCACCAAGCTCCACCCCCAGCAGACTGACAGGCACTCTGACAATCATCGCACTAAGCTCCACCCCCAGCAGACTGACAGGCACTCTGACAATCATCGCACTAAGCTCCACCCCCAGCAGACTGACAGGCACTCTGACAAGCAAAAGCACTAAGCTCCACCCCCAGCAGACTGACAGGCACTCTGACAAGCATGGCACCAAGCTCCACCCCCAGCAGATGGATAGGCACTCTGACAATCATCGCACTAAGCTCCACCCCCAGCAGACTGACAGGCACTCTGACAAGCACCGCACCAAGCTCTACCCCCAGCAGACTGACAGGCACTCTGACTATCATCACACTAAGCTCCACCCCCACCAAACTGACAGGCACTCTGACAATCATTGCACTAAGCTCCACCCCCAGCAGACTTACAGGCACTCTGACAACCATCACAATAAGCTCCACCCCCAGAAAACTGACAGGCACTCTGACAATCATCACACTAAGCTCCACCCCCAGAAGACTATCAGGCACTCTGACAATCATCACACTAAGCTCCACCCCCAGAAAACTGACAGGCACTCTGACAATCATCACACTAAGCTCCAACCCCAGCAAACTGACAGGCACTCTGACGATCATCACACTAAGCTCCACCCGCAGCAGACTGACAGGCACTCTGACAATCATCGGACCAAGCTCCACCCCCAGCGGACTGACCATCATTCTGACAATCATCGCACCAAGCTCCACCCCCAGCAGACTGACAGGCACTCTGACAATCATCAGACTAAGCTCCACCCCCAGCAAACTGACTGGCACTCTGACAATCATCGCACTAATCTGCACCCCCAGCAGATTACCAGGCACTCTGACTATCATCGCACTAAGCTCCACCCCCAGCAGACTGACAGGCACTCTGACAATCATCATACTAAGCTCCACCCCCAGCAAACTGAAAGGCACTCTGTCAATCATCACACTAAGCCCCACCCCCAGCAAACTAACAGGCACTCTGACAAGCATCGCACTAAGCTCCACCCCCAGCAGATTACCAGGCACTCTGACTATCATCGCACCAAGCTCCACCCCCAGCAGACTGACAGGCACTCTGACAATCATCGCACTAAGCTCCACCACCAGCAGACTGACAGGCACTCTGACAATCATCGCACTAAACTTGACCCGCAGCAGATTAACAGACACTCTGACAAGCATCACACTAAGCTCCACCCCCAGCAGACTGACAGGCACTCTGACAATCATCACACTAAGCTCCACCCCCAGCAGACTGACCGGCACTCTGACAATCATTGCACCAAGCTCCACCCCCAGCAGACTGACATGCACTCTGACAATCATTGCATCAAGCTCCACCCCCAGCAGACTGACAGGCACTCTGACAAAAATTGCACCAAGCTCCACCCCCAGCAGACTGACAGGCACTCTGACAATCATTGCATCAAGCTCCACCACCAGCAGACTGCCAGGCACTCTGACAATCTTCGCACTAAGCTCCACCCCCAGCAGAATAACAGGCACTCTAACAAGCATGGAACCAAGCTCCACCCCCAGCAGACTGACAGGCACTCTGACAATCATTGCACCAAGCTCCACCCCCAGCAGACTGACAGGCACTTTGACAGTCATCGCACCAAGCCCTACCCCCAGCAGACTGACAGGCACTCTGACAATCTTCGCACAAAGATCCACCCCCAGCAGAATGACAGGCACTCTGACAAGCACCACACTAAGCTCCACCCCCAGCAGACTGACAGGCACTCTGACAATCATCACATCAAGCTCCACCCCCAGCATACTGATAGGCACTCTGACAATCATCGCACTAAGCTCTACCCCCAGCAGACTGACAGGCACTCTGACAATCATTGCACCAAGCTCCACCCCCAGCAGACTGACTGGCACTCTGACAAGCACTGCACTAAGCTCCACCCCGAGCAGACTGACAGGCACTCTGACAAGCACTGCACTAAGCTCCACCCCCAGCAGACTGACAGGCACTCTGACAAGTACCGCACCAAGCTCCACCCCCAGCAGACGGATAGGCACTCTGACAATCATCGCACCAAGCTCCACCCCCAGCAGACTAACAGGCACTCTGACAATCATCGTACTAAGCTCCACCCCCAGCAGACTGACAGGCACTCTGACAATCATTGCATCAAGCTCTACCCCCAGCATACTGATAGGCACTCTGACAACTATTGCACCAAGCTCCACCCCCAGCAGACTTACAGGCACTCTGACAATCATCACACTAAGCTCCACCCCCAGAAAACTGACAGGCACTCAGACAATCATCTCACCAAGCTCCACCCCCAGCAGACTGACAGGAACTCTGACAATCACACTAAGCTCCACCCCGAGCAGACTGACAGGCACTCTGACAAGTACCGCACCAAGCTCCACCCCCAGCAGACTGACAGGCACTCTGAGAAGCACCGCACCAAGCTCCACCCCCAGCAGACTGACAGGCACTGTGACAAGCACCGCACCAAGCTCCACCCCCAGCAGACTGACAGGCACTCTGAGAAGCACCGCACTAAGCTCCACCCCCAGCAGACTGACAGGCACTCTGACAAGCACCGCACTAAGCTCCACCCCCAGCAGACTGACAGGCACTCTGACAATCATCACATTAAGCTCCACCCCCAGCAGACTGACAGGCACTCTGACAAGCACCGCACTAAGCTCCACCCCCAGCAGACTGACAGGCACTCTAAATGTGGTGTACATATCCCACCTCCCATAATGCGCCTAGAAGTGGAGATGTGCCTATAGGAAAGGTCCTCTGCTAGCACATCATCAGTGACTTGGACAAGTAGGCGGGGCATGATAAAGGCAGTGAATAGTGCTGCTTTCCCTGCAGCAGTCGTGATACGGCAGAGAGGAGTAGCAGAAGTGACAGCAGCGCCATGTGTGGTTGCGTTCCTCGGCCTGGGACCAGTGAAAGAGCCAAAGAAGCAAGACATAAGTGCAAACCAGCCAGAGGCCGACCTCGTGAATGAGGATGAAGGTCCGGCCCGGTGTGCTGCAGAGCAGCGCCCTCCGGAGAGACCTACGTAAGATGGTGGGGGTGCCGTGAGACACGAGAGATAAGTGAGTGCCAGCACTGTGCCCACAATGATAAGACAGCTGCAGCGGGCATCGGCTGCACGGAGGTCAGCACGCAGGATACGGAGCCGGTCCGTGGAAATAATGTGTCGCAGTAATGTTTTGCTTCTGTTGCACGGACTGTCCCCTCGCCTCCGGCGGACCACCGCCGCGCCGTCCGTGCGTCCCACCTTACGAGTACATATACAATAAATGTCTGATCTTCACGAAGAACATCAGAAGTGCAGAACTTCTCAGATCCTCCTCCGTGCGAGGAGGTAATGCGGCACCCGCGCCGTTACCACGGGGATATTCACGGATGTTCGCCGTCCGTCGCTCACACACTTATTTTGTTACATTATCTCGGATCCTTGTATGCATTCCATTGGTAATTGATCTTTCCAGTCATGTGACTCTCGGAGGCCGCGCCGGCCCATAAGTGCATCGCACGCCGCGCCGTATATGGCGGATTATTAATAGCTGATGAGTGACGCCTGCGTTAGGAGAAAATACAATTTAGCATCTGATGAATCTCCGGCCGCCATGATTGACACTTGTCTCCTCATTCTCTAATTGACCAATTAGGTATAATGCAGAGCAGCTGCTGCCCGCGCCAGGCGCCGCCTAGGATCTGTCCGTTACACTTCCCTGGGCGCCCGGCGGCCGCAGTGACCGGGAATCACAGGAACCGACTGGACTGACATTGTAGATTTGGGGACGGGTCTGTGTATTTACTGCCAAATTATTAACTGAATGGAATCTTTCTCCCTGCAGTCTTCCTAATCGCCAGTAATCTCGGTGCGGGTGTCAACAGCGGGGCGGGCGGCGACAGCGGGGCGGGCGGCAACAGCGGGGCGGGTGGCAACAGCGGGGCGGGCGGCGACAGCGGGGCGGGCGGCAACAGCGGTGGGGGCGGCAACAGCGGGGCGGGTGGCAACAGCGGGGCGGGCGGCGACAGTGGTGCGGGCGTCAACAGCGGGGCGGGTGGCAACAGCGGGGCGGGCGGCAACAGCGGTGCGGGTGGCAACAGTGGGGCAGGTGGCGACAGCGGTGCGGGCGTCAACAGCAGGGCGGGTGGCGACAGCGGTGCGGGCGTCAACAGCGGGGCGGGTGGAGACAGCGGTGGGCGGGCGGGGGGGGGGGGGGAGTCGGCGTATCAGGGGTTTAGGAAAGCCTTTTTTGAGTAATGAGAATCAGTTTTAGCTTAAAAAATGGTGTTAAATTGTTTTTGCCTCTTAGAGTTGGCGGTAGGAAAGATGGCGGTCCGTGTGAAGGAAATGTATGCCAGCCCCTCCCCCGTCGTAAGAAAAAATATATATGTCATCTGCCTGTATTCTGCTTGTATATAAAGCTGCAAGACAGAAGCATAATCACACAACAACAGCTTAATGAATAAATACTGTACCAGAACCAAGCACATAACATACATACCGTGCCGGAACCAAGCTCATAACATACATACGGCATCAGAACCAAGCTCATAATATATATACCACACCGGACCCAAGCACATAACATACATACCATACCGGACCCAAGCTCATAATATACATACCGTGCCGGAACTAAGCACATAACATACATACTGCACCGGAACCAAGCTCATAATATATATACCGCACCGGACCCAAGCACATAACATACATACCATACCGGACCCACGCTCATAACATACATACCGTGCCGGACCCAAGCTCATAACATACATACCATACCGGACCCACGCTCATAACATACATACCGCACCGGACCCAAGCTCATAACATACATACCGCACCGGAACCAAGCTCATAACATACATACCGCACCAGACCCAAGCTCATAATATACATACCGCACCGGAACCAAGCTCATAATATATATACCGCACCGGAACCAAGCTCATAATATACATACCGCACCGGAACCAAGCTCATAATATATATACTGCACCGGACCCAAGCTCATAACATAGATACCGCACCGGAACCAAGCTCATAACATATATACCGCAGTAGAATGACTCAGTGAATAATAACTGTACCAGAGCCAAGCTTAGTACATCAATGCAGCAGCAGAACTAAGCAATTGTGTTGCGGGGGTGCGGATGGGCTGACCGAGGCATCTCAGGACATCAGAGGGGAGGAGCTAGAACCAGGAGGAGGAGTCATGTAGCTCCACAAGACGTTGCTGCGCAGAGGGCGCCGGGGGGCGAGCAGCTTGGATGGTGCAGATGAAGAGCAGCACAACGGACTGATCTGCAGAAAAACCCTCATCAACGAGAAGAGTAATAATATTCAGCGTTAGTTTGGGGGTCGGAGCCCATGTGATCCAAGAGAACCAATGAGGACACAGAAAGTAGAGCCACAAAACGTACGAGAACAAAGAACTAAGAAGGAAAGATAGCGGCTGATTCTCCTTTGTTCTCGTCTTGTTTCTGTGTTTGATGGATCATTTCTGCTCCAGATCCGGGAATTCGTACAGAAGCGGAATCCTGGCCTTCACCCGCGGACAGGCGGCGGCACGTTGGGAGGGGCTGGCCCTACTTACTGATCCCAGCGCTGCCGTCTCGCGATTATTTCCTCCTGTAGAATTCATCAACTTTGACTTATTTGAATGATATTCGCAGGACTTTGCGCTTTATTATTCACATTCTTATCAAACTGCCTTTTTAGACATCGGAGTGAGTCTGCCGTGCGGTAATAACTCGTGGAAACCCGGCAAATTCCATCTTGATTGCTGCCTGTGTCGCCCCCTGTAGGAAACCGGTACATCTTAAAGGGCGGCTCCGGTGATGCAGCTCTCCCCCGTTATACCTAAGGGGGCTGGTGTTACCTGCTTAGTGATTCCCTCCTGTCTGAGACCCCCAGGCTCCTCCCCCTCAGATGGTCATGTAGTGGCCCAGAGTTATGGGGCCCCTCCATAATGTTAGGTGTTTGTCTCGTGCCTTTGTATTGTCAGTGTCTTCTATATTGTATGTATTTGTGATGTGTATTGCACCTCTGCAGCACTGAATGAGTTAATGTCTGGGTTATGTCTGAGAAATGTATCCTGTTGTAAGTCACGTGATCGTAATATATATATATATATATGTGTGTGTGTGTGTGCCTTGTTTACAAGAATTCCCAAGATGGAAGAGGCTGAGCGATGGCCTGATGTCGGCCCCCGGCCCAATTCACCCAGGCCCCCTTGATGCTAGTATGGAGTAGTAAGAGAGAGAGTGAGGAGCTGCCATGCAACGCTGAGCGGACCTCTGAATGTGAAGTATACCGGTAGAGCGCTGGAGAGAGGAGGAGAGCGTCCGGGAACAGGACACCCCTGATAACTGGGACTGTGGATTCTTCTGCCATCCTGTGAATCCTCCCCCTCACACACCTATCCGTTTGGCTGGCAGCTGTAATGTTCATGGACTGTTAAGGTTTTACTCAAGTACATGAGCTCTACCGACCGTTCCTGGTTTTGCTCAGAAAGTTTCCCCTGTATGTGTGGACTCCTTATTACAACTTTGGTATTCACCGTAGATGAAGGAACGGTGGCGTCACCCGTGACACCAAGACCTGTAAGGTAAACCGTGGATTGGGGTTTCCCTGTGAAACTCCCCCAGCTGTAACTTGGTTGGGTCCCAAGCTACCCCCAGGGGAGGAGATGAGAGCCACCATGACAAGGCCTTATCTACCCTGCTATCTCCCTGGCTGTGGGCCCGCTCTTCGGATCCTGCAGTCATGTGATCTCCTTCTGACCGACATCTACTTGGCTTGATGTTCTCTCAGACTAGTCAGTTTCTCAGTCAGCATGATGAACTGTACCACAGCAGCTCTTTACAGGGGTTTAAGGGGCTGACATTTTACACTGAGCATGCCCACAGGACACTGAATAATTGGCTGACACTCCAGGAAGTATGAGCTGCAGCGGCAGAGCGTTCAGGATACTACCCCAGCCGCCGGGACAGAGAACCTCTCGACAGCAATGAAGAGAGGGACATGCATGCGGCACACCTAGTAGATCTTTAGGACAGGCCATGCCCTTTTTATTCTAAGCCACGCCCCTTGTGTGCCCTTTAACGACCTCCCCACTGGATAGTGACCAAATCTTGGATGGTTGGCAGACGTGGAAGTAGTGCAGTGTAGTAAACCAGCAATTGGATGATCTTCACGTCCGTTTAAGGGGCGCAAAAAAAGGGAAATAACGCGTACATTTACGAAAAAATTCTTCCCTGCAGAACTCCTTTTTTTATGAAATAATGCAGATATTAGTTATATTAGTTATATTAGTTATCGCCGCGTCCATAAAGACCGGCGCTATAAATATATGACGTCTGTTGTACCGCAGGGGGACAAACAACACCAGAATCGCTATTCATCCGCCTCCCAGAAAACACAATAAAAAGTGACTATCAAGTCACCTGGAGACAAAAATGGTCCCAACGCCACCTGGCCCCGCCCACTGCGCCCATCAAACAACGAGCACGGGGCAGCACAAACAGCAGCTTCTCATTCCTCTCCTATGACACCATTTCTCTGAACACTTGATTCAGTACGCTGTGAGGATGCTGATGTCCCACCGGCGTCGTGTTTATTAGGAGCTCTGGATGTTTTATCATTTCACATTTAAATATTTCCCTTTAAGGCCTCATGTCCGCGGGGTTACAGTCCGTAGCGTTTCTCCCGCACTCGGATCTGCGCCCCATAGGGATGCATTGGACACCCGCAGGTAGCTAAAGGTCATTTTTCCCTTCAGGCATGGATCCGTGTGCGGGACAGAAATGGACATGCTCCATTTAGGTGCGGGTCTCCCGCGGGGACGGTTCCCGCAGACTTCTATTGAAGCCCATGGAAGCCGTCTGGAGCCGCGGGAGACCTGTACCAGAATTAAACTCACCTGTCCGGACGTTGCAGGTCTCCCTTCCATCGCAACCGGATCTTCTTTCTTCGGCCCGGCAGATGTGCCCAGCGCATGTGCGCGGCACGCTGCCGGCGTGCCGAGCACATCCGCCGGGCCGAAGAAAGAAGATCCGGCCGTGACGGAGGGGAGACCTGCAGCGTCCGGACAGGTGAGTTTATTCTGATTTTCAGGCCTCGTGTCTGCGGGGCAGGAGGGACCCGCTGCGGATTCTGCATGGGCCTGATTTTCCCCGTGGACATGAGGCCTGAGGCATTTTGGACACAATTAAGCACATGATATGAGGCAAGTGTATTGATTATTTAGAGGACGTGCGGGGTAACGGACAGCAACTCTCTGACGGCCAGGACAGTCGGCACTGATCTACGTTTACAGCTTTTGTGTTGATGTACTCGCTCAGGGCGATCGCGGTTTATGGACCAGCAGTGGTCCGCCATCATGTTCTTACCCCCTCGGCCTTGATATCTTCTCTCCATTGTACACAAGTCCTGATGGAAGCGTTCGCCCGGCTCATCACTAACATCCCCAAGGTTTTCTGGGAACTCATCGAGATGACTATTAAGGATATGCAGCTTAACACTCGTGTTCCATCCGAGTTCACGAAAGGCCACGAACATTTCTTCAACAAGTTCCTCAGAATTCTCAGCTCTTTTGTTACCAAGAACATTTTTAGTAACTCCTACAAAGTCATCCCTGCTGCCTGCTCCTCCCTGTTCATCTTCTTGACAAATCTCTAATCACATAAAGGAACACAAATTTGAGGACTGTTGAATAGAGATGAGCGAACGTACTCGTCCGAGCTTGATACTCGTTCGAGTATTAGCGTGTTCGAGATGCTCGTTACTAGAGGCGAGCACCACGCGATGTTTGGGTTACTTTCACTTTCATCTCTGAGACGTTAGCGCGCTTTTCTGGCCAATAGAAAGACAGGGAAGGCATTACAACTTCCCCCTGCGACGTTCAAGCCCTATACCACCCCCCTGCAGTGAGTGGCTGGCGAGATCAGGTGTCACCCGAGTATATAAATCAGCCCCTCCCGCGGCTCGCCACAGATGCATTCTGACAGAGATCAGGGAAAGTGCTGCTGGTGCCGGAGCTGCTATAGGGAGAGTGTTAGGAGTTATTTTAGGCTTCAAGAACCCCAACGGTCCTTCTTGGGGCCACATCTAACCGTGTGCAGTAGTGTGGAGGCTGCTTTTTGCAGTGTTGCACATTTTTTTTTTGTATATCGGCCGTGCAGAGCATTGCGTCCTGCAGTAATTTTACATTGTCCAGGGCCACTAGTGGTGAGGCAGGGACAGAAGACATATTTAGTGTATATAGGCAGTGAGCCTTTCCAAAAACATTTGGGAAAAAAAATCTATTTGGGCTGCCTGTGACCGTCCTCAGTGTACTGGGTCTGTGCTGGGGGTAGTTGTCCTAATTCATACACAGCCGGCTAAGTGTTACAGCAGGCTTGCGCAAAATTCTTTCCTGCCTCTGCTGTGCGTTCCGTAAGCGAAGTCAGCCTCCAACCACAGGCCAATAAGCGGCACATTTAATTACAGCGTTCTGTTTCTGCACTACTGCTAATACACCATGCTGAGGGGTAGGGGTAGGCCTAGAGGACGTGGACGCGGGCGAGGATGCGGAGGCCCAAGTCAGGGTGTGGGCACAGGCCGAGCTCCTGATCCAGGTGTATCGTAGCCGACTGCTGCGGGATTAGGAGAGAGGCACGTTTCTGGCGTCCCCACATTCATCTCACAATTAATGGGTCCACGCAGTAGACCTTTATTAGAAAATGAGCAGTGTGAGCAGGTCCTGTCGTGGATGGCAGAAAGTGCATCTAGCAATCCATCGACCACCCAGAATTCTGCGCCGTCACTGCTGCAACTCTGAATCCTCTGGCTGCTGCTCCTCCTTCCTCCCAGCCTCCTCACTCCATTACAATGACACATTCTGAGGAGCAGGCAGACTCCCAGGAACTGCTCTCAGGTCCCTGCCCAGATTGGGCAGCAATGGTTCCTCTCCCACCGGAGGAGTTTGTCGCGACCGATGCCCAACCTTTGGAAAGTTCCCGGGGTCCGGGGGAAGAGGCTGGGGACTTCCGGCAACTGTCTCAAGAGCTTTCAGTGGGTGAGGAGGATGATGACGATGAGACACAGTTGTCTATCAGTGAGGTAGTAGTAATTGGAGTAAGTCCGAGGGAGGAGCACACAGAGGATTCGGAGGAAGAGCAGCAGGACGATGAGGTGACTGACCCCACCTGGTGTGCAACGCCTACACAGGACAGGTCTTCAGAGGGGGAGGCAAGTGCAGCAGCAGGGCAGGTTGGAAGAGGCAGTGCGGTGGCCAGGGGTAGAGGCAGGGCCAGACCGAATAATCCACCAACTGTTTCCCAAAGCGCCCCCTCGCGCCATGCCACCCTGCAGAGGCCGAGGTGCTCTAAGGTCTGGCAGTTTTTCACTGAGATTGCAGACGACCGACGAACAGTGGTGTGCAACCTTTGTCGCGCCAAGATCAGCCGGGGAGCCACCACCACCAGCCTCACCACCACCAGCATGCGCAGGCATATGATGGCCAAGCACCCCACAAGGTGGGACGATGCCCGTTCACCGCCTCCGGTTTGCAACGCTGCCTCTCCCCCTGTGCCCCAACCTGCCACTGAGATCCAACCCCGCTCTGAGGACACAGGCACTACCGTCTCATGGCCTGCACCCACACCCTCACCTCCGCTGTCCTCGGCCCCATCCACCAATGTTTCTCAGCGCACCGTCCAGCCGTCGCTAGTGCAAGTGTTGTTGCGCAAGCGCAAGTACGCCGCCGCGCACCCGCACGCTCAAGCGTTAAACGTGCACATAGCCAAATTTATCAGCCTGGAGATGCTGCCGTATAGGGTTGTGGAAACGGAGGCTTTCAAAGGTATGATGGCGGCGGTGGCCCCGCGCTACTCGGTCCTCAGTCGCCACTACTTTTTCCGATGTGCCGTCCCAGCCCTGCACGACCACGTCTCCCACAACATTGTACGCGCCCTCACCAATGCGGTTACTGCCAAGGTCCACTTAACAACAGACACGTGGACAAGCACAGGCGGGCAGGGCCACTACATCTCCCTGACGGCACATTGGGTGAATTTAGTGGAGGCTGGGACAGAGTCAGAGCCTGGGACCGCTCACGTCCTACCCACCCCCAGAATTGCGGGCCCCAGCTCGGTGCTGGTATCTGCGGGGGTGTATGCTTCCTCCACTAAACCACCCTCCTCCTCCTCCTCCAACGCAACCTCTGTCTCGCAATCAAGATGTGTCAGCAGCAGCACGTCGCCAGCAGTCGGTGTCGCGCGGTGTGGCATCACAGCGGTGGGCAAGCGTCAGCAGGCCGTGCTGAAACTACTCAGCTTAGGAGAGAAGAGGCACACGGCCCACGAACTGCTGCAGGGTCTGACACAGCAGACCGACCGCTGGCTTGCGCCGCTGAGCCTCCAACCGGGCATGGTCGTGTGTGACAACGGCCGTAACCTGGTGGCGGCTCTGCAGCTCGGCAGCCTCACACACGTGCCATGCCTGGCCCACGTCTTTAATTTGGTGGTTCAGCGCTTTCTGAAAAGTTACCCACGCTTGTCAGACCTGCTCGGAAAGGTGCGCCGGCTCTGCGCACATTTCCGCAAGTCCCACACGGACGCTGCCACCCTGCGGACCCTGCAACATCGGTTTAATCTGCCAGTGCACCGACTGCTGTGCGACGTGCCCACACGGTGGAACTCTACGCTCCACATGTTGGCCAGGCTCTATGAGCAGCGTAGAGCTATAGTGGAATACCAACTCCAACATGGGCGGCGCAGTGGGAGTCAGCCTCCTCAATTCTTTACAGAAGAGTGGGCCTGGTTGGCAGACATCTGCCAGGTCCTTGGAAAGTTTGAGGAGTCTACCCAGGTGGTGAGCGGCGATGCTGCAATCATTAGCGTCACCATTCCTCTGCTATGCCTCTTGAGAAGTTCCCTGCAAAGCATAAAGGCAGACGCTTTGCGCTCGGAAACAGAGCCGGGGGAAGACAGTATGTCGCTGGATAGTCAGAGCACCCTCCTGTCTATATCTCAGCGCGTTGAGGAGGAGGAGGAGGAGCGTGAGGAGGAGGGGGAAGAGACAGCTTGGCCCACTGCTGAGGGTACCCATGCTGCTTGCCTGTCATCCTTTCAGCGTGTATGGCCTGAGGAGGAGGAGGAGGAGGATCCTGAAAGTGATCTTCCTAGTGAGGACAGCCATGTGTTGCGTACAGGTACCCTGGCACACATGGCTGCCTTCCTGTTAGGATGCCTTTCTCGTGACCCTCGCATTACACGCATTCTGGCCCCTACGGATTACTGGGTGTACACACTGCTCGATCCACGGTATAAGGAGAACCTTTCCACTCTCATACCCGAAGAGGAAAGGGGTTCGAGAGTGATGCTATACCACAGGGCACTGGTGGACAAACTGATGGTAAAATTCCCATCCGACAGCGCTAGTGGCAGAAGGCGCAGTTCCGAGGGCCAGGTAGCAGGGGAGGCGCAGAGATCAGGCAGCATGTACAGCACAGGCAGGGGAACAGTCTTTAAGGGCCTGGACAGCTTTCTGGCTCCCCAGCAAGACTGTGTCACCGCTCCCCAGTCACGGCTGAGTCGGCGGGAGCACTGTAAAAGGATGGTGAGGGAGTACGTAGCCGATCGCACGACCGTCCTCCGTGACGCCTCTGCCCCCTACAACTACTGGGTGTCGAAGCTGGACACGTGGCCTGAACTCGCGCTGTATGCCCTGGAGGTGCTTGCTTGTCCTGCGGCTAGCGTCTTGTCAGAGAGGGTGTTTAGTGTGGCTGGGGGAATCATCACAGATAAGCGTACCCGCCAGTCAACCGACAGTGCCGACAGGCTTACACTCATCAAGATGAACAAAGGCTGGATTTCCCCAGACTTCTCTTCTCCACCAGCGGACAGCAGCGATACGTAAGCAATACGTAGGCTGCACCCGCGGATGGAAGCATCGTTCTCTCTCACCATCCAAAACGGGGACATTTTAGCTTCATCAATCTGTGTATAATATTCATCCTCCTCCTCCTCCTGCTCCTCCTCCTGAAACCTCACGTAATCACGCCGAACGGGCAATTTTTCTTAGGGCCACAAGGCTCAGTCATATAATTTTTGTAAACAATTTTTATACGTTTCAATGCTCATTAAAGCGTTGAAACTTTCACCTGAACCAATTTTTATTTTAACTGGGCTGCCTCCAGGCCTAGTTACCCATTAAGCCACATTAACCAAAGCGATTAATGGGTTTCACCTGCCCTCTTGGCTGGCCATGGCCAATTTTTGGGATGTACATTAGTACTGTTGGTACACCAATTTTTGTGGGCCCTCGCCTACAGTGTAATCAAATTAATTTTTAGCCCACCTGCATTACAGCTGACGTTACATCAGCTGTGCTGGGCAATGCAATGGGATATATTTATGTACCGCCGGTGGGTTCCAGGGAGCCACCCATGCTGTCAGTCCACACAAAGTTGTAACTGCATGTGTCCACTTCTAAAGAGCCCCAGTCTGACTGGGGCATGCAGTGTGGGCCGAAGCCCACCTGCATTTAATCTGACGTTAGCTCTGCTGTCCAGGGCACTGCAATGGGATACATTAATGCACAGCCTGTGGGTTCCAGGGAGCCACCCATGCTGTGGGTGCACACGGAATTCCCATTGCGGAGTTGTACCTGCCTGTGACTATTTATAAAAAACCGCGGTCTGACTGGGGCAATGAGAGACACCTTGACAGAATGAATAGTGTGTGGCACATAGGTTCCCCATTGCTATGCCCACGTGTGCAGCTCCTGATGGCGGTGGCACAGGATCATATTTCTCATTGCTTCTGTACAGCATTGTGGGCTATCGCCCCGCCCCTTTTAAAGAGGGTCGCTGCCTAGCCGTGCCAACCCTCTGCAGTGTGTGCCTGCGGTTCCTCCTCATGGCAGACGCACTTATAAATAGACATGAGGGTGGTGTGGCATGAGGGCAGCTGAAGGCTGGGCAGGGACAATTTGGTGTGCGCTGTGGACACTGGGTCGTGCGGGGGGGTTGGGCAGCATGTAACCCAGGAGAAGTGGCAGCGGAGTGTCATGCAGGCAGTGATTGTGCTTTGTTGGAGGTAGTGTGGTGCTTAGCTAAGGTATGCATTGCTAATGAGGGCTTTTCAGAAGTAAAAATTGTTGGGGGGGGGCACTCTTGCCGGTATTGTGGCTTAATAGTGGGACCTGTGAACTTGAGATGCAGCCCAACATGTAGCCCCTCGCCTGCCCTATCCGTTTCTGTGTCGTTCCCATCACTTTCTTGAATTGCCCTGATTTTCACAAATGGAAACCTTAGCGAGCATCCGCGATATACAAAAATGCTCGGGTCGCCCATTGACTTCAATGGGGTTCGTTACTCGAAACGAACCCTCGAGCATCGCGATAATTTCGTCCCGAGTAACGAGCACCCGAGCATTTTGGTGCTCGCTCATCTCTACTGTTGAACACTCAGAAGATAAAGCTGGAAGTGCAGAAGCAATATTCTGGACACAATCCCCCCACATGTATCCGCTGCTCTCACAATCTGCTTCATCAGGCCAGGCTTCATGTGGGGGGGGGGGGGGGGGTTATTCTGTCCCGACTGACGGTAGGTTCGTGCACAATGTTTGCTCTTTCTACTTCTAAGGTTTCTCGGTACGGCCATTTCTTCTGTACCCAGGGTTTTTCTCGGGCTCTGCTATCCCACATACATATGTAGCACGGATACTTGGGAAAACCTTTCTGTTGCCCAAGATGAACGTTACCCATTTCAGATCCACACAAATGATCCAGTTGTGCTCATGATATTCCAGTAGATCAGCTCCTCTCCTGACATCTTGTACTCGTCTCACAAATTCACAGACTCCAACTGGAGCTGAACCGCAGACGCTACCATTGTGCAGAGAACACACTTTACGCTTCGCTTGGAGCCATCAAGACACAATGGCCATTCTGTTGTACTCTACGGGTCTATCCCTAATTCATGGAGAAGGCCTGGAAGATCGGGACAAAATACAAAAGCCTTGTCCTCTGCAAAGAATCGAATACAATCTTGCTCTTTTATGAAAGTAAGACACTGTTGCTGAGCGATGTAGCAGACGTTCCTCCAGGAGTCTTGGGGCTAACAGCTCTGAGGATGGCTTGGAGAGGCCCAAATCACTAAGTCACCCAGTTCTTGTTTGTTATGCTTTTGAGGACATGAAGACTGTGCCGTGTCAGATGAGGACTCTTCTCTTTCTAGTACCATTTCATCCCCCATATCATGGTCGTCATCATCCTCACTATCTGCACCTCCTTCACTTGCGGAGATCTTCACCATGTTGTACGGGTCTTATTGCCGAAGGTATATTGGGGTACACGATTGCATGACGATTTGTCTTCCCTCCACCTCTTATGCTGACAAGACAACAACAGCAGTCAGTAATGTGGTCCTTGGGATCTCGCCAAACCATGGGAGCCCCAACAGGTAGACCCTTTTGTTTTCCTTTCGTCCAGTCTTCACAGTTATGGCGCACAATACGCGGAGCCCATTTCTTGTCCCGGTCACCAAGAGGACGTTGTATTCCGTCTCTGATGAAGTGTGCAGCAGCCACATGTGTAGCCGAAGGCATCCGGTTTATTCGCACATCTGTCTATGTGATGAAGCCTCATTACAAACTGTGAGACGGACGTTCTTGTTCCCCTCTGAGGTCCGGCCTTCACTCTATGTACCCCCTCTACTTGACTAAACAAATCCCAATGTAGCATGTAGTCAGCGGGACCTGAAAGACGGAAAAATGGGAAGCATAGATTGTCCGACTAAAATCACCAACAGTAGTAACAGCACCCCTTTACAGTGGGCCCAGTAATAGTCTCCTCCTCAGTGGGCCCAGTAATAGTCTCCTCCTCAGTGGGCCCAGTAATAGTCTCCTCCTCAGTGGGCCCAGTAATAGTCTCCTCCTCAGTGGGCCCAGTAATAGTCTCCTCCTCAGTGGGCCCTGTAATAGTCTCCTCCTCAGTGGGCCCAGTAATAGTCTCCTCCTCAGTGGGCCCAGTAATAGTCTCCTCCTCAGTGGGCCCAGTAATAGTCTCCTCCTCAGTGGGCCCTGTAATAGTCTCCTCCTCAGTGGGCCCTGTAATAGTCTCCTCCTCAGTGGGCCCAGTAATAGTCTCCTCCTCAGTGGGCCCAGTAATAGTCTCCTCAGTGGGCCCAGTAATAGTCTCCTCCTCAGTGGGCCCAGTAATAGTCTCCTCCTCAGTGGGCCCAGTAATAGTCTCCTCCTCAGTGGGCCCAGCAATAGTCTCCTCCTCAGTGGGCCCAGCAATAGTCTCCTCCTCAGTGGGCCCAGTAATAGTCTCCTCCTCAGTGGGCCCTGTAATAGTCTCCTCCTCAGTGGGCCCAGTAATAGTCTCCTCCTCAGTGGGCCCAGTAATAGTCTCCTCCTCAGTGGGCCCAGTAATAGTCTCCTCCTCAGTGGGCCCTGTAATAGTCTCCTCCTCAGTGGGCCCAGTAATAGTCTCCTCCTCAGTGGGCCCAGTAATAGTCTCCTCCTCAGTGGGCCCAGTAATAGTCTCCTCCTCAGTGGGCCCAGTAATAGTCTCCTCCTCAGTGGGCCCAGTAATAGTCTCCTCCTCAGTGGGCCCAGTAATAGTCTCCTCCTCAGTGGGCCCAGTAATAGTCTCCTCCTCAGTGGGCCCAGTAATAGTCTCCTCCTCAGTGGGCCCAGTAATAGTCTCCTCCTCAGTGGGCCCAGTAATAGTCTCCTCCTCAGTGGGCCCAGTAATAGTCTCCTCCTCAGTGGGCCCTGTAATAGTCTCCTCCTCAGTGGGCCCAGTAATAGTCTCCTCCTCAGTGGGCCCAGTAATAGTCTCCTCCTCAGTGGGCCCTGTAATAGTCTCCTCCTCAGTGGGCCCAGTAATAGTCTCCTCCTCAGTGGGCCCTGTAATAGTCTCCTCCTCAGTGGGCCCAGTAATAGTCTCCTCCTCAGTGGGCCCAGTAATAGTCTCCTCCTCAGTGGGCCCAGTAGTACTAGTCCCCCCCTTCTCCTCAGTGGTCCCAGTGTGTCCCTTTGTGGCTCCAACAGTAATAGTGCGGCTCCTTAATGGCCCCAATAGGAATAGTGCCCCCAAAAGTGCCCCAAATAATAATAGTGTGGCCCAATGGTAACAGTATGCCTGATAGTAGCCCCAATAATAAACGTGTGCCCCCTCAGTGGCCACAAAGGTAATAATGCCCCCAGTAGTGACCCATTAATAATAGTGCACCCCCAATATTAATGCTGTGGCCCCCTTAGTGGCCCCAATAGTAATAGTGCCCCCATTGGTAATAGAGTGTCCCCTTAGTGCCACAGGTAGTTCTACTCACCGCAGCGGCACCGCTCAGGCCGCCGTGGCTTCTGTAGGCAGAGACCCTGCTCCCCCTGAGGTCTGTGCTGCATGCTGTACAGGAACGCAGACCCCAAGATGGGGGGGGGGTAGCCGCGGCGGCCGGAACGGTGCTGCTGCAGTGAGTAGAACTACCTGCGGCCATGACTGTCCGGCCGTACTCACAGGGGGCAATTATTCTTTACTGCCCACTAACATGACTGGAGCTCGCCGGCCAGGGGGGCCATCCTATGCGTTCTTGTCTCTGGACCATGAAGCCCCCATAGCTGACCACTCACACATCGGGGGGCGGCTGGCAGACGACTCGGTTCTGGGAAGCAGCTTAATCCTTATTACAAAGTACCGCCACGCGGATCCCAGCGCACCGATCATCAAAAAATCACTCCAGTCCCAGAAAGCGGCGCCCCCCCTGTCCTGCACGCGGCGTGTCAAGTGGCAGAGTAATTACAGGCAGCAAGTCAAATATCACATTAATTATCCGTTTTAATTGTTTTTGAGACTCTCTAAAGTAAAACAAGTTGACAGAAGGGTTCAAACCGCTCAGAATATGAAGGGAATGTCGCCGGGATATTTATACTTCCCCGGTCCCACCTGCCAGTCCGCCCTCCGGCGCGCGCTACGTGCAAATCTACGTGTCCATCTTTGGAGCAAAATTAATGCAAATAGGTTCCAATTAGGAGTCGGCGTTAATTGGATGGAAGGAGCTTTATGAGAAGATGCGGAGCCATCACAACAGAACATAGCGAAAAAACGGATCGCGCTAATTACGGGGTGAAGAAAACGCCCAGATCTCCCCGAGATGTGCCAGCGCCGCAGTCCTATCCGCGCCATTCTTCCCGGTTGACCACGAATCTCTGCGATAATGCAGGGCGGTGTTTTGTCTCTGTACATGAATAGCTAATTATCTGAGGGCGTCCGTGGCGCCCCCCGCAGACGCAGCGTGGACTCCTCTCCTCGCTCATTTGCATCTCATGCACGGTCGTCCTTTGACCACACACATCTCTATTAATGAAGCTTTCTCTGCGCGGTCGCCTCGCCGTACAGCCAGACCTTGATCCTTCTCCTCGGACGGCGTTTATGGCGGAACGCTCGTTTACATCGTGGAAGTCGTCTCACAGTTGAAGTTATTGTCGGCCATCAGCTGCGCAAAATGTGTCACAACAAAAACGGATTTCCTTGGAGACGTCTTCTACTGATCCGTGATCGCCGGACTCTTGTCAGAACGTCTGGAGCCACCGGTGAGAATAATCCGGATATCGGACGACCGCAGCCACTGCGCACATCGCCATTCCTCCTCCTCCTGCGACCACTGCTGCGGATGAGGAGACGTACGTCGCGGCTGGGAGGCCGTCCCCGCAGCAGCGCAGGAGCTTCCCCTTTGTCTATTAGGCTCGTTTAACGAGAAAATCGCGACAAAATTGCGTCTTTGTTAATTGCGATTTTTGAGCAGCAGCGATGCCTTTTTTAGAGGATAATCTCGCATCGCCGCCGACCGCGATGAAATCAGACTATAACGCTAAAATCGCATTGTTGCGCTGCGATAAAACGCCGGCTCCATAGGAATACAGGGGAGATTAAATAAATCCCACATCGCAGAAAGACACAGCGAGGCGCGACATCGCATCCGTGAAAACATCGCAGATCGGAAGGAAGCCAATGAAAATCCTTGGTTTCCTAAACTGCTTTTCACTGACTAACACATCAGGCACAAATCGTGCGAAAATCTCCCAATTTTCTCGCCGTGTGACACCGCCCCCATCGTGGCTAAAAAAGGGGCCAAAATGCTTTCTTTGTTCATTTCACCGCGCAAAAAACACAATAAAAGTCAACAAAAAGGCCGCCTGCACCCCAAGGTGGTAGAATAAACCTACAGCCCCCCGCAGCGCTCCGTCCGTGGGGAAATACATCAACCAAAAAAGAAACATTTTCCAGAAAGAAGGTTTTATTATGGAAAAGTGGAAAAACCTACAGAAGGTGGAAAAGTAAAGAAGTTGTGGCTTTTGGATGAATGTGTTGAGCGTCACCAAGGGGTTAAAGGGGTCGTAGTAAGATGGCCAGAGCACGGCCATGGGGTAAGAGGTAACGGTCTCATGTCCCTGCCCAGCCCCCCTGATCCCTGGAGCGAGGGGCTTCTCCTCTTATGGCTGCCGGCTCGCTCTACAGTGAGGACATAGAATGGCGTGGCGGTCTTACATGGGTGGACGCCGCCGTGCAATAAGGACGTGGCATATTTGCGCACAGATGGGTATATTTTTTGCCCATGCAGGGCGGTTTTTTCCGCACGGGACACGACCCTGTTTAAATGGCTATTTAGCCCAATGATCGCGCCCCCCCTGCGTACTGCGGCCACATTTGCGCTCTTCCCATGTCAGGTCCTAGAAAAGGATATCACAACAACCCCTTTGAAAGCAATGGCTTCTATTATTTGCGCACAGCGCCTGCGGGAAGTCGCCGTACTGACGAAGACAGTTAGTGATAATAAATCCGTTATTCATCTGTCAGTCTTCATCAATCATGTTGTTACATCGGTGCACTCCAGAACATACTACATAGATACAGTACCAGAACCAAGCTTACTATATAGATACGAGAACAGAACCAAACTAAGTACATACATTTAGTAACAGCAGCAAGCTTCCCATATAGATACAGTACCAGAAACAAGCTTACTATATAGATACGAGAACACAACCAAACTAACTACATACATTTAGTAACAGCACCAAGCTTCCGATATAGATACAGTACCAGAAACAAGCTTACTGTCACGCCTCTGCGGCTCACAAGCACCACGCTCAGCACGGACGCAGGGGGATGTTCACAACTACTAGTAGATAGGCTTATGCACCGATGGGCAGTGCGCACAGCTGACACACGTAGCCCAGATGTAAAGCCCGGGCGACACAAATGACTACCCTCAGCACAGCGACAGGGAATGGACACAGTTGGAAGAAGCTGCACACCACGCCATGCGGGACGATAGCACCACTCCAGGGAGAGGGAAGGAAGCCTGGACCAAAACTAGGGTGACGGGTCCCTGCCTAAAGCTGGGACATCGCCTTGATAAAAGGGGCCCCACGGTCTTCTTTCTGGGCCCTGATTGTCACTATAGCAACCCCAGGAGAGATGAACCGACATGCAAAGCAAAAACAGAAATGAAAAGCAACAAAACAAACTGGAAAGGAGCCCGCAGCAACTTATCTGTAAGTCAGGAAAACACCCAGCAGAGCCGAGCTCCAAACTCCAAGAGCTCCACTATGGAATGGAATAGGCAGCACTGCTCACCAGGAGGGCTGAGAATATATAGCCCCTCTGCACCTGAACACTGGCAGAGTGAAGAGGAAACAGCACCTCCACCCTACTACCAGGCATGGCTAATCCAGCATGCATCCATGCAGCACAGGCAGACAGGATGAGCAGGCTCTGCACATGATGCATTAACCCTTGAGCTGCTTAACCAGGCAACCGGTCTTTGCCTGTGTTGAAGCCACTATGCCACGATGTTGTTGCGACTGTATACTTACTACATAGATATGTATAGAAATATGCCCATTGTGGTCCTAACCTTATGCCTGGACACATGGCAGGGCCCAAAGGGAAAGCAGCACTAGGAAAAGTAGACCCCTTAATGCATTCATCTAGGGGCACAGTGAGATTTAGATTTGATGTCCTGTTGTTACAGAAGAGCATTGTATAATAACGGGAATATAAAGAACATCCCACCAAGTAAGGTCGCCTGCAGACGGCCGGGTCGGATCCGGCAGCGAGAATTCTCGCCGTGGGACCCGACCTGAGCGCCTGCAGAGAGCAGCGCGTACTCACCCACGCCCCAAAGCTCCGGATCTTTCATGTGCCGGCTGCCGGGCAGCTGGCGCATGCGCAGACCGGAGCCAGCGGCGGGTGAGGGACGTTTCTGCGAGTCCCGCACAGAAATAAAGCATGCCGCGGTTTGTTTGCCACGCAAGATTTCACGCGGACAAACCGCGGCCGTCTGCATAGGATTGTGTTTGCTAACGCAATCCTATGGCAGCTTCCAAGGGCGAAAATTCTGCGGGAAATCCCACTGCGGAATTTCCGCCCGTCTGCAGGCGGCCTAAATAAGGAGGCGAAGAGGAAAATCTATTGAACTTTGTGTAGAAATGAGTTTTATTAATAATGTGGGGGGTGCGGGACCCCTGAAGCATGGGTGCCTGCAGGGCGGGGGTGTGGGGCACTTGGGGAACACGGGTAGGTCTTGTTGGCTGTGATAGGTACTGGCAATAATATGTTCTTCTGTTAGTCTTCGGACTCGTGACGAGGCTGGGGGGCTTCACTTTGTAAGAGGAGGTCTGTGATTACATCCCCTGATAATCAAAATATGAATCTCCACCTCCTCTGTTTTTGTACAGGACAAAACTATTATGGACTTCCATCAGAACGCGGTATACGGCCGCTTCTTTATATCTGGATCTGCTTACTGTTTAACCAAATTTGGCTGCAATACCCGGCCTGCTAAATTTTAGAATCCTAGAATGGCAAATTTGGAAGGGACCCTCAAGGTCATCAGGTCCTCAGAGGTCATCAGGACCTCCAGGGTCATCGGTTCCTCCGGGGTCATCAGGTCCTCTAGGGGTCATCGGTTCCTCCGGGGTCATCGGGTCCTCCAGAGGTCACTGGGGCCAACCTCCTGCTCAGTGCAGGATCACTAAACCATCCCAGACAGATGTCTATCCGGCCTCTGAACACCTCCATTGAAGGAGAACTCCCCACCTTCCGTGGTAACCTGTCCCACTCATTGATCCCCCTCACTGTCTAATATCTAATCTGTGTCTCCTCCCTCTCAGTTTCATCCCATTGCTTCTAGTCTTTCCTTGTACAGATGAGAATAGGGCTGATCCCTCTGCTCTGTGACAGCCCTTCAGATATTTGTAGACCACTATTAAGCCCCCCATGAACTTATTGCAATTTATTCTGCCCATGGTTATTGGCTTGTGAGGTGCAGACGCCTCCGCGGGCGGTGCATGGACTGTACTGAGGACTAACACATCTTTTGGGTCCCTGTATCTCACTGCCAGAAGTCCTTCACTGCTGAAAAAAGCAGGATATTCCCTTCCAGGGGTGTAACTACAAGGGATGCGGTGGCCCCGGCGCCCAGGAGCCTTAGGGGCCCATAAGGCCTCTCCTCTCCATATAGGGAGCCCAGTACTATGACTAAAGCATTATAGTTGGGGCCCCGTTACAGATTTTGCATTGGGGCCCTGGAGCTTAGGAATGTGCTTTCCCACCAGCTGCAGTGAAAGTCTGTCCCCCTTCACCAACTCGGAGAGCGGCGCTGCACCGTGTTTCACTTTCACTAAGTTTCTATAACTTTACCCCGTTTTGTGCCTTTTTCGATGGCGTAAAGTCTCCCCTCCGACCCATTAGGGACCCCTCAAGGTTGTTTCTGGGGTGTAATCAGTGGAGACTGCGGAGGGCGCGGGGTGATGTGCGTGGCGCTGGATGCCCAGTGTCAGCGGATCGTGACAAGTGCCAGAGGTAACGTGAGCCCCAGGGTTGTGGTCCTCCAAGAAGAGGGGCGCTGGGCGACATACGAGGGGCTCATCACCAAGAAGTCTAAGTAATCAAGGAAGGAGAAACTAGTGTCCTCCACATTGACTCCGGGGGCGGAGGGTCAGCTGGTTTGGGGGTAAGTGATGTGCTGGGTGTCCCCACAGCCGTGGGAGGAAGCGCTGCCTCCTGCCCTGCGGTCACGGCGCTTGGTCCTAAATGGGTTAATGTCCTTTTACTTGGGCAGTCGGTCAGGGACAAACATTCCTCCCCGCCGGGCATACAGTTGTACGTACCTACCTGACCCCAGTGCAGCGCAGCAGTAGCGGCTCCGGGTCACCGCCATCAGGAAGCCTCTGCCTTGCCCTCTCCTCCGGGGGCGCTGTGCCTGTGTAACTGCTGTCAGTAATGCCCACAGGTCACCCCTCTCACTACCCACCGGAGACCGAGGGCCAGAGGGGCCCGAGGACTGACAGCTCATGCGGCCGCTCCGATGCCGGAACACCCAAGGCGCTGGACCTCAGGGAGCATAATCCGGGCCGGCGTGTCCTGTGGCGGCAGGGAGGCGATCAGCATTCATATAATAGCGCCCCCATTGGGCTCATTAGTAAGTTCGTTTAACTCTTTCCTTTCCGGATTGCTCGGCGATCACAGCAGCGCTAGCGGCCGGGGGTTTCCACTAATTGCCAGGCTGCACTTGGAACTGCAAATCATCAAGGGAAATAAGCTGGATGACACAGCAACGGAGCTGCAGCTGTTATCAGCAGGCTGAAAGGTGTCACACCGCACCTACAGCAGAGGGTCTGTCACAATGTGGACACAGCAGCTGCACAGATCTCTCTCTTGTTTTGGAGCCCAGACATGTAACTGCCCTGACACATTGTGACAAACCCTCAGCTGTGTGAACAGGACTAAGTTAGCACAAGAGGGTTTGCATTCACTGACAACAAGCAGAGATCTTGACAATGGCGAAGCGTTTATATGCTGCAGTCTGTACATTTGGGGGGTCCCTGTGACGTTTTGTTGCCCGCTATGGGCTATAGGACCGCACTTGGGGTCTGCCCGTCTCCTTGCAGGATAAGATGGAGGACGGGGCTGCAGGTTTGTCGCCCTCCTTTTGCGGTGGCTTCCTCGCCATTAGCAGAGCTGTCAGGTAAATCACGGCGCGGCGGCGGCAGGCATAACCGTAAATCAGCCATAATTTAGAGCTCCCGCTGCGCTAATGCTTTGTAATATTTCTTCTCCATCCGCTGCACAATAGTGAGGTCATCGGCGATAAAGATGTTACCGCGCCGCCACCTGCGAGCGCCGCGCCCTCCGCAAACAAACCATTAGAGGAGATGGATGCTGAAAATATGATGTTATGGCAAGAGCTGCGCGACACCATAAAACATCCGCCATCAATCACACCCGCGGCGGCGCAGCGAGCGGCAGGACAGCTTAAAACGGAAGACGGGAGTGAGAATAAATCAGGGCGCGGGCAGAGAGCACTCACCGCGGCGGCCCGCACATCAACACCTCATAGCTCATGGCATCCAAGTCCGGGCGGCCCGCTGATCCTGAGGGGGGGGGGGGCTGCCGGGACGAGCGCACAGAACAGAGGGCCCCACGACGGTGCTCCCCTACACCTTTACATTACTAGGTTCTCAAACCTAACGGCAAAGGGGAGGGGCTAACGAGGACTGGGCCCCTGCTCTCAAAGGGCCCCAAATCTACCAAAACCTCTGTTATGGGGTCCCAATTCCTACCTTCAGGAAGGCCCACAAGGTAAGGATCTGGGGACTTCCCATCATGCACTGCAGTCCTCCAGGACGGGCCACGAGGTAAGGATCTGGGGACTTCCCATCATGCACTGCACTCCCCGAGGATGGGCCATGAGGTGAGGATCCGGGATCTTCCCATCATGCACTGCACTCCCCCAGGACGGGTCACGAGGTGAGGATCTGGGAACTACCCATCATGCACTGCACTCCCCCAGGACGGGGCATGAGGTAAGGATCTGGGGACTTCTCATCATGCACTGCACTCCTCCAGGATGGGCCACGAGGTAAGGATCTGGGGACTTCCCGTCATGCACTGCAGGACGTGCAATGAGGTAAGGATCTGGGGACTCCCCATCATGCACTGCAGGACGGGCCACGAGGTAAGGATCTGGGGACTTCCCATCATGCACTGCAGGATGGGCCACGAGGTGAGAATCTGGGGACTTCCCATCATGCACTGCACTCCTCCAGGACGGGCCATGAGGTGCGGATCCAAGGAATTCCCCTCATGCACTGCACTCCTCCAGGACGGGCACGAGGTAAGGAGCTGGGGACTTCCCATCATGCACTGCAGGACGGGCCACGAGGTAAGGATCTGGAGACTTCCCATCATGTACTGCACTCCTCCAGGACGGGCCATGAGGTGCGGATCCAAGGACTTCCCATCATGCACTGCACTCCTCCAGGACGGGCCACGAGGTAAGCATCATGCACTGCACTCTTCCAGGATGGGCCATGAGGTGCGGATACAAGGACTTCCCATCATGCACTGCACTCCTCCAGGATGGGCCACGAGGTGAGGATCTGGGGACTTCCCGTCATGCACTGCACTCCTCCAGGAGGGGCCACGAGGTAAGGATCTGGGGACTTCCCATCATGCACTGCACTCCTCCAGGACGGGCCATGAGGTGCGGATCCAAGGACTTCCCATCATGCACTGCACTCCTCAAGGACGGGCCATGAGGTGAGGATCTGGGGACTACCTATCATGCACTGCACTCCCCCAGGACGGGCCATGAGGTGAGGATCTGGGGACTACCCATCATGCACTACACTCCTCCAGGACGGGCCATGAGGTGAGGATCCAAGGACTTTCCATCATGCACTGCACTCCTCCAGGACGGGCCATGAGGTGAGGATCCAAGGACTTTCCATCATGCACTGCACTCCTCCAGGACGGGCCACGAGGTGAGGATCTGGGGACTACCTATCATGCACTGCACTCCCCCAGGACGGGCCATGAGGTGCGGATCCAGGGACTTCCCATCATGCACTGCACTCCCCCAGGACGGGCCATGAGGTGAGGATCCGGGATCTTCCCATCATGCACTGCACTCCTCCAGGACGGGCCATGAGGTGCGGATCCAGGGACTTCCCATCATGCACTGCACTCCCCCAGGAACCTCTTAAATCCTAATCCCAAGGCAGGTGAAGTGACTCCTGTGACTCGCTGTCCTTGGTGCCCGCGGTTTGCGCTGTCCTGCCCGCTCCGCAGCATTGGTCCTGATGTCACCACAATAAATGTGCAGCTGAATCATTTCAGCTCCTGGCGGCTGTCACTGACTGTCAGCGGCGGCGGCGGCGGCGGCGGGATATTATGCACATTCTAATAGAGAAACATTTCAAAGGAAGAGAAGAATCTTTGGCGCTTCCTGTCGCCACGTAACACGATTATTTCAGACAGGCAGGAAACGCAGCGCCACCGAGTAAAACCGAAACCTGTTACATTGGCAGAAGTTCAAGGAAGGAGGGGAGACCTTCATGTCTGCTGGATGCCTGTGCAGCGTAATGACTCCCGTTCATCACCGAGGCACCATCGCTATTGACAGGAGCCGGATTATCAGACATTCTGGAGTATCAGACCCTCCAGATTATTAGAATCTCTGGATTATCAAAGACTTCGGATTACCAGTTATTCCACATGAACAGAACCTCTGGATTAGCAGATGTTCCAGATTATCAGAGATTTAGATTATCAGTATTTTTGGATTATCAGACACTCAATATTATCAAATATTCCAGATTATCAGAATATCTAAATTAATCTGCACTCCGGAATATCAGACACTCCAGATTATCAGCATCTCTTGATTGTCATACATTCCGGATTATCAAACACTTCAGATTATCAGACATTCTGGATTATTAGACACTACAGATTATGCCACACTTTTACAAAGATCCCTAATCCTTCTTTGTATGCTGCGTGACTGTATAGACATGCCCCGTTGCTGAGATGGACAGTCCGGTTGCTTCGAGGCCCAAGGATTGGAAGTAAGAACAGTAAGGCAGCAGGCATGCAGAATGGATGATCACTGCTGGCAGCGGGCGAGCAAAGTGGATGATCACTGCTGGCAGCAGGCAAGCAGAGTGGATGATCACTGCTGGCAGCGGGCGAGCAGAGTGGATGATCACTGCTGGCAGCAGGCAAGCAGAGTGGATGATCACTGCTGGCAGCAGGGGAGCAGAGTGGATGATCACTGCTGGCAGCGGCTCGTCCCTAGCGGTCTTGTTGACATCTGTCCCCACTGAGATGACGTGGAGGACAATTTGGGCAGCACACAAAGAGTCACAGTAGCCTCAGTTTTCCATCAGGGCAGGAGCTTGGCATATCCGAACGTTGCATCCTGCAAAGGGCCCCTAGTAGAGACATTTAGGCCCCTGAACTTCCTGTTATCTGCCTTTATATTGTAGTCTATAGGCGGGCATCTGAGGATGGCGGATATACTTTCTTGGATGCCATCATATATCTCAGGCTGGCACTACATATTTAGAAGGTCCATGGGGCATTAGGGCAACAGTCCTGGGCATCAGGAGGCATGTCCTGCCTTTCCCCGACATCTGTAGTCCTGACAGCCGCAGCAACCACAACTACTGTGATCGGTGCATCCCCTGGACTCTCCCTCGGTGTCTGCATTCATGTAGGCCAAGAGGTTAGAGGTTATGCTGATCATAGCAGTTGTGGTCGCTGCCGTCGGAGTTAACTGGTTCTTGGGTGGCTGGAGGTCGATTATAGCGGTCACAGTTAAGACTGGGGCTACTAATGGGGTCACTATTACTACTGGCACCACTATGGGGGTCACTTACTACAGGGGTTACTAATTGTAGTCACTATAACTCCTGGCACCACTATCGGGGGTTACTATTACTACTGGGGCCTCTTTGAAGGGGTGACTATGGGCGACACTATTAATATTGGGCCACTGTGGCAATGTTACTACTGAGGCCACTATGAGGGGCCACTGTTACTGCTGGGGTCATTATAGGGATCACTCACACTATTGGGGCGACTATGGGGGACAGTATTACTACTGGGGCTACTGTAGGGGATACTATTACTACTGGGGCCACAATGGGGGTCGCAATTACTGCTGGGGCCACCATGGGGGCCACTATTACTATTGGGGCCAATGTGTCATCCCTCTGAGCAGGGTAAGCTACCTGGGAAGATTGACAGCTGACCCAGAGAGCGGAGTAATCATCCTGATAAGGATGGCCCCGAGCTGGAACCTGGGCAGTGAATAAGCCTGTCAAGGCCCTAACCAGAACAGGACATACTAAGCAGAAACGGGAGCCGAGGATGTGAGCAGGAATAGAAGATCTGGGCAAAGCACAAGTAGCTCACAGCTACAACAGACTGGAGATCAGTTGTCACAGAGAGACCGCAGGAGCAGCAGCCATAGAAGAACAACAACTCAGAAGCACTGGATACCAGTTCTGAGTGAGCGATATAGTGGAGGGATTGGCAAACAGCCGCCAGCTGGGCGCAGGAGTCAGGAGCTGTTAACTCCAGAAATGCTGGAGCAAAATAAATCCAAACTAAGATAACAGACTGGGCAGAGCAGCAGACCCGTCCGCTGTACCTCACAGAAGTTTATGTACAGCAATTTAAAAGTTGTCTGCATATAAAAAATGGGAATTGAAAGTGTGTCCTTTTTGCTGCACAAGACAATTTGGATGTAATACTTGTTAGTTCGATGTGAATCTGTTATTTTTGTGAATTTGTGGGTGAGTGTGAATGACCCATGTATGTGTTATATATATGATGAGACGTGTACTATCTGAGTATTTGGTCTAAAGTGTGAAAGATATGCTTTAACAGTAAGCCAGACCCCAAGGAGTAGAGCTGAGTGATGTAAGGGAAGGGAGGATAGAAGAGTATGCAATTATTGCCTCTCCTCATTACAGACCGGTCTAGGGAAGAGAAAATGTGTATATATGTGCTTGATACAAAACAGGAATATGCTCTATTCACAATATTGGGTTCTATTTATTTAAATCTTATTAAAGTAGGATTCTAAAATGATATAATGATGTACTTGACAAACCTGACAGGTACATTACAAGCAGAATTAAACTGGTTACAAGGGTTTATTTAAAGTGTGTCACGTTTAAAATGTGGGTAGATTTTTTTGATGGCAGAGACCTGCCCAGTCGATATATTAGGGGCAGACATGCTTACAGCAGTGCAAGCAGTAATTCAATAGGTGATGATTATCCGTTCAGTGGCATCTGACCTTCGGTCACTCCATGGATCAATTTTCTGTCCACATTCCTGTCTTTCACGGCTTCTTTCAGTTCGGCAGTTGACATGTTGGTGGTGCCTTGATGGTATCTCGCCATCTTGTTCTTTCTCGTCCTGATCTTCTCTTTCCACTGACCTTGCCCAGCATCAGTCCTGTTTCCAGTGAGTTTGCGCATCATGTGGCCGCAAAGAGAGCCGCTGTTTGATGATTTTGCCCTCTACGGTTTGGCACGATCTAACACTACCTTGTTCGTTGTCTTGGCGGTCCGAGGTATCCGCAGAATTCTCCTCTAGCACCAGAGCTCAAACACATCAATCTTCCTTCTGTCCGTCTTCCTGAGCGTCCAACTTCCACAACCGTACATCGTTATGGGAGAGACGATTGCATCGACCAGTCTGGGTTTTGTTGCAATGCTAATATTCTTGCTTTTCCATTTCTTGCATTGCATTCCCACCAAGTGTAATCCATCTCTTTATCTCGGGTCCAGATTGCCCGTTGCAATCAATTTTGGATCCAAGGAAGATGAAATCTTAGACCGACTCGACTTCTTGTTTGGTAATCTTTATGTTCCCTGTATCATTGCCTACCGCGGTCATGTTTTTGGTTTTCTTGCTGTTGAGGTACAGCCCCATGCGTTGGTTTTCCTTTTGAACCCGTTGGATAAGGTATTCCAGGTCCCTATCACTTTATGCCAGCAGGGTGGTGTCATCTGCAGATCGGAGGTTGTTGAAATTTCTGCCACCGATTTTGAATCCAATTTCTAATTCGTCCAGATTGCGTCGCCTCCTGATGGTTCCTGCATACAGATTGAATAGGGCTGGTGATAGAATGCAGCTTTGTCGTCCGCCTTTCTCGATTCTGAACCAATCCGTGTTTCCATAGGCCGTCCTGACTGTTGCTTTTTGGTTGCTGTAAAGTGACTATGTAAGCTGTTCAGTATGTTCTGGGGCAAAAAGTGCATGGTAAGTGCACGCTGGGCACACATGTGCAAGCAACGATTATCGCTTCAATGATGGCTTTTGAGTGAATTTTGAGCGATAATCGTTGTGTGTAAAAGGGCCTTTACGGAAGTTGGTCACTAAACGCACAGCTGAAGCTTGAGGATCTGCATGGGTAAAAGAGGTAAATCTTCAGCCCTACTCTAGTCACTCCAGAGGCCAACTAGTCTACATACAGCAGAAGAATGGGGATTGTCCTCCTATTATTATGTTTTGTACAATGCAAAGACAGATGGGTGAAAGGGACGGGGTGTGATCTATATATATAAAGCTGAAAGCCCTCACTGACTCACTGACTGACTCACTGACTGACTCGCCAAAAGTTCTCCAACTTCCCGATGTTGTAAAAACATGAAATTTGGCAGAAGCATAGATTATGTCATAAATATGAAATGCTAATAGGTCCCAAGTCGATTATTCAATTCTAGCACAAAAGAATTAGCGTCCAAATTTTACGTACGGAATGTAATTTTCTCACTTCCCAATGTCATAGAAACAGGAAATTTGGCAAAAGCATTGATTGTGTCCTAAGTATGAAAAGCTAATGGGTCCCAACTCGATTATTTAATTCTAAGTGCAAAAGAATTAGTGTCCAAATTTTATGTACGTAATCTAATTCTCTCACTTCCTGATGTCATTTTATATAAAGGAAACGTCGCATGTTACCTCCACGTGGTGTTTCCTGGGTAACGCAGAGAACTATGCAAAATGGTGAACATATGTTTTTCCCGGTATCTCTAAAGTAACCACGACTTCATAAGATTGTCCGTGTGAACACCAGATAAACACCAGGACCAAATTAACTCGGGTGAAGCCGGGTATATCAGCTAGTGTATGTATAAAGGACACCCAGGGCAGGTAAACACTAAGACCTCAGTGTATCATACATATCATCAATGTGGGGACAACATAACAGTAGAAAATCATGCCAGAGTCTGAAGCCCCATTTAGACACAGATTATCGCTAGAGATTCGCTATAACGATAACAGGGAGCGCTGGTTTTGCTTTTACAGACGGACGCTTTTTTACCTAACGAAAGTGGTTGGATCCTCGTTGTGTGGCGTCTGCATTGGGAACTCCCCTAAACTCGCTGGACCACTGAACGAGGTCATTTTGACCAAACGAAAAGCAAATGGACGAATGAGGGATTTTAAGCGGACCGAATGACGAACGATGAGCGAACCTTTAATGAAAAAGTGCACGACGGGCGCAAGATGGACACGATTATTGCCTAAACAATGAGTTTTGAGCTAATTTCAAGTGATAATCATTGTGTCTAAATGGGCCTTAAGATGCCTTACTCTTTGGATGGCCAGTTGTCTGGATCACACGGTAGTAGCCACGCCACCTTTGTGTTACTGTTTATGACAGACCATCACCGTCATGAACACACACTCTTCAAGAGAGCTGCAGATAATTGGCCAAGGCCAAATGCTAAGCCCATGTAATGTCTATGGACATGGTTAACAGGATGGGTGATTTGCTCACTCTACAGATTTGAATAATCAAATTGCAGAGTTGAGAATGCTAGTGAACTGGAGTCTCAGATAAGTGAGCTCAAAGAAAACTTACAAACGGAGAAAGCTGTTTGCAGCCAGGCAGAGAAGCAAGCAAAGCTCTTGGAAGATATACCAGACTTCAAGGAAGCCCCAGAAGCACTCTATGAGCAAGTGGTGACCCAGCTACAGATGAGCTTGGAGGAGGAAGCTGAAGAATATGAAACCCAGATCCAGAAGCTGACAGACCAACTAGAGCAGGCTGAAAAGGGGAAAGAAGCCTTGGAAAAGGCCAAACAGGCTTTGGAAAGTGAGTGTACTGGACTCACCCGGGAGGTGAAGTGTTACCATACAGCGCGGCACGGGGTCCCGCGGTCGGCGCGCGTCGCTCCGGCGTCGGCTCCAGCAGCCTGGAGCCCTGTGTCGAGGTTATCCCAGCAGCTTGGGACGGCCGGTGGGCGGCGGCATGGGCGTGTCCGCCCGTAGGGTGCCGCCCGCACTCCTCCGTTCTTCTTATACAGCAGTGGGTGGAGTTGCCTCTTCCCACTCTCCGCCCCGGGGCGGAACCTTGTGGTTAAGAGACTGGCAGTGATGTGAGCTCACTGCCAGTTATTGGTTCTGCTTTCATCTAGTCAGTCTGTCTGCAGTCTACCTCAGCCAGTCCCTAGTTGTTTGTCAGCCCTGCTATCCTTTCTCAGCCTGTTTCTGTTGGTCCTGTTAGCCTCTAGTCTGGTCTGTCCCAGTCAGCACTAGTTGCTATTCAGGTCCTGTCTATCTGCCTGTGAGCTCCATCTCCAGCCCTGCTTGTACTTGTAAGTTTTGTTGGTTTGTTCCACCTGCCTCTTCTGTCGGCACTCTGTCCCCTGTTAGTAGTTCCATCTAGGTAGTCGCCAGGTCCCTAGCCAGCGCAGGGACCGCCGCCCAGTTGTCCGCCTGGGGTTAGCCAGGGCCGAGGCAAGTAGGCAGGGACAGTGGGGTGTGGGAAGATCAGGGCACCCCATCTGGCGCTCTGGGGGGCAGAGTGCCGTAACATAATAACTGGCCCTTAAAATACTTTTTTTTCATGGCGGCGATCAGCGCCCTTGCAAACCAGCTGCAAGACCTGGTGCCGGTGATCCGGGATTTGTCAGCTCGCATGGTGGCCCAGGAGCAGTGGGCGTTGTCGCAGGGGCAGAACGCCTTTACCAGTCCCGAACCCAAGTGCCCTCTCCCCGAGGTGTTCTCTGGGGAGAGGAACAAGTTTTTCGTTTTTCAACAGGCGTGTCGCCTGTTTTTTCGGATGCGTCCCCGTTCTTCGGGCTCAGAGGCCCAGAGGGTCGGGCTTATAATGTCCCTGCTGCGGGGCTCTGCCCAGACTTGGGCCTTTTCTATTCCCGAGGGTTCCCCCTCCCTGCAGTCGGTGGACTCCTTTTTTCAGGAACTCGGGGGCATCTTCGATGAGCCGGACCGAGTGGGGTTGGCGGTTTCACGGTTGCTGGCGCTGCATCAGGGGTCGCTTTGTGTGGAGGATTATTGCTCCAGTTTCAGACGCTATGCGGGCGACACTGCATGGAACGAGAGTGCCCTGAAGGACGTTTTTCTGCAGGGTCTCTCGGACGCGGTCAAAGAGCTGTTGATCTCCCATCCCATTCCCGGGTCCTTAAAGGAGGCCATGGAGCTAGCGGTGAAGGCAGATAGGAGGCTCAGGGCTGGGAAGCAGGACAGGCAGACCAGTAGAGTCAGGGAGGTCGTTTGTCCTGTTCCTTCCTCTTCCGTACCAGTCTCTGTTCCCGAACCTATGGAACTGGACCCGCTGGACCCCAAGGAGCGACGCCGAGTTCGGTTATTGCATCATCTCTGCCTCTACTGCGGGAAAGCTGGACATCGGGTGATAACCTGCCCCCTGAGGCCTCAGCGCCCACAGTCCGAATCGGCAGAAAGACTCCCAGTCCTAGGCGATTGCAGGGAGGGTCGCCTAGGACCACAGGTACGTCCTAGACTTCTAATACCCTGCCAGGTTAGATTCCGGAACTTCTCCCGCCTAGGGCAGGCGTTTATTGATTCCGGAGCAGCCGCTAACCTGGTAAGCATGCGTCTCGTTGAGCCCCTGAGGGCGGAATTTTTGGCGCTGAAGACGCCAATTCGTTTTGCTAGCATTGATGCTACTCCTCTGGCTTCGGGCTTGGTACGATGGAGGACCCCAGTGTTACAGCTCACTGTGGGGGGTCGCCATTCGGAAGGTCTATCATTCCTGGTGATGGAGAAAATGTCGGTAGACATGGTACTAGGGATGCCGTGGCTGGCGTTGCATAACCCCCAATTCGATTGGGCCACTGGGGAGCTAACCCAGTGGGGGCCGTTCTGCCATAGCCATCGCGCTTCCTGTCCTCCCTGCTCAGTCGATACCGCACTCAGTCCCCGAGGTCTCACTTACCTTCACACCCCGTCCGCCTGCCCTGCTGCTGATGTCGCCACCGATGCCCTGCAGGGGGGACGGAAGAAAGGGGTGGGGTCTCGTATGCAGTTGCGTTGTGAGGAGAGTCTGTCGGTGTTTGAGCCGTACAGGGCGGGACAGAAGGGGTACCGGTCCTCTGGAAATCGCAAAAGGAGGGGTCGCAGGGGGTTCCATAAGTCTGTGTCGAAACCTGTTGTCCCTTCGGTGATGCCCACCTCCGGTCCCCCGCCGCCCACCCCGGTCCGTGATGAAGTTGACTACGAGGCCCAGGAGATCCTGGATTCTCGCCGGGCTACAGGAACCTTACAATATTTGGGGGCCCGGAAGAGTTTTTTGGAGTATGATAGCTCAGATGACAGTGATTTTAAAGTTGGAGATGCCTCAGATTTTGAAGGCAGCGTCATTGGTAGCGAGGATGGGTCAAAAGACAGTGGTGAATGGTTGGACATTGACTCGGAAGACGACCTGAAACATGACGATATGTCAGCGGTTGGCCCTGAAGGAAATGGGGCAGCCACAGACTACCGAAGTCATGGACCTGAGGATCAGCCCATGGTGACCGCTCAGGAGGGTCACATTCTCGGGTTGGTACAGCGTTTTCACAGCCGCCTCCTGGATAAGCCTGGTCGAGTTTCCGGGGGCCCGGAGGTCCCCCGTCAGAGGGGGGGTAATGTTACCATACAGCGCGGCACGGGGTCCCGCGGTCGGCGCGCGTCGCTCCGGCGTCGGCTCCAGCAGCCTGGAGCCCTGTGTCGAGGTTATCCCAGCAGCTTGGGACGGCCGGTGGGCGGCGGCATGGGCGTGTCCGCCCGTAGGGTGCCGCCCGCACTCCTCCGTTCTTCTTATACAGCAGTGGGTGGAGTTGCCTCTTCCCACTCTCCGCCCCGGGGCGGAACCTTGTGGTTAAGAGACTGGCAGTGATGTGAGCTCACTGCCAGTTATTGGTTCTGCTTTCATCTAGTCAGTCTGTCTGCAGTCTACCTCAGCCAGTCCCTAGTTGTTTGTCAGCCCTGCTATCCTTTCTCAGCCTGTTTCTGTTGGTCCTGTTAGCCTCTAGTCTGGTCTGTCCCAGTCAGCACTAGTTGCTATTCAGGTCCTGTCTATCTGCCTGTGAGCTCCATCTCCAGCCCTGCTTGTACTTGTAAGTTTTGTTGGTTTGTTCCACCTGCCTCTTCTGTCGGCACTCTGTCCCCTGTTAGTAGTTCCATCTAGGTAGTCGCCAGGTCCCTAGCCAGCGCAGGGACCGCCGCCCAGTTGTCCGCCTGGGGTTAGCCAGGGCCGAGGCAAGTAGGCAGGGACAGTGGGGTGTGGGAAGATCAGGGCACCCCATCTGGCGCTCTGGGGGGCAGAGTGCCGTAACATGAAGGTCCTAATGGAAGACAAGTGTGACTCTGAATGCAAAAGAGACATGGTAGAGATACAGCCTCAAGAGCTACTAGTAAAGATCCCTGAAGGTGACAGAGTCCAGGAAGAGCTATGTGAGAAGGTGAGCAGACTGCAGGTGGAGCTGGAAGCTCAGAGTGAAGAGTCTCAGAAGCTGGTGCAAGAAGAGATGCACCAGAGGCTTGGCGTTAGTGCACACCTGAAGATAATGCAAGATGAGAGAGATGTGTTCCTCAAGCAGGTAGAGGAAGATGCAGAAACTAAGACAAACCTGTTAAAGCAGATGTCAACACTTCAGGCGAAGGTGTCAGATATAGAAAAGAAAATGGAGAAGAATAACGCATGTTTGGATTCTGTTAAAGAGCAGAAGGGGAAAATTCAGCTGCTTATGATAAACTTGAGAAGTTTAAAATGAGTCTTCAGCAGGAATTGGAAGATACTACTGTGGAGCTTGGTCACCAATGTCAGATGCAGGTTGAGAAAACCATGTGAAAAAAGTTGCATGGGGTGAAAAAACAGAGTTACTAGGCTCCACACAAGGACCTGTGGAGAAGCAACTGGAGAATCAATGGCAGTTCAGGAAGCAGAAAGATGAGTTGCAGCAAAAGATGCAGGTCCAGGATCGAAGCTAGGAGAGTGCTAGGGATAGAACAGGATGAAACCTGCAGTGATCGCCCGACACGCAGGGATCCCCGAGTCTGGAGCTTTGACCTGGGAGGGGCAAAAACTTTAAGGATACTTGCAAAACAGAATGATTAGATACACTCTGATTTGTTTGCGGGGTGGCTCTAAGTATAGACCCCTAGACCTAAATGATGATGCTTTGTAGATATATAGAGCATCAAAGGGGGGAATGTGGCAGCTGGGATTAAAATATGAAAGGGTTAATACGAGTAGGATGGTGGGTGCTGTATGCCTATTGAAGGGTAGCAGATGAGACAGCGGTTGTAGGGTTAAACAGTTACTTCATGTAACAATGGTTTTCGTATCCTTGTTTTTCGTATCTGTTCTCCCCTGTTTTGTAAGCGCTGCGGAATATGTTGGCGCTATATAAATAGAGATATTATCATTATTGCTCAGCATGCTCACGGCTGGGGCGGACTCTGACTGCCAAATATTGCAGCGGAATCAGACCCTGCGCCCCCCAGAGACCCTCTACTCACCTCTCTGGATCTGCCGTGAGTCTCGCCCGCTGAGGTGGTGCGCATGCGCAGTGCGGGGCGTGACGTGCCAGTGCTGGGCGGTGACGCGGATTCTGGCAGTACTTCTGCAGTGCTCACAGCAGACGTATCGCGGGACGGAGAGCTTCTATTGACTGCAATGGAAGCTCTCTGCGCAATTTTCCGCACATAATAGAACATGCTGCGACTCTCCCCTGCAAGCTGAAAATGGCAGCTGATTTCCGCTCGTGGGCACGGGGGAATCATTTACCACAGCATGTCTATGGACGGACATTGCTGCGGAATTCGCGGCGGGCGTCTGACTGCAAATTCCACAGCGCTAATCTGTGCGTAGGCATTAGCCCTAATACTGTGCTGAAATGTAACCGGTCCGTCTTTAGGGTGAATTCCCATGGGCGGATTTGCATTGCGTTTCCCGTGGCGGAGATCCACGCATGAATTCCGCAGTGGCAAGGTCTATTGAGGCTAATATCCTTCTGCCTGCCAACGCACACGAGGATTTGTACAGCGGATTTCCGCGAGCGTGAAAAAATCACGGCATGTTTTATTTTACTGCGGATCAAAGGAAGCAAAACCATGTAAATCCGCGCGGAAAAACACGCCGACTCGCCGGCACTTTATGTTTTGATTGGCGGTATTCCCGCTGCGTAAATCTGTGAGCGTACTCTGCATCGCCCATGGGCGTGAGCCCTTAGATGAGGGTGACTGTCTGTGGACGGTATAAGATATTAGGTGTCCTTTATTCCCCAGTCCAGCCTAGAGAATATGCGTAAGGAGGATGCGAAACAATCTCCGCGCTCGCCTGCCACAGTCTACTTTATTGTTACCTTGCCCATGAATATAAGCTTAGTCTGCCATATCGCTCTGGCGGCGACCGTTTTCCTTAATCCACCGAGCGCAGAGATCTTTTAGCACCTTCTCTGCAGGTATTCTCCTTCTACACACGTGCCCATCATGACCATGTGGGCAGACTCTCCTTGGCCGCTCTCCTAAGCTTCTGGATATGGACGGAATCAAGGCACTGCCACATCAATACCAAGCAAACCCGGACTCAGAGGTGCGAGCGGACCGGGAACCCCACTGGGCACCGGGTAAGTCCAGTCCCTTTAATTCTTATGAATTACACAAGGAGGCGCTGTCTAATTTTTCTGTTTTTCTGCAGTCCCGTCTTGGGAAATGATTCCAGCTGGGCTCATATATATATTGATATGTATTAAGGAAGCTGGGATTCCTGAAGAATCTTCAGACCCTATAATAGTCTTACAGCGGCCATTAAGGGGGTCACTATGACTGTGAGGCGGTCCCTGTGAGGACTCTATTATCCCCTTTTTGTGTTGTGAAGAATGTCTAGAGTATCTGGTCATGGCAGGTGGGTGCAGCCACAGCAAGGTTGGGCCCTAACAAAAATCTTACATAGGCTGCCCAAACCTGAAGGGCCAAGTCTTTCCACTATTGCTATTTCTGCCCTCGTGGGTGGGTGCGAGACCCCTGTATGCACATTGTGGTGGAGCATGGCGGTGGCACTGGTGGAGAGACCCTCATCATTCCATACTCTATGCATGGGTGCAGCGTCATGTGATTCCCTGTCCCCTGTGTGATAGACTGAAGGCGGTCTATAGGTGAGACACGAAGGGTCCGGCACCTGAGCCCCTCGTCATCCACCATAATGTCAGAGCTCCCGCTAATTATCACATTCCGCCTTCCATGGAGCGGTGAGGACCATATGGCGATGACTCCTCCAGATGGAGACGTTCTGGCACGCAGATAGACACTGCTATTGATTACAGGACCGCCGCGCTCCGCCGTTTAATCCGCCACTCAGAAGATCGTGTTTGTTTTACTGTTTAATTATGGAGCACTCCTCGATGAGACTGTTTTGCCAACAGCGGTGCAAAAGGTCCCTAATGAGGGGATCGGAGGTGCGAATAACCGCTGAGGCAGGAAAGTCCTGCACTGTGGCAGCTGACCGCTGTCAGGCCGAGCGTTGGATGTGCCCACCGGACACTAGTACTGTTATACTAAATCTCTGGACGGCTCGAATGTTACACTACAGCAATATACAGCAGGCATGCTTACAATAAACCACCGTCCAACAAAGACTACAATAATAAACCACTGGACACCAGGGACACTGAGGCCGGGCTCACATACAGAATCTGCTGGACATCAGTGAGATAATAAACCACTGGACACCAGGGGCACTGAAGCCGGGCTCACATCCGGAATATGCTGGACGCCAGTGAGATAATAAACCACTGGACACCAGGGACACTGAGGCCGGGCTCACATCCGGAATATGCTGGACGCCAGTGAGATAATAAACCACTGGACACCAGGGACACTGAGGCCGGGCTCACATCCGGAATCTGCTGGACATCAGTGAGATAATAAACCACTGGACACCAGGGACACTAAGGCCGGGCTCACATCCGGAATCTGCTGGACATCAGTGAAATAATAAACCACTGGACACCAGGGACACTGAGGCCGGGCTCACATCCGGAATCTGCTGGACATCAGTGAGATAATAAACCACTGGACACCAGGGACACTAAGGCCGGGCTCACATCCGGAATATGCTGGACATCAGTGAGATAATAAACCACTGGACACCAGGGACACTGAGGCCGGGCTCACATACAGAATCTGCTGGACATCAGTGAGATAATAAACCACTGGACACCAGGGACACTAAGGCCGGGCTCACATCCGGAATATGCTGGACATCAGTGAGATAATAAACCACTGGACACCAGGGACACTGAGGCCGGGCTCACATCCGGAATCTGCTGGACATCAGTGAGATAATAAACCACTGGACACCAGGGACACTAAGGCCGGGCTCACATCCGGAATATGCTGGACGCCAGTGAGATAATAAACCACTGGACACCAGGGACACTGAGGCCGGGCTCACATCCGGAATCTGCTGGACATCAGTGAGATAATAAACCACTGGACACCAGGGACACTGAGGCCGGGCTCACGTCCGGAATCTGCTGGACATCAGTGAGATAATAAACCACTGGACACCAGGGACACTAAGGCCGGGCTCACATCCGGAATCTGCTGGACATCAGTGAAATAATAAACCACTGGACACCAGGGACACTGAGGCCGGGCTCACATCCGGAATCTGCTGGACGCCAGTGAGATAATAAACCACTGGACACCAGGGACACTAAGGCCGGGCTCACATCCGGAATCTGCTGGACATCAGTGAGATAATAAACCACTGGACACCAGGGACACTAAGGCCGGGCTCACATACAGAATCTGCTAGACGCCAGTGAGATAATAAACCACTGGACACCAGGGACACTAAGGCCGGGCTCACATCCGGAATATGCTGGACACCAGTGAGATAATAAACCACTGGACACCAGGGATACTAAGGCCAGGTTCACATCCGGAATATGCTGGACGCCAGTGAGATAATAAACCACTGGACACCAGGTAAACTAAGGCCAGGCTCACATCCGGAATATGCTGGACACCAGTGAGATAATAAACCACTGGACACCAGGGATACTAAGGCCGGGCTCACATCCGGAATCTGCTGGACATCAGTGAGATAATAAACCACTTGACACCAGGGACACTAAGGCCAGGCTCACATCCGGAATATGCTGGACGCCAGTGAGATAATAAACCACTGGACACCAGGGATACTAAGGCCGGGCTCACATCCGGAATCTGCTGCACACCAGTGAGATAATAAACCACTGGACACCAGGGACACTAAGGCCGGGCTCACACCTGTAATCTGCTAGACGCCAGTGAGATAATAAACCACTGGACACCAGGGACCATGAGGGGCTAAGGCAATATGAGACACTTTGGTGACTAGATTTTCCAAGAGTTAAAGTGGGATACAGGGGTGTGGACAGGGGCGGGGTTTATCACAATGTATGATTTTACCTCCATTGTTCTATAAAGTACAGGGCCTGTTCAAAAAAAGATAGGGAGCAATTTCCCCGGAAGCCGGGAAGCAATGACAGTAGGAAGCCTTCGGAGGGGTGAGGCGGAGCGCCGCACAGTATGAAATCAGCTGCGGGTACACGGTTGATTTCCAGTCAAAATTTACACCAATCGTGCAGAGTTTGACTGTTTTTTTTAAATGGGAAATTTGCTGTGGAAATTTCCACTGTGGATGTTCTGAAACGCTTCTGCCATGTGTAAACATACCCTAAGTCAGCATAAGGCATGCTGCCTAGTGCAGAGTGGCCTCGTAGTAATACTGCTCCTCTATATCAGCCCAGCAATAATAATGACCCTCACAATAGCCCCAATAGTATTATCGCTTCCCTATACCAGCTCCAGCAATAATAGTGACCCCCCACAGTAGCCCCAGCAATAATTGTGACCCCCACAGTAGCCCCAGCAATAACAGTAACACCCACAGTAGCCCCAGGCATAATAGTGACCCCCACAGTAGCTCCAGCAATAATAGTGACTCCCCACAATAGACCCAGCAATATTAGTAACCCCCACAGTACTCCAGTAGAATTAATGCCCCCCCTACATCAGCCCCAGCAATAATAGTGACCCCCAACAGTAGCCCCAGCAATAATATTGGCCCCCACAGTAGCCTCAGCCAGCAATAAAAGTGACCCCCAACAGTAGCCCCAGCAATAATATTGGCCCCCACAGTAGCCTCAGCCAGCAATAAAAGTGACCCTCCACAGTAGCCCCTGCAATAAAAGTGACTGCCCACAGTAGCCCCAGCAATAATAGTGACCCCCACAGTAGCTCCAGCAATATTAGTGACCCCCCACAGTAGACCCAGCAATATTAGTAACCCCACAGTACTCCAGTAGAATTAATGCCCCCCTATATCAGCCCCAGCAATAATAGTGACCGCCACAGTAGCCTCAGCCAGCAATAATAGTGGCCCCCCACAGTAGCCCCAGCAATAATATTGACCCCCACAGTAGCCCCAGCAATAAGTGACCCCCACAGTAGCTCCAGCAATAATAATGACCCCCACAGTAGCTCCAGCAATAAAAGTGACCCCTACAGTAGCTGCAGCAATAATAGTGACCTCGCAGTAGCTCCAGCAATGATAGTGAACACCCCCCCCCCCCACCCCACAGTAGCCCCAGCAATAATAGTGACCTCCTGCAAAAGCCGGATAGTATTTGTACTCCTCCTAAGATCTACATACTTACTTCTTCCTGGTCTTCCTGGTCTTCACAGCGCTGCTGCACCTCTAAGCGTTGCTGTTGGCAACCGTGTGTGCACCCGCAGCAGTGCCACCTTCCTTCTCCTCTCCTCTTGCGCAACCAAAGAGGAGAGGTGAGGGGAGAAGGGGACAAAGATCCCGAAAGCACACACTGCCATCAGTGTGTGCATCTGGCCGCAGCGCTGCAGAGTGATTACTGGCTGGGGAGCTGCAGTACCCCGGCCGGTAATCACTATAATGGTGACCCGATGTCCCAAAAGCAGGACAAAAGCGGGACAAATGGCTGTCCCGCTGAGGTCCGAACAGAAAGCAGAACACCAGGTCCCAAAGGGGGACGTCTGGTTACCTTAAAAACACCCGCACTGGTGAGCATGGAGAGACGAAGTGCTGGATAGTAGTAGTGACTGGGACAGCAAAGTATTGGACCCCAGAAATGGGGACAATAAGCACTGAGCTCATTGGACTCCGGCAGCCATACCTTCCATGTGTCATGTGACCGCGCTGACGTCACTGTCCTCCCATTAGAAGCTAGTATATGATATCAGACCCCAGAATACGCTTTTGTCCTCCTTGGGGCTGCGCATCCTGTTTGAAGAGTCTCACCCACATGTGAAGACGGTGTTTACTGTGAGTGCAGCGTGGCACTTCATAGCACCGAGTACTTAGACAGAAAGGCCGGCCCCTGTGGTTGATGAAGTGACACCTCAGAATTACCGTGCTTTCCGCAGAGGAATTAATACGTTTTATCCTCCTGAGCCGCATTCTAAAGACTCCGACTGCCGTCCGATTAAATTATACGCCTGCCGCTGATTGATAAATCACAGCTCTCGCTTACTGCTGGGATTCAGCATCTTTTATCTCTGGATACCGCGCTGCGCACATCCTACAACTGCCGCACACAATACGCCGCGACGCTTTGTAGCATGGCGATGATCGTGTAGCATCCACCTGTCCGCACACAAGCTGGACTGTTCATTATCCCCTCCCTCCTCGGCCGCCCCCGACTCCGCACAACGCATCCTATTATCACCGCACTTGTCAGTCTCCTATTAGCGGAATACGAAAATATCACAAATCAGCCGCAGGAACATTTGGCTCATCTTACTGTAAGACCTGAGAAAGGGGAAAGAGCGACGGAAACAATATGGGCTTAATGGACGACGGCAAAAGGATTCAGTAGACTGACAATAAGTCATGGAAGAAACAGGAATAGAGAGAGGAAAACATTCATAATGCTCTCCAGATCTAAAATAGACTGCAAATCTATCTATCTATCTATCCCCTATCTATCTATCTATCTATCTATCTATCTCCTATCTATCTATCTATCTCCTATCTATCTATCTATCTCCTATCTATCTATCTATCTATCTATCTCCTATCTATCTATCTATCTATCTATATCTATCATCTATCTATCTATCTCCTATCTATCTCCTATCTATCTATCTATCTATCTATCTATCTATCTATCTATCTATCTATCTCCTATCTATCTATCTCCTATCTATCTCCTATCTATCTCATATCTATCTATCTATCTATCTATCTATCTATCTATCTATCTATCTATCTATCTCCTATCTATCTATCTATCTATCTATCTCATATCTATCTATCTCATATCTATCTATCTCCTATCTATCTATCTATCAATCTATTTCCTATCTATCTATCTATCTCCTATCTATCTATCTATCTATCTATCTATCTATCTCCATCTATCTATCTCCTACCTATCTATCTCCTATCTATCTCCTATCTATCTCATATCTATCTATCTATCTATCTATCTATCTATCTATCTATCTATCTATCTATCTATCTATCTATCTATCTCCTATCTATCTATCTATCTATCTCATATCTATCTATCTCATATCTATCTATCTATCTCCTATCTATCTATCTATCTATCTATCTATCTATCTATCTATCTATCTATTTCCGATCTATCTATCTATCTCCTATCTATCTATCTATCTCCTATCTATCTATCTATCTATCTATCTGTCTCATATCTATCTATCTCATATCTATCTATCTATCTCCTATCTATCTATCTATCTATCTCATATCTATCTATCTCCTATCTATCTATCTATCTATCTATCTATCTATCTCCTATCTATCTATCTATCTATCTATCTATCTATCTATCTATCTATCTATCTATCTATCTATCTATCTATCTATCTCCTATCTATCTATCTCTCTATCTCCTATCTATCTATCTATCTCCTATCTATCTATTTATCTCATATCTATCTATCTATCTCCTATCTATCTATCTATCTATCTATCTATCTATGTATCTTCTATCTATCTATATATCTATCTATCTATCCATCTATCCATCTTCTATCTATCTATCTCATATCTATCCATCCATGTCATATCTATCTATCTATCTATCTATCGATCTCATATCTATCTATCTATCTCCTATCTATCTATCTCTCTATCTCCTATCTATCTATCTATCTCCCATCTATCTATCTATCTATCTATCTATCTATCTATGTATCTTCTATCTATCTATCTATCTATCTATCTATCTATCCATCTATCCATCTTCTATCTATCTATCTCATATCTATCCATCCATGTCATATCTATCTATCTATCTATCGATCTCATATCTATCTATCTATCTATCTATCTATCGATCTCATATCTATCTATCTATCTATCTATCTATCTATCTATCTATCGATCTCATATCTATCTATCTATCTATCTATCGATCTCATATCTATCTATCGATCTCATATCTATCTATCTATCTATCTATCTATCTATCTATTTATCTCTCTCATATCTATCTATCTCCTATCTATCTATCTATCTATCTCCTATCTATCTCCTATCTATCTATCTATCTATCTATCTATCTATCTATCTATCTATCTATCTCCTATCTATCCCATATCTATCTATCTATCTATATCCTATCTATCTATCTATCTAACTATCTATCTCATATCTATCTATATAATATCTATCTATCTCATATTTATATTTCTATCTATCTTATATCTATCTATTTATCCAATATCTATCTCATATCTATCTATGTATCTATCTTTCTATCTATCTCATATCTATCTATCTATCCAATATCTATCTATCTATCCATCTATCTATCCATCTATCTATCTATCTATCTATCTATCTCCTATCTATCTATCTCCTATCTATCTATCTCAGATCTATCTATCTATCTATCTATCTCATATCTATCTATCTATCTATCTATCTATCTATCTATCTATCTATCTATCTATCTCCTATCTATCTATCTATCTATCTATCTATCTCCTACCTATCTATCTCCTATCTATCTATCTATCTATCTCATATCGATCTATCTATCTCCTACCTATCTATCTCTTATCTATCTATCTCTTATCTATCTATCTATCTATCTATCTATTTATCAATCTCATATCTATCTATCTATCTTATCTCCATCTATCTATCTATCTATCTCTTACCTATCTATCTATCTATTTATCAATCTCATATCTATCTGTATATCTCATATCTATCTATCTATCTATCTATCTATCTATCTATCCATCATCTATCTATCTCCTGTCTATCTATCTATCTATCTATCTCCTATCTATCTATCTATCTATCTATCTATATCTATCATCTATCTATCTATCTCCTATCTATCTATCTCTTACCTATCTATCTATCTATTTATCAATCTCATATCTATCTGTATATCTCATATCTATCTATCTATCTATCTATCTATCTATCTATCTATCCATCATCTATCTATCTCCTATCTATCTATCTATCTATCTCCTATCTATCTATCTATCTCCTATCTATCTATCTATCTATATCTATCATCTATCTATCTATCTCCTATCTATCTATCTATCTATCTATCTATCTATCTATCTATCCATCATCTATCTATCTCCTATCTATCTATCTATCTATCTATCTCCTATCTATCTATCTATCTCCTATCTATCTATCTATCTATCTATCTATCTATCTATCTATCTATCTCTTACCTATCTATCTATCTATTTATCAATCTCATATCTATCTGTATATCTCATATCTATCTATCTATCTATCCATCATCTATCTATCTCCTATCTATCTATCTATCTATCTATCTATCTCCTATCTATCTATCTATCTATCTATCTATCTATCTATCTCCTATCTATCTATCTATCTATCTATCTATATCTATCATCTATCTATCTATCTCCTATCTATCTATCTATCTATCTATCTATCCATCATCTATCTATCTATCTATCTCCTATCTATCTCCTATCTATCTCATATCTATCTATCTATCTATCTATCTATCTCCTATCTATCTATCAATCTCATATCTATCTATCTATCTCATATCTATCTATCTCCTATCTATCTATCTCATATCTATCTATCTATCTATCTATCTATCTATCTATCTCCTATCTATCTATCTATCTATCTATCTATCTCAAATCTATTTATTTATCTATCTATCTATCTCCTATCTATCTATCTATCTATCTATCTATCTATCTATCTATCTATCTATCTATCTTTCTCCTATCTATCTATCTATCTCATATCTATCTATCTCATATCTATCTATCTATCTATCTATCTATCTATCTATCTCCTATCTATCTATCTATCTATCTATCTCATATCTAGTTATCTATCTATCTATCTATCTATCTATCTATCTCCTATCTATCTATCTATCTATCTCCTATCTATCTATCTATCTATCTATCTATCTATCTATCTCATATCTATCTATCTATCTCCTATCTATCTATCTATCTATCTATCTATCTATCTATCTATCTATCTATCTATCTATCTATCTATCTTCTATCTATCTGTCTCATATCTATCTATCTCATATCTATATATCTCCTATCTATCTATCTCATATCTATCTATCTATTTATCTCCTATCTATCTATCTATCTATCTATCTATCTATCTATCTATCTATCTATCTATCTATCTCCTATCTATCTCCTATCTATCTATCTATCTATCTCCTATCTATCTATCTATCTATCTATCTATCTATCTATCTATCTATCTATCTATCTATCTCCTATCTATCTATCTATCTATCTCATATCTAGTTATCTATCTATCTATCTATCTATCTATCTATCTATCTATCTCCTATCTATCTATCTATCTATCTATCTCCTATCTATCTATCTATCTATCTATCTATCTATCTCATATCTATCTATCTATCTATCTCCTATCTATCTATCTATCTATCTATCTATCTATCTCATATCTATCTATCTATCTATCTCCTATCTATCTATCTATCTATCTATCTATCTATCTATCTCCTATCTATATATCTCCTATCTATCTATCTCATATCTATCTATCTATCTATTTATCTCCTATCTATCTATCTATCTATCTATCTATCTATCTATCTATCTATCCATCTATCTTATATAGTATTATTTTCTTAATGGATTTAGCATTCAGTATGTAGAAGGTGAATAGAGCCTGGTGGTTTGGCCTGTATTTGCCTCCATGTCTTCACCAGACCTGCGAGTCGCTCTTTGCCTCGTGTTTTGCGCACATCTGCTCATCGTAATGTCTGCTGCGTCTCCTAGGTCTTCCAGGCTCTGGGCAGCGGGTGTTGGGGCCTCAGTTCTCGCCCTGTGATGGCTTGTAGCATCGGGGCGAGGATTGTTAATGAGGATGGCATTGTGTGATGTGTTTTCATTTATTTCCGTGGTCACATGATGCAGCTGACAGAACTAAAAATGAAACACCTTCCTATCAAAGAACGAAAAATAAGTATAGAAGAATGAGAAGTGGAGATAACCGAGAGGTTGGAGATATGCTCAACTACGGGCAAAGCAATGACCCGAGGGCTTCTCTCATAGACGACAGAGGGTCCTCCTAGCAGAGGTAGCATGCAGACATCCTAAGCCATAATCCCCAAACTTTCTCAGCCCCGTCTATAGATAGGTCCCAGATCGCACCCCCATGGAGAGGAGCACTAGGGTCAACCTGAGCTGTGGGCCTCCATGCATGGTCTCCATAGCTGGCCCAACAGCTGCCACTATGGAATCCAAAGAAGAAAACACAAATGGCTGCTTTTCTGAACTGCATTTAAGGAAAGCTCAAAAATGTCATCAGGATGTGCGCTGCCAGAGGCCATAGACAAAGAGACAGACCTGCCGCACTGCTGCAAGCATCACTCACACCTGATTATAGACAACAGCTCTACCAGGCACTCTGCAAACTGGATCTGACATAAGCAGGGGCGAGGACTAGCAAGGTCACCGCCCCCGAGGAGTGACATGACTTATAGTGAGACACTCAGCTGATTATGTGTTCATATGAAGTCTGCTGTAGAGTCAGCCAAAGTACTCTCTGAGCCGTATGAACCTTGGCAGAGCCGCCTTCCCTGCAAGAACCCCAAAGAAGCAAGCAAGATTGGTGGAGGTGGCACATAATCAGCACCAACGCCAGCACTGGGCAAACCCAAGCAGCTGCCAGGACCCACTTCAGCTGGGGGGTGCACAGTGCCCAGAAGGGGTATGGGGTCCAGGCTGCGGGGCATCACAGCAGTCAGGTCCCCAATTTTAATTGTATTTAGTCTGATTAATAAAATAGGAACACAGCCGGGAACCCCTTCTCCTTCAGTGCACCGTGGGCCCCGGAAACAATGGGCCCCAGTAATTGTATTACATATTTATACGGGGACACTGTTAAAAGGGACAAATGGTGGCATCTAAACCTTAAAGGGGGTAAGAGCGTGGACCTGGTATGGCGGACCCTCCCTTGTTGGTGATGTCATTGCTGAGGTGCTGCCTGTCATCTCCTTCTAATAATTCAGCCAGCGCCGATAGAGGGGCCCTCAGACTCTGTTGCCCAAGGGCCCGCACTGACCTACAGCCAGCTCATAGCGTCCTTCCCTTCTGCAAGCCGTGGGAAGGCGTTGGGGTGAGAGAGGCGCTATTCACCATTGCTGTAAGTTGAAGTCCCCCGCATTGTGCCGGAGGCCTCCTGATGTATCTGGTGGCCAGTAGTCCAATGACCTCCTGGTGGGAGGGGTTCACGCTCACAGTATGCGTCCTTCTTCGTTGTGGCCCATAATCCGCGGTGTAGTAATAGGTCTGGACGCCATCCGGGTCCGCAGGATGATTCCCGTGCTTCTTTTTGTTCACCTTCTGCATTAATTTGCCGCTTTTCTCCCTTTCTGGTTGCTGTCAACGTGTTTTCCTTATCTCTCTTGTTCCGAAAAGCTCAAAAGTGGAAAATGTTTTTGTTAAACATCCCCGTTATCAAAGAGCGGAGAATCGGCGGCGGCGCCGCTAACAGGCCCAACATTCAAATCTTTTAAGGCAGTAAATAATATAGCATGGCGGCAGCGTAGATTCATAATTATAGGACTGGATGCGGCAGGTAGAATGTCAAAGCCGCGCTGGCGCACAAATTCAGAGAACACTATTTAACAGGCTTTTATTTAACCTTTGAGTGTATTTCCCGCGGAGAGGGGCGGGACCAATAATGTTCATGTGTCAATCACAAGTTCGCAAAAAGTTCAGAGCTGACTTAACCGTCAAAGAAAGTCTGCGATTAGCCATGAGAGCGCCCGCTCGCTCGCAGCCCATTTATTCTCTATCATCAGCTCCTGCTCTTCACAGTCTGCTAATGTAGCGGCCGCCCTCGTCCTGCATCTCCTCGCCGCCTGCGCAGCGCTCGCACGTTCCTTTGTAAGGCCATTATCTGGCCTCAGTTAGAAATGATAAATGACAGGCGGTCCCCAGGTAAAGAATGGAAAGTATTATTTTAGTGGAATAAACAGGGGTTAAATCGCATTTTTTAATCTGCCGCACCCCTCGCCGGTGACACAGCGAATGCATTATTTAACTTAAGTGCATGATTAGGGGGGAGCGGCGCAGCATCCAGGGAACATTTCCAGCAAATACTATACTTACCCTCCCTCGTCCTGACATATAGCAGCCACAATGACAGGTCTGCAGAAGCAGCCGCCATGGAGGAGCGCACAGAGGTCAGCTGATCACTTGATTATTACGTGACACCACAAGTCACAATTTGGAATATTGCTGCAGACATTTCGCTTTCTTTCAATCACACGCCTGGCATCTGTAGCTCTGGTACCGTGAGGGGGGCGAGGCAGCTAAAGAAGGACCAAAGATGGCAAATGCATTTCTGATAAACGTTGATTTTCTATTAAAATCCACGATATATAAGAGGAAAATGGGAAAAAATATACAACTATTTTGCCAAAAGAGAGAAATGTCCGCATGCAAAAAAATAATAAACTCAAACCCCTCAGAATGCTCTATAAAGATTCCCCATTTACAGAACCCTGAGGGCCGTCACCTACTAAGACGGAGCAACGCACAGTCAGATGGACTCACTGCCCGCAAATGTCATCAGCAACGATGAACCCGACGACAAACACACGGGCGGCGCTAGAGGGATTCTATCTGATATGTCTGTCCTGAAGCTCTGCGATTCCTAAGACAATCTTTATCATTTCTGATGAATGACTGCATGGGACGAAAGACAAGACTGATTAGTAGGAGGAATCAGTCTACTATATAGCAGAAATATAACTCAGTGTAATATAGAGAGGCAGTCTACTGTACAGCAGATAATACAGGTCTGTGTAGTATGGAGACACAGTCTACTGTACAGCAGATAATACAGGTCTGTGTAGTATGGAGAGACAGTCTACTGTACAGCAGATAATACAGGTCTGTGTAGTATGGAGAGGTAGTCTACTGTACAGCAGATAATACAGGTCTGTGTAGTATGGAGAGACAGTCTACTGTACAGTAGATAATACAGGTCTGTGTAGTATGGAGAGACAGTCTACTGTACAGCGGATAATACAGGTCTGTGTAGTATGGAGAGACAGTCTACTGTACAGCAGATAATACAGGTCTGTGTAGTATGGAGAGACAGTCTACTGTACAGCAGGTAATACAGGTCTGTGTAGTATGGAGAGACAGTCTACTGTACAGCAGATAATACAGGTCTGTGTAGTATGGAGAGACAGTCTACTGTACAGCAGATAATACAGGTCTGTGTAGTATGGAGAGACAGTCTACTGTACAGCAGGTAATACAGGTCTGTGTAGTATGGAGAGACAGTCTACTGTACAGCAGATAATACAGGTCTGTGTAGTATGGAGAGACAGTCTACTGTACAGCAGATAATACAGGTCTGTGCAGTATGGAGAGACAGTCTACTGTACAGCAGATAATACAGGTCTGTGTAGTATGGAGAGACAGTCTACTGTACAGCAGATAATACAGGTCTGTGTAGTATAGAGAGGCAGTCTACTGTACAGCAGATAATACGGGTCTGTGCAGTATGGAGGGGCAGTCTACTGTACAGCAGATAATACAGGTCTGTGTAGTATGGAGGGGCAGTCTACTGTACAGCAGATAATACAGGTCTGTGTAGTATGGAGAGGCAGTCTACTGTACAGCAGATAATACAGGTCTGTGTAGTATAGAGAGGCAGTCTACTGTACAGCAGATAATACAGGTCTGTGTAGTATAGAGAGGCAGTCTACTGTACAGCAGATAATACAGGTCTGTGTAGTATGGAGAGGCAGTCTACTGTACAGCAGATAATACAGGTCTGTGTAGTGTGGAGAGACAGTCTACTGTACAGCAGATAATACAGGTCTGTGTAGTATGGAGGGGCAGTCTACTGTACAGCAGATAATACAGGTCTGTGTAGTATAGAGAGGCAGTCTACTGTACAGCAGATAATACAGGTCTGTGTAGTATGGAGGGGCAGTCTACTGTACAGCAGATAATACAGGTCTGTGTAGTATGGAGGGGCAGTCTACTGTACAGCAGATAATACGGGTCTGTGTAGTATGGAGGGGCAGTCTACTGTACAGCAGATAATACAGGTCTGTGTAGTATGGAGAGGCAGTCTACTGTACAGCAGATAATACAGGTCTGTGTAGTATGGAGAGGTAGTCTACTGTACAGCAGATAATACAGGTCTGTGTAGTATGGAGGGGCAGTCTACTGTACAGCAGATAATACGGGTCTGTGTAGTATGGAGGGGCAGTCTACTGTACAGCAGATAATACAGGTCTGTGTAGTATAGAGAGGCAGTCTACTGTACAGCAGATAATACAGGTCTGTGTAGTATGGAGAGGCAGTCTACTGTACAGCAGATAATACAGGTCTGTGTAGTATGGAGGGGCAGTCTACTGTACAGCAGATAATACAGGTCTGTGTAGTATGGAGAGGCAGTCTACTGTACAGCAGATAATACAGGTCTGTGTAGTATAGAGAGACAGTCTACTGTACAGCAGATAATACAGGTCTGTGTAGTATGGAGGGGCAGTCTACTGTACAGCAGATAATACAGGTCTGTGTAGTATGGAGGGGCAGTCTACTGTACAGCAGATAATACGGGTCTGTGTAGTATGGAGAGGCAGTCTACTGTACAGCAGATAATACAGGTCTGTGCAGAATGGAGAGACAGTCTACTGTACAGCAGATAATACAGGTCTGTGTAGTATGGAGGGGCAGTCTACTGTACAGCAGATAATACGGGTCTGTGTAGTATGGAGAGGCAGTCTACTGTACAGCAGATAATACAGGTCTGTGCAGAATGGAGAGACAGTCTACTGTACAGCAGATAATACAGGTCTGTGTAGTATGGAGGGGCAGTCTACTGTACAGCAGATAATACAGGTCTGTGTAGTATGGAGAGGCAGTCTACTGTACAGCAGATAATACAGGTCTGTGTAGTATGGAGAGACAGTCTACTGTACAGCAGATAATACGGGTCTGTGTAGTATGGAGAGACGGTCTACTGTACAGCAGATAATACAGGTCTGTGTAGTATGGAGAGACAGTCTACTGTACAGCAGATAATACAGGTCTGTGCAGAATGGAGAGACAGTCTACTGTACAGCAGATAATACGGGTCTGTGTAGTATGGAGAGACGGTCTACTGTACAGCAGATAATACGGGTCTGTGTAGTATGGAGAGACGGTCTACTGTACAGCAGATAATACAGGTCTGTGTAGTATGGAGAGACAGTCTACTGTACAGCAGATAATACAGGTCTGTGTAGTATGGAGAGACAGTCTACTGTACAGCAGATAATACAGGTCTGTGTAGTATGGAGGGGCAGTCTACTGTACAGCAGATAATACAGGTCTGTGTAGTATGGAGAGACAGTCTACTGTACAGCAGATAATACAGGTCTGTGTAGTATGGAGAGACAGTCTACTGTACAGCAGATAATACAGGTCTGTGTAGTATGGAGAGACAGTCTACTGTACAGCAGATAATACAGGTCTGTGTAGTATGGAGAGACAGTCTACTGTACAGCAGATAATACAGGTCTGTGTAGTATGGAGAGACAGTCTACTGTACAGCAGATAATACAGGTCTGTGTAGTATGGAGAGACAGTCTACTGTACAGCGGATAATACAGGTCTGTGTAGTATGGAGAGACAGTCTACTGTACAGCAGATAATAATGTTCTGTGTAGTATGGAGAGACAGTCTACTGTACAGCAGATAATACAGGTCTGTGTAGTATGGAGATACAGTCTACTGTACAGCGGATAATACAGGTCTGTGTAGTATGGAGAGACAGTCTACTGTACAGCAGATAATACAGGTCTGTGTAGTATGGAGAGACAGTCTACTGTACAGCAGATAATACAGGTCTGTGTAGTATGGAGAGACAGTCTACTGTACAGCAGATAATACAGGTCTGTGTAGTATGGAGAGACAGTCTACTGTACAGCGGATAATACAGGTCTGTGTAGTATGGAGAGACAGTCTACTGTACAGCAGATAATACAGGTCTGTGCAGTATGGAGAGACAGTCTACTGTACAGCAGATAATACAGGTCTGTGTAGTATGGAGGGGCAGTCTACTGTACAGCAGATAATACAGGTCTGTGTAGTAAGGAGTGGCTGTCTACTGTACAGCTGATAATACAGGTCTGTGTAGTATGGAGGGGCAGTCTACTGTACAGCAGATAATACAGGTCTGTGCAGTATGGAGAGACAGTCTACTGTACAGCAGATAATACAGGTCTGTGCAGTATGGAGAGACAGTCTACTGTACAGCAGATAATACAGGTCTGTGTAGTATGGAGAGACAGTCTACTGTACAGCAGATAATACAGGTCTGTGTAGTATGAAGAGACAGTATACTGTACAGCGGATAATACAGGTCTGTGTAGTATGGAGAGACAGTCTACTGTACAGCAGATAATACAGGTCTGTGTAGTATGGAGAGACAGTCTACTGTACAGCAGATAATACAGGTCTGTGTAGTATGGAGAGACAGTCTACTGTACAGCAGATAATACAGGTCTGTGTAGTATGGAGAGACAGTCTACTGTACAGCAGATAGTACAGGTCTGTGTAGTATGGAGGGACAGTCTACTGTACAGCAGATAATACAGGTCTGTGTAGTATGGAGAGACAGTCTACTGTACAGCAGATAATACGGGTCTGTGCAGTATGGAGGGGCAGTCTACTGTACAGCAGATAATACAGGTCTGTGCAGTATGGAGAGGCAGTCTACTGTACAGCAGATAATACAGGTCTGTGTAGTATGGAGAGACAGTCTACTGTACAGCAGATAATACAGGTCTGTGTAGTATGGAGAGGCAGTCTACTGTACAGCAGATAATACAGGTCTGTGTAGTATGGAGAGGCAGTCTACTGTACAGCAGATAATACAGGTCTGTGTAGTATGGAGAGACAGTCTACTGTACAGCAGATAATACAGGTCTGTGTAGTATGGAGAGACAGTCTACTGTACAGCAGATAATACAGGTCTGTGTAGTATGGAGAGACAGTCTACTGTACAGCAGATAATACAGGTCTGTGTAGTATGGAGAGACAGTCTACTATACAGCAGATAATAAACGTCTGTGTAGTATGGAGAGACAGTCTGCTGTACAGCAGATAATACAGGTCTGTGTAGTATGGAGGGGCAGTCTACTGTACAGCTGATAATACGGGTTTGTGTAGTATGGAGAGACAGTCTACTGTACAGCAGATAATACAGGTCTGTGTAGTACGGAGAGGCAGTCTACTGTACAGCAGATAATACAGGTCTGTGTAGTATGGAGAGGCAGTCTACTGTACAGCAGATAATACGGGTCTGTGTAGTATGGAGAGACAGTCTACTGTACAGCAGATAATACAGGTCTGTGTACTATGGAGGGGCAGTCTACTGTACAGCAGATAATACAGGTCTGTGTAGTATAGAGAGGCAGTCTACTGTACAGCAGATAATACAGGTCTGTGTAGTATGGAGGGGCAGTCTACTGTACAGCGGATAATACAGGTCTGTGTAGTATGGAGAGACAGTCTACTGTACAGCAGATAATACAGGTCTGTGCAGTATGGAGAGACAGTCTACTGTACAGCAGATAATACAGGTCTGTGTAGTATGGAGAGACAGTCTACTGTACAGCAGATAATACAGGTATGTGCAGTATGGAGAGACAGTCTACTGTACAGCAGATAATACAGGTCTGTGCAGTATGGAGAGACAGTCTACTGTACAGCAGATAATACAGGTCTGTGCAGTATGGAGAGACAGTCTACTGTACGGCTGATAATACAGGTATGTGCAGTATGGAGAGACAGTCTACTGTACAGCAGATAATACAGGTCTGTGCAGTATGGAGAGACAGTCTACTGTACAGCAGATAATACGGGTCTGTGTAGTATGGAGAGACAGTCTACTGTACAGCAGATAATACAGGTCTGTGTAGTATGGAGGGGCAGTCTACTGTACAGCAGATAATACAGGTCTGTGTAGTATGGAGAGACAGTCTACTGTACAGCAGATAATACAGGTCTGTGTAGTATGGAGAGACAGTCTACTATACAGCAGATAATACAGGTCTGTGCAGTATGGAGAGACAGTCTACTGTACAGCGGATAATACAGGACTGTGTAGTATGGAGAGACAGTCTACAGTACAGCAGATAATACAGGTCTGTGTAGTATGGAGAGGCAGTCTACTGTACAGCAGATAATACGGGTCTGTGTAGTATGGAGAGACAGTCTACTGTACAGCAGATAATACGGGTCTGTGTAGTATGGAGAGACAGTCTACTGTACAGCAGATAATACGGGTCTGTGTAGTATGGAGAGACAGTCTACTGTACAGCAGATAATACAGGTCTGTGTAGTATGGAGGGGCAGTCTACTGTACAGCAGATAATACAGGTCTGTGTAGTACGGAGGGACAGTCTACTGTACACCAGATAATACAGGTCTGTGTAGTATGGAGAGACAGTCTACTGTACAGCGGACAAAGAACGTCTGTGTATTATGGAGCAGTTTAATATCAGGTAGTGTGGAAGGAAGTACATGCTATTTCGGACTCGAAGCTTCATAAACCATTTTTTTGCAATACATTGTATATATCTAGATGTGTGATTCTTGTCGGCACAATCACTCATTTCCATTATATAACTGATGTCATTCAAAGTAAACACCGATTGCTGCTGATCATGTGACCATAAGCAGAAAAGAGTAAACACGGCTTAGAAAAGTCTTTCCTTATTGTTACATTTCTTGTTGCTGCTCTGTTTCCTTTCTTCACTCTGATAGTATAATATTATTGTTCGGCCGCTGTCAGTCGCATCGGATCCTCCGCTTGGAGTTTCCATCAGAGATCGTCTCAAAATACTGAAGAAAAAGCATTTTATGCTGCGCTTTTTCTCCTGTCCAAAAGGCAGGCAGCCGGGCGAAAAGTGGACGGAGCGCGTTCCAGTCAGCGGGGTCCGTCCGGTTTGGATACTGGAGCCCCGAGCGCAGATGTGAAAGCACCTTAACCGATGCTACTTAGTGTCCAATTATCCATGTTTAGTAGTATTTATGTAAAGCACACCGTGTTGGGAGGTTCGTGTCATTTAGGATTTGCTGCTGACACTACATATATATATATATATAGTGAGTCTGTGCGGTCTGTCTGAGTCAGCGTCTGATATCTGACTACTTGAAGTCACCTCCACGTGGGGGGGGGGTGACAGGGAGCTGATATCACTGTTGTTACCCACCAATATTTCCCGCTGTTTCCCGCCGACCGGCCTTAATTCTGAATCAAGCATATGTCCTTGCAGCTGCTGCTTCTAAGACAAATGAATTCCAGGCGCTCGTCTGATTTGCGGATTTCCCAATATGTAAAAAGACAAGATTATCAGAGACTCAATTGGTAACTTTGAAGCAATTCAGATATCTGCCATTTCCTTACAAAAGAAAGGGAATCTTGAAAGACATGCAAATAGGGGATAATTAGACTTGTAGATGCTTCCTTAAATACCTGGTTTTTGCTCTACAGGCAGAAGGCTGCCGTCTGAAGGGATGGATACCTCAGATATGCTAATAGCAGTAAATGCCGTTGGATTATGGCAGGGTAGGAGCGCACTTCCTCATGCTCTACACCCCACATGGGTATTGGTACATTCCCGCCGCGATGCGTTCGGGTAAAACTGCATTAAGACTGAGGCTATTATCTGTTCTTTGATTTTCTGTTAATTCCAATTGCCTCAAAATTACAACTTCTTCAACGCAGCGTAATTCTAATGATTGATATTGGAGTTGCTGCGTCTGCTCAGTCCGGATTCTGCAGATCCCACTATGGTTACAACGTATCGATTACCATTTACCTTGTAAGTATCCTGCGGCGCTGCACAGACAATGTATCCAGCAGATCACCCCTGAAGCAGGGAGTTTACAACCTGATCCACCGGCCACAGGGTCACACACCGATGTGCTCAGATGTCAGGTCACATCTCAGCTGTTAGATAGTCACGTGACCACGGCAGGAAAGTACTTATCTCTGTAGCCCCCCTAATGTTTATGACTGAGTGAGCTCAAGTATTGCAAGCACGTTTCTGCCCTCCATGAAGCCTCAATATTCTGGGGCTTCTCAGCCTTCAGCCTCACGACTTTGGGCCGGACTCTCTTAGGGAAGATGAAGTGATGCCCAGATGTTCCTCCTCTGTAATCCTGTGACATCACTGCTGTCTGTTACATCCATGTGGCGCACTAAAGTGACACTTCTCAGAATGGACGCAACCGTGTCCATTTAAAACCCACAAATGCACTTATATAGTATTTGCATTTACCAACTACACCTCTCCAGGCTGAGATGGAAGGACCCCTGCCCTTACTAGTCAGGGAAAGTGGAGAACCCCTGCCTACAAGCAGGGTAATCATCCTGATAAGGTCAGCCCCACTGTCTTCATCTGGGACCTAGGTATTTCTGAAAAGGAACCTGGAGAAGTGCACAAAATGCACAGGACACAACACTGTTCACACACTGAACATAGAAGAGGACTGCACATAAAGCACATGTCTGACCAACTGCACAGACATACCACATGTCACTGTTCACACCAACATACATGATTGTGCATCCAATATATAACAGGAACACCACCCAGAGCTCACATGCATACAGATGGTCAACCATAGCCAGTCCAAGTGTCCTCACACCAGGGGAATAGAGAGTCAGCCACAGTGCCGACATAGGGAACAGTGTCAGGCATCACCCATCTGACACACCCATAAGACTTCAGATGTCTGGAGGCCCCACCTGTCAAAGAGAAGAGAAGAGGGGGTCTGCATATGAGCTACAGATGTCCAGACCATCTTCAGGGGAGAAGAGAGGGACACTACAGACTAGCATGCAAACCCCAGCTCTGAGTGGGATAAACACAGAGTAAAACAATGAATCACTACAATGACCAGCAATCTCCCCCAAAGGTTTACTAGTATTGATCTGCCGTAGACAAGAGGGATTGGCTGGTGGAGAATATTACAGCCAGCCAGCTCAATCACCCCTACCTGTGAAGGTGAGCACAAGGAAGCCTGTAAAACCACAGGTTCCAGACACACAACCTTAACCCTGTCTCTTCCAGTGTGTCTGATGTCATAGCTGTCTCTTGTACGATGTGTGATGTCACTTGGTCAGCAGGATAAGCAGTTGCCGTCCGTTGTCCTTCTTTATTCGGTACAGAGTATAGACGTGTTTCGCTATCTGCGGCTGATTGCTTCCTCATGCTATCAGTTGCAGACAGTGAAATGTGTCGCCCGTACTCTGCACCCACTAAGGGTTTTATACTCACCTTGTTTGGAGGCACAACGGATGGAAACTACTTATTCTTCTGATACGGTTGATCTGTTGGATCACAGCTCACAGCTGCCAGGGGATTCCTTGTATGCTGACCAAGTTCTGTGAGACCCAACTATAGTGGCCCCGAGTTAACAGGGCCCCGCCATAAGTATGAATGTGTTTGTCTTGTGCAATTGTATTGTCAGTGTCTTCAATGTGTCTGGGTTATGGCTGGAAAATGTATCTTGTGGTGTGTCATGTGACTATGTTATGTATATGTGATTGCAAGGTGTATGGAAGAGGGAGTCAAGTCAGTCAAAGAGAGTCTGAGTTTGGAGTCTAGTCTAGCAAGTTCTGCTGATTGCACCCCTCAGGCATTGTGTGTGGAGATGGAAGAGGGTGAGCGATGGCCTTATGTGCACCAAGGGCCCAATCTACCTAGGCCTTTATGCTAGTGACCTATAAGACTGCATGTGCGTGAGACCCACCATGCAGTGCTGAGTGCCCTTGTCTAAATGTGAGTGTGTACTGGAAGAGAGAGAGAGAAAGAGAGAAGAAGGTTGCCGTGAACCGGGTCACGCAGATAACTTGACTGCAGATCGTCTGGAGCAGCCCCAGAGGACCTCCCGGTCACACCACTAATTTGCCTGCCCCGTGTCCTGATGGTGGATGTAATCTGTTTGGAATGTGACCTAAACTTCACGTAAATGCGAGGTTTATCGAGCGCTCCCAGTTTGGGTCTGAAGTGTTAGCTCTGTGTGGACTATAATTACCCTATGGATTCACCGCAGAGGACGGAACGCTGGCGTCATGAGTGACAAAGACTTAAGGTAAACCACGTATTGGGTGACCCCTTTGAAAGGCCTGCCCTTGGTTACTTGGACGGGTCCCAAGTTCCCCTCAGGGGGGAAGATGGTAGAGCCCCGTGCCCATCTCTACCCTGCTGTCGCCTAGACTGAGGGCCCGCTCCTCGGATGCTGCACAGCACCCGCAGGTGAGTGGTTAGCAGCGCCCACGCCGCACAGGTTCACACATGCGAGGCTTTATATCTCCTTGTGATGTCACTGCTGTTTCTTGTAGGATTATACAGAATGATGCAAAAGGCAGAATAACTGCTGAACAAAAAGTGGATTTATTGGGAGGCTAAACACCAGAACGAGGGACGCAATCAGACATTACTGCAGGAGCGGAAGCAGGAGGTACTACATTACTGAAAGAGTAGTGGATGCCCGGAACAAACCGCCAGCCGACGTGGTGGGAAAACCCACAGTAAATGAATCCCCGCTGAGGGATGCGGACAGATCTATGCTAAGAGAGAAGTAAGATACGGGTGGGCTGGGGGGCGTCTGCCTCAGATGTCTATGGGGTACATCTGCCGGCGCTGACAGAGATGTTCTTAATAGAGATCAGAAGTTAAACACCCATCTTTTACCATCTGACCGATGCCTGGTACCCATGGGGTGGGGTGACCCTGGCAGCAGCAATGTTACCGGGCACCTGGGGTGATCCTCCTGGGGGCGCTGTGCAGTGGTGTTGGGGGTCCCATGATTAGTGGGAGGGTCAGTGTTACTACAGGAGGGGTCACTATGAAGAAGAAGAAGGGTCAATATCAGTAGAGACAAGAAAAGGAAGATCGACTTGACACATTAGGAGTCTGAATGTGATGAAGGTATCAGGGTCAACCTGAGAAGGAGGAAGGGGAAACAAAGAATCAAAGGAGAGTCAATGAGGAGTCGAATTGTCACAGAGAAAGGATCTTCTGAAGATTTTCCTGGAAACTAAATTCTGTCCAAAGTCTTGTAAAGCAGCGATCCTGAGGCGGCCGTCTTGCCCTCTGTCTGTGGTGGGGTCTACCGCCCTCCGTGACCCCTCATTGTAGCTCCCAGCACCGGGGTAGCGCCCTTATTAGCAGAGATCAGCAGTTAAACGGCGGGGCTCTGCCACCTGCGCGGCGCCGCATTACACAGCGAGTAACCAGGCGGCCGTCATTGGGAAAAGGTTTTGGTTGAACCTGTTCAGACCTACAAGACAAGATCCTCATCAGACCCTTTTATCTTGTCTCCTATCGACAAATGAAGTTATCTCGCCAAATCCTCGCCCGCGGAGCAATGAGCGGCGCAGAGCCGCCGCCGGATCGCTCGTCTGCAGAGCCAGACACAGTGTTGTTATTAACCAACTTTGACCGCATGGAGTCTGGGGAGAGGCGAGCAGAAGGCAGGGAAGTGATGGAGCTTCAGCAGCTGCTCGCTGGATTCTCGCCCTCCGGCACACTCGGCACTTTCAAAGGGTCCTTTTTATTCATTTTGCATTTTCTATTTTGTTAGTGGAAAGAACGCGGTCTGCGGAGACGGCGGCGCTGCGGGCAGAAGTCTGGAAACAGCCGGGAGGAGGCCAGCCGGGATCCGCCTGTACAGCGCACCAGGACGCCTCCGTTCATTTGTCAGCTACAAGTTTGTGCCCCCCAGCTCGGCCAGCGTCACAGCTTGTGCGTGAAGGTGCGCGACTCTCCGCATCGTCCCCGGCCACAAGCCGCTCATTAGCTAAAACCTACAACGCTGGTGGAATCCTCATTAGACCTTCCTGGATTCTTCACCAACAGAAATGTAAAGTGTAAATCAGAAGCTAACGAGTCCTGGACCCAGAGCTGGGCGCCGCGGGCCTCACTCCGTGCCCACTGCAGGGGCACTCACTGCCAGGGATCCAATGGATCAACACCGAATCAGGCCTCGCTCACACCGGGGGGTGAAGAGATGGCGTCTGTTAGAACCGAAGGCCTAGAGAAACGTGCAGATGAAGGGGGTAAGACGCACAAAAACCTTGCACCTTCCAAAGATAGGACATGCGTGTGCAATGCCCGCATGTAAGGCCCGTGCTGCAAGAACACATAGGACATGCTTGTGCAAAGCCCACATCCAAGGTCCGTGCTGCGAGAACACATAGGACATGCGTGTGCAATGCCCGCATCTAAGGCCCGTACTGTGAGAACAGATATCACCAGGGGTGGAGCATGAGAAGCACCCACACACATACATACATGTAACGGACAAGTGGTCATTAGTAGTTTGATTACCCTGTATGATGTACATACGGTATCTCCTTACACCGCTGATTACATGCAGGGAGTATATAGGATAATTACCCTGTATGATGTATATACGGTATCTCCGGTAATTGCATGCAGGTTGTATATATGGTAAGAGAATATCCCCAAGTCAAAATTTAGGAGTCTGTGGGACAATCACTGGAGCCGAAGGTTAATTGTCCCTGAGCTGCTTGTGTAGTGCAGATATGTCTACAGATCCTGCTGCGGGTCAGTGCCTTATCTCTAAGATGAGATGTGCCGCTAACAGTGACCCCAAAACTGCACAAATTCCACTGTTACTGGAGGAGACATTTATCTAGTGTGATTTACATCCAGGGCAAAAAGCCACCCTGATACATCGTGTCACATGAGTGGAGAGAACCAGATCTGGGCGGACAGATAAATACAGCCGCACAACAGATCTCTGAGGTCCTGCATGATTACTTCACAGAGCATTGCCTAGCTGCATGCAACTACAATGTCCAGAGAGGCTGATGCACTCACAGAGCATTGCCTAGCTGCATGCAACTACAATGTCCAGAGAGGCTGATGCACTCACAGAGCATTGCCTAGCTGCATGCACAAAGAGCAGGAGTGCGTGAGAGTGAGTGCACTGACCTTGGCCTGGTCACGGTGGTGGCTACTCTGCTACAATGGTAGCTCATGCAGCAGGTGGGATTTCAAAGGGTTCTTGGCTAAAGCAATTGGTGAATCATGTAAATTCATCGTGACACCAGTGCCTTTAAATGAGTGTGTTGTGGTGATGAAGTAAAGAGACAAGTCCAGAAGGGTAACAGAAAAACCAAAGGCACACAGTTTACAGAGACTTGAGGTTGTAGTACAAACAATAAAGTCTTTAGTCATTTCTTGAAGACATCAAATTACATACAGTAATTGTTTGACTCTCTCCAGAAGAATGGGAAGAGGTTGACAGGCTAAGTTAAGTGGTTACCGAATCAGGAGGTTATTTGTGGAGGAATGAAGGGAACAGCACAAGGTTCCCTGTTGATTCACTGACTCCTTGCTGTGCAGGGACAAGTGAAACTTACAGTTGCGGTGTCTGGGTTCCTTCCAGCTGACAGGAGGATCTACCCTGGAATCGGTTCCTCCGAGCAATGTTATAAAGACTTCTCTCCCACTCATTTCACTTTCCCCCACCTCAGATCACTCTCTTCTTTTCTTTCTCTTCTTCATCTCTCCATTCTCTGGCTCCTTCCACTACCACCAACCAACTCTTCTCTCCCTCTACTGCTCAACCACTTAACTCCACCCTTTCTCTCACTTTTATACTCTCTGTCTCATCCAATCCTATGCAAGGGCCCAACTAACTGTCCAATGCCCATACTACCTAACTATACTATGTATATAATAACTATGTACAGATATATCAGGGGTCAGTACAGAGATCTCTCCCATCATCTATTATACCCAGGACTGTAACAAGGGGGCGCTCTAATAACTATGTATAATATATCAGAGGTCAGTACAGAGATCTCTCCCATCATCTATTATACCCAGGACTGTAACAAGGGGGCGCTCTAATAACTATGTATAGATATATCAGGGGTCAGTACAGAGATCTCTTCCATTATGTATTATACCCAGGACTGTAACAAGGGGGCGCTCTACTAACTATATATAGATATATCAGCGGTCAGTACAGAGATCTCTCTCATCATCTATTACACCAGGACTGTAACAAGGGGGCGCTCTAATAACTATGTATAATATATCAGAGGTCAGTACAGGGAACTCTCTCATCATCTATTATACCCAGGACTGTAACAAGGGGGCGCTCTAATAAATATGTATAATATATCAGGGGACAGTACAGAGATCTCTCCCATCATCTATTATACCCAGGACTGTAACAAGGGGGTGCTCTAATAACTATGTATGGATATATCAGGGGTCAGTACAGAGATCTCTCCCATCATCTATTATACCCAGGGCTGTAACAAGGGGGCGCTCTAATAACTATGTATAGATATATAAGGGGTCAGTACAGAGATCTCTCCCATCATCTATTATACCCAAGACTGTAACAAGGGGGCGCTCTAATAACTCTGTATAGATATATCAGGGGTCAGTACAGAGATCTCTCCCATCATCTATTATACCCAGGACTGTAACAAGGGGGCGCTCTAATAACTATGTATAGATATATCAGGGGTCAGTACAGAGATCTCTCCCATCATCTATTATACCCAGGACTGTAACAAGGGGGTGCTCTAATAACTATGTATAGATATATCAGGGGTCAGTACAGAGATCTCTCCCATCACCTATTATACCCAGGACTGTAACAAGGGGGCGCTCTACTAACTATGTGTAGATATATCAGGGGTCAGTACAGAGATCTCTCCCATCATCTATTATACCCAGGACTGTAACAAGGGGGCGCTCTAATAACTATGTATAGATATATCAGGGGTCAGTACAGAGATCTCTCCCATCACCTATTATACCCAGGACTGTAACAAGGGGGCGCTCTACTAACTATGTGTAGATATATCAGGGGTCAGTACAGAGATCTCTTCCATCATCTATTATACCCAGGACTGTAACGAGGGGGCGCTCTAATAACCATGTATAATATATCAGAGGTCAGTACAGAGATCATGTTGTGCACGCCTGGTTGGACCGGCGCTGTGGACGCTTATGTCGAACAACGCTGTGGACGCCTTCGTGGACTAGCGATGTGTACTCCTCTATTGACTGACACTGTGGAATCCTCCATGTACGGATGCTGTGTACACGTACGTGGACCGACACTGTGGATGCCTCCATTGACTGATGCTGTGGACACCTCCGTGGACAAACGTTGTGGACGCCTGCTTGGAATGGCGCTGTGGACACTCATGTGGAACAATACTTAAGACACCTCCGTGGACTAGTGCTGTGGACTCCTCTGTGGATGAACACTGTGGACTCCTTAATGGACGGAAGCTGTGGACTCCTCCATGAAATGATGCTGTGGACACCTCCATGGACCGAGGTTGTGGACGCCTGCTTGGAGCGACACTGTGGACGCTTATGTTGAACAACGCTGTCCACTCCTCTGTGGACTGACACTGTGGAATCCTCCATGGACGGATGCTGTGTACACCTCCGTGGACCGACATTGTGGATGCCTCCATGGACGGATGCTATGGACACTTGCTTGGATCAGGGCTGAGGATGCCTTCTTGGACCGGCACTGTGGATGCCTTTGTAGAGCAGTGCTGTAGACTCCTCTGTGAACAGACGCTGTAGAATCCACTGTGGACGGACGCTGTGGACAGCTCCATGGAATAACACTGTGGACCGACACTGTGGATGCCTCTGTGGACTGATGCCATGGACACCTGCTTGGATCAGGGCTGTGGATGCCTTCTTGGACCGGCGCTGTGGATGCCTTTGTGGATCAGCGCTGTGGACTCCTCCATTGACGGACGCTGTGGACGCCTCCGTGAAACGACACTGTGGTCCGACGCTGTGGATGCCGTCTTGGACTGATGCTGTGGACACCTACATAGACAAACATTGTGGATGTCTGCTTGGACTGATGCTGTGGACGCTCATGTAGAACAATGCTGAAGACGCCTCCGTGGGCCAGTGCTGTGGACTCCTCTGTGGACGGACGCTGTGGACTCCTCCATGGACGGAAGCTGAGGACTCCTCTGCCGGCGGACGCTGTGGACGCCTCCGTGGACCGACACTGTGGATGCCTTCTTGGGCCCATGCTGAGGACACATGCTTGGACCAGGGCTGTGGACTCCTCCATACACAGTTGCTGTGGACACCTCCGTGGACCAATGTTGCGGAGACCTGCTTGGAGCGGCGCTGTGGATGCTTATGTAGAACGATGCTGTAGAAGCCTCCATGGACCAGCACTGTGGACTCCTATATGGACGAAAGCTGTGGACTTCTTTGTTGATGGACATTCTGGACTCCTCCATGGATGGAAGCTGTGGATTCCTCCATGGGCGGACGCTGTGGACGCCTCTGTAGACCGGGGCTGTGTACTCCTTCATGAATGGACACTGTGGATGCCTCCGTGTACCGGCACTGTGGACGCCTCCTTGGATAGACGCTGTGGAGACCTCCATGGACAAACGTTGTGGATGCCTGCTTGGAGCAGTGCTGTGCACACTTATGTGGAACAATGCTGTGGACACCTCTGTGGACCAGCGCTGTGGACTCCTCTGTTGATAGAGGCTGTGGACTTCTCCATGGACGGAAGCTGTGGACTTCTCCGTGGGCAGACGCTGTGGACACCTCCGTGGACCGACGCTGTGTACGCCTGCTTGGATCGACGTTGTGGATGCCTCCTCAGGCCGGCGCTGTGGATGTCTTCTTGGAGTAGTGCTGGGGACACCTGCTTGTACTGGGGCTGTGGACTCCCCCGTGGATGGATAATGTGGACAAATCATGGACCAATGTTGTGGCTGCCTGCTTGGACCGGCGCTTTGGACGCTTATATGGAACAATGCTGTAGACGCCTCCGTGGACCAGTGCTGTGGACACCTCTGTGGACAGATGCTGTGGACTTCTTAATGGATGGAAGCTGTGGACTCCTCCATAGGCAGATGCTGTGGATGCCTTCGTGGACTGACGCTGTGGACACCTCCATGGACCGAACTTGTGGATACCTGCTTGTGGAAACTGTGGACACTTATGTCGAACAACGCTGTGGACGCCTTCGTGGACTAGCGCTGTGGACTCCTCTGTGGACTGACACTGTGGAATCATCCATGGACGGACGCTGTGGACTTCTCCTTGGACTACGCTGTGGACACCTCCGTGGAATGACACTGTGGACCAACGCTGTGGACTCCTTCTTGAACTGATGCTGTGGACACCTCCATGGACAAACGTTGTGGACGCCTGCTTGGACTGGCACTGTGGACGCTTATGGAGAACAATGCTGTAGACACCTCCATGGACCAGCACTGTGGACTCCTCTGTGGACGGATGCTGTGGACGCCTTCATGGATGGAAGCTGTGGACTTCTCCATGGGCATACACTGTGGACATCTCTGTGGACTGACGCTGTGTACGCCTGCTTGGATTGACACTGTGGATGCCTTCTTGGATCGGTGCTGAGGACCCCTGCTTGGACCTATGCTGTGGATATCTTCTTGGACCGGTGCTGGGGACTCCTGTATGGACTGAGGCTGCGGAAGACTATGTCGAACAATGCTGTGGACGCCTCCACGGACTAGCGCTGTGGACTCCTCTGTGGACTGACACCGTGGAATCCTCCATGGATGGATGCTGTGAACACCTCCATGGACGGACACTGTGAATTCCTCTCTGGATGGATGCTGTGGACTCCACCATGGACGGAAGCTGTTGACTCCTTTGTTGATTGATGCTGTGGACTCCTCCATGGACAGAAGCTGTGGACTCCTTTGTGAGCAGTGTACTCCTCTGTGGACGGACACTGTGGATGCCTCCATGTAGCGGCACTGTGGACGCCTCCTTGGATGGATGTAGTGGATCCCTCCGTGGACGGACGCTGTGGACGCCTCATCGGATCGACACTGTGGACCGACACTCTGGACGCCTTCTTGGACTGACGCTGTGGACACCCCCATGGACAAACGTTGTGGACGTCTGCTTGGACCGGCGCTGTGGACGCTTATGTGGAACAATACTGTTGACTCGTCCATGGACCAGGGCTGTGGACTCATCTGTGGATTGACGCTGTGGACTCCTCCATGGACAGAAGCTGTGGACTTCTCCATGGGCAGACGCTGTGGATGCCTCCATGGACTGACGCTGTGTACGCCTGCTTAGATCGACACTGTGGATGCCTTCTTGGATGGGCACTGTGGATGCCTTCTTGGACCGGTGCTGGGGACACCTACTTGGACCTACGCTGTGGATGCCTTCTTGGATCGGTACTGGGGACACCTGCGTGGACCGAGGCTGTGGATGCCTCCATGGACGGATGCTGTGGACACCTCTGTGGACCAATTTTGTGGATGCCTGCTTGGACCGGTGCTTTGGATGCTTATGTGGAACAATGCTGTAGACACCTCCGTGGACCAGCACTGTGGACTCCTCTGTGGACGGACGCAGCAGACTCCTTAATGGACGGAAGCTGTAGACTCCTACATGGGCGGATGCTGTGGACGCCTCCGTGATCTGATGCTGTGGACACCTCCATGGACCGAGGTTGTGGATGCCTGCTTGAACCGGCGCTGTGGACGAATATGGCGAACAATGTTGTGGACGTCTTTGTGGACTAGCACTGTGAACTCCTCTGTGAACTGACACTGTGGAATCCTCCATGGACAGATGCTGTGTACACCTCCGTGGACGGACACTGGGGATTCCTCTGTGGATGGACGCTGTAGACTCTTCCATGGACGGACGCTGTGGACTCCTCCATGGGTGAACGCTGTGGAGACCTACTTGGACCGGGGCTTTGTACTCCTCTGTGGATGGACACTGTGGATACCTCCATGTAGCGGCACTGTGGATGCCTCTTTGGATGGATGCTGTGGATCCCTCCGTGGACGGACGCTGTGGACGCCTTCTTGGACAGACGCTGTGGAGACCTCCATGGACAAACGTTGTGGACGCCTGCTTGGACTGGCGCTGTGGATGCTTATGTGGTACAATGCTGTAGACACCTTCATGGACCAGCGTTGTGGACGCCTCTGTGGAAAACCGCTATGTACGCCTGCTTGGATCGACATTGTGGATGCCTTCTTGGACCGGTGCTGGGGACACCTGCTTGGACCTACGCTGTGGATGCCTTCTTGGACCGGTGCTGGGGACACCTGCTTGGACTGAGGCTGTGGACTCCTCCACGGACAGATGCTGTGGACACCTACGTGGACCATTGTTGTGGATGCCTGCTTGGACCGGCGCTGTGGACGCTTATGTGGAACAATGCTGTAGACACCTCCGTGGACCAGCGCTGTGGACTCCTCTGTAGACAGACGCTGTGGGCTCCTTAATGGAGGGAAGCTGTGGACTCCTCCATGGGTGGATGCTGTGGACTCCTCCGTGGACTGATGCTGTGGACAGCTCCAGGGGCGCCTGCTTGAACCGGCGCTGTGGACGAATATGTCGAACAATGCTGTGGACGCCTTCGTGGACTAGCGCTGTGGAATCCTCCATGGACGGATGCTGTGTACACCTCCGTGGACAGACACTGTGGATTCCTCTGTGGACGGACGCTGTGGATTCCTCCATAGACGAAAGCTGTGCACTCCTTTATTGATGGACGCTGTGGACTCCTCCATGGATGGAAGCTGTGGACTCCTCTGTGGGTGGACACTGTGGACGCTTATGTGGACAGGGGCTGTGTACTGCTCTGTGGATGGACCCTGTGGATGGCTCCGTGTAGCGGCACTGTGGACGCCTCCGTGGATGGACGCTGTGGATTCCTCCGTGGATGGACGCTGTGGACACCTCTGTGGAACGACACTGTGGACTGATGCTGTGGACTCCTTCTTGGACTGACGATGTGGATACCTCGATGGACAAACGTTGTGGACACCTGCTTGGAGCGGCACTGTGGACGCTTATGTGGACCAATGCTGTAGACACCTCCGTGGACCAGCACTGTGAACGGATGCTGTGGACTCCTTAATGGATGGAAGCTGTGGACTGCTACATGAGCGGATGCTGTGGACGCCTCTGTGGGCTGATGCTGTGGACACCTCCATGGACCGAGGTTGTGGATGCCTGCTTGAATCGGCGTTGTGGACGAATATGTCGAACAACGCTGTGGACGCCCCCGTGGACCAGCGCTATGGACTCCTCTGTGGACAGACACTGTGGACTTCTCCGTGTACCGAAATTGTGGACGCCTGCTTGGATCGACACTGTGGATGTCTTCTTGGACCGGCGCTGTGGACGCCTCCGTTGACCGGCGCTGTGGACACCTCCATCGATGGGCGCTGTGGATGCCTCCGTGAACCGCTGCTGTGGACGCCTTCTTGGACTGAGACTGTGGATGCTTTCTTGGGCCTACGCTGTGGACGCCTACTTGGACCGGCACTTTGGACTACTTCTTGGACCGTCACTGTGGACACCTTCTTGGATCGGCGCTGTGGACTCCTCTGTGGACAGATGCTGTAGACGCCTTTTTGGACTGATACTGTGAATGCCTTCTTGGACCAATGTTGTGGATGCCTTCTTAGACTGACGCTATGCGCATCTCCGTGGACCGACGCCATGGACGCCTTTTTGAACCGGCGTTGTGGACACAATGGTGTTCAGTTTATTGTACAAGTTGTTAAGAGATACGATGATACCGAATATGTGGGATTTTATTTAATTTTTAATTTTTTTATATAAATGGGGGAAAATGTGCAAAAAATGTCTTTTTTAAGTATTATTTTTACATGTTCTTTTTTTTACTCTGTTTTTATATATTTTTTTACACTTTTTATGTCCCTGTAGGACTTGGACCACAACAGCTATGATAATGCGTTGCAGGATTGCTGTACGCTGATCGGAGGTATCCCTGCTTTTGCAGCAGGAGGCCGGCTAGCAGTGCCAGACGGCTCCCGCAGCAGCATGGGGCGGGCTCTGCTTCTGATCCCGCCCCATCCACAGGGCGTAAGCTAACATACTATGCTGCCATGATGTAAACTTATGTCCTGTGGTGTTAAATGGCTGTCTGAGTTGTACCATCTCTGGACAGTCTGTGCATTAGCATAAGAAGCTCCTCTCCCCCGCTGTGGCCATGGTGGGCGCCCACTCCGGTCCTGCCTACAGCTGCAGTCCAGCTCCGTTTACGGGACTGCACCCAATAACAGCTCAGCGACCAATCACTGCGCTCTGTCATCATCCCGTAAACCAGGCGGGACTGCAGCTATCAGCAGGGACCTGGGACCGCATCCTGTCATGGCCACCGCAGGGGAGGGCATCACCTGTGTAATGTTACTGCATGGGGAAGGGGCTCGATGAGATGCCACAAGTGCAACAACCCTTCTCCGTCCGTTATCTGGTAATCTTTTCATGACTTTTTGTAGCATTTTTGGATCCCTCATACATTTTGTTTTCCAAAGAGAAAAAGCCAGAAAAATGCTGTGTCCATAGCGCGCCGCAGAGAAACACTAATGGTGGAGCGCGCCGCAGAGAAACGCTAATGGCGGAGCGCACCGCGGTGAAACACTAATGGTGGAGCGCGCCGCAGAGAAACACTAATGGTGGAGCGCGCCGCAGAGAAACACTAATGGTGCAGCGCGCCGCAGAGAAACACTAATGGTGGAGCGCGCCGCAGAGAAACACTAATGGTGGAGCGCGCCGCAGAGAAACACTAATGGCGGAGCGCGCCGCAGAGAAACACTAATGGCGGAGCGCGCCGCAGAGAAACACTAATGGCGGAGCGCGCCGCAGAGAAACACTAATGGTGGAGCGCGCCGCAGAGAAACACTAATGGTGGAGCGCGACAGGGAGAAACACTAATGGCGGAGCGCCACACAGAGAAACACTAATGGTGGAGCGCGCCGCAGAGAAACACTAATGGTGGAGCGCGCCGCAGAGAAACACTAATGGTGGAGCGCGACAGGGAGAAACACTAATGGTGGAGCGCGCCGCAGAGAAACACTAATGGTGGAGCGCGCCGCAGAGAAACACTAATGGTGGAGCGCGACACGGAGAAACACTAATGGCGGAGCGTGCCGCAGAGAAACACTAATGGCGGAGCGCGCGGCAGAGAAACACTAATGGTGGAGCGCGCCGCAGAGAAACACTAATGGCGGAGCGCGACACGGAGAAACACTAATGGCGGAGCGTGCCGCAGAGAAACACTAATGGTGGAGCGCGCGGCAGAGAAACACTAATGGTGGAGCGCGCCGCAGAGAAACACTAATGGCGGAGCGCGCCGCAGAGAAACACTAATGGTGGAGCGCTGCAGAGAAACACTAATGGTGGAGCGCGCCGCGGTGAAACGCTAATGGTGGAGCGCGCTGCAGAGAAACACTAATGGCAGAGCGCCGCAGAGAAACACTAATGGTGGAGAGCGCCGCAGAGAAACACTAATGGCGGAGTGCCGCAGAGAAACACTAATGGTGGAGCGCGCCGCAGAGAAACACTAATGGTGGAGCGCGCCGCAGAGAAACACTAATGGTGGAGCGCACCGCAGAGAAACACTAATGGTGGAGCGCGACACGGAGAAACACTAATGGCGGAGCGTGCCGCAGAGAAACACTAATGGTGGAGCGCGCCGCAGAGAAACACTAATGGCGGAGCGCGCGGCAGAGAAACACTAATGGTGGAGCGCGCCGCAGAGAAACACTAATGGCGGAGCGCGACACGGAGAAACACTAATGGCAGAGCGTGCCGCAGAGAAACACTAATGGTGGAGCGCGCGGCAGAGAAACACTAATGGTGGAGCGCGCCGCAGAGAAACACTAATGGCGGAGCGCGCCGCAGAGAAACACTAATGGTGGAGCGCTGCAGAGAAACACTAATGGTGGAGCGCGCCGCGGTGAAACGCTAATGGTGGAGCGCGCTGCAGAGAAACACTAATGGCAGAGCGCCGCAGAGAAACACTAATGGTGGAGAGCGCCGCAGAGAAACACTAATGGCGGAGTGCCGCAGAGGAACACTAATGGCGGAGCGCGCCGCGGTGAAACGCTAATGGTGGAGCGCGCCGCGGTGAAACACTAATGGCGGGGCGCGGCACAGAGAAACACTAATGGCGGAGCGCACCGCAGAGAAACACTAATGGCGGAGCGCACCGCAGAGAAACACTAATGGCGGAGCGCACCGCAGAGAAACACTAATGGCGGAGCGCGCCGCAGAGAAACACTAATGGCAGAGCGCGCCGCGGTGAAACACTAATGGCGGAGCGCGGCACAGAGAAACACTAATGGCGGAGCGCACCGCAGAGAAACACTAATGGCGGAGCGCGACGCAGAGAAACACTAATGGTGGAGCGCGCCGCAGAGAAACACTAATGGTGGAGCGCGCCGCAGAGAAACACTAATGGCAGAGCGCGCCGCAGAGAAACACTAATGGCAGAGCGCGCCGCAGAGAAACACTAATGGTGGAGCGCGCCGCAGAGAAACACTAATGGTGGAGCGCGCCGCAGAGAAACACTAATGGCAGAGCGCGCCGCAGAGAAACACTAATGGCGGAGCGCGCCGCAGAGAAACACTAATGGTGGAGCGCGCCGCAGAGAAACACTAATGGTGTAGCACACCGCGGTGAAACGCTAATGGTGGAGCGCTGCAGAGAAACACTAATGGTGGAGCGCGACACGGAGAAACACTAATGGTGGAGCGCGCCGCAGAGAAACACTAATGGTGGAGCGCGCCGCAGAGAAACACTAATGGCGGAGCGCGGCACAGAGAAACACTAATGGCGGAGCGCGGCACAGAGAAACACTAATGGCGGAGCGCGCCGCAGAGAAACACTAATGGTGGAGCGCGCTGCAGAGAAACACTAATGGTGGAGCGCGCCGCAGAGAAACACTAATGGTGGAGCGCGCCGCAGAGAAACACTAATGGTAGAGCGCACCGCAGAGAAACACTAATGGTGGAGCGCGCCGCAGAGAAACACTAATGGTAGAGCGCACCGCGGTGAAACGCTAATGGTGGAGCGCGCCACAGAGAAACACTAATGGTGGAGCGCGCCGCAGAGAAACACTAATGGCGGAGCGCACCGCAGAGAAACACTAATAATGGAGCGCACCACGGTGAAACTCTAATGGTGGAGCGCACCACAGAGAAACACTAATGGCGGAGCGCGCCACAGAGAAACACTAATGGCGGAGCGCGCCGCAGAGAAACACTAATGGTGGAGCGCGCCGCAGAGAAACACTAATGGTGGGGCGCGCTGCAGAGAAACACTAATGGCGGAGCGCGCCGCAGAGAAACACTAATGGTGGAGCGCGCCGCAGAGAAACACTAATGGCGGAGCGCGCCGCAGAGAAACACTAATGGTGGAGCGCGCCGCGGTGAAACGCTAATGGTGGAGCGCACCGCGGTGAAACACTAATGGTGGAGCGCGCCGCAGAGAAACACTAATGGTGGAGCGCGCCGCAGAGAAACACTAATGGTGGAGCGCGCTGCAGAGAAACACTAATGGTGGAGCGCGCCGCAGAGAAACACTAATGGTGGAGCGCGCCGCAGAGAAACACTAATGGTGGAGCGCACCGCAGAGAAACACTAATGGTGGAGCGCACCGCGGTGAAACGCTAATGGTGGAGCGCACTGCAGAGAAAAACTAATGGTGGAGCGCACCGCGGTGAAACGCTAATAGTGGAGCGCTGCAGAGAAACGCTAATGGTGGAGCACCGCAGAGAAACTCTAATGGTGGAGCGCGACACAGAGAAACGCTAATGGCGTAGCGCGCCACAGAGAAACACTAATGGCGGAGCGCGGCACAGAGAAACACTAATGGCGGAGCGCGGCACAGAGAAACACTAATGGCGGAGCGCGCCGCAGAGAAACACTAATGGTGGAGCGCGCCGCAGAGAAACACTAATGGTGGAGCGCGCCGCAGAGAAACACTAATGGTGGAGCGCGACAGGGAGAAACACTAATGGCGGAGCGCCACACAGAGAAACACTAATGGTGGAGCGCGCCGCAGAGAAACACTAATGGTGGAGCGCGCCGCAGAGAAACACTAATGGTGGAGCGCGACAGGGAGAAACACTAATGGTGGAGCGCGCCGCAGAGAAACACTAATGGTGGAGCGCGCCGCAGAGAAACACTAATGGTGGAGCGCGACACGGAGAAACACTAATGGCGGAGCGTGCCGCAGAGAAACACTAATGGCGGAGCGCGCGGCAGAGAAACACTAATGGTGGAGCGCGCCGCAGAGAAACACTAATGGTGGAGCGCGCGGCAGAGAAACACTAATGGTGGAGCGCGCCGCAGAGAAACACTAATGGCGGAGCGCGCCGCAGAGAAACACTAATGGTGGAGCGCTGCAGAGAAACACTAATGGTGGAGCGCGCCGCGGTGAAACGCTAATGGTGGAGCGCGCTGCAGAGAAACACTAATGGCAGAGCGCCGCAGAGAAACACTAATGGTGGAGAGCGCCGCAGAGAAACACTAATGGCGGAGTGCCGCAGAGGAACACTAATGGCGGAGCGCGCCGCGGTGAAACGCTAATGGTGGAGCGCGCCGCGGTGAAACACTAATGGCGGAGCGCGGCACAGAGAAACACTAATGGCGGAGCGCACCGCAGAGAAACACTAATGGCGGAGCGCACCGCAGAGAAACACTAATGGCGGAGCGCACCGCAGAGAAACACTAATGGCGGAGCGCGCCGCAGAGAAACACTAATGGCAGAGCGCGCCGCGGTGAAACACTAATGGCGGAGCGCGGCACAGAGAAACACTAATGGCGGAGCGCACCGCAGAGAAACACTAATGGCGGAGCGCGACGCAGAGAAACACTAATGGTGGAGCGCGCCGCAGAGAAACACTAATGGTGGAGCGCGCCGCAGAGAAACACTAATGGCAGAGCGCGCCGCAGAGAAACACTAATGGCAGAGCGCGCCGCAGAGAAACACTAATGGTGGAGCGCGCCGCAGAGAAACACTAATGGTGGAGCGCGCCGCAGAGAAACACTAATGGCAGAGCGCGCCGCAGAGAAACACTAATGGCGGAGCGCGCCGCAGAGAAACACTAATGGTGGAGCGCGCCGCAGAGAAACACTAATGGTGTAGCACACCGCGGTGAAACGCTAATGGTGGAGCGCTGCAGAGAAACACTAATGGTGGAGCGCGACACGGAGAAACACTAATGGTGGAGCGCGCCGCAGAGAAACACTAATGGTGGAGCGCGCCGCAGAGAAACACTAATGGCGGAGCGCGGCACAGAGAAACACTAATGGCGGAGCGCGGCACAGAGAAACACTAATGGCGGAGCGCGCCGCAGAGAAACACTAATGGTGGAGCGCGCTGCAGAGAAACACTAATGGTGGAGCGCGCCGCAGAGAAACACTAATGGTGGAGCGCGCCGCAGAGAAACACTAATGGTAGAGCGCACCGCAGAGAAACACTAATGGTGGAGCGCGCCGCAGAGAAACACTAATGGTAGAGCGCACCGCGGTGAAACGCTAATGGTGGAGCGCGCCACAGAGAAACACTAATGGTGGAGCGCGCCGCAGAGAAACACTAATGGCGGAGCGCACCGCAGAGAAACACTAATAATGGAGCGCACCACGGTGAAACTCTAATGGTGGAGCGCACCACAGAGAAACACTAATGGCGGAGCGCGCCACAGAGAAACACTAATGGCGGAGCGCGCCGCAGAGAAACACTAATGGTGGAGCGCGCCGCAGAGAAACACTAATGGTGGGGCGCGCTGCAGAGAAACACTAATGGCGGAGCGCGCCGCAGAGAAACACTAATGGTGGAGCGCGCCGCAGAGAAACACTAATGGCGGAGCGCGCCGCAGAGAAACACTAATGGTGGAGCGCGCCGCGGTGAAACGCTAATGGTGGAGCGCACCGCGGTGAAACACTAATGGTGGAGCGCGCCGCAGAGAAACACTAATGGTGGAGCGCGCCGCAGAGAAACACTAATGGTGGAGCGCGCTGCAGAGAAACACTAATGGTGGAGCGCGCCGCAGAGAAACACTAATGGTGGAGCGCGCCGCAGAGAAACACTAATGGTGGAGCGCACCGCAGAGAAACACTAATGGTGGAGCGCACCGCGGTGAAACGCTAATGGTGGAGCGCACTGCAGAGAAAAACTAATGGTGGAGCGCACCGCGGTGAAACGCTAGTAGTGGAGCGCTGCAGAGAAACGCTAATGGTGGAGCACCGCAGAGAAACTCTAATGGTGGAGCGCGACACAGAGAAACGCTAATGGCGGAGCGCGCCACAGAGAAACACTAATGGCGGAGCGCGGCACAGAGAAACACTAATGGCGGAGCGCGGCACAGAGAAACACTAATGGCGGAGCGCGCCGCAGAGAAACACTAATGGTGGAGCGCGCTGCAGAGAAACACTAATGGTGGAGCGCGCCGCAGAGAAACACTAATGGTGGAGCGCGCCGCAGAGAAACACTAATGGTAGAGCGCACCGCGGTGAAACGCTAATGGTGGAGCGCGCCACAGAGAAACACTAATGGTGGAGCGCGCCGCAAAGAAACACTAATGGCGGAGCGCACCGCAGAGAAACACTAATAATGGAGCGCACCACGGTGAAACTCTAATGGTGGAGCGCACCACAGAGAAACACTAATGGCGGAGCGCGCCACAGAGAAACACTAATGGCGGAGCGCGCCGCAGAGAAACACTAATGGTGGAGCGCGCCGCAGAGAAACACTAATGGTGGGGCGCGCTGCAGAGAAACACTAATGGCGGAGCGCGCCGCAGAGAAACACTAATGGTGGAGCGCGCCGCAGAGAAACACTAATGGCGGAGCGCGCCGCAGAGAAACACTAATGGTGGAGCGCGCCGCAGAGAAACACTAATGGTGGAGCGCGGCACAGAGAAACACTAATGGTGGAGCGCGGCACAGAGAAACACTAATGGTGGAGCGCGGCACAGAGAAACACTAATGGCGGAGCGCGCCGCAGAGAAACACTAATGGCGGAGCGCGCCGCAGAGAAACACTAATGGTGGAGCGCGCCGCGGTGAAACGCTAATGGTGGAGCGCACCGCAGTGAAACACTAATGGTGGAGCGCGCCGCAGAGAAACACTAATGGTGGAGCGCGCCGCAGAGAAACACTAATGGTGGAGCGCGCTGCAGAGAAATACTAATGGTGGAGCGCGCCGCAGAGAAACACTAATGGTGGAGCGCGCCGCAGAGAAACACTAATGGTGGAGCGCACCGCGGTGAAACGCTAATAGTGGAGCGCTGCAGAGAAACGCTAATGGTGGAGCACCGCAGAGAAACTCTAATGGTGGAGCGCGCCGCAGAGAAACACTAATGGTGGAGCGCGCCGCAGAGAAACACTAATGGTGGAGCACCGCAGAGAAACTCTAATGGTGGAGCGCGACACAGAGAAACGCTAATGGTGGAGTGCGCCGCAGTAAAACGCTAATGGTGGAGCGCGCCACAGAGAAACACTAATGGTGGAGCGCGCCGCAGTAAAACGCTAATAGTGGAGCGCGCCGCAGAGAAACACTAATGGTGGAGCGTGCCGCAGAGAAACACTAATGGCGGAGCGCTGCAGAGAAACACTAATGGTGGAGCGCGCCGCGGTGAAACGCTAATGGTGGAGTGCGCCGCAGAGAAACACTAATGGTGGAGCGCTGCAGAGAAACACTAATGGCGGAGCGCGCTGCAGAGAAACACTAATGGTGGAGCGCGCCGCAGGGAAACACTAATGGCGGAGCGCGCCGCAGAGAAACACTAATGGTGGAGCGCGCTGCAGAGAAACACTAATGGTGGAGCGCGCCGCAGAGAAACACTAATGGTGGAGCGCGCCGCAGAGAAACACCAATGGTGGGGCGCGCCGCAGAGAAACACCAATGGCGGAGCGCGCTGCAGAGAAACACTAATGGTGGAGCGCGCCACAGAGAAACACTAATGGCAGAGCGCGCCGCAGAGAAACACTAATGGTGGAGCGCGCCGCAGAGAAACACTAATGGTGGAGCGCGCCGCAGAGAAGCACTAATGGTGGAGCGCGCCGCAGAGAAACACTAATGGCGGAGTGCCGCAGAGGAACACTAATGGCGGAGCGCGCCGCAGAGAAACACTAATGGTGGAGCGCTGCAGAGAAACGCTAATGGTGGAGCGCGCCGCAGAGAAACACTAATGGTGGAGCGCGCCGCAGAGAAACACTAATGGTGGAGCGCGCCGCAGAGAAACACTAATGGTGGAGCGCGCCGCAGAGAAACACTAATGGTGGAGCGCGCCGCAGAGAAACACTAATGGTGGAGCGCTGCAGAGAAACGCTAATGGTGGAGCGCGCCGCAGAGAAACACTAATGGTGGAGCGCGCCGCAGAGAAACACTAATGGCGGAGCGCGCCGCAGAGAAACACTAATGGTGGAGCGCGCCGCAGAGAAACACTAATGGTGGAGCGCGCCGCAGAGAAACACTAATGGTGGAGCGCTGCAGAGAAACACTAATGGTGAAGCGCTGCAGAGAAACACTAATGGCAGAGCGCGCCGCAGAGAAACACTAATGGTGGAGCGCGCCGCAGAGAAACACTAATGGTGGAGCGCGCCGCAGAGAAACACTAATGGTGGAGCGCGCCGCAGAGAAACACTAATGGTGGAGCGCGCCGCAGTAATGCTGCTAAGTTTTCTTACACTTTGTGGTCTGCTCACAATTGGGCGCGGATTTTGATGTGGATCTACACCTCGGCTCCTCAATTGAAAGGGTGAACTCTTCTGCAGATCGGCACTAATATCCGCTGCGCAGAGTGCGGCCCGTAGGACGTCTCCAATGGGGCGTGTCTCGGCTAGTGCCCAGCGCGGTATGAGGTGTAAATACGTCCCTGCTTGTGTCTCGGACCATGCGAGCTCCTGGGCTGCAGCCTGGCGGGGTCCTGGCCGGATGTAGCGGGGGTCTCTGGGGTCTCATACAGTATATATATATCGCCTGTGTTCAGCTTCTGTGGGCGTCTACATCGCCATTAGGATCATTAACGGGGGTTCGGACGTCTTTGGGAGGAGACGCTCGGCGCTCAGGATCTGCAGAAAGTGTTGACCGTTTTTTCTCTTCACTTTAAAAGTCTTGAGAGATAAAAGAAAATAGATGTACTGTTGTGCGGCGGGCGCGGCGGGGGCGCGGAGCGCGGCGGGGGCGCGGAGCGCGGAGCGCGGCACGATGAGCCGCCGGGTTTGTATTCTCCTGAGTGCGTCCCTAAATTGATCTAATGTATGAGATTCCAGATGTCATTGTGGCAGCAGAACATCCTCTTCCATCAGCAGCCATTAGTGTCTGCGGCAGCCGCGTGCCGGGCGGTGAACCCTGCGCGCTGCGGCCGGCGGAGCGACAGCCTCTCTGCTGCACATTAAGTCCCAGGCCGGATAAATAAGTGTAATCCGCCACAATCGGGAGACTCTCAGGGAGCGCAAATCATCTGCTCCCTTTTAGCGTTACCGTGACCTTCAGCCCTGCGGCTGCGTGATCGAAAAAAGAGACTTACCAAATGAACTCCAAGGCCTTAATGTAGGAAGCGAGGCGAGGACCCGGACCCTCCGAAACACATCAAGGGGCTCCCAGGAAATCAAGAATAGAGTGCAAGGAACCGAGAGAAAGTTCTGGAGAAGTGGAGAAAACAGGCAAACTTTACAGAAGAGGAGACAAAGAAAGCGGAAGAACGGGGAGGTTGGGGCCGCAGGGATCTGTAGGGACCATATATGTCCTTTACAGGAGGACGGACCCCATAGGATCCTTCACAGGGCTGGAGCCACGCAGCAATGGCTTCCCTTGTTCCTCTTGCACTGTGTTCACCCTGAACGGCAGCTGCCGGGATTCGCTGCTCCGTCACTGCGGCAGGAATCGCAGCCTAACGAGGTCAGCCGTATTCTGTATGACCGGCGCTGGGCTTAAAGTGGCAGAAACACACCAAAGGCACTGTCCTATAAAGCAGGGCCAAGCTCAGTCGGACCTGTCCAGAGTCACCCTGAGGGTTGTGCCGCGGGCCCCACAAGCGGTGGCCGAGGGCGTCCTCAGCACCCGAGGGGGGGGGGCACATTTCAGCACCCGAGGGGTGGGGGGGCACATTTCAGCACCCGAGGGGGGGGGGCACATTTCAGCACCCGAGGGGGGGGGGGGCACATTTCAGCACCCGAGGGGTGGGGGGGCACATTTCAGCACCCGAGGGGGGGGGGCACATTTCAGCACCACATTTCCCGTTGTCTTCACCTTGGTCAGTCATCTTCACACAAAGTAGGGAACGCTCCCTGGGCTCCATCGAGGCTCGGAGAAAACGCCGATGGGAGGTAATGTGGCTGGCACGAAGAAGGGGATTGGCGCACTATTGTGGGGGCATTTAGCGGCTGCTAGCTGGCAGCAATCGCTTGTATTACCTGCGCGGTACGAGGAGAGAAGCCGGAGCGCCGGAAGGAACAATGTAACGGATTAATAATGCAATAATAACAAACGATGTAATTAATAAACGAGCTCATTAATTAACCGATGATGTCACCGAAGACTGAGGGGGTTAATAGGAAGAGCCTCCAACTAACGAACGCTGCAATCAGTGAAGCCGGGATTAATGAGTGACGGACACAATTAATAAGTGCCTGACCGGCCGCATGACATCGACCTCTGCAGCGTAAAGGACGCCTGCGCTCCTCCAGATGCCGCGGTTAACCCCTCCCCTCCTGGCAGCGCCCGGCCATCCATCTCCATCTGAGATAAAGAAGGCCAATCTCTAATGTTTACCAAACCGTCTGGAATCGTCCTCTTTATTAAGGAACATATTTTATTAATGATGATATTTTTAATTACCGAATGTGCGCGGTGACGGCCGAGCCGTAATTTACGCGCAGGAAATAAATGCAATATGTATCTTAAGTAATTGGAATTGACGATATTTATCTGGATGGAAATTGTGAGTAATTCACAGTCATAAAGAAATGATCATCCTGCTTCTGTCAAAGGGCCGGCGAGCCGGCGCGATCACATGACCGCGCCGCGCAGCATCAATAACTGTCAGTGCAGCTGCAGTCACAGCCCCAGCCAGAGAAAGTAAATGACCCCTGGGCAATGCGGGGAAAATGGCCAAAGAGACGAGCGGGGGAGACCCTCTGGTGCCCCTCGTAGTATCATGGGGGTCCCAAACATACAAAACTGCTGCAGCAACCCCAACGTCATCGCATCGTCACACCCCGCCAATGTCTCAGCAGCCCCTGCAAAGAGAGGAATGAGGCCCCTTTCAGCAGCTGCCTGACACCAGCACACTGCCAACCACCCGCAAGGGTAGGTCCTGCCGCCCATCCTGTCTGCAGCACATTGCCCACTCTCAGTAATACTGCCCCCTCATAGCGCCTCCCCTCAGTAATAATGCCCCCTCATAGCGCCTCCCCTCAGTAACAATGCCCCTACATGCCCACCCTCAGTAATAATGCCCCCACATGCCCACCGTCAGTAACAATGCCCCCACATGCCCACCCTCAGTAATAATGCCCCCACATGCCCACCGTCAGTAACAATGCCCCTACATGCCCACCCTCAGTAAAAATGCCCCCACATGCCCACCCTCAGTAATAATGCCCCCACATGCCCACCGTCAGTAACAATGCCCCCACATGCCCACCCTCAGTAACAATGCCCACCGTCAGTAACAATGCCCCCACATGCCCCCCCCGTAACAATGCCCCCACATGCCCACCCTCAGTAACAATGCCCCCACATGGACCACCCTCAGTAATAATGCCCACACATGCCCCCCCGTAACAATGCCCCCACATGCCCCCCCCCCGTAACAATGCCCCCACATGCCCACCCTCAGTAACAATGCCCCCCCGTAACAATGCCCACACATGCCCCCCCCCTGTAACAATGCCCCCACATGCCCCCCCCCCGTAACAATGCCCCCACATGCCCACCCTCAGTAACAATGCCCCCACATGACCACCCTCAGTAATAATGCCTCTACCCAATACGGTTTCACCCCTGCCGCACTGCTTGGCGCCACTCCATCCCCCATTCACTTTCCGGTAGTGATCATGTGATCACTGCGGCCAATCCTCAGCTCTTTCACACGGGTGTAGGTGTTTTTACCGTTTCTCGCCGGTGCCGTAAAAATGTGTGAAAGTACTATTTCCCGCCAGGGTAATTAGCGTTTTCTCCCCCCTTCACAGGGCCGTGAGTGTCGCACCCTGGAAAACCCTCCCTACATAGAGGCAGTGGGGAGCAAAACTTCCCTCCCTTTCTCCCTCTCCCAGAGAAGTCTATGGGACCCGCCGGCGTATATTGGCCAAAAGATGGCGACGTGGACTGCGGCAGCGGGGAAAGAGGAAGGGGCGACTATAGGCTGCCTGTCATTGTACTACATCCCCATCTGCCCCTGCAGGACACGCCTCCGGATTCCTGGGACGGCCCCCAAATCCAGGACTGATCCAAGGCGGGTCGGCACACGGGCCTTTATACCCAAACACGGCTTCCGGCCTCAGCCTGTATTAATCCCCCCCCCCCAACACTGATTTCACCGCCATTTTACCGTTCTGGAGTCTGGAAAAGCTGGGTGACTAAACCGCCGTCATGAGGCCGCATCCCTCCATCAGACCGAACACCAGATAATTATAGCTCTGAGGAGAAAAACAGAGAATTTATTTACTCCGCCATAACTTGTTATGTTAGCGAAGCACGCGGTGACGAAGGCGACGGCGCAAGAGGCGGTGCAGCAGGTGCCGTCTGACGGTGCGAGTAATTACCGCTCCGCTGTTGTTATTTGCTAGAAGAGGTTTAATACAAACCACAGGATTATTATATATCAAAATTCAAATATTGTAATAAATTACGGCAACTTATCCGCGGCGCCATTGAAAATCAGTGTGGTCACTGCGCAAAAAATGAAGTTAATTAGTTAATTTAATGTTTGAGGTATAATTGGCGCGCAGCGAAGGGATTTTAATGGCGGTTAATCAGAGGAGTATTGAAACAATCCAATGGAGGAGCCATCAGGAGCGACAACCCACACAAAGTCTGCAGAGCTCGTCGCCATCGCTCCCGCCGCGCCATTATTCGCCACCATCTCGCTGAGCACCACTTTTGTTGCCTCTCTGGATTCCAGTGAAAGTCAACTGTGCTAAAGACGTGCGGCGCGGGGGGAGGGGCGGCGCGGAGGTGCCTCCTGATATACCGAACATATAATTACGTTTATTGAGCAGAACAAGGCGGCGGGGAAAATTGAGCCAAATTGAATTAATAGGAGTAGATTTAGTGGGGGCCGCGGCGCGGAATGGGCTGCCTGCTAATCGCCACAAATGTCACAAACGTCTGCCGCGCCGGAGCGGCCGAGAGAGCCGCCATTGTGTCCAAGCCGCTTATACTTTAACTTTCCAGAAGTTTTCTTTCTATTCCGATGTAGGAAGGGGTTAAATGCGAGGTCTTCGTTAGTGACTGATTACAGAACGTCTAATAACTCAGGACGTAAACGCGCTGCGCCGGAGATCCGCGGAGATGGCGATGGACCGGGCGATGGCCTGTGGTTACCCGACCCCGGCGCTCCCCGAAGGCTCCTTCACATCGCAGTCCGGCTTTAGGTTTCATTTTTGGAGGGGAAAAGAGAATTAAAGCCAAATGTAATATTTCCGTTTTTTTGCGCATTGATTTCAGTGGATTTTGCCGCGCTTTCCGTTTTTCCCGTTCCGTTATCTTATCTGCGGCACTAATAGTAGCGGAGCGCTGGGTGTTACCGCACCGCAAACTCAACAGATATCAGAAGACATGCAGCCATTGTTACAGTCTGTGGGCTTATTCACACGAGCGTATACCACCCGCCATTTTCACGGAATCCAATGCATCATTTCAGATGGGTGATTTTCCATCACGTAAAAAGGCCCCGGATGGCCAAGAGAGCGCATAGGAGCGCATTTCAGACGGGCGCTTCTACGCCAGCCAGCAAAGATAGTTCAGGAACTATCTTCCCTACCGGAATTCGGCGGCTGCATAGACTTCTATGGGAGCCTATGGGAGCTGCGGAGAAGGGAGGTGGGGGGGAGTTTAGCAGCGTGTCTCTCCTCTCCGCCCCTTGCCAGCTGTTTACAATAGGAGGGGGCGGAACGAGGCAGAAGCTAGTTGCTAAGCTCCCGCCCCCAGCCCACCCTTTCCCATTGCTGGCAGCTGACAAGGGGCAGAGAGGGGGCGGAGCATAGCACACGAGCTCCCGCCCCCTTCCCTTGCTGAGAGCTGGCAAGGGGGCGGAGAGAGGAAGGTCAGTTTAACAGAGCTAAACTGTCTCCCCCATCTGACGGCAATCTGGGCTCGGCGTAAATGCACCGGGCCGTCTGAGCGGGCACACAAATGGCAGATTCGTGCACCCATTCACACGTTTTTACAGCGCACGTAAAAACACCTAAGCTTGTGTGAATAAGCCCCAAGGCCTCATTCACATGGGCGCTGTGTTCTCACGCTGACCGCATCACTACCAAGAAACGTGTGGATGGGAATAAGCTGCGACCAAGTCACGGCCAAAATTCACATTTTCTCATCCATTCAGCCGAGCGGCATAAATCCTCGGAATCACTTCCAGTAGTTACATAGTGGCAGCGCTCAGCTCGCTCCTATAAGAGTCTATGGGAGCCGCCAGCGTATATCGGCCAGAAGATAGACCGATCCTTTCCAGCCGCATATAAGATCGACCATATTTGGTCGCCGATGTCCTAGACTTCTGGCGCAATGTTTACACACGGCGCGGGAATCCGAAGCTTACTGCTGCTAAATTAGCCGCCTAAAAACGCTTGTGTGAATACGGCCTAAAGCCGCCCATGCACTCTGGATAGCTGTCGGCCGACAGCTGATGTGGCTGGCAGTCCTCTCTCCCAACACCTCTGACACGTACATGTATGTTCAGGCGAGCATACATGTGTTCTGAATAGAGAGAGGGGAGAGAGCCGCTGAAGACACCGCTGGTCTATCCATGCTCTGTTATCCCATCCTGACCCCTCCAGACTCCTTTATCCTCCTCCAAACACCTACCTCTTCCTCCAGAACTCTTTGTCCTACTTTGGACTCTTCTGTTCCCTCCACCCCCCTTTGTCCTCCCTAAACTCCTCCATGCCCTCTAGACTCCTTTTTTTCTTCTGTTTCCTCCTCTGGCCCCATATGTTCCCTTCCGACTCCTCTGTCTCCTCCTCCAGACCCCTCTGTTCCCTTCCGACTCCTCTGTCTCCTCCTCCAAAACCCTCTGTTCCCTTCCGACTCCTCTGTCTCCTCCTCCAGACCCCTCTGTTCCCTTCCGACTCCTCTGTCTCCTCCTCTGACCCCCTATGTTCCCTTCCAACTCCTCTGTCTCCTCCAGAACCCTCTGTTCCCTTCCAACTACTCTGTCTCCTCCAGAACCCTATATTCCCTTCCAACTCCTCTGTCTCCTCCAGAACCCTCTGTTCCCTTCCAACTACTCTGTCTCCTCCACAACCCTATATTCCCTTCCGACTCCTCTGTCTTCTCCTCCAGATGCCTCTGTTTCCTTCCGACTCCTCTGTCTCCTCCTCTGGCCCCCTATATTCCTTTCCAACTCCTCTCTCTCCTCCAGAACCCTCTGTTCCCTTCTGACTCCTCTGTCTCCTCCTCCAGAACTTTCTGTTTCCTTCTGAACCCTCTGTCTCCTCCTCTGGCCCCCTATGTTCCTTTCCAACTCCTCTGTCTCCTCCTCCAGACCCCTCTGTTCCCTTCTGACTCCTCTGTCTCCTCCTCCAGAGCCCTCTGTTCCCTTCCAACTCCTCTGTCTCCTCCTCTGGCCCCCTCTGTTCCCTTCCAACTCCTCTGTCTCCTCCTCCAGACCCCTCTGTTCCCTTCCAACTCCTCCGTCTCCTCCTCCAGACCCCTCTGTTCCCTTCCAACTCCTCTGTCTCCTCCTCCAGACCCCTCTGTTCCCTTCCAACTCCTCTGTCTCCTCCTCCAGAACCCTCTGTTCCCTTCCAACTCCTTTATCTCCTCCTCTGGCCCCCTCTGTTCCCTTCCAACTCCTCTGTCTCCTCCTCCAGACCCCTCTGTTCCCTTCTGACTCCTCTGTCTCCTCCTGTAGTTGTACTTCTTATCTTTACATGCCTTCTGAAGGCTCTTCTGGGTGTGATGTTTGCCCTTACTTTAGCGTAGTAGTTTCCCATAGTGCTGTGCTCACCACGCTCAGCCAATCAGAGGTCTTCTCACTTTTGTGCAAGCTGCAGCTACAGCCCCCTCCTCCCTCACGGTGGGATGTTTTTTGTGTTGCTGCTTCTCCAGTATGATCACCTTGTTCTAATGACTTCCTTCTCATGGTTTACATCCCAGCCGTAAAGCGCTGTATGTAGGAGACACGATGGCGGAGGCCGTGCGTGACTTCAGCTCCGGTTGTCTCTTCAGTACGTGGATTACACATAGTATTCCAGAAATCTATGCTTATTATTCACTTCTATGTGTTTCCCAGAACGTTCTAGAACATCTTCATCTGTCTGCTCCATTATAATCGCTCCCGACTGCCACCAAACTCTTATTTTCATGGAAGCCTGAAATGTTCTCCACATATCAAATATGGAAGACACCTTCCCATTATATCAGGATTGAAGTCCTATATTGAGGAGACTGAAAGGGCTCCATGTGCCAAGGAAAGAAGCCGCTGCTGGGTGCAGGGAAGTCAGAGCGCCCGTTGTGCCAGCATGTGTGTGCCACCTCACTCATTACACCAGGCAGCCTCAAGTGACTGCCAGGACTCGGTGCGACCGCCAGGACTTGGTGCGACTGCCAGGACTCGGTGCGACCACTGTCTCCTGCCCTATCAGAGGCTCCCATGCTGCTCTTGGCCAAGTCCTGAGCCCATCTAACCGTTATACAATTCCTCAAGGCCCAAGGTCTCTAAACTGTTTATAGTAAAGTAATGTAAAGAGCGACAATCTAGTAAAGTCTATGAGTGGAAGGAACCTTTCATAGATGATCTATTCATAGTAGGGGAAGCTAGAGTGGGCACTAACACAGTCACTGATACAATGTAACCACTGTAGCCATCTACTGCTGGCTGTTGGAACCACTGAGTCACTGGAACTACAGAAGGAATGGAACTACTGTATCAATTTAATCATCAAATGGAAATGCTGAGTCAGCGCAGTCAATGAATGGAACCGCTGAGTCAGCGCAGTCAATGAATGGAACCGCTGAGTCAGCGCAGTCAATGAATGGAACCGCTGAGTCAGCGTAGCTGTAGTATTTAACCACTGAGTTGTTGCAGTCATTGAATGTAACTAGTGAATCACTGTGGTCATTGTATGTAACCACAGTCAGTGACCTTGTTGTACATAACCACTGAGTCAGTGTAGTCATTAAATGTAACCACTGAGTAACTGTAGTCCTTGTATGTAACCAGTGAGCTATTGTGGTCATTGAATGTAACCGCAGAGTCAGTGTCGCTGTTGTGTATAACCACTGAGTCATTGTAGTCCCAGTAAAGGCCCGTTTACACACAACGCGCTCACAATTAGTTAAAATGATGGCCTATGAGCGCTGATCATACTGTGTAAATGCTGCCATCATGGATTTTTCGTCTGGATGATGACTTTTAGGTGAGCTTAGAAACCATCATTCAGACCACAGGCTGTGTTCTCCACGGGAGCCGGAGATTACATTGTATTCTCTCTGCAGCCCATGCCAGAACAATGGAGCTGATTGCAGAGCTCAAACCACCTGCTGAGTTCTGCAACAGCTTCTGGAGGCTCATTTATATGCAAATGAAGCTGATAAATTGGTAATTGGCATTAGGGCCCATTAGAACTTTATGCAAAACGATCACACAAACTTTCAATCTTTCAATCCTTATCTTTGTGTGTAAATGGGCTTAAAGCCCCATTTACATGGGACGAATGTCTGGCAACCGATGTCCTATGCTGTCACATAGGAGTGAGTATCGCTGGCTCGCTGGAGGTCAAGCTTACTACGGGGGCCACTATTGGGGTCACTATTATCACTGGAGCCACTGTAGGGGACACTATTACTATTGTGGCCACTTTAGGGATCACTAGTACTACTGGAGCCACCGTAGGAAATACTAATACTATTTGGACATTATGGGGGTCACTATTACTACTTGGGCAATAAAGGGGATCACTATTACTACTGGGATCACTAACGGGGGCACTATTACTACTGGGATCACTAACGGGGGCACTATTACTACTGGGACCACTACACGCGTCACTATTACTACTGGGATCACTAACGGGGGCACTATTACTACTGGGGCCATGAAGAGAGTAACTTATACTACTGGAGCCACAACTGAGGTCACTATTACTCTGTCACTTTGGAGATGTCTCAGTGGTTTAAATATGTGTTGGGTATCTTGCGTATTGGCGCTTTCAATGTCTGTGAGATCAGTGGGCACCATTTCCCACTTCACCTGGGCAGCATAAAGGCTTGGCGCTGCCTGGTAGTGCCCGCTATTCTCCCTGTGGAGTGAGGCTCCATGTGGTCAGTCCACTATGCACAGAGGAGCGCTGGTGACAGTGACATTTCCCGAGTCCCCGGAGCGTCTTCCAGCCGTGGCGGTGCAGCAGGCCGTGGCTCCTATGTTATTCATGTGACAGATTTATTTATTTGCTCATTGGCTGGCAGGATCTAAGCCGCGCGCCTCATGTAGCCCCTCATTTCTTCCATGTCACCCGCCCTTCATATTTATAGCCATCACATTACATGCCCTCAGATAAAACAATGTTTCCGTTCTTGCAGCAATTAATTCATTAGAGTCGTAGCTTCTGCTCGCCGTTAAGTAGTGCTTGCGTGATAAGACGGAGCAGGATGATGAGGCATGTCTAATGACAGCAGCCAGGAGACGCTGGGTGGCCATCGCCCGGTATCAAGCCCACATACGGTTAATCAGTGCCCCCATCTTACTGCGGCTGCTAATTTCCAGCGCTCGTCCTGCATCACTGCGCAGATGAGATCTTCAGCTTCGTCTTCTTCATCTTTCAAAAGATATGGATGGCCCTGAAAGAGAATTATCAAATGAGCCGGTGACTGTGTCATCCGCTGCCAAGATCCCACAATGAATTCAGATTTATGGTCGGCGGCGCGCTCTTCATATCGGATCCTATCATGAATCATGACACAGGCGTGCTGCTGACATGTCCAATTGTGTCGGAACTTGGCTGAAGATGAACCTGCTTGACATTATGAATAGTCTAATAGCTTCGGAAATGGAGACGCCCGCCGCCGCTTATTGTCTCATTTTTTACACTATTTGTTTCAAGCAGTCGGAGGCGACTCTCTGGGGGCCATGGAATACACCGATTTTATCTTTACATATAAAAGAAAGGGCGACCCTCCCCCCCCCCCCCCCCAAAAAAAAAATATATATATATAATATGACTGCTGAGGAAGAAGACAACGTCTATATATATAAAGGTGAAAGCCCTCACTGACTCACTGACTGGCTCACTGACTAACTGACTCACTCACTCACTCCCTGACTCACTTACTCACTCACTCAGTAATTGACTAACTGACTCACTGACTGACTGACTCGCAGACTGACTCACTGACTAACTCACTGACTCAATGACTGACTGACTCACTGATTGATTGACTCACTCACTGACTGAATGACTGACTCACTGACTGATTGACTAACTGACTCATTGACTGACTGACTGACTCACTCACTCCCTGACTCACTCACTCACTCACTGATTGACTAACTGACTCACTGACTTACTGACTGACTCACTGACTTACTCACGCACTCACTGACTGACTCACTGACTGATTGACTTACTCACGCACTCACTGACTGATTGACTTACTCACGCACTCACTGACTGATTGACTTACTGATGCACTCACTGACTGACTCACTGACTGATTGACTAACTGATTTTTTGACTGACTAACTGACTCACTCACTGACTGAATTACTGACCCACTGACTGATTGACTAACTGACTCATTGACTGATTGACGTACTGACTGACTGACTCACTGATTGACTTACTGACTCACTCACACACTGACTGACTCACTCAATGACTAACTGACTGACTGACTCACTGACTAACTGACTGATTCAATGACTCACCAACTGACTGACTCACTCACTCATTGACTAACTCACTCATTGACTGATTGACTAACTGACTCATTGACTCACTGATTGACTCAATCACTGACTGACTGACTCACTAACTGACTGACTCACTGACTCATTGACTCACTGACTGACTGACTCATTGACTGACTGACTGACCCACTCACTGACCGACTGACTGACTCACTCACTCACTGATTGACTAACTGACTGACTCATTCACTCACTCACTGAGTCACTGACTGACTGACTGGTTGACTAATTGATCGAATTGCTGACTGACTCACTGGCTCATTCTCTCATTGACTGACTAACTCACTCACTCATTCACTGACTAACTGACTCAATGACTGACTGACTGACCCACTCACTGACTCACTCACTCACTGATTGACTAACTGACTGACTCATTCACTCACTCACTGAGTCAATGACTGACTGACTGGTTGACTAATTGACTCATTGACTGACTTGCTGATTGACTCACTGACTCATTCTCTCATTGGCTGACTCACGCACTCACTGACTGACTAAAAAGTAAACTCGATTATTGAGTCTTAAGTGCAAAAGTATTGCCACCCCTATGTGATGTACCCAATCTAATTCTCTAACTTTCCGATGTTGAACAAATATGGAATTTGGCAAGACCATCCTTTAGGTCCAAAGTAGGAAAAGAAAATGGGTCACAACATTAATATTTAATTCTAATTATGAAAAACTGCAAAAATCTGTGATACATGAGAAAATTATGTTCTTAGAAACCATAAAGCCTAGGGAAATAATTTGTATACTGAGGAGAATCTACCTCCCCTCTATGTGTATATACTGAGGAGAATCTACCTCACCTCTATGTATATATACTGAGGAGAATCTACCTCCCTCTATGTGTATATACTGAGGAGAATCTACCTCCCCTCTATGTGTATATACTGAGGAGGATCTACCTCACCTCTGTGTATATACTGAGGAGAATCTACCTCCCCTCTATGTGTATATACTGAGGAGAATCTACCTCACCTCTATGTGTATATACCGAGGAGAATCTACCTCACCTCTATGTGTATATACTAAGGAGAATCTACCTCACCTCTATGTGTATATACTGAGGAGAATCTACCTCCCCTCTATGTGTTTATACTGAGGAGAATCTACCTCCCCTCTATGTGTATATACTGAGGAGAATCTACCTCACCTCTATGTGTATATACTGAGGAGAATCTACCTCACCTCTGTGTGTATATACTGAGGAGAATCTACCTCACCACTATGTGTATATACTGAGGAGAATCCACCTCACCTCTCTGTGTATATACTGAGGAGAATCTACCTCACCACTATGTGTATATACTGAGGAGAATCTACCTGACCTCTATGTGTATATAGTGAGGAGAATCTACCTCACCTCTATGTGTATATACTGAGGAGAATCTACCTCACCTCTATGTGTATATACTGAGGAGAATCTACCTCACCTCTATGTGTATATACTGAGGAGAATCTACCTCCCCTCTATGTGTATATACTGAGGAGAATCTACCTAACCTCTTTGTGTATATACTGAGGAGAATCTACCTCCCCTCTATGTGTATATACTGAGGAGAATCTACCTCACCTCTGTGTGTATATACTGAGGAGAATCTACCTCCCCTCTATGTATATATACTGAGGAGAATCTACCTCACCTCTGTGTCTATATACTAAGGAGAATCTACCTCCCCTCTATGTGTATATACTGAGGAGAATCTACCTAACCTCTATGTGTATATACTGAGGAGAATCTACCTCACCTCTATGTGTATATACTGAGGAGAATCTACCTCACCTCTATGTGTATATACTGAGGAGAATCTACCTCCCCTCTATGTGTATATACTGAGGAGAATCTACCTCCCCTCTATGTGTATAATGAGGAGAATCTACCTCACCTCTATGTGTATATACTGAGGAGAATCTACCTCACCTCTGTGTATATACTGAGGAGAATCTACCTCACCTCTATGTGTATATACTAAGGAGAATCTACCTCCCCTCTATGTGTATAATGAGGAGAATGTACCTCCCCTCTGTTTGTGTATATACTGAGGAGAATCTACCTCCCCTCTATGTGTATATACTGAGGAGAATCTACCCCACCTCTGTGTGTATATACTGAGGAGAATCTACCTCACCTCTATGTGTGTATATACTGAGGAGAATCTACCTCACATCTGTGTGTATATACTGAGGAGAATCTAACTTACCTCTATGTGTATATACTGAGGAGAATCTACCTCACCTCTGTGTGTATATACTGAGGAGAATCTACCTCCCCTCTGGGTGTATATACTGAGGAGAATCTACCTCCCCTCTATGTGTGTATATACTGAGGAGAATCTACCTCACCTCTGTGTGTATATATACTGAGGAGAATCTAACTTACCTCTATGTGTATATACTGAGGAGAATCTACCCCACCTCTATGTGTATATACTGCGGAGAATCTACCTCACCTCTGTGTGTATATACTGAGGAGAATCCACCTCACCTCTGTGTGTATATACTGAGGAGAATCTACCTCACCTCTGTGTGTATATACTGAGGAGAATCTACCTCACCTCTGTGTGTATATACTGAGGAGAATCTACCTCACCTCTCTGTGTATATACTGAGGAGAATCTACCTCACCTCTCTGTGTATATACTGAGGAGAATCTACCTCCCCTCTATGTGTATATACTATGGAGAATCTACCTCACCTCTATGTGTATATACTGAGGAGTATCTACCTCACCTCTATGTCTATATACTGAGGAGAATCTACCTCACCTCTATGTGTATATACTGAGGAGAATCTACCTCACCTGTATGTGTATATACTGAGGAGAATCTACCTCACCTCTATGTGTATATACTGAGGAGAATCTACCTCACCTGTATGTGTATATACTGAGGAGAATCTACCTCACATCTATGTGTATATACGTAGGAGAATCTACCCCACCTCTATGTCTATATACTGAGGAGAATCTACCCCACCTCTGTGTGTATATACTGAGGAGAATCTACCTCACCTCTGTGTGTATATACTGAGGAGAATCTACCTCACCTCTGTGTGTATATACTGAGGAGAATCTACCTCCCTTCTATGTGTATATACTGAGGAGAATCTACCTCACCTCTGTGTGTATATACTGAGGAGAATCTACCTCACTTCTATGTCTATATACTGAGGAGAATCTACCTCACCTCTGTGTGTATATACTGAGGAGAATCTACCTCACTTCTATGTGTATATACTGAGGAGAATTTACCTCACCTCTGTGTGTATATACTGAGGAGAATCTACCTCACCTCTGTGTGTATATACTGAGGAGAATCTACCTCACCTCTATGTGTATATACTGAGGAGAATCTACCTCCCCTCTGTGTGTATATACTGAGGAGAATCTACCTCACCTCTATGTGTATATACTGAGGAGAATCTACCTCCCTTCTATGTGTATATACTGAGGAGAATCTACCTCACCTCTATGTGTATATACTGAGGGGAATCTACCTCACCTCTATGTGTATATACTGAGGAGAATCTACCTCACCTCTATGTGTATGTACTGAGGAGAATCTACCTCACCTCTATGTGTATGTACTGAGGAGAATCTACCTCACCTCTGTGTGTATATACTGAGGAGAATCTACCTCACTTCTATGTGTATATACTGAGGAGAATTTACCTCACCTCTGTGTGTATATACTGAGGAGAATCTACCTCACCTCTGTGTGTATATACTGAGGAGAATCTACCTCACCTCTATGTGTATATACTGAGGAGAATCTACCTCACCTCTATGTGTATATACTGAGGAGAATCTACCTCCCCTCTGTGTGTATATACTGAGGAGAATCTACCTCACCTCTATGTGTATATACTGAGGAGAATCTACCTCCCTTCTATGTGTATATACTGAGGAGAATCTACCTCACCTCTATGTGTATATACTGAGGAGTATCTACCTCACCTCTATGTCTATATACTGAGGAGAATCTACCTCACCTCTATGTGTATATACTGAGGAGAATCTACCTCACCTGTATGTGTATATACTGAGGAGAATCTACCTCACCTCTATGTGTATATACTGAGGAGAATCTACCTCACCTGTATGTGTATATACTGAGGAGAATCTACCTCACATCTATGTGTATATACGTAGGAGAATCTACCCCACCTCTATGTCTATATACTGAGGAGAATCTACCCCACCTCTGTGTGTATATACTGAGGAGAATCTACCTCACCTCTGTGTGTATATACTGAGGAGAATCTACCTCACCTCTGTGTGTATATACTGAGGAGAATCTACCTCCCTTCTATGTGTATATACTGAGGAGAATCTACCTCACCTCTGTGTGTATATACTGAGGAGAATCTACCTCACTTCTATGTCTATATACTGAGGAGAATCTACCTCACCTCTGTGTGTATATACTGAGGAGAATCTACCTCACTTCTATGTGTATATACTGAGGAGAATTTACCTCACCTCTGTGTGTATATACTGAGGAGAATCTACCTCACCTCTGTGTGTATATACTGAGGAGAATCTACCTCACCTCTATGTGTATATACTGAGGAGAATCTACCTCCCCTCTGTGTGTATATACTGAGGAGAATCTACCTCACCTCTATGTGTATATACTGAGGAGAATCTACCTCCCTTCTATGTGTATATACTGAGGAGAATCTACCTCACCTCTATGTGTATATACTGAGGGGAATCTACCTCACCTCTATGTGTATATACTGAGGAGAATCTACCTCACCTCTATGTGTATGTACTGAGGAGAATCTACCTCACCTCTATGTGTATGTACTGAGGAGAATCTACCTCACCTCTGTGTGTATATACTGAGGAGAATCTACCTCACTTCTATGTGTATATACTGAGGAGAATTTACCTCACCTCTGTGTGTATATACTGAGGAGAATCTACCTCACCTCTGTGTGTATATACTGAGGAGAATCTACCTCACCTCTATGTGTATATACTGAGGAGAATCTACCTCACCTCTATGTGTATATACTGAGGAGAATCTACCTCCCCTCTGTGTGTATATACTGAGGAGAATCTACCTCACCTCTATGTGTATATACTGAGGAGAATCTACCTCCCTTCTATGTGTATATACTGAGGAGAATCTACCTCACCTCTATGTGTATATACTGAGGGGAATCTACCTCACCTCTATGTGTATATACTGAGGAGAATCTACCTCACCTCTATGTGTATGTACTGAGGAGAATCTACCTCACCTCTATGTGTATGTACTGAGGAGAATCTACCTCCCCTCTATGTGTATATACTGAGGAGAATCTACCTCACCTCTATGTGTATATACTGAGAAGAATCTACCTCACCTCTATGTGTATATACTGAGGAGAATCTACCTCATCTCTGTGTGTATATACTGAGGAGAATCTACCTCACCTCTCTGTGTATATACTGAGGAGAATCTACCTCCCCTCTATGTGTATATACTGAGGAGAATCTACCTCACCTCTGTGTATATACTGAGGAGAATCTACCTCCCCTCTATGTGTATATACTGAGGAGAATCTACCTCCCCTCTATGTGTATATACTGAGGAGAATCTACCTCACCTCTCTATGTATATACTGAGGAGAAGGTATAAATGTGAGTGCTTGAGAGTGGGAAAGGTCTTCCATCCGGGGCTTCGATCTGAGTTCCACCGAACACAGAGACACATGGGGGCACCTTCAGCTCTCATGTGTTGAAGATGGAAGAAGAGGAGACGTTTTCCGAAGTGCAAGGATCTGCATGGACTGTAAGTGACCCCCAGGGAGAGAGAGTGCGCAGAGAGCCCGTTCAGTCTGTCAAGGCCCAGTGCAGAGGTCCGCGATTGTCTGTTTTACACTCCTGCATGTCCTGAAGTCTTGGACCGGCGATAGAGGTACTTGTTTGACCCAGAGTCTGAGGAATGTTCCTACCCCTATCCTCCTCCGGAGTGTTCCCCTATCCTCCTCCGGAGTGTTCCCCTATCCTCCTCCGGAGTGTTCCCCTATCCTCCTCCGGAGTGTTCCCCTATCCTCCTCCGGAGTGTTCCCCTTCCAGGAGTGTTCCCTTACAGATGACTTGGCCTGCAGACTGGTGTCATCCTGAGTTCCCTCCCCGACCGCACATCCTCCGTCTTGCCTGCACTGGTGTGGCTTTTGAATTTGTGCCTTGTATTGCTGAAGATGTTCCAGTAAAGTGATTTCCAGGCCCGGACCGTTCCCGGGACTTGAGGTACTTAAACTGTCTGTGGCTCATTTATCTTCCCTGCCGATGTTAATGCCAGGGGGTATCGGAAGGGTACCAGAACCTGTTACCCTGTTTATTGGGCATCCGGGGGTGTCTGGAAGGGGTCTAGTGCTGCCCTGGCCTTGGCTCGGTGTGTCCCTCCTGGAGGGAGCCCGGTAAGTGCTGCTGTGACAAGCCAACATTCTACCTTCTCAGCTCCTCAGTGTATGTCATGTGTCCGGGGTCACCCTATGGGGCGCTGCGTAACCAGGATTTCATAGAATGTTCTGTGCGAACAACAAGTAGACACTTGGACCAAATTAACCGCAGTGAGGCCGGGTATATCTGCTACTACTAGATATAGGCTCCGGACATACATCTGCTACCCAAGGGCTTGTTGTCTGCTGCTGCTTCTGAGTATGTACTACAGAGAGCAGGATCTGCTGTTCTCTGTGTGTGTGGTCTATAGGCACATAGAGATAGGGGAGCAGGATCTGCTGTTCTCTATGTGTGTGGTCTATGGGCACATAGAGACAGGGGAGCAGGATCTTTTCCCTGCGTGTGCGATCTATGGGAGTGATAGAGATTGGGCGCAGGATCTCCTCTTCTCTGTTTGTGCAGTCTATGGGAGAAAAATGTGATTGTTCTCAGTAAGCGAAACCAAGTAATCTTGCCGATATGAGACCTTTTAATGGCTACAAAAATGCACGATGAAATGGATCTGAGGAGGCATGCGTATATATATATATATATATATATATATATATACACACACATACTTATGACAAAGTACAGACATGGATGTGAATAATTTGCACTTAAAAGAATAGTCACTGATAAGGGAGTGAAGGTTTTATGGTCCCTGAATTAGTGTTGGGGGATCAACCAGGCCAGCAGGGTTATCTGTGCTATAGATGTCTCATACTTCCCACTCACACGTAAATCCACGTGAATAATTTAACCCTCTATTAAAAGTGTCAAAAGTGGTTATGAATCAGTGCAAATTATTCACATCCATGTCTGTGCCTTGTCATAAGTATGTGTGTAGATATATGCATGCCGCCTCAGATCCATTTCATTATGCTTTGATGAAGGACTCAGTCAGGGGAAGGACTAGCGGCTCTGGTGATTCCTGGGTAACATGGCGGCTCTGGTGATTTCTGGGTCTCCTGGTGGCTCTGGTGATTTCTGGGTCTCCTGGTGGTTCTGGTGACTTCTGGATCTCCTGGTGGCTCTGGTGATTCCTGGGTATCCTGGTGGCTCTGGTGATTTCTGGGTATCCTGGTGGCTCTGGTGATTCCTGGGTATCCTGGTGGCTCTGGTGATTTCTGGTATCCCGGTGGCTCTGGTGATTCCTGGGTATCCTGGTTGCTCTGGTGATTCCTGCGTATCCTAGTGGTTCTGGTGATTCCTGGGTATCCTGGTGGTTCTGGTGATTCTTGGGTATCCTGGCGGCTCTGGGGATTTCTGGGTATCCTGGTGGCTCTGGTGATTTCTGAGTAACCTGGTGGCTCTGGTAATTCCTGGGTATCCCGGTGGCTCTGGTGATTCCTGGGTATCCTTGTAGCTCTGGTGATTCCTGGGTATCCTGGTGGCTCTGGTGATTCCTGGGTATCCTTGTAGCTCTGGTGATTCCTGGGTATCCTGGCGGCTCTCGTGATTCCTGGGTCTCCTGGTCGTTCTGGTAATTCCTGGGTATCCTGGTGGCTCTGGTGATTCCTGGGTCTCCTGGCGGCTCTCATGATTCCTGGGTATTCTGGTGGCTCTGGTAATTTCTAGGTCTCCTGGTAGCTCTGGTGATTTCTGGGTATCCTGGTGGCTCTGGTGATTTCTAGGTCTCCTGGTAGCTCTGGGGATTTCTGCGGATCCTGGTGGCTCTGGTGATTTCTGGGTCTCCTGGTGGCTCTGGTGATTTGGTCATCAGTTGAGGTGGGATGGTCGCCCTGGTTTATAAATGTCCTTTTAAGATGGTATAGATCTTCCTCTTTGCTCAGTTAGAGCAAACACCATGTCTGTGCCTTTTCATGTGTATATGTAAATATATGTATGCGTCTTCGGATCTATTCTAGTATTCCTGAGGAAGACCCCTTGAAGGATCAGTAAAGCATCATGTATGCTTGTTAGCCAGTAAAAGGTCTCATATCTACAAGATTACTCGGTTTCTCTTGCTGAGAACAGTCACAGTTTGCCTACTGGCATCACCGGACCAAACCTTTTTTCAATTTATGGGAGAGATAGAGATAGGGGAGCATGATCTCATATTCTCTATGTGTACAGTGTGTGTCACGATCTCGTGCCAGACTGGTGTCACCTGTTGTAGCTACTACTGGAGGGAAGCATGGTCGAGGGGTAGCTGAGGTGTGGTACACAAGATGGCGGTGCAGTACAGAGGGTTTAAGAAGGAGAGTCATCAGGAGTTAGCCAAGATCTGGTACACAAGTTAGCAGATATAGTGTTATGGACAGTGAAGGCGGACCCACTGTGCCAACTAACCAGTTTGGCTTTGGGCTAATCCTAAGGGCGTTATCCCGACGGTTCCCCGTTTATCACCCTTTAACTCTTGTGCAGGGATCTGGACTTTGCTGTGGGAAACCAAGCAGGCTGCTACCTTCTGGAGTAGTCCCAGTGAAGTTGGCAGCTGACCCATGGGAGTCAGAGTCACTGATACAACACATTGCAAAACTGTCTGAAATACAAGCAAATCTGGTCCAATGCCCGGGCAAGCAGAGTACAACTCTAATCCAGGTAGTAAGTCCTAGAATCAGGGCAGACACAGGTGTCAGAAGCAGAAGACCTTTGCGAGTTCACTGAGACAAACTCACACCAATACTCAGGCAAGGAGGAGGATCCACTGCTTAGCTAAATAGGAGGTAATAGCTCTTACACTGCAGCGGGGCTGAGAGCACTCGGGAGAATTAACGTCTACAGTGCTGATGGAAAGTACACAGCAATGAGCTACTCACATAGAAGAAGAAGAGCGATGCCCGCATCTGCCCAGAAAAGAGGGTGTTAGATGCGGGCAGCTGGCCTAACATATAAGCAGGTTTACTAGCTAAGCGCTCAGAGCACAATAAACACCCACAGAGGCAGGGCCAGGTGATTATAGAGAGACTAATCAAAAACCGGGTGGAGCCAGGACATGGACTGGGTTAGCAAGATCTGGGAACAAGGCAACAGGTATGCAGGGGAACTGTCCAAAGAGCTGATGGCTCAAAAGGAAGGGCTACTGCTTGGAGTACAGGAGGATCTCAGTTTGAGTCCTGATAGTGTGTGGGAGAGACAGAGCTAGGGGAGCAGGATCTCATCTTCTCTGTGTGTACAGTGTATGAGAGATATAGAGATAGGGGAGCAGGATCTCATCTTCTCTGTGTGTACAGTGTATTGGGAAGATAGAGATAGGGGAGCAGGATCTCATCCACCTTGTATGTACAGTGTATGGGAGAGACAGAGCTAGGGGAGCAGGATCTCATCCACCTTGTATGTACAGTGTATGGGAGAGACAGAGCTAGGGGAGCAGGATCTCATCCACCTTGTGTGTACAGTGTATGGGAGAGACAGAGCTAGGGGAGCAGGATCTCATCTTCTCTGTGTGTACAGTGTATGGGAGAGATAGATCTAGGGGAGCAGGATCTCATCTTCTCTGTGTGTACAGTGTATGGGAGAGACAGAGCTAGGGGAGCAGGATCTCATCTTCTCTGTGTGTACAGTGTATGGGAGAGATAGAGCTAGGGGAGCAGGATCTCATCCACCTTGTGTGTACAGTGTATGGGAGAGACAGAGCTAGGGGAGCAGGATCTCATCCACCTTGTGTGTACAGTGTATGGGAGAGATAGAGCTAGGGGAGCAGGATCTCATCTTCTCTGTGTGTACAGTGTATGGGAGAGACAGAGCTAGGGGAGCAGGATCTCATCTTCTCTGTGTGTACAGTGTATGGGAGAGATAGAGCTAGGGGAGCAGGATCTCCTCTTCTCTGTGTGTACAGTGTATGGGAGAGATAGAGCTAGGGGAGCAGGATCTCATCCACCTTGTGTGTACAGTGTATGGGAGAGACAGAGCTAAGGGAGCAGGATCTCCTCTTCTCTGTGTGTACAGTGTATGGGAGAGATAGAGCTAGGGGAGCAGGATCTCCTCTTCTCTGCGTGTACAGTGTATGGGAGAGATAGAGCTAGGGGAGCAGGATCTCATCCACCTTGTGTGTACAGTGTATGGGAGAGACAGAGCTAAGGGAGCAGGATCTCCTCTTCTCTGTGTGTACAGTGTATGGGAGAGATAGAGCTAGGGGAGCAGGATCTCCTCTTCTCTGCGTGTACAGTGCATGGGAGAGATAGAGCTAGGGGAGCAGGATCTCATCTTCTCTGTGTGTACAGTGTATGGGAGAGATAGAGCTAGGGGAGCAGGATCTCATCCACCTTGTGTGTACAGTGTATGGGAGAGATAGAGATAGGGGAGCAGGATCTCATCTTCTCTGTGTGTACAGTGTATGGGAGAGATAGAGATAGGGGAGCAGGATCTCTTCCTCCTTGTGTGTACAGTGTATGGGAGAGATAGAGATAGGGGAGCAGGATCTCATCCACCTTGTGTGTACAGTGTATGGGAGAGATAGAGCTAGGGGAGCAGGATCTCATCTTCTCTGTGTGTACAGTGTATGGGAGAGACAGAGCTAGGGGAGCAGGATCTCTTCCTCCTTGTGTGTACAGTGTATGGGAGAGATAGAGCTAGGGGAGCAGAATCTCCTCTTCTCTGTGTGTACAGTGTATGGGAGAGATAGATCTAGGGGAGCAGGATCTCTTCCACCTTGTGTGTACAGTGTATGGGAGAGATAGAGCTAGGGGAGCAGGATCTCCTCTTCTCTGTGTGTACAGTGTATGGGAGAGACAGAGCTAGGGGAGCAGGATCTCTTCCTCCTTGTGTGTACAGTGTATGAGAGACATAGAGCTAGGGGAGCAGGATCTCTTCCTCCTTGTGTGTACAGTGTATGGGAGAGATAGAGCTAGGGGAGCAGGATCTCCTCTTCTCTGTGTGTACAGTGTATGGGAGAGATAGAGCTAGGGGAGCAGGATCTCCTCTTCTCTGTGTGTACAGTGTATGGGAGAGATAGAGCTAGGGCAAGAGGAGCTCCTGATATTTTCGCTGTATAATGTGTCGTTCTCTGCAGTATTGTAAGCTCTGGAGATATTGGGCCTGCATATTGCTGGAAGCTGGTGGAAGTCTTGCTGCGGCTCTTGATGTGACTGAAGCCCCTCAGGATCTGCACACAATGTGTAACGTGTTCTACGGAGATTCTCCTCAGCTGTGAGCAGTTTCTGAGTCCTCAGTGGTTGCCGCTGATTCCTCCACCTATTCATAGACGCCGCGATGCCATCGATATAAACTGCCTGGTGTTTATGTGAGCGGCGGCGCTCACGTGGGCAGCCAGATGTCGAGGAGGACGTTCTGGAACCCGGGACCACGACTTCCTGCAGAATAATTGCACCCAGAATATCGGCAGCAGTGAAGACAAGTTTATTGCTGAAAGGGGAGAAGTAAGAAACGGAGGAGGAAAACAAGGATTTCGTTAGCTGCGCTTTTTACAGAGGGAAAGATTAAAAGGAATATCCAATTAACAAGCGGCATAATTGCTTGCAGACATTCTTTTTATTTAAAGATGAAATAGCTTCGAGTTCTCATCAGAATGAGGGTCACAACGAACATTCGGAATGAAAGAAGCTGATTGGGTTTTATTACACCCTGAGCGCCGCTGCCTCAATCACACGGCGCCGCAAATGTATTCTTATCAGGCGCTAATTGTCCAAGTCAGGATGGTAACAATGTATCAGTGACACGGCCCGGATCATGCTGAGCTCGGAGAAATTCTCTTTGACGACAAGAGCTGGGGGGGGGAGGAAGGAGCGGACCCGGCAATCACTTCTCATTTCAGTGACAGCATCTCCTGCTCGTACGACCAGCGGTGGCGGCGTTATGTAATACGGAGGCGTCTGCGCTAATCCAGACGGACAGCCATTTACATTTTTTATTTGTCTTGGAAATGAATGGCTTACTTAATGGGATGTGATGAGAGGAGATCTGTTTGGCTTAGATGTGACTCTCGGGTTGTGCCGGAGCCTGAAGCCGAGCGCCAACAAGGAGTCGATAATGTCCTGCTACCCGTAGACGCAGATCCTCCCTCAGCGCCGCGTTCTGCGCTACTTTCACTGCAGGTTGTTCTGACAACAAATAGAGAATATTGGTGGCCGCAGGAAGTGTCAGCAATCAGATGGTTAAATGGCCATAAGGGGCCGGTAGGCGCAACGCAAGACGCAGCTGGAGCTTCGCTGATCGCAGCCAACACCTAGAAGAGTTAATTAAACAATATTAACCCAGTAGTGACCGGCCTACTTTGCACCTTAAGGCCTTCTTCACACAGGCGACAAAGTCACATGATTTTCTCGCGTTGCTACAAACCGCATGTATGTGAAGCCCGTGGTTTCCTCCGGGTTCCTTCACACACGCGTGTTCTGTAGCCTGCAACATCCCGACACACAAACCTCGTGGGTCCGGCGATCTGCCCGCGGCTCGGGAGGTTTTGTAGCCCATGTTTCCCTATGGAGCCTTCTTCTCTGTTGCATCAGATGAAAACACGATTTTCGTGCCGCGCGATGTGACTGTGACAGGAGGAAATCCGGCGGTCAGCGCTATAATTTAACCCCGGCAGCAGGAAAAAATAATAAAACAGTGTGCGTCCCCTTAGAAGCGCTGTCAGCCGGCCGCGTCTTCTCCCCGGCCCGCACTGCGATGCCGCGCCGCCCGTGTGAACGAGGACTAATGACCAGGCTATTGTTTTGGTTTTGTTGCCGCAGCAGTGGGAGGCCTTTTATTGGGGGACGAGTCGTCTCTTGTGATGGGCTCACCTGTTAGTGATTTGTATGAAGGAGCGGCACTAAGTGCTTTCGGCGTCCCTCTGCGGGGTTCACTGTCTGGTATTAATGAACACGATTACGCCAATACCGAATTCAGGCCCCTCTCAGGGGCCGCAGAACGCCTGTATGTGAGGCTGGTGGCTCCCAGCGGGGTCTTTCAGGCTACAGAACATCCCATGTGACCCCGTTGGGAAGCATCAGCCTCCCATACAGGCGTTCTGCGGCCCGCGTGGACAGCCTCAGGGCTCCGGCACACTGGCATTTTTCTTGTCAGTGGGACTTTCTAATGTTTAAGCGCACCCCACGTCGGCGCTCTGCGATGTTTGTGCGATTAGAAGGTCCCAGTGACAACCGCGTGGAAAAGGCTAGTGTTCCGCAGCCCTCAGGGCTCTTTGCCAAGCGTGGATATACGGCGACAGCGCGTTTACGTTTCCACGCCAGCTCCGTATGAGGGCCTGAATGGGCGTTTCTCCGTGATCTCGGTCAGTGTTTTCTCGTTCATTCACATGACCACAAGCGTCGCTTGTAGCAAAAAAAATACTCCGCACCCCGGAAATCCCTGACTCTGCCCAAATCCCCGGGATGCCTTCCAGCACCCATATAGAGGCACCTGTAAGGTTTTCGCAGCGTTGGACGCAGCAAACATGCCTCCCCCTCCCTTCTCTTTCCCTGCTCACATAGGAGTCTATGGGACCCGCCGGCGTATATTGGCCAGCAGATAGTTCCAGAACCTTCTTTTTGGCCACCGTATATACGCCGGACGTATTTCGGACGCTTATGTTCCATCTTTCACGGTGCTGGCGTATTTACGCGCCGTATAATCGCCCATGTGAACGAATGCGTTGCGGACCAATGCTTCATATGGGGAGCGTATATACGCCCGGGCGTGAAAACGCGGCGTATTTGCGCTCGTGGGAATGAAGCCTCATGTAGGTTTTTATGTGTTTACGCTTTGACAGAGCAGTATTGTATCTGACGGCCCGGAACCCTTTACTCTCCCGTCAGAGGAGCTGGGGGGGGGGGGGGGGGGGGGGGGGGGCTTGTTTTCTCTGACACGAACTGGAGTTTCTTTTTGTACTGTTTTGGGATACATTGCGCCTTTTTGATCACTTTTATTGCATTTCTTGGATGAATGAAAAATATTAATTTTCACAATGTTTTTTTTTAACCAATCAGCCATCAGACCCTGCCGCAGCCCAGAGGCTGGCAGCATAGGTTGGCATGCCTGACTTAGTAAGGCCTCCATCTGCCACGGAAAACCATCAGCACCCTGCAGTCGGGGTTAAACAGTTGGAAACGAAGGTTTCTCCACTCCTGGCCATTAGTGTAGACCCATGCAGACCTTAGATTACAAGACATGGCGGCCTAGCCAACGACCCCCTAGTGACCGCCATAGGAACCTGTATGGCTTGTCACTAAAGGGTTAAATTGGTTCATCATCGTATAATGAGAAGTTTAGCAACTTTCTCATAGACTTTGTGCTTGCTGTCAGTGAATGAAAATATTCTTTCATAATTCTAGAGGTTGAAAACCCGTCCTGCAAACCTATTCTGACTTAAGGCTTGTGCACACTTTATAGGAGTGTGGTCCCCATCAATGGTCCCCATCGACTATAACGAGGCCATTTGGTTCGGCATGCTGCGCTATTTCATTCTGCCTGGTGATTAGATTCAGTGATGGAGGTTCTGAATGGAATGTCCAATGTGAGATGAAAAGCCCTGCTCACACGGATGACGGCTTGTTACAATGTATCAATCTACTGCAGACAATGCTGTGTGGCCTAAACACAACGGGGTGTCCTGTCCACGAGGCAAGCTGAGCTCCTACTCCTGCATGTTCTAACAGACCGGGGCTTGTTGTAAGCTGCCAGAGATTGCTGTGATGTACGAATGACCCCATGGTAGCTGACGTGGGCCCGCACAACAGAAAGAGCGGCTTTACAGATAGAAAACCACAGAGTTTTTGCCATAATGTTGAACAAGTCATTGCAAAAACACAACTAAAAGGGGCGCAGGAGCTTTCTGTGATGTCATGGCTACCTGTGATGTCATGGCTACCTGTGATGTCATGGCTATCTGACAAAGGGCCACCAGGAGCAAAAGGGGAAAGACCGGAGGTGAGAGCTTTGGGAGGAAACACATGGAAGGGGCCCCAGATGGTACTCGGCACATAATGGGGCTCCAGAGCGGGGAACCTTCGGACGCCTTCTCTCTTTCTTACACGGGATGCGGAGGAGGCGTTCGATGGGATCCATTGGGAATTTGAGTTGGCAGTAATGGCAACATTTGGGTTTGAAGGGCATTTACTGAATACAATTAGGGCATTATTACAGAAAATTCACCCCGAGCCAAGGGACAAAAGCCTTCTGAGGAGCGCCTGAGGGCTCGGCTAGTGCCAATAAGACGTTCATAAGATGGTATTCGCAGACTTCTCCCTAAAGTAACTTGTTGGAGAGGATGTGAGGAATCGGGCTTCTTAATGCATATTTTGGGGGAATATAGGGAAATCCCCACCTAGGGGGGCAACTTTATTATTATCAATAAATTAACTAACGAGGACCCCGCAGACCCCCATCTAGCAGAGCTACTCTGAGTATAGAACTGATGCCGGCAAGGGCCAGGAAACTAACGGCCATATTGTCCTCTCTGGCCAGAGGATGGAAATCACCCCGACCCCTTCCATACAGCAAGTCATGGAACTAATCAGCGACCAAGCCATAGCAATAGGGAGCGGCAAGGGGAAGCATGGGGAAGTATGAGGAAGCATGGGGAAGTATGGGGAAGTATGAGGAAGCAAGGGGAAGCATGGGGAAGCATGGGGAAGTATGAGGAAGCATGAGGAAGCATGGGGAAGTATGGGGAAGTATGGGGAAGTATGAGGAAGCAAGGGGAAGCATGGGGAAGTATGGGGAAGTATGAGGAAGTATGAGGAAGCAAGGGGAAGTATGGGGAAGTATGAGGAAGCAAGGGGAAGCATGGGGAAGTATGAGGAAGTATGAGGAAGCAAGGGGAAGTATGGGGAAGTATGAGGAAGCAAGGGGAAGCATGGGGAAGTATGGGGAAGCATGGGGGAGTATGGGGAAGTATGAGGAAGCAAGTGGAAGCATGGGGAAGTATGAGGAAGTATGAGGAAGCAAGGGGAAGTATGGGGAAGTATGAGGAAGCAAGGGGAAGCATGGGGAAGTATGAGGAAGCAAGGGGAAGCATGGGGAAGTATGAGGAAGCAAGGGGAAGCAAGAGGAAGTATGGGGAAGTATGAGGAAGCAAGGGGAAGCATGGGGAAGTATGAGGAAGTATGAGGAAGCAAGGGGAAGTATGGGGAAGTATGAGGAAGCAAGGGGAAGCATGGGGAAGTATGAGGAAGCAAGGGGAAGCATGGGGAAGTATGAGGAAGTATGAGGAAGCAAGGGGAAGTATGAGGAAGCAAGGGGAAGCATGGGGAAGTATGAGGAAGCAAGGGGAAGCATAGGGAAGTATGAGAAAGTATGAGGAAGCAAGGGGAAGTATGGGGAAGTATGAGGAAGCAAGGGGAAGCATGGGGAAGTATGAGGAAGCAAGGGGAAGCATGGGGAAGTATGAGGAAGTATGAGGAAGTATGTGGGCTCCCAAGAGAAAGGAAAGGGCTGTTGGCCACGACATTACATAATCACTTATATGTATGGAGTAAGGGGCGGATCAGAGGCAGAAGAGACCAAGAAATCCTTCCACCCCCCAAATTCCCTCATCTGGTTCCTCCAATCCTAAATCCCCCCCCCCCCCCACTCCCTATTATTAAAGTAAACTGTTAGAGATGTTTTGATTGGAGAAGTCAGGATTATTTAGAATATGGAGACGAGGAGCATCAGAAGAGGTCGGGCGGATGATATAGATGTGATGGTGACGTACGTAGCGATATAACATGTGCGAAGCGCTGAGCAAGAAGCCGGCGCTATACAAATAACGGTTATTATTTACTTAGAATGGTGTGACCGCTGGAGGAGCTGAAGGTGCAGCAACGTCTGCCTGAGAGGTCTTCAGAGCTGCGGGGGTTAATAACCGCAGCCCGCGGCCCACGCCAGAGAAGACAGCAGGAGGGCAGCTTGTGGTAAAAGCAATGTCAGAACGTTTACTGCTGCTAACCGTTTAGTGGTTCGCGACCCGCGGCGACCCTGAGGGCGGCTTCACAAAGGCGAGAAAATTGTGCGATTTTTGAGCGATAGGAGAATGAGTGAAAACGCAGAATTGTGAAGCCGGTGATTTTCAATGGTTTTCTTCCTATTTCCGATGTTTTCACTTCTGCGAAGTGGAAAAAAAATCGCAGCACGCCCCATCTTTCCGCATTTTGCGTTTTTCCATCAGCCGTGTTTCCCTCCTTTTTATCGGGGATTTTGTCTGATGTGTTTCTAACATTAAAGAATCCCATTGACTCTGGCCTTAAAAAATTGCGCCAAAATTGCATGAAAAAAATTTGCAAAAAAATCGCGAGTGACGGCGATGTCTGTACAAGAAAAGGCAGCTCTGACGCTCGAAAACCGTGGGCAAAAAGTTGCAATTTTGCTGCGATTTTCACGCGGCGATACCGCGATCGCCAGCCATAAAGTCTACAAAGGACACATTCTAGCAGGTGAACAGAACAGCCAAGGAAGGACCTTCTCCAAGGAACAGCTGTAGAGATACTGATGAGTCTTGTGCTTCAGAAGGAAGAGGGCGAGCGGCAGCCAGACCACCACCAGCAACAACAGCGTCCTCAGGCGGGGTGCGCTCCCCGTGGAAACATGGCGGCTGGAGCTCCGCATTTACATATTGACATATTTTTCGCTTGGAGGAGCAACAATGCAACAGGCAGAGTTGTCAGAGGTTCAGAAAAGTAACAGGTTGTCACAGGCGTGCGAAGATGGTCGCGGCCGCCATGCCTACAATCAGCGCACGGACAATGATGTATGACATAAGACAGAACCTGAACCGTGGCAGTGGCGTCACCGCCGCCCGCTCCCTGCTGGCCTACGGAGGGTCTGAACAGGACTTGCCATGTTGTTGGTCGCTTCTCTTCCGTCCGCGGGGATTATTCATACGTTGCGGTTTTGCAGGACTTGCTGCATTGGTAACGGATGGTCCACCACCATTGTGTGCCAGCCGCCACTGGGGAACATTAATCCGAAGCCTCCAGTACAGCAGCGAGCGCGGAAATGTTTAATGGCCGCCAGCTGCGCTGTGATATAATGTGTTGTGTCTTCAGCCGGCCGCCCCGGCACTTATGTCACTTCACGTCCCCTCCGGGAGCCGAGGACACAGAGCGGATCTGACAGCGAATCAAACATGTCTGACAGACTACAGCGTGGAGCTTGGTAAAGAATGTGTTATCATTTTCTGAAGTCATCACAAGAGGTTCAGCAGCAGCTGCAGAGTACATTCAAAAATATACAGTCTGCCTTATCAAATAGACTTCAGGGCCTCGGGGCCCCCCCATGATATACAGATGTCCTGGGGGACTGCAGCATCTGTACCCTCTGCAAGGCTGCCCCCTCTCCCCAAAACAGCCAGTGGTTATGTCACTGCAGGGGCCCAGAGTTAGTGGGGCCCCTCCATAATGCTATATGTCTGCCTCGTGCCAATGCCTTGTCAGGGTCTTGTTTGTGGCAGCATCAGGTTTATGTGGATTGCACGGCTGCAGGACTGAAAGTGTTAATGTCTGGAATGTGCTGTCCTGTCTGAGAAATGTATCGTTTGTGTGTCAGTCGTGTCACATGATGCTGTTTCATGTATGTTTCTGCTGAATGCCATGTGAGGGAGCTGTGTGACAGTCTGGAGGCGGAGTCAGCTGAGAGGAGCAAGTCAGCAAGCTGGTCTGTGTGTGGGGCATGGCGGAGGCCGAGTGACTTCCCTGTGCTCAGCCTGGCCCGTTCAACCCAGGAGGCCTCGGCGCTTCTGCTGACCAACCGCTGGACAGCGAGAAGCAGAGAGTGAGTGTTTACCGGAAGGAGGTTGGCAGATAACCTGGACTGTGGGTGGCCTGAACGCCCCGAGGGTCTGCCCTGCCGCACCGCTACAACGTACTGCTGTAGAAAACAACTGTTTACTTGGCTCCGAGTTCAGAAGTGTTCAGTAAACGAGCAGAACCCACTGTGCCCGGGGCTTGTTCAGTAAGTTACCCTGTGTGGGGACTACTTTACTACACCTGGAGATCCGCCGCAGAGGACGGAACGGTGGCGTCACGAGTGACAATTGGACTTAAAAGGTAACTCCCAGTTACAACCCCTGCAATCTCCCCCAGCAGTTAAGTGTTCGAGTCTTAAGCCACCCCAGGGGAGGAGATGGTACAGCCCCATGTCAAGGCCTTTCTCTACCCTGTGGGCCCGCTCCTCGGATGCTGCATCACTGCAGGAGCGTTATAAGAGACACAGCTGATAACAGTCCCATATGTGATGTCTCTGGAGGTAATATCACTGCTGGAGCGTTATTAGAGGAGGGGTTGATATCACATATATGATGTCTCTGGAGGTTATATCAGTACTGGAGCGTTATAAGAGGGGCAGCTGATATCACATATATGATGTCTCTGGTGGGTATATCAGCGCTGGAGCGTTATAAGAGCAGTGGCTGATATCACATATATGAGGTCTCTAGAGGTTATATCAGTACTGGAGCGTTATAAGAGGGGCGGCTGATATCACATATACGATGTCTCTAGAGGTTATATCAGTACTGGAGCGTTATAAGAGGGGCGGCTGATATCACATATACGATGCCTCTAGAGGTTATATCAATACTGGAGCGTTATAAGAGCAGTGGCTGATATCACATATATGATGTCTCTGGAGGATATATCAAAACTGAAGCATTATTAGAGGACTGGCTGATATCACATATATGATGTCTCTGGAGGTTATATCAGTACTGGAGCGTTATAAGAGGGGCGGCTGATATCACATATACGATGTCTCTAGAGGTTATATCAGTACTGGAGCGTTATAAGAGGGGCGGCTGATATCACATATACGATGCCTCTAGAGGTTATATCAGTACTGGAGCGTTATAAGAGCAGTGGCTGATATCACATATATGATGTCTCTGGAGGATATATCAAAACTGAAGCATTATTAGAGGACTGGCTGATATCACATATATGATGTCTCTGGAGGTTATATCCATACTGGAGCGTTATAAGAGCAGCGGCTGATATCACATATATGAGGTCTCTAGAGGTTATATCAGTACTGGAGCGTTATAAGAGGGGCGGCTGATATCACATATACGATGTCTCTAGAGGTTATATCAGTACTGGAGCGTTATAAGAGGGGCGGCTGATATCACATATACGATGCCTCTAGAGGTTATATCAGTACTGGAGCGTTATAAGAGCAGTGGCTGATATCACATATATGATGTCTCTGGAGGATATATCAAAACTGAAGCATTATTAGAGGACTGGCTGATATCACATATATGATGTCTCTGGAGGTTATATCAGTACTGGAGCATTATAAGAGCAGCGGCTGATATCACATATATGATGTCCCTTAAGGTTATATCAGTACTGGAGTGTTATAAGAGGAGCGGCTGATATCACATATATGATGTCCCTTAAGGTTATATCAGTACTGGAGTGTTATAAGAGGAGCAGCTGATATCACATATATGATGTCCCTTAAGGTTATATCAGTACTGGAGTGTTATAAGAGGAGCGGCTGATATCACATATATGATAACTCTGGAGGTTATATCAGTACTGGAGCGTTATAAGAGAGAGGCTGATATCACATATATGATGTCTTTACAGGTTATATCAGTACTGGAGCGTTATAAGAGCAGCGGCTGATATCACATATATGTATCTCTGGAGGTTATATCAATATTGAAGCATTATTAGAGGACCGGCTGATATCACATATATGATGTCTCTGGGGGTTATATCAGTACTGGAGCGTTATAAGAGGAGGAGCTGATATCACATATATGATGTCTCTGGGGATTATATCAGTACTGGAGCGTTATAAGAGGAGCAGCTGATATCACATATATGATGTCTCTGGAGGTTATATCAGTACTGGAGCATTATAAGAGGAGGGGCTGATATCACATATATGATAACTCTGGAGGTTATATCAGTACTGGAGCGTTATAAGAGAGAGGCTGATATCACATATATGATGTCTTTACAGGTTATATCAGTACTGGAGCGTTATAAGAGCAGCGGCTGATATCACATATATGTATCTCTGGAGGTTATATCAATATTGAAGCATTATTAGAGGACCGGCTGATATCACATATATGATGTCTCTGGGGGTTATATCAGTACTGGAGCGTTATAAGAGGAGGAGCTGATATCACATATATGATGTCTCTGGGGATTATATCAGTACTGGAGCGTTATAAGAGGAGGAGCTGATATTACATATATGATGTCTCTGGAGGTTATATCAGTACTGCAGCGTTATAAGAGGAGGGGCTGATATCACATATATGATGTCTCTGGAGGTTATATCATTACTGGAGCGTTATAAGAGGAGGGGCTGATATCACATATATGATGTCTCTGGAGGTTATATCACTACTGGAGCGTTATAAGAGGAGGGGCTGATATCACATATATGATGTCTCTGGAGGTTATATCAGTACTGGAGCGTTATAAGAGGAGCCGCTGATATCACATATATGATGACTCTGGAGGTTATATCAGTACTGGAGCGTTATAACAGGAGGGGCTGATATCACATATATGATGTCTCTGGAGGTTATATCAGTACTGGAGCGTTATAAGAGCAGCGGCTGATATCACATATATGATGTCTCTGGAGGTTATATCAGTGCTGGAGCGTTATAAGAGGGGCGGCTGATATCACATATATGATGTCTCTGGGGGTTATATCAGTACTGGAGCGTTATAAGAGGAGCAGCTGATATCACATATATGATGTCTCTGGAGGTTATATCAGTACTGCAGCGTTATAGGAGGAGGGGCTGATATCACATATATGATGTCTCTGGAGGTTATATCAGTGCTGGAGCGTTATAAGAGGAGGGGCTGATATCACATATATGATGTCTGGAGGTTATATCAGTACTGGAGTGTTATGCTGATATCTTCAGGGTAGCAGGGGAGGTATGGGGGGGGGGCTACCTTTTGTGTTTTCTCGTCTCCTTGGTGTCAGGAAGGCAGATGAGCGCAGGCTGCGTTGCGAGGAGTAATCTGGTTTTATTCCATCATCTCTGGAGATGCCGCACTCTGTCTTAAATAAGGAACTCCAAATCTCTCCCGATCACTGAGGCCCTGCAAAACAGAGGATCAGCGGCTCATAGGTGAAACCACAAACCCTGTAAGATCTCTGCATGCTGTCTGTGAATGGGAAGGCCAATGTGAAGATGAGTCTCTAGTAATACGGAGGTAGCGCTATATTCGCTCATGGCGTGCTATTAGGTGAGACATGAGATTTCGGGGTGAGTGAGGGGTGCGGTTGTATACGGGGTGCGGGTGGGTCAGTGATGCACACGTCTCTGTTCTACCTGTGAAGGATTCATGCAGCTGCTGGCAGGCGACGGATCTCCATCTTTGTGTAATGCCCTCTCATTGGCGCGGCCCGCAGTTCTCACTAATGTCCTTTCTTCGGTGGAGTCACAGAATATTATAACGGGAGAAGCGAAGACGTTTTCTTCTGAACGCGAAGAGTTTCTGCCGGACGTCAAGTAACAAAGACATCATAAAGTGTGTGAGACAAGGAGGCCAATTAGCGCAGCTTCCCTGGCACATTGTGACGCTGCCGCCTGCAGCGCGCCCGCCAACCCTTATAAACTGCCTTCAGGGTAATGTGAAGAGCAGCAGCCATACTGCGCCACAAGCCGCTCCTGACAGTAAGTAGCCTGCAGAGCCTCCACCATGAGGCGGCTGGGGTATCTGGCCTGCCAGGGGGCAGCACGGGGGCGCTGGCTGAAGGGGCGCCTCTTAGCAGCTCTTTTTCCAACAGCTGGATTGTGAAACTACTTTAAGGGCTCAAACACATCGGGCGCGAAAATCACGGCCGCAAAACAGAACAGAAGCGACCAATGACTTCAGGGCTCTCGCTTTTACTGTTATTTGTACAGTGCGAGAAAAGACAGGACCTGCGCGGGGTTAATATTGCCAGACAGGACCTGCGCGGGGTTAATATTGCCAGACAGGACCTGCGTGGGGTTAATATTGCCAGACAGGACCTGCGCGGGGTTAATATTGCCAGACAGGACCTGCGCGGGGTTAATATTGCCAGACAGGACCTGCGCGGGGTTAATATTGCCAGACAGGACCTACGCGGGGTTAATATTGCCAGACAGAACCTACGCGGGGTTAATATTGCCAGACAGGACCTACGCGGGGTTAATATTGCCAGACAGGACCTGCGCCTTCCTTCCAGCGCGGGGTTAATATTACCGGCCGGACGGATAGGCTGGAGCTAGCTTTCAGCGTTTTCTTTCAGACTCCTACAATATGGCGCGGAGTTTGAACTCATGCTCAGCTATGCTCCACATCGGCGAGCGCAGCGGCACACGGGGCCGCCTAAAACTACTCTGCATGAGATGGGGAAATGTAAGAAGAGAAAAACACAATTAGAATATCCAAAAAGGTCACGAGGAACACAAAAAGACAAAACGACAAAAAGACAAAACGACAAAAAAAACACAAAACGACAAAAAGACAAAACGACAAAAAGACAAAACGACAAAAAGACAAAAAGACAAAACGACAAAAACACAAAACGACAAAAAAAACACAAAACAACAAAAAGACAAAACGACAAAACGGCAAAAAGACAAAAACACAAAACGACAAAAAGACAAAACAACAAGAAGACAAAAAGACAAAACGGCAAAAAGACAAAAACACAAAACGACAAAAAGACAAAACGACAAAAAGACAAAAACACAAAACGACAAAAAGACAAAACGACAAAAAGACAAAAACACAAAACGACAAAAAGACAAAACGACAAAAAGACAAAACGACAAAAAGACAAAAAGACAAAACGACAAAAAGACAAAACGACAAAAAGACAAAACGACAAAAACACAAAACGACAAAAAAAACACAAAAAGACAAAACGACAAAAACACAAAACGACAAAAAAAACACAAAAAGACAAAACGACAAAACGACAAAAACACAAAACGACAAAAAAAACACAAAAAGACAAAACGACAAAAAAAACACAAAACGACAAAAGAACAAAAATGCAAAACGACAAAAAAAAACACAAAACAACAAAAAGACAAAACGACAAAAAGACAAAACGACAAAAACACAAAAAAGAGAAAAAGACAAAACAACAAAAAGACAAAACGACAAAAAAAACACAAAACGACAAAAACACAAAACGACAAAAGAACAAAAATGCAAAACGACAAAAACACAAAACGACAAAAACACAAAACGACAAAAACACAAAACAACAAAAAGACAAAACGACAAAAAAAAGACAAAACGACAAAAAAAACACAAAACGACAAAAACACAAAATGACAAAAACACAAAACGACAAAAACACAAAAAGACAAAAACACAAAAAACAAGCATAGAGTAAAACATCGAAGAGCACATGATAAAAGAACAAAGTAAGGGGAGCACAGTGGATGTACAGACTGGCCTGTGTCTGCCATTGGATGTTCAGACTGGCCTGTGTCTGCCATTGGATGTTCAGACTGGCCTGTGCCTGCCATTGGATGTACAGACTGCCCTGTGCCTGACAGTGGATGTACAGACTGCCCTGTGCCTGCCAGTGGATGTACAGACTACTCTGTGCCTGCCAGTGGATGTACAGACTACCCTGTGCCTGCCAGTAGATGTACTGACTGCCTAGTGCCTGCCAGTGGATGTACAGGCTGCCCAGTGCCTGCCAGTGGATGTACAGACTGGCCAATGCCTGCCAGTGGATGTACAGATTACCCTGTGCCTGCCACTGGATGTACAGACGGCCCTGTGCCTGCCAGTGAATGTACAGACTGCCCTGTAACGCCAGTAGATCTACAGACTGCCCTCTGCCTGCCAGTGGAAGTTCAGACTGTCCTGTGACTGCCAGTAGATGTATAGACGGCCCTGTGCCTGCCAGTGGATGTACAGACTGCCCTGTGCCTGCCAGTGGATGTACAGACTGCCCAGTGCCTGCCATTGGATGTACAGACTGCTCTGTGCCTGCCAGTGGATGTACAGACTGCTCTGTGCCTGCCAGTGGATGTACAGACTACCCTGTGCCTGCCAGTAGATGTACAGACTACCCTGTGCCTGCCAGTAGATGTACTGACTGCCTAGTGCCTGCCAGTGGATGTACAGACTACCCTGTGCCTGCCAGTAGACGTACTGACTGCCTAGTGCCTGCCAGTGGATGTACAGACTGTCCTGTGCCTGCCTCTGGATGTACAGACTGGCCAATGCCTGCCACTGGATGTACAGACTGCCTTGTGCATCCAGTCGATGTGCAGACGGCCCTGTGCCTGCCAGTGAATGTGCAGACTGCTCTGTGCCTGCCAGTGGATGTTCAGACTGTCCTGTGACTGCCAGTAGATGTATAGACGGCCCTGTGCCTGCCAGTGGATGTACAGACTGCTCTGTGCCTGCCAGTGGATGTACAGACTGCTGTGTGCCTGCCCGTGGATGTACAGACTGCTCTGTGCCTGCCAGTGGATGTACAGACTGCCCTGTGCCTGCTAGTGGATGTACAGACTGCTCTGTGCCTGCCAGTAGATGTACAGACTGCCCAGTGCCTGCCTCTGGATGTACAGACTACTCTGTGCCTGCCAGTGGATGTACAGACTGCCCAGTGCCTGCTAGTGGATGTACAGACTGCCCTGTGCCTGCCAGTAGATGTACAGACTGTCCTGTGCCTGCCTCTGGATGTACAGACTACTTTGTGCCTGCCAGTGGATGTACAGACTACTTTGTGCCTGCCAGTGGATGTACAGACTGCCCTGTGCCTGCCAGTAGATGAACAGACTGTCCTGTGCCTTTCAGTGAATATACAGACGGCCTTATGCCTGCCAATCGAAATACAGACTGCCCTCTGCTGCCAGTAGATGTACAAAGGCAGCACAGAGGATGTCAGGAGGCGAGTGTGCTGGTCCTGTGTTACATGGTAGAAGGACCCCCGCAGCACAGAGGATGTCAGGAGGGGAATGTGCTGGTCCTGTGTTATATGGTGGAAGGAACAGGACCCCCGCAGCACAGAGGATGTCAGGAGGGGAGTGTGCTGGTCCTGTGTTACATGGTGGAAGGAGCAGGACCCCCGCAGCACAGAGGATGTCAGGAGGGGAGTGTGCTGGTCCTGTGTTACATGGTGGAAGGACGCCCGCAGCACAGAGGATGTCAGGAGGGAAGTGTACTGGTCCTGTGTTACATGGTAGAAGGACCCCCGCAGCACAGAGGATGTCAGGAGGGGAATGTGCTGGTCCTGTGTTACATGGTGGAAGGAACAGGACCCCCGCAGCACAGAGGATGTTAGGAGGGGAGTGTGCTGGTCCTGTGTTACATGGTGGAAGGAGCAGGACCCCCGCAGCACAGAGGATGTCAGGAGGGGAGTGTGCTGGTCCTGTGTTACATGGTGGAAGGACGCCCGCAGCACAGAGGATGTCAGGAGGGAAGTGTACTGGTCCTGTGTTACATGGTAGAAGGACCCCGGCAGCACAGAGGATGTCAGGAGGGGAATGTGCTGGTCCTGTGTTACATGGTGGAAGGAACAGGACCCCCGCAGCACAGAGGATGCCAGGAGGGAAGTGTGCTGGTCCTGTGTTACATGGTGGAAGGACACCCGCAGCACAGAGGATGTCAGGAGGGGAGTGTGCTGGTCCTGTACTACATGGTGGAAGGAGCAGGACCCCCGCAGCACAGAGGATGTCAGGAGGGGAATGTGCTGGTTCTGTGTTACATGGTGGAAGGAGCAGGACCCCCGCAGCACAGAGGATGTCAGGAGGGGAGTGTGCTGGTCCTGTGTTACATGGTGGAAGGACGCCCGCAGCACAGAGGATGTCAGGAGAGGAATGTGCTGGTCCTGTGTTACATGGTGGAAGGACCCCCGCAGCACAGAGGATGTCAGGAGGGGAGTGTGCTGGTCCTGTGTTACATGGTGAAGGGACCCCCGCAGCACAGAGGATGTCAGGAGAGTAGTGTGCTCTTCCTGTGTTACATGGTGGAAGGAGCTGGACCCCCGCAGCACAGAGGATGTCAGGAGGGGAGTGTCCTGGTCCTGTGTTACATGCTGGAAGGACCCCCGCAGCACAGAGGATGTCAGGAGGGGAGTGTGCTGGTCCTGTGTTACATGGTGGAAAGAGCAGGACCCCCGCAGCACAGAGGATGTTAGGAGGGGAGTGTGCTGGTCCTGTGTTACATGGTGGAAGGAGCAGGACCCCCGCAGCACAGAGGATGTCAGGAGGGGAGTGTGCTGGTCCTGTGTTACATGGTGAAGGGACCCCCGCAGCACAGAGGATGTCAGGAGAGTAGTGTGCTCTTCCTGTGTTACATGGTGGAAGGAGCTGGACCCCCGCAGCACAGAGGATGTCAGGAGGGGAGTGTGCTGGTCCTGTGTTACATGCTGGAAGGACCCCCGCAGCACAGAGGATGTCAGGAGGGGAGTGTGCTGGTCCTGTGTTACATGGTGGAAAGAGCAGGACCCCCGCAGCACAGAGGATGTCAGGAGGGGAGTGTGCTGGTCCTGTGTTACATGGTGCAAGGACCCCCGCTGCACAGGGGATGTCAGCATGGGAGTGTGCTGGTCCTGTGTTACATAGTGGAAGGACCACCGCAGCACAGAGGATGTCAGGAGGGGAGTGTGTAGTCCTGTGTTACATGGTGGAAGGAGCAGGACCCCCGCAGCACAGAGGATGTCAGGAGGGGAGTGTGCTGGTCCTGTGTTACATGGTGGAAAGACGCCCGCAGCGCAGAGGATGTCAGGAGGGGAGTTTGCTGGTCCTGTGTTACATGGCAGAAGGAGCAGGACCCCCGCAGCACAGAGGATGTCAGGAGAGGAGTGTGCTGGTCCTGTGTTACATGGTGGAAGGACTCCCGCAGTGCAGAGGATGTCAGGAGGGGAGTGTGCTGGTCCTGTGTTACATGGTGGAAGGAGCAGAACCCCCGCAGCACAGAGGATGTCAGGAAGGGAGTGCGCTGGTCCTGTGTTACATGGTAGAAGGACCCCCGCCGCATAGAGGATGTCAGGAGGGGAGTGTGGTGGTCCCGTGTTACATGATGGAAGCAGCAGGACCCCCGCAGCACAGAGGATGTCAGGAGGGGAGTGTGCTGGTCCTGTGTTACATGGTGGAAAGAGCAGGACCCCCGCAGCACAGAGGATGTCAGGAGGGGAGTGTGCTGATCCTGTGTTACATGGTAGAAGGATCCCCGCAGCACAGAGGATGTTAGCAGGGGAGTGTGCTGGTCCTGTGTTACATGGTGGAAGGACCCCCGCAGCACAGAGGATGTCAGGAGGGGAGTGTGCTGGTCCTGTGTTACATGGTGGAAGGACTCCCGCAGCACAGAGGATGTCAGGAGGGGAGTGTGCTGGTCCTGTGTTACATAGTGGAAGGACCACCGCAGCACAGAGGATGTCAGGAGGGGAGTGTGCTGGTCCTGTGTTACATGGTGGAAAGAGCAGGACCCCCGCAGCACAGAGGATGTCAGGAGGGGAGTGTGCTGGTCCTGTGTTACATGGTGGAAGGACCCCCGCAGCACAGAGGATGTCAGGAGGGGAGTGTGCTGGTCCTGGGTTACATGCTGGAAGGAACAGGACCCCCGCAGCACAGAGGATGTCAGGAGGGGAGTGTGCTGGTCCTGTGTTACATGGTGAAGGGACCCCCGCAGCACAGAGGATGTCAGGAGGGGAGTGTGCTGCTACTGTGTTACATGACCGAAGGATGCCCGCAGCACAGAGGATGTCAGAAGGGGAGTGTGCTGGTCCTGTGTTACATGGTGGAAGGACCCCCGCAGCACAGAGGATGTCAGGAGGGGAGTGTGCTGGTCCTGTGTTACATGGTGGAAGGACACCCGCAGCGCAGAGGATGTCAGGAGGGGAGTGTGCTGGTACCTTGTTACATGGTGGGAGGAGCAGGACCCCCGCAGCACAGAGGATGTCAGGAGGGGAGTGTGCTGGTCCTGTGTTACATGGTGGAAGGAGCAGGACCCCCGCAGCACAGAGGATGTCAGGAGGGGAGTGTGCTGGTCCTGTGTTACATGGTGGAAGGAGCAGGACCCCCGCAGCACAGAGGATGTCAGGAGGGGAGTGTGCTGGTCCTGTGTTACATGGTGGAAGGAGCAGGACCCCCGCAGCACAGAGGATGTCAGGAGGGGAGTGTGCTGGTCCTGTGTTACATGGTGAAGGGACCCCCGCTGCACAGAGGATGTCAGGAGGGCAGTGTGCTCTTCCTGTGTTACATGGTGGAAGGAGCTGGACCCCCGCAGCACAGAGGATGTCAGGAGGGGAGTGTGCTGGTCCTGTGTTACATGGTGAAGGGACCCCCGCAGCACAGAGGATGTCAGGAGGGGAGTGTGCTGCTACTGTGTTACATGACCGAAGGATGCCCGCAGCACAGAGGATGTCAGAAGGGGAGTGTGCTGGTCCTGTGTTACATGGTGGAAGGACCCCCGCAGCACAGAGGATGTCAGGAGGGGAGTGTGCTGGTCCTGTGTTACATGGTGGAAGGACTCCCGCAGCACAGAGGATGTCAGGAGGGGAGTGTGCTGGTCCTGTGTTACATAGTGGAAGGACCACCGCAGCACAGAGGATGTCAGGAGGGGAGTGTGCTGGTCCTGTGTTACATGGTGGAAAGAGCAGGACCCCCGCAGCACAGAGGATGTCAGGAGGGGAGTGTGCTGGTCCTGTGTTACATGGTGGAAGGACCCCCGCAGCACAGAGGATGTCAGGAGGGGAGTGTGCTGGTCCTGGGTTACATGCTGGAAGGAACAGGACCCCCGCAGCACAGAGGATGTCAGGAGGGGAGTGTGCTGGTCCTGTGTTACATGGTGAAGGGACCCCCGCAGCACAGAGGATGTCAGGAGGGGAGTGTGCTGCTACTGTGTTACATGACCGAAGGATGCCCGCAGCACAGAGGATGTCAGAAGGGGAGTGTGCTGGTCCTGTGTTACATGGTGGAAGGACCCCCGCAGCACAGAGGATGTCAGGAGGGGAGTGTGCTGGTCCTGTGTTACATGGTGGAAGGACACCCGCAGCGCAGAGGATGTCAGGAGGGGAGTGTGCTGGTACCTTGTTACATGGTGGGAGGAGCAGGACCCCCGCAGCACAGAGGATGTCAGGAGGGGAGTGTGCTGGTCCTGTGTTACATGGTGGAAGGAGCAGGACCCCCGCAGCACAGAGGATGTCAGGAGGGGAGTGTGCTGGTCCTGTGTTACATGGTGGAAGGAGCAGGACCCCCGCAGCACAGAGGATGTCAGGAGGGGAGTGTGCTGGTCCTGTGTTACATGGTGGAAGGAGCAGGACCCCCGCAGCACAGAGGATGTCAGGAGGGGAGTGTGCTGGTCCTGTGTTACATGGTGAAGGGACCCCCGCTGCACAGAGGATGTCAGGAGGGCAGTGTGCTCTTCCTGTGTTACATGGTGGAAGGAGCTGGACCCCCGCAGCACAGAGGATGTCAGGAGGGGAGTGTCCTGGTCCTGTGTTACATGGTGGAAGGAGCAGGACCCCCGCAGCACAGAGGATGTCAGGAGAGGAGTGTGCTGGTCCTGTGTTACATGGTGGGAGGAGCAGGACCCCCGCAGCTCAGAGGATGTCAGGAGGGGAGTGTGCTGGTCCTGTGTTACATGGTGGAAGGATCCCGCAGCACAGAGGATGTCAGGAAGGGAGTGTGCTGGTCCTGTGCTACATGGTGGAAGGAGCCCCGCAGCACAGAGGATGTCAGGAGGGGAATGTGCTGGTTCTCTGTTACATGGTGGAAGGAGCAGGACCCCCGCAGCACAGAGGATGAAAGGAGGGGAGTGTGCTGGTCCTGTGTTACATGGTGGAAGGACGCCCGCAGCACAGAGGATGTCAGGAGAGGAATGTCCTGGTCCTTTGTTACATGGTGGAAGGAGCAGGACCCCCGCAGCACAGAGGATGTCAGGAGAGGAGTGTGCTGGTCCTGTGTTACATGGTGGAAGGAGCAGGATCCCCGCAGCGCAGAGGATGTCAGGAGGGGAGTGTGCTGGTCCTGTGTTACATGGTGGAAGGAACAGGACCCCCGCAGCACAGAGGATGTCAGGAGGGGAGTGTGCTGGTCCTCTGTTACATGGTGGAAGGACCCCCGCAGCACAGAGGATGTCAGGAGGGCAGTGTGCTGGTCCTGTGTTACATTGAGGAAGGAGCAGGACCCCCGGAGTACAGAGGATGTCAGGAGGGGAGTGTGCTGGTCCTGTGTTACATGGTGGAAGGAACAGGACCCCCGCAGCACAGAGGATGTCAGGAGGGGAGTGTGCTGGTCCTGTGTTACATGGTGGAAGGACCCCCGCAGCACAGAGGATGTCAAGAGGGGAGTGTGCTGGTCCTCTGTTACATGGTGGAAGGACGCCCGCAGCGCAGAGGATGTCAGGAGGGGAGTGTGCTGGTCCTGTGTTACATGGTGGAAGGAGCAGGACCCCCGCAGCACAGAGGATGTCAGGAGGGGAGTGTGCTGGTCCTGTGTTACATGGTGGAAGGAGCAGGACCCCCGCAGCACAGAGGATGTCAGGAGGGGAGTGTGCTGGTCCTGTGTTACATGGTGAAGGGACCCCCGCTGCACAGAGGATGTCAGGAGGGCAGTGTGCTCTTCCTGTGTTACATGGTGGAAGGAGCTGGACCCCCGCAGCACAGAGGATGTCAGGAGGGGAGTGTCCTGGTCCTGTGTTACATGGTGGAAGGAGCAGGACCCCCGCAGCACAGAGGATGTCAGGAGAGGAGTGTGCTGGTCCTGTGTTACATGGTGGGAGGAGCAGGACCCCCGCAGCTCAGAGGATGTCAGGAGGGGAGTGTGCTGGTCCTGTGTTACATGGTGGAAGGATCCCGCAGCACAGAGGATGTCAGGAAGGGAGTGTGCTGGTCCTGTGCTACATGGTGGAAGGAGCCCCGCAGCACAGAGGATGTCAGGAGGGGAATGTGCTGGTTCTCTGTTACATGGTGGAAGGAGCAGGACCCCCGCAGCACAGAGGATGAAAGGAGGGGAGTGTGCTGGTCCTGTGTTACATGGTGGAAGGACGCCCGCAGCACAGAGGATGTCAGGAGAGGAATGTCCTGGTCCTTTGTTACATGGTGGAAGGAGCAGGACCCCCGCAGCACAGAGGATGTCAGGAGAGGAGTGTGCTGGTCCTGTGTTACATGGTGGAAGGAGCAGGATCCCCGCAGCGCAGAGGATGTCAGGAGGGGAGTGTGCTGGTCCTGTGTTACATGGTGGAAGGAACAGGACCCCCGCAGCACAGAGGATGTCAGGAGGGGAGTGTGCTGGTCCTCTGTTACATGGTGGAAGGACCCCCGCAGCACAGAGGATGTCAGGAGGGCAGTGTGCTGGTCCTGTGTTACATTGAGGAAGGAGCAGGACCCCCGGAGTACAGAGGATGTCAGGAGGGGAGTGTGCTGGTCCTGTGTTACATGGTGGAAGGAACAGGACCCCCGCAGCACAGAGGATGTCAGGAGGGGAGTGTGCTGGTCCTCTGTTACATGGTGGAAGGACGCCCGCAGCGCAGAGGATGTCAGGAGGGGAGTGTGCTGGTCCTGTGTTACATGGCAAAAGGAGCAGGACCCCCGCAGCACAGAGGATGTCAGGAGGGGAGTGTGCTGGTCCTGTGTTACATGGTGGTAGGAGCAGGACCCCCGCAGCACAGAGGATGTCAGGAGAGGAGTGTGCTGGTCCTGTGTTACATGGTGGAAGGAGCAGGATCCCCGCAGCGCAGAGGATGTCAGGAGGGGAGTGTGCTGGTACTGTGTTACATGGTGGAAGGAGCAGGACCCCCGCAGTACAGAGGATGTCAGGAGGGGAGTGTGCTGGTCCTGTGTTACATGGTGGAAGCACCCCCGCAGCACAGAGGATGTCAGGAGGGGAGTATGCTGGTCCTGTGTTACATGCTGGAAGGACCCCCGCAGCACAGAGGATGTCAAGAGGGGAGTGTGCTGGTCCTCTGTTACATGGTGGAAGGACGCCCGCAGCGCAGAGGATGTCAGGAGGGGAGTGTGCTGGTCCTGTGTTACATGGCAAAAGGAGCAGGACCCCCGCAGCACAGAGGATGTCAGGAGGGGAGTGTGCTGGTCCTGTGTTACATGGTGGTAGGAGCAGGACCCCCGCAGCACAGAGGATGTCAGGAGAGGAGTGTGCTGGTCCTGTGTTACATGGTGGAAGGAGCAGGATCCCCGCAGCGCAGAGGATGTCAGGAGGGGAGTGTGCTGGTCCTGTGTTACATGGTGGAAGGAGCAGGACCCCCGCAGTACAGAGGATGTCAGGAGGGGAGTGTGCTGGTCCTGTGTTACATGGTGGAAGCACCCCCGCAGCACAGAGGATGTCAGGAGGGGAGTATGCTGGTCCTGTGTTACATGCTGGAAGGACTCCCGCAGCACAGAGGATGTCAGGAGGGGAGTGTGCTGGTCCTGTGTTACATGGTGGAAGGAGCAGGACCCCCGCAGCACAGAGGATGTCAGGAGGGGAGTGTGCTGGTCCTGTGTTACATGGTAGAAGGACGCCCGCAGCACAGAGGATGTCAGGAGGGGAGTGTGGTGGTCCCATGTTACATGATGGAAGCAGCAGGACCCCCGCAGCACAGAGGATGTCAGGAGGGGAGTGTGCTGGTCCTGTGTTACATGGTAGAAGGATCCCCGCAGCACAGAGGATGTCAGGAGGGGAGTGTGCTGGTCCTGTGTTACATAGTGGAAGGACCACCGCAGCACAGAGGATGTCAGGAGGGGAGTGTGCTGGTCCTGTGTTACATGGTGGAAGGACCACCGCAGCACAGAGGATGTCAGGAGGGGAGTGTGCTGGTCCTGTGTTACATAGTGGAAGGACCACCGCAGCACAGAGGATGTCAGGAGGGGAGTGTGCTGGTCCTGTGTTACATGGTAGAAGGATCCCCGCAGCACAGAGGATGTCAGGAGGGGCGTGTGCTGGTCCTGTGTTACATAGTGGAAGGACCCCCGCAGCACAGAGGATGTCAGGAGGGGAGTGTGCTGGTCCTGTGTTACATGGTGGAAGGACCACCGCAGCACAGAGGATGTCAGGAGGGGAGTGTGCTGGTCCTGTGTTACATGGTGGAAGGAGCAGGACCCCCGCAGCACAGAGGATGTCAGGAGGGGAGTGTGCTGGTCCTGTGTTACACGGTGGAGGGACACCCGCAGCGCAGAGGATGTCAAGAGGGGAGTGTGCTGGTCCTGTGTTACATGGTGGAAGTACCCCCGCAGCACAGAGGATGTCAGGAGGGGAGTGTGCTGCTCCTGTGTTACATGGTGGAGGGACCCCCGCAGCACAGAGGATGTCAGGAGGGGAGTGTGCTGGTCCTGTGTTACATAGTCGATGGACCACCGCAGCACAGAGGATGTCAGGAGAGTAGTGTGCTGGTCCTGTGTTACATGGTGGAAGGTGCAGGATCCCCGCAGCACAGAGGATATCAGGAGCGGAGTGTGCTCTTCCTGTGTTACATGGTGGAAGGAGCAGGACCCCCGCAGCACAGAGGATGTCAGGAGGGGAGTGTGCTGGTCCTGTGTTACATGGTGGAAGGACGCCCGCAGCACAGAGGATGTCAGGACGGGAATGTGCTGGTCCTGTGTTACATGGTGGGAGGAGCAGGACCCCCGCAGCACAGAGGATGTCAGGAGGGGAATGTGCTGCTCCTGTGTCACATGGTGGAAGGACCCCCGCAGCACAGAGGATGTCAAGAGGGGAGTGTGCTGGTCCTGTGTTACATGGTGGAGGGACCCCCGCAGCACAGAGGATGTCAGGAAGGGAGTGTGCTGGTCCTGTGTTACATGGTGGAAGGATGCCCGCAGCACAGAGGATGTCAGGAGGGGAGTGTGCTGGTCCTGTGTTACATGGTGGGAGAAGCAGGACCCCCGCAGCACAGAGGATGTCAGGAGGGGAGTGTGCTGGTCCCGTGTTACATGGGGGAAGCAGCAGGACCCCCGCAGCGCAGAGGATGTCAGGAGGGGAGTGTGCTGGTATTGTGTTACATGGTGGAAGGAGCAGGACCCCCGCAGCACAGAGGATGTCAGGAGGGGAGTGTGCTGGTCCTGTGTTACATGGTGGAAGGAGCAGGACCCCCGCAGCACAGAGGATGTCAGGAGGGGAATGTGCTGGTCCTGTGTTACATGGTGGGAGGAGCAGGACCCCCGCAGCACAGAGGATGTCAGGAGGGGAGTGTCCTGGTCCTGTGTTACATGGTGGAAGGACCCCTGCAGCACAGAGGATGTCAGGAGGGGAGTGTGCTGGCCTTGTGTTACATGGTGGAAGGACCCCCGCAGCACAGAGGATGTCAGGAGGGGAGTGTGCTGATCCTATCTTACATAGTGGAAGGACCCCCGCTGCACAGGGGATGTCAGGAGGGGAGTGTGCTGATCCTGTGTTACATGGTGGAAGGACCCCCGCTGCACAGGGGATGTCAGGAGGGGAGTGTGCTGGTCCTGTGTTACATGGTGGAAGGAGCAGGATCCCCGCAGCGCAGAGGATGTCAGGAGGGGAGTGTGCTCTTCCTGTGTTACATGGTGAAAGGAGCCCCGCAGCACAGAGGATGTCAGGAGGGGAGTGTGCTGGTCCTGTGTTACATGGTGGAAGGACCCCCGCAGCACAGAGGATGTCAAGAGGGGAGTGTGCTGGTCCTGTGTTACATGGTGGAAGGAGCAGGATCCCCGCAGCGCAGAGGATGTCAGGAGGGGAGTGTGCTGGTCCTGTGTTACATGCTGGAAGGACTCTCGCAGCACAGAGGATGTCAGGAGGGGAGTGTGCTGGTCCTGTGTTACATGGTGGAAGGAGCAGGATCCCCGCAGCGCAGAGGATGTCAGGAGGGGAGTGTGCTGGTCCTGTGTTACATGGTGGAAGGAACAGGACCCCCGCAGCACAGAGGATGTCAGGAGGGGAGTGTGCTGGTCCTGTGTTACATAGTGGAAGGACCACCGCAGCACAGAGGATGTCAGGAGGGGAGTGTGCTGGTCCTGTGTTACATGGTAGAAGGATCCCCGCAGCACAGAGGATGTCAGGAGGGGCGTGTGCTGGTCCTGTGTTACATAGTGGAAGGACCCCCGCAGCACAGAGGATGTCAGGAGGGGAGTGTGCTGGTCCTGTGTTACATGGTGGAAGGACCACCGCAGCACAGAGGATGTCAGGAGGGGAGTGTGCTGGTCCTGTGTTACATGGTGGAAGGAGCAGGACCCCCGCAGCACAGAGGATGTCAGGAGGGGAGTGTGCTGGTCCTGTGTTACACGGTGGAGGGACACCCGCAGCGCAGAGGATGTCAAGAGGGGAGTGTGCTGGTCCTGTGTTACATGGTGGAAGTACCCCCGCAGCCCAGAGGATGTCAGGAGGGGAGTGTGCTGCTCCTGTGTTACATGGTGGAGGGACCCCCGCAGCACAGAGGATGTCAGGAGGGGAGTGTGCTGGTCCTGTGTTACATAGTCGATGGACCACCGCAGCACAGAGGATGTCAGGAGAGTAGTGTGCTGGTCCTGTGTTACATGGTGGAAGGTGCAGGATCCCCGCAGCACAGAGGATATCAGGAGCGGAGTGTGCTCTTCCTGTGTTACATGGTGGAAGGAGCAGGACCCCCGCAGCACAGAGGATGTCAGGAGGGGAGTGTGCTGGTCCTGTGTTACATGGTGGAAGGACGCCCGCAGCACAGAGGATGTCAGGACGGGAATGTGCTGGTCCTGTGTTACATGGTGGGAGGAGCAGGACCCCCGCAGCACAGAGGATGTCAGGAGGGGAATGTGCTGCTCCTGTGTCACATGGTGGAAGGACCCCCGCAGCACAGAGGATGTCAAGAGGGGAGTGTGCTGGTCCTGTGTTACATGGTGGAGGGACCCCCGCAGCACAGAGGATGTCAGGAAGGGAGTGTGCTGGTCCTGTGTTACATGGTGGAAGGATGCCCGCAGCACAGAGGATGTCAGGAGGGGAGTGTGCTGGTCCTGTGTTACATGGTGGGAGAAGCAGGACCCCCGCAGCACAGAGGATGTCAGGAGGGGAGTGTGCTGGTCCCGTGTTACATGGGGGAAGCAGCAGGACCCCCGCAGCGCAGAGGATGTCAGGAGGGGAGTGTGCTGGTATTGTGTTACATGGTGGAAGGAGCAGGACCCCCGCAGCACAGAGGATGTCAGGAGGGGAGTGTGCTGGTCCTGTGTTACATGGTGGAAGGAGCAGGACCCCCGCAGCACAGAGGATGTCAGGAGGGGAATGTGCTGGTCCTGTGTTACATGGTGGGAGGAGCAGGACCCCCGCAGCACAGAGGATGTCAGGAGGGGAGTGTCCTGGTCCTGTGTTACATGGTGGAAGGACCCCTGCAGCACAGAGGATGTCAGGAGGGGAGTGTGCTGGCCTTGTGTTACATGGTGGAAGGACCCCCGCAGCACAGAGGATGTCAGGAGGGGAGTGTGCTGATCCTATCTTACATAGTGGAAGGACCCCCGCTGCACAGGGGATGTCAGGAGGGGAGTGTGCTGATCCTGTGTTACATGGTGGAAGGACCCCCGCTGCACAGGGGATGTCAGGAGGGGAGTGTGCTGGTCCTGTGTTACATGGTGGAAGGAGCAGGATCCCCGCAGCGCAGAGGATGTCAGGAGGGGAGTGTGCTCTTCCTGTGTTACATGGTGAAAGGAGCCCCGCAGCACAGAGGATGTCAGGAGGGGAGTGTGCTGGTCCTGTGTTACATGGTGGAAGGACCCCCGCAGCACAGAGGATGTCAAGAGGGGAGTGTGCTGGTCCTGTGTTACATGGTGGAAGGAGCAGGATCCCCGCAGCGCAGAGGATGTCAGGAGGGGAGTGTGCTGGTCCTGTGTTACATGCTGGAAGGACTCTCGCAGCACAGAGGATGTCAGGAGGGGAGTGTGCTGGTCCTGTGTTACATGGTGGAAGGAGCAGGATCCCCGCAGCGCAGAGGATGTCAGGAGGGGAGTGTGCTGGTCCTGTGTTACATGGTGGAAGGAACAGGACCCCCGCAGCACAGAGGATGTCAGGAGGGAAGTGTGCTGGTCCTGTGTTACATGGTGGAAGGAGCAGGACCCCCGCAGCACAGAGGATGTCAAGAGGGGAGTGTGCTGGTCCTCTGTTACATGGTGGAAGGACCCCCGCAGCGCAGAGGATGTCAGGAGGGTAGTGTGCTGGTCCTGTGTTACATGGCAAAAGGAGCAGGACCCCCGCAGTACAGAGGATGTCAGGAGGGGAGTGTGCTGGTCCTGTGTTACATGGTGGTAGGAGCAGGACCCCCGCAGCACAGAGGATGTCAGGAGAGGAGTGTGCTGGTCCTGTGTTACATGGTGGAAGGAGCAGGACCCCCGCAGTACAGAGGATGTCAGGAGGGGAGTGTGCTGGTCCTGTGTTACATGGTGGTAGGAGCAGGACCCCCGCAGCACAGAGGATGTCAGGAGGGGAGTATGCTGGTCCTGTGTTACATGCTGGAAGGACTCCCGCAGCACAGAGGATGTCAGGAGGGGAGTGTGCTGGTCCTGTGTTACATGGTGGAAGGAGCAGGACCCCCGCAGCACAGAGGATGTCAGGAGGGGAGTGTGCTGGTCCTGTGTTACATGGTAGAAGGACGCCCGCAGCACAGAGGATGTCAGGAGGGGAGTGTGGTGGTCCCATGTTACATGATGGAAGCAGCAGGACCCCCGCAGCACAGAGGATGTCAGGAGGGGAGTGTGCTGGTCCTGTGTTACATAGTGGAAGGACCACCGCAGCACAGAGGATGTCAGGAGGGGAGTGTGCTGGTCCTGTGTTACATGGTAGAAGGATCCCCGCAGCACAGAGGATGTCAGGAGGGGAGTGTGCTGGTCCTGTGTTACATGGTGGAAGGACCACCGCAGCACAGAGGATGTCAGGAGGGGAGTGTGCTGGTCCTGTGTTACATGGTAGAAGGATCCCCGCAGCACAGAGGATGTCAGGAGGGGAGTGTGCTGGTCCTGTGTTACATGGTGGAAGGACCACCGCAGCACAGAGGATGTCAGGAGGGGAGTGTGCTGGTCCTGTGTTACATGGTGGAAGGAGCAGGACCCCCGCAGCACAGAGCATGTCAGGAGGGGAGTGTGCTGGTCCTGTGTTACATGGTGGAAGGAGCAGGACCCTCGCAGCACAGAGGATGTCAGGAGGGGAGTGTGCTGGTACCTTGTTACATGGTGGAAGGAGCAGGACCCCCGCAGCACAGAGGATGTCAGGAGGGGAGTGTGCTGGTCCTGTGTTACATGGTGGAGGGACACCCGCAGCGCAGAGGATGTCAAGAGGGGAGTGTGCTGGTCCTGTGTTACATGGTGGAGGGACCCCCGCAGCACAGAGGATGTCAGGAGGGGAGTGTGCTGGTCCTGTGTTACATAGTCGATGGACCACCGCAGCACAGAGGATGTCAGGAGAGTAGTGTGCTCTTCCTGTGTTACATGGTGGAAGGTGCAGGATCCCCGCAGCACAGAGGATGTCAGGAGCGGAGTGTGCTCTTCCTGTGTTACATGGTGGAAGGAGCAGGATCCCCGCAGCGCAGAGGATGTCAGGAGGGGAGTGTGCTGGTCCTGTGTTACATGGTGGAAGGAGCAGGATCCCCGCAGCGCAGAGGATGTCAGGAGGGGAGTGTGCTGGTCCTGTGTTACATGGTGGAAGGAACAGGACCCCCGCAGCACAGAGGATGTCAGGAGGGAAGTGTGCTGGTCCTGTGTTACATGGTGGAAGGAGCAGGACCCCCGCAGCACAGAGGATGTCAAGAGGGGAGTGTGCTGGTCCTCTGTTACATGGTGGAAGGACCCCCGCAGCGCAGAGGATGTCAGGAGGGTAGTGTGCTGGTCCTGTGTTACATGGCAAAAGGAGCAGGACCCCCGCAGTACAGAGGATGTCAGGAGGGGAGTGTGCTGGTCCTGTGTTACATGGTGGTAGGAGCAGGACCCCCGCAGCACAGAGGATGTCAGGAGAGGAGTGTGCTGGTCCTGTGTTACATGGTGGAAGGAGCAGGACCCCCGCAGTACAGAGGATGTCAGGAGGGGAGTGTGCTGGTCCTGTGTTACATGGTGGTAGGAGCAGGACCCCCGCAGCACAGAGGATGTCAGGAGGGGAGTATGCTGGTCCTGTGTTACATGCTGGAAGGACTCCCGCAGCACAGAGGATGTCAGGAGGGGAGTGTGCTGGTCCTGTGTTACATGGTGGAAGGAGCAGGACCCCCGCAGCACAGAGGATGTCAGGAGGGGAGTGTGCTGGTCCTGTGTTACATGGTAGAAGGACGCCCGCAGCACAGAGGATGTCAGGAGGGGAGTGTGCTGGTCCTGTGTTACATAGTGGAAGGACCACCGCAGCACAGAGGATGTCAGGAGGGGAGTGTGCTGGTCCTGTGTTACATGGTAGAAGGATCCCCGCAGCACAGAGGATGTCAGGAGGGGAGTGTGCTGGTCCTGTGTTACATGGTGGAAGGACCACCGCAGCACAGAGGATGTCAGGAGGGGAGTGTGCTGGTCCTGTGTTACATGGTAGAAGGATCCCCGCAGCACAGAGGATGTCAGGAGGGGAGTGTGCTGGTCCTGTGTTACATGGTGGAAGGAGCAGGACCCCCGCAGCACAGAGGATGTCAGGAGGGGAGTGTGCTGGTCCTGTGTTACATGGTGGAAGGAGCAGGACCCTCGCAGCACAGAGGATGTCAGGAGGGGAGTGTGCTGGTACCTTGTTACATGGTGGAAGGAGCAGGACCCCCGCAGCACAGAGGATGTCAGGAGGGGAGTGTGCTGGTCCTGTGTTACATGGTGGAGGGACACCCGCAGCGCAGAGGATGTCAAGAGGGGAGTGTGCTGGTCCTGTGTTACATGGTGGAGGGACCCCCGCAGCACAGAGGATGTCAGGAGGGGAGTGTGCTGGTCCTGTGTTACATAGTCGATGGACCACCGCAGCACAGAGGATGTCAGGAGAGTAGTGTGCTCTTCCTGTGTTACATGGTGGAAGGTGCAGGATCCCCGCAGCACAGAGGATGTCAGGAGCGGAGTGTGCTCTTCCTGTGTTACATGGTGGAAGGAGCAGGACCCCCACAGCACAGAGGATGTCAGGAGGGGAGTGTGCTGGTCCTGTGTTACATGGTGGAAGGACGCCCGCAGCACAGAGGATGTCAGGAGGGGAGTGTGCTGGTCCTGTGTTACATAGTCGATGGACCACCGCAGCACAGAGGATGTCAGGAGAGTAGTGTGCTCTTCCTGTGTTACATGGTGGAAGGTGCAGGATCCCCGCAGCACAGAGGATGTCAGGAGCGGAGTGTGCTCTTCCTGTGTTACATGGTGGAAGGAGCAGGACCCCCACAGCACAGAGGATGTCAGGAGGGGAGTGTGCTGGTCCTGTGTTACATGGTGGAAGGACCCCCACAGCACAGAGGATGTCAGGAGGGGAGTGTGCTGGTCCTGTGTTACATGGTGGAAGGACCCCCACAGCACAGAGGATGTCAGGAGGGGAGTGTGCTGGTCCTGTGTTACATGGTGGAAGGACCCCCACAGCACAGAGGATGTCAGGAGGGGAGTGTGCTGCTCCTGTGTTACATGGTGGAAGGAGCAGGACCCCCGCAGCACAGAGGATGTCAGGAGGGGAGTGTGCTGGTCCTGTGTTACATGGTGGAAGGAGCAGGACCCTCGCAGCACAGAGGATGTCAGGAGGGGAGTGTGCTGGTCCTGTGTTACATGGTGGAAGGACCCCCACAGCACAGAGGATGTCAGGAGCGGAGTGTGCTCTTCCTGTGTTACATGGTGGAAGGAGCAGGACCCCCGCAGCACAGAGGATGTCAGGAGGGGAATGTGCTGCTCCTGTGTCACATGGTGGAAGGACCCCCGCAGCACAGAGGATGTCAAGAGGGGAGTGTGCTGGTCCTGTGTTACATGGTGGAGGGACCCCCGCAGCACAGAGGATGTCAGGAAGGGAGTGTGCTGGTCCTGTGTTACATGGTGGAAGGATGCCCGCAGCACAGAGGATGTCAGTAGGGGAGTGTGCTGGTCCTGTGTTACATGGTGGGAGAAGCAGGACCCCCGCAGCACAGAGGATGTCAGGAGGGGAGTGTGCTGGTCCCGTGTTACATGGGGGAAGCAGCAGGACCCCCGCAGCGCAGAGGATGTCAGGAGGGGAGTGTGCTGGTATTGTGTTACATGGTGGAAGGAGCAGGACCCCCGCAGCACAGAGGATGTCAGGAGGGGAGTGTGCTGGTCCTGTGTTACATGGTGGAAGGAGCAGGACCCCCGCAGCACAGAGGATGTCAGGAGGGGAATGTGCTGGTCCTGTGTTACATGGTGGAAGGAGCAGGACCCACACAGCACAGAGGATGTCAGGAGAGGAGTGTGCTGGTCCTGTGTTACATGGTGGAAGGACCCCTGCAGCACAGAGGATGTCAGGAGGGGAGTGTGCTGGCCTTGTGTTACATGTTGGAAGGAGCAGGACCCCCGCAGCACAGAGGATGTCAGGAGGGGAGTGTGCTGGTCCTGTCTTACATGGTGGGAGGAGCAGGACCCCCGCAGCACAGAGGATGTCAGGAGGGGAGTGTGCTGATCCTATCTTACATAGTGGAAGGAGCAGGACCGCCGCAGCACAGAGGATGTCAGGAGGGGAGTGTGCTGATCCTATGTTACATAGTGGAAGGACCCCCGCTGCACAGGGGATGTCAGGAGGGGAGTGTGCTGATCCTGTGTTACATGGTGGAAGGACCCCCGCTGCACAGGGGATGTCAGGAGGGGAGTGTGCTGGTCCTGTGTTACATGCTGGAAGGAGCAGGACCCCGCAGCACAGAGGATGTCAGGAGGGGAGTGTGGTGGTCCCGTGTTACATGGTGGAAGGAGCAGGACCCCGCAGCACAGAGGATGTCAGGAGGGGAGTGTGCTGATCCTATGTTACATAGTGGAAGGAGCAGGACCGCCGCAGCACAGAGGATGTCAGGAGGGGAGTATGCTGGTCCTGTGTTACATGCTGGAAGGACCCCCGCAGCACAGAGGATGTCAGGAGGGGAGTGTGCGGGTCCTGTGTTACATGGTGGAAGGACAACCGCAGCACAGAGGATATCAGGAGGGGAGTGTGCTGCTCCTGTGTCACATGGTGGAAGGACCCCCGCAGCACAGAGGATGTCAGGAGGGGAGTGTGCTGGTCCTGTGTTACATGGTAGAAGGATCCCCGCAGCACAGAGGATGTCAGGAGGGGAGTGTGCTGGTCCTGTGTTACATGGTGGAAGGACCACCGCAGCACAGAGGATGTCAGGAGGGGAGTGTGCTGGTCCTGTGTTACATGGTGGAAGGAGCAGGACCCCCGCAGCACAGAGGATGTCAGGAGGGGAGTGTGCTGGTCCTGTGTTACATGGTGGAGGGACACCCGCAGCGCAGAGGATGTCAAGAGGGGAGTGTGCTGGTCCTGTGTTACATGGTGGAGGGACCCCCGCAGCACAGAGGATGTCAGGAGGGGAGTGTGCTGGTCCTGTGTTACATAGTCGATGGACCACCGCAGCACAGAGGATGTCAGGAGAGTAGTGTGCTCTTCCTGTGTTACATGGTGGAAGGAGCAGGACCCCCGCAGCACAGAGGATGTCAGGAGGGGAGTGTGCTGGTCCTGTGTTACATGGTGGAAGGACGCCCGCAGCACAGAGGATGTCAGGACGGGAATGTGCTGGTCCTGTGTTACATGGTGGGAGGAGCAGGACCCCCGCAGCACAGAGGATGTCAGGAAGGGAGTGTGCTGGTCCTGTGTTACATGGTGGAAGGATGCCCGCAGCACAGAGGATGTCAGGAGGGGAGTGTCCTGGTCCTGTGTTACATGGTGGAAGGAGCAGGACCCCCGCAGCACAGAGGATGTCAGGAGGGGAGTGTGCTGGTCCTGTGTTACATGGTGGAAGGAGCAGGACCCCCGCAGCACAGAGGATGTCAGGAGGGGAATGTGCTGGTCCTGTGTTACATGGTGGGAGGAGCAGGACCCCGCAGCACAGAGGATGTCAGGAGGGGAGTGTCCTGGTCCTGTGTTACATGGTGGAAGGACCCCTGCAGCACAGAGGATGTCAGGAGGGGAGTGTGCTGGTCCTGTCTTACATGGTGGGAGGAGCAGGACCCCCGCAGCACAGAGGATGTCAGGAGGGGAGTGTGCTGATCCTATCTTACATAGTGGAAGGAGCAGGACCGCCGCAGCACAGAGGATGTCAGGAGGGGAGTGTGCTGATCCTATGTTACATAGTGGAAGGACCCCCGCTGCACAGGGGATGTCAGGAGGGGAGTGTGCTGATCCTGTGTTACATGGTGGAAGGACTCTCGCAGCACAGAGGATGTCAGGAGGGGAGTGTGCTGGTCCTGTGTTACATGCTGGAAGGACTCTCGCAGCACAGAGGATGTCAGGAGGGGAGTGTGCTGGTCCTGTGTTACATGGTGGAAGGAGCAGGACCCCGCAGCACAGAGGATGTCAGGAGGGGAGTGTGGTGGTCCCGTGTTACATGGTGGAAGGAGCAGGACCCCGCAGCACAGAGGATGTCAGGAGGGGAGTGTGCTGATCCTATGTTACATAGTGGAAGGAGCAGGACCGCCGCAGCACAGAGGATGTCAGGAGGGGAGTGTGCTGGTCCTGTGTTACATGCTGGAAGGACCCCCCGCAGCACAGAGGATGTCAGGAGGGGAGTGTGCGGGTCCTGTGTTACATGGTGGAAGGACAACCGCAGCACAGAGTATATCAGGAGGGGAGTGTGCTGGTCCTGTGTTACATGGTGGAAGGACAACCGCAGCACAGAGGATGTCAGGAGGGGAGTGTGCTGGTCCTGTGTTACATACTGGAAGGAGCAGGACCCCCACAGCACAGAGGATGTCAGGAGGGGAGTGTGCTGGTCCTGTGTTACATGGTGGAAGGAGCAGGACCCCCGCAGCACAGAGGATGTCAGGAGGGGAGTGTGCTGGTCCTGTGTTACATGATGGACGGACCCCCGCAGCACAGAGGATGTCAGTAGTGGAGTGTGCTGGTCCTGTGTTACATGGTGGAAGGAGCAGGACCCCCGCAGCACAGAGGATGTCAGGAGAGGAGTGTGCTGGTCCTGTGTTACATGGTGGAGGGACCCCCGCAGCACAGAGGATGTCAGTAGTGGAGTGTGCTGGTCCTGTGTTACATGGTGGAAGGAGCAGGACCCCCACAGCACAGAGGATGTCAGGAGGGGAGTGTGCTGGTCCTGTGTTACATGGTGGAGGGACCCCCGCAGCACAGAGGATGTCAGGGGGGGAGTGTGCTGCTCCTGTGTTACATGGTGGAGGGACCCCCGCAGCACAGAGGATGTCAGGAGCGGAGTGTGCTGGTCCTGTGTTACATAGTCGATGGACCCCCGCAGCACAGAGGATGTCAGGAGGGGAGTGTGCTGGTCCTGTGCTACATGATGTAAAGAGCAGGACCCCCGCAGTACAGAGGATGTCAGGAGGGGAGTGTCCTGGTCCTGTGTTACATGGTGGAAGGAGCAGGACCCCCACAGCACAGAGGATGTCAGGAGGGGAGTGTGCTGGTCCTGTGTTACATGGTAGAAGGATCCCCGCAGCACAGAGGATGTCAGGAGAGGAGTGTGCTCTTCCTGTGTTACATGGTGGAAGGAGCAGGACCCCCGCAGCACAGAGGATGTCAGGAGGGGAGTGTCCTGGTCCTGTGTTACATGGTAGAAGGACCCCCGCAGCACAGAGGATGTTAGGAGGGGAGTGTGCTGGTCCTGTGTTACATGGTGGGAGGAGCAGGACCCCCGCAGCACAGAGGATGTCAGGAGGGGAGTGTGCTGGTCCTGTGTTACATGGTGAAAGGACACCTGCAGCACAGAGGATGTCAGGATGGGAGTGTGCTGGTCCTGTGTTACATGGTGGGAGGAGCAAGACCCCCGCAGCACAGAGGATGTCAGGAGGGGAGTGTGCTGGTCCTGTGTTACATGGTGGAAGGAGCAGAACCCCTGCAGCACAGAGGATGTCAGGAGGGGAGTGTGCTGGTCCTGTCTTACATGGTGGGAGGACGCCTGCAGCACAGAGGATGTCAGGAGGGGAGTGTGCTGGTCCTGTGTTACATGGTGGGAGGAGCAAGACCCCCGCAGCACAGAGGATGTCAGGAGGGGAGTGTGCTGGTCCTGTGTTACATGGTGGAAGGAGCAGAACCCCTGCAGCACAGAGGATGTCAGGAGGGGAGTGTGCTGGTACTGTGTTACATGGTGGAAGGAGCAGAACCCCTGCAGCACAGAGGATGTCAGGAGGGGAGTGTGCTGGTCCTGTGTTACATGGTGGAAGGACCAGGACCCCCGCAGCACAGAGGATGTCAGGAGGGGAGTGTGCTGGTCCTGTGTTACATGGTGGGAGGAGCAGGACCCCCGCAGCACAGAGGATGTCAGGAGGGGAGTGTGCTGGTCCCGTGTTACATGGTGGAAGGAGCAGAACCCCTGCAGCACAGAGGATGTCAGGAGGGGAGTGTGCTGGTCCTGTGTTACATGGTGAAAGGACACCTGCAGCATAGAGGATGTCAGGATGGGAGTGTGCTGGTCCTGTGCTACATGGTGGAAGAGCAGGACCCCCGCAGCACAGAGGATGTCAGGAGGGTAGTGTGCTGGTCCTGTCTTACATGGTGGGAGGACCCCTGCAGCACAGAGGATGTCAGGAGAGGAGTTTGCTGGTACTGTTTTACATGGTGGGAGGAGCAGGACCCCCGCAGCACAGAGGATGTCAGGAGGGGAGTGTCCTGGTCCTCCGTTACATGGTGGGAGGAGCCCCGCAGCACAGAGGATGTCAGGAGGGGAGTGTGCTGGTCCTGTGTTACATAGTGGAAGGAGCAGGACCCCCGAAGCACAGAGGATGTCAGGAGGGGAGTGTGCTGCTCCTGTGTCACATGACCGAAGGACCCCCGCAGCACAGAGGATGTCAGGAGGGGAGTGTGCTGGTCCTGTGTTACATGGTGGAAGGACGCCCGCTGCACAGGGGATGTCAGGAGGGGAGTGTGCTGGTCCTGTGTTACATGGTGGAAAGAGCAGGACCCCCGCAGCACAGAGGATGTCAGGAGGGGAGTGTGCTGGTCCTGTGTTACATACGGGAAGGACCACCGCAGCACAGAGGATGTCAGGAGGGGAGTGTGCTGGTCCTGTGTTACATGGTGGAAGGAGCAGGACCCCCGCAGCACAGAGGATGTCAGGAGGGGAGTGTGCTGGTCCTGTGTTACATGGTGGAGGGACCCCCGCAGCACAGAGGATGTCAGGAGGGGAGTGTGCTGGTCCTGTGTTACATGGTGGAGGGACCCCCGCAGCACAGAGGATGTCAGGAGGGGAGTGTGCTGGTCCTGTGTTACATGGTGGAGGGACCCCCGCAGCACAGAGGATGGCAGGAGGGGAGTGTGCTGGTATTGTGTTACATGGTAGAAGGAGCAGGACCCCCGCAGCACAGAGGATGTCAGGAGGGGAGTGTGCTGGTCCTGTGTTACATGGCAGAAGGAGCTGGACCCCCGCAGTGCAGAGGATGTCAGGAGGGGAGTGTGCTGGTCCTGTGTTACATGGTGGAAGGAGCAGGACCCCCGCAGCACAGAGGATGTCAGGAAGGGAGTGTGCTGGTCCTGTGTTACATGGTGGGAGGAGCAGGACCCCCGCAGCACAGAGGATGTCAGGAAGGGAGTGTGCTGGTCCTGTGTTACATGGTGGAAGGATGCCCGCAGCACAGAGGATGTCAGGAGGGGAGTGTGCTGGTCCCGTGTTACATGGGGGAAGCAGCAGGACCCCCGCAGCACAGAGGATGTCAGGAGGGGAGTGTGCTGGTATTGTTTTACATGGTGGAAGGAGCAGGACCCCCGCAGCACAGAGGATGTCAGGAGGGGAGTGTGCTGGTCCTGTGTTACATGGTGGAAGGACCCCCGCAGCACAGAGGATGTCAGGAGGGGAGTGTGCTGGTCCTGTGTTACATGGTGGAAGGAGCAGGACCCCCGCAGCACAGAGGATGTCAGGAGGGGAGTGTGCTGGTCCTGTGTTACATGGTGGGAGGAGCAGGACCCCCGCAACACAGAGGATGTCAGGAGGGGAGTGTGCTGGTCCTGTGTTACATGGTGGGAGGAGCAGGACCCCTGCAGCACAGAGGATGTCAGGATGGGAGTGTGCTGGCCCTGTGTTACATGTTGGAAGGAGCAGGACCCCCGCAGCACAGAGGATGTCAGGAGGGGAGTGTGCTGGTCCTGTGTTACATGGTGGGAGGAGCAGGACCCCCGCAGCACAGAGGATGTCAGGAGGGGAGTGTCCTGGTCCTGCGTTACATGGTGGGAGGAGCCCCGCAGCACAGAGGATGTCAGGAGGGGAGTGTGCTGGTCCTGTGTTACATGGCAGAAGGAGCAGGGCCCCGCAGCACAGAGGATGTCAGGCGGGGAGTGTGCTGGTCCTGTGTTACATAGTGGAAGGAGCAGGACCCCCGCAGCACAGAGGATGTCAGGAGGGGAGTGTGCTGGACCTGTGTTACATGGTGGAAGGATCCCAGCAGCACAGAGGATGTCAGGAGGGGAGTGTACTGGTCCTGTGTTACATGATGGAAGGACCACCGCAGCACAGAGGATGTCAGGAGGGGAGTGTGCTGGTCCTGTGTTACATGGTGAAAGGAGCAGGACCCCCGCAGCACAGAGGATGTCAGGAGGGGAGTGTGCTGGTCCTGTGTTACATGATGGAAGGACCACCGCAGCACAGAGAATGTCAGGAGCGGAGTGTGCAGGTCCTGTGTTACATGATAGAAGGACCCCCGCAGCACAGAGGATGTCAGGATGGGAGTGTGCTGGCCCTGTGTTACATGTTGGAAGGAGCAGGACCCCCGCAGCACAGAGGATGTCAGGAGGGGAGTGTGCTGGTCCTGTGTTACATGCTGGAAGGACCCCCGCAGCACAGAGGATATCAGGAGGGGAGTGTGCTGCTCCTGTGTCACATGACCGAAGGACCCCCGCAGCACAGAGGATGTCAGGAGGGGAGTGTGCTGGTCCTGTGTTACTTGGTGGAAGGACCCCTGCAGCACAGAGGATGTCAGGAAGGGAGTGTGCTGGTCCTATGTTACATGGTGGAAGGAGCAGGACCACCGCAGCACAGAGGATGTCAGGAAGGGAGTGTGCTGGTCCTGTGTTACATGGTGGAAGGATGCCCGCAGCACAGAGGATGTCAGGAGGGGAGTGTGCTGGTCCCGTGTTACATGCTGGAAGAAGCAGGACCCCCGCAGCACAGAGGATGTCAGGAGGGGAGTGTGCTGGTCCTGTGTTACATGGTGGAAGGACCCCCGCAGCACAGAGGATGTCAGGAAGGGAGTGTGCTGGTCCTATGTTACATGGTGGAAGGAGCAGGACCACCGCAGCACAGAGGATGTCAGGAAGGGAGTGTGCTGGTCCTGTGTTACATGGTGGAAGGATGCCCGCAGCACAGAGGATGTCAGGAGGGGAGTGTGCTGGTCCCGTGTTACATGCTGGAAGGAGCAGGACCCCCGCAGCACAGAGGATGTCAGGAGGGGAGTGTGCTGGTATTGTGTTACATGGTGGAAGGAGCAGGACCCCCGCAGCACAGAGGATGTCAGCAGGTGAGTGTGCTGGTCCTATGTTACATGGTGGGAGGAGCTGGACCCCCGCAGCACAGAGGATGTCAGGAGGGGAGTGTGCTGGTCCTGTGTTACATGGTGGGAGGAGCAGGACCCCCGCAGCACAGAGGATGTCAGGAGGGGAGTGTGCTGATCCTATCTTACATAGTGGAAGGAGCAGGACCGCCGCAGCACAGAGGATGTCAGGAGGGGAGTGTGCTGATCCTGTGTTACATAGTGGAAGGACCCCCGCTGCACAGGGGATGTCAGGAGGGGAGTGTGCTGGTCCTGTGTTACATGCTGGAAGGACTCTCGCAGCACAGAGGATGTCAGGAGGGGAGTGTGCTGGTCCTGTGTTACATGGTGGAAGGAGCAGGACCGCCGCAGCACAGAGGATGTCAGGAGTGGAGTGTGCTGGTCCTGTGTTACATGCAGGAAGGACCCCCGCAGCACAGAGGATGTCAGGAGGGGAGTGTGCGGGTCCTATGTTACATGGTGGAAGGACCCCCGCAGCACAGAGGATGTCAGGAGGGGAGTGTGCTGGTCCTGTGTTACATGGTGGAAGGACCCCCGCTGCACAGGGGATGTCAGGAGGGGAGTGTGCTGGTCCTGTGTTACATGGTGGAAGGAGCAGGACCCCCGCAGCACAGAGGATGTCAGGAGGGGAGTGTGCTGGTCCTGTGTTACATGGTGGGAGGAGCAGGACCCCTGCAGCACAGAGGATGTCAGGGGGGGAGTGTGCTGCTCCTGTGTTACATGATGGACGGACCCCCGCAGCACAGAGGATGTCAGGAGGGGAGTGTGCTGGTCCTGTGTTACATGGTGGAAGGAGCAGGACCCCCGCAGCACAGAGGATGTCAGGAGGGGAGTGTGCTGGTCCTGTGTTACATGGTGGAGGGACCCCCGCAGCACAGAGGATGTCAGGAGGGGAGTGTGCTGGTCCTGTGTTACATGGTGGAAGGAGCAGGACCCCCGCAGCACAGAGGATGTCAGGAGGGGAGTGTGCTGGTCCCGTGTTACATAGTCGATGGACCCCCGCAGCACAGAGGATGTCAGGAGGGGAGTGTCCTGGTCCTGTGTTACATGGTGGAAGGAACAGGACCCCCGCAGCACAGAGGATGTCAGGAGGGGAGTGTGCTGCTCCTGTGTTACATGGTGGAAGGACCCCCGCAGCACAGAGGATGTCAGGAGAGGAGTGTGCTCTTCCTGTGTTACATGGTGGAAGGAGCAGGACCCCCGCAGCACAGAGGATGTCAGGAGGGGAGTGTGCTGGTCCTGTGTTACATGGTGGAAGGAGCAGGACCCCCGCAGCACAGAGGATGTCAGGAGGGGAGTGTGCTGGTCCTGTGTTACATGGTGGGAGGAGCAAGACCCCCGCAGCACAGAGGATGTCAGGAGGGGAGTGTGCTGGTCCTGTGTTACATGGTGGAAGGAGCAGGACCCCCGCAGCACAGAGGATGTCAGGAGGGGAGTGTGCTGGTCCTGTGTTACATGGTGCAAGGAGCAGGACCCCCGCAGCACAGAGGATGTCAGGAGGGGAGTGTGCTGGTCCTGTGTTACATGGTGGGAGGAGCAAGACCCCCACAGCACAGAGGATGTCAGGAGGGGAGTGTGCTGGTCCTGTGTTACATGGTGGAAGGAGCAGAACCCCTGCAGCACAGAGGATGTCAGGAGGGGAGTGTGCTGGTACTGTGTTACATGGTGGAAGGAGCAGGACCCCCGCAGCACAGAGGATGTCAGGAGGGGAGTGTGCTGGTCCTGTGTTACATGGTGGGAGGAGCAAGACCCCCGCAGCACAGAGGATGTCAGGAGGGGAGTGTGCTGGTCCTGTGTTACATGGTGGAAGGAGCAGAACCCCTGCAGCACAGAGGATGTCAGGAGGGGAGTGTGCTGGTACTGTGTTACATGGTGGAAGGAGCAGGACCCCCGCAGCACAGAGGATGTCAGGAGGGGAGTGTGCTGGTCCTGTGTTACATGGTGGAAGGACCCCCGCAGCACAGAGGATGTCAGGACCGCAGTGCGCTCATCTTGCTCTGTCTCTGCGGGGATGTAGCTGTGCGCAGTGTTGGGCATGGATCGTTGTATTGGATCCGGCACTGCTAATTCCTCGGTACAATGTGGCGCCTCGCCCGCCCGTTATAGATGGATGGCAGGTATCGGATGGTTTTGCGCCCCCGCGCTCGGAGTCATTTCCAGGCCATTTACGGCTTCGCGACTCTTCAGTTTAGCCATAAATGTGTGCGATGTAAATAAATGTGCGCGGATTCTGCTGACACGAGTAAATCAGGAACAAAAGTGCGAGCAGCCGCCGAGCGCAGCCATTGTGGGCTATAGATTACATTGTGTGACAGGAGCGGCGAGCGGCCATCGCTTATAGCGCCTTAATACGCCTCATTGTTACATTCAATAGCAAAAGCTATTCATATGGGGACCTGATTGAAGAGGAAATTGCGGCCCGCGGATGTGATGAATGTCTCGATTACAACATTTGCACACAAATTTTCTTCAGAAATTATAGTGAAAGTGGCGAATCTCAGAGAAAATGCATTAGTGTTGACAAGCTCCATTTGGTGTGCGTGGCAGTATAAATACCCTCTAACTGCAGGATGTCTCCACCCGCATCTGCATGAGACTCCCCGCAATATTAATTAAAAGCAGAGAGACTGTTCACCTGAAGTGCAGCCGCGACTGATGAGAGCGGCGGCCGAGCGAGACATCTCCGAGACGCAGCTACTACATTCACCAGGTCTGCAATGTAGCAGAGCTGACTATGTGGATGCCTCACAGTCCGGAGCTATTGAACCACTTAGGGGCTTCTTCGCACGGGTGGGATTTTATCCCGTTGTACGGATTTGATAATGCGACACAATGAAACCACAGATTTCAACGGTTTCGCTTTCACTAGCAAGATTCTCGCCCGTTGATACTACATACGGGAGTGATAAAACAGGACCCGTCTACCGCCCTCTCTTGAAACTCCAGCACCATGAAAGATAGTTTACACGGCCCGAATAAAACCCAAAAAGCGTTTGTGCAGCTATGCTGCATAGCAGCCAGTGCAGCTATTCTCCGGAGCGGCAAGTGTAGCTATGCTCCGGAACGGCGAGTGCAGCAAAGCTCTGGAGCAGCGAGTGCAGCTATGCTCCGCAGCAGCCAGTGCAGCTATGCTGCGGAGCGGCCAGTGCAGCTATGCTCTGGAGCGGCCTGTGCAGCTATGTTCCGTAGCGGCAGAGCGGCCAGTGCAGCTATGCTCCGGAGCAGCCAGTGCAGCTATGCTCCGGAGCGGCCAGTGCAGCTATGCTCCGGAGCGGCTAGTGCAGCTATGCTCTGGAGCGGCCAGTGCAGCTATGCTCCGGAGCGGCCAGTGCAGCTATGCTCTGGAGCGGCCAGTGCAGCTATGCTCCGGAGCGGCCAGTGCAGCTATGCTCCGGAGCGGCCAGTGCAGCTATGCTCCGGAGCGGCCAGTGCAGGTATGCTCTGGAGCGGCTAGTGCAGCTATGCTGCGGAGCGGCCAGTACAGCTATGCTCCAGAGCGGCCAGTACAGCTATGCTCCGGAGCGGCCAGTGCAGCTATGCTCCGGAGCGGCCAGTACAGCTATGCTCTGGAGCGGCTAGTGCAGCTATGCTGCGGAGCGGCCAGTGCAGCTATGCTCTGGAGCGGCTAGTGCAGCTATGCTGCGGAGCGGCCAGTGCAGCTATGCTCCGGAGCGGCCAGTGCAGCTATGCTCCGGAGCTGCCAGTGCAGCTATGTTCTGGAGCGGCTAGTGCAGCTATGCTGCAGAGCGGCCAGTGCAGCTATGCTCTGGAGCGGCCAGTGCAGCTATGCTCCGGAGCGGCCAGTGCAGCTATGCTCCAGAGCGGCCAGTGCAGCTATGCTCCGGAGCGGCCAGTGCAGCTATGCTCCAGTGCGGCTAGTGCAGCTATGCTGCGGAGCGGGCAGTGCAGCTATGCTCTGGAGCGGCCAGTGCAGCCATGCTCCGGAGCAGCCAGTGCAGCTATGCTCCGGAGCGGCCAGTGCAGCTATGCTCTGGAGCGGCCAGTGCAGCTATGCTCTGGAGCGGCCAGTGCAGCCATGCTCTGGAGCGGCCAGTGCAGCTATGCCCGGGAGTGGCCAGTGCAGCTATGCTGCGGAGCGGCCAGTGCAGCTATGCTCCGGAGCAGCCAGTGCAGCTATGCTCCGGAGCGGCCAGTGCAGCTTTGCTCCGGAGCGGCCAGTGCAGCTATGCTCCGGAGCGGCCAGTGCAGCTATGCTCTGGAGCGGCCAGTGCAGCTATGCTCCAGAGCGGCCAGTACAGCTATGCTCCGGAGCGGCCAGTGCAGCTATGCTCCGGAGCGGCCAGTACAGCTATGCTCTGGAGCGGCTAGTGCAGCTATGCTGCGGAGCGGCCAGTGCAGCTATGCTCTGGAGCGGCTAGTGCAGCTATGCTGCGGAGCGGCCAGTGCAGCTATGCTCCGGAGCGGCCAGTGCAGCTATGCTCCGGAGCTGCCAGTGCAGCTATGTTCTGGAGCGGCTAGTGCAGCTATGCTGCAGAGCGGCCAGTGCAGCTATGCTCTGGAGCGGCCAGTGCAGCTATGCTCCGGAGCGGCCAGTGCAGCTATGCTCCAGAGCGGCCAGTGCAGCTATGCTCCGGAGCGGCCAGTGCAGCTATGCTCCAGTGCGGCTAGTGCAGCTATGCTGCGGAGCGGGCAGTGCAGCTATGCTCTGGAGCGGCCAGTGCAGCCATGCTCCGGAGCAGCCAGTGCAGCTATGCTCCGGAGCGGCCAGTGCAGCTATGCTCTGGAGCGGCCAGTGCAGCTATGCTCTGGAGCGGCCAGTGCAGCCATGCTCTGGAGCGGCCAGTGCAGCTATGCCCGGGAGTGGCCAGTGCAGCTATGCTGCGGAGCGGCCAGTGCAGCTATGCTCCGGAGCAGCCAGTGCAGCTATGCTCCGGAGCGGCCAGTGCAGCTTTGCTCCGGAGCGGCCAGTGCAGCTATGCTCCGGAGCGGCCAGTGCAGCTATGCTCTGGAGCGGCCAGTGCAGCTATGCTCTGGAGCGGCCAGTGCAGCCATGCTCTGGAGCGGCCAGTGCAGCTATGCCCGGGAGTGGCCAGTGCAGCTATGCTGCGGAGCGGCCAGTGCAGCCATGCCCGGGAGTGGCCAGTGCAGCTATGCTCCGGAGCGGCCAGTGCAGCCATGCCCGGGAGTGGCCAGTTCAGCTATGCTCCGGAGCGGCCAGTGCAGCTATGCTCCGGAGTGGCCTGTGCAGCTATGCCCCGGAGCGGCTAGTGCAGCCATGCTGCGGAGCGGCCAGTGCAGCTATGCTCTGAAGCGGCCAGTGCAGCTATGCTCCGGAGCGGCCAGTGTTTTTGTCCCCTTATATTGTAGCCTGAATATTAAGGTCAAAAAAGTTGCAAATTAGTGGCAAAATGTCCAGCGGCTCCCAGAGGGAAAAATGCCACGGGTTTATTAGGAGGTGCGCACATAGGGCTGGAATTAGGTGCAGTTCCTCTTCCCCTCATTTCCTTCCTCCTCTTATTTTCATCCTTCTCCCTTCCTCGTATTCTGTTCTTCTTCCACTTCTTCTCCTCCTTATCCTTCTCATTCTTCATTTTCCTTTCCTTCTTGTTTTCCTTTTCATTCTTAACCTTCACACTTGTCTTCTTCTTCTTGTTCTCCTTTTACTCATCTTCCTCTTACTCCCCTTCTTTCAATCTTCTTCTTCCCCTCCTCCTTCTCCCTTTTCTCCCTCCACCTCTCTGCATTCTTCTTCATCTTTGTCTCTTCATTCTCCTCCTTCCTTTTCTATTCATCTTCCTTTTCTCCTTCTTCTTTCTCCTTTTCCTTCTTCTTCTTCTTCTTCTTCTTCTCCTAGTTATGATGAAGTTCCGCCTTCTCTCACTTTTTACTTTTACATTCCCCTTCCATCTCAGAAGCCGTTCTCTGATGAGGGGGAGTGTGGAAGGGGGCAGATACTTTTATCATGTGTTAATACTCCAGCTACATCTGTATCAGCGCAACATAAAATGGGAAAAAACAAGCATTCTGGCGCGGAGAGACGAGCTGCGCTGTGCTGGGATGACAGCAAATTAATTTGCATCTCATTAGCAGGAGCCTATTTACAGGGCATCTGACTTTCTGTCAAACACGATCTTGTCAGGGCGGCGGCGGCGGCTCCGCGGGTCTCCAGGTGTAATAACACAATTAAACCACTTGTTACAGTCACAATCCATCTCCATCATCTCCTCATAGATTGCTGCAAGTCTCTGCTGTCATCGGCGGCGGCGGCGGCGTGTGCGGACCTGTCTGTGTGCAGACACTCAATTATTATTATATGTGAACTTTGTGCAGTGGCCAACATCATGTACATAAAGTATGTGCACCCCTTGTGCTGCAGTGCTGGATATAAACATCCTATAGCATGTAACTAATAAATGCAAGTTATTCATTATATGAACCCGGCATGATGAGCACAGAGCGCCACCACCTGGTGTCACAGAGCCACACCGACCGTGTAGGGTCACACAGCCACACCAGCCACGTGGTGTCACAGAGCCTCACCGACCATGTAGGGTCACACAGCCACACCAGCCACGTGGTATCACAGAGCCTCACCGACCATGTAGGGTCACACAGCCACACCAGCCACGGGGTGTCACAGAGCCTCACCGACCATGTAGGGTCACACAGCCACACCAGCCACGGGGTGTCACAGAGCCTCACCGACCATGTAGGGTCACACAGCCACACCAGCCACGGGGTGTCACAGAGCCTCACCGACCATGTAGGGTCACACAGCCACACCGGCCACGTGGTGTCACAGAGCCACACCGACCATGTAGGGTCACACAGCCACACCGGCCACGTGGTGTCACAGAGCCACACCGACCATGTAGGGTCACACAGCCACACCAGCCACGGGGTGTCACAGAGCCACACCGACCATGTAGGGTCACACAGCCACACCGGCCACGTGGTGTCACAGAGCCTCACCGACCATGTAGGGTCACACAGCCACACCGGCCACGTGGTGTCACAGAGCCTCACCGACCATGTAGGGTCACACAGCCACACCGGCCACGTGGTGTCACAGAGCCTCACCGACCATGTAGGGTCACACAGCCACACCGGCCACATGGTGTCACAGAGCCACCCCGACCATGTAGGGTCACACAGCCTCACCGGCCACGTGGTGTCACAGAGCCACACTGACTACATAGGGTCACACAGCCACACCAACCTCATGGGCTCATGCAGCCATATTGATGACGTGCAGTCACACAGTCACATCGACCATGTAGGATCACAGAGTCAAACCAACTACACGGGGTCACACAGCCACACAGATCACATGGGGTCACACAACTACATTGACAACATGAGGTCATACAGCTACACTGACCACGTAAGGTCACACAGCCACACCAACCATGTGAGGTCCCACAGCAACACAGATGATGTGGGGTCACACAGCCACACCAACCATGTGGGGTCACACAGCCACACCAGCCACGTTGGGTCACAGAGCCAAACCAACTACATGGGGTCACACAGTCACACCGACCACATGGGGTCATACAACCACACCGACCATGTGGGATCACACAACCACACCGACCACATGGAGTCACACCAATCATGTGGGGTCACACAACCACACCGACCACATGGAGTCACACAGTCACACCAATCATGTGGGGTCACACAACCACACCGACCACATGGAGTCATACAGTCACACAACCACTTGGGGTCACAGAGCCAAACTGAAAATGTGTGGTCACACAACCATATCGACTAGTGTCACAAAGCCACACCAGCCAATTGGGCTCACAGAGCTAAACCAAACAAGTAGGGTCACACAACCACACCGACTACATAGGGTCACACAGACACTGACCACGTGGGGTCACACAGCCACACTTACAATGTGAAGTCACACAGCCACACCAACCATGTGGGGTCACACAGTCACACTGACCACGTGGGCTCACACAGCCACACTGACCACATGGGGTCAAACAGCCACACAACCACTTGGGGTCACAGAACCAAGCTGACAACATGGGGTCACACAACCACATCGACTACATAAGGTCACACAGCTACACTAACCACATGGAGTCATACAGCCACACCAACCACCTGGGGTCACAGAGCAAAACCAAACAAGTGAGGTCACACAAACACACCGACTACATAGGGTCACACAGAAACCGACCACATGGGGTCAAACAGCCACACGACCACTTGGGGTCACAGAGCCAAGCTGACAATGTGGAGTCACACAACCACATCGACTACATAGGGTCACACAGCTACACTAACCACATGGGGTCACAGAGCAAAACCAAACAAGTGGGGTCACACAAACACACCGACTACATAGGGTCACACAGACACCGATAATGTGGAGTCACAAAGCCACACTGACCACGTGGTGTCACAGAGCCAAACTGAGCATGTGGAGTCACACAAATGCACCAATATGTATGGTCACACAGCCACAGCGACAATTTTGGGTCACACAGTCACACCGACCATGTGGGATACCACAACCACACTGACCACATTAGGGAAAACAACCCCACCGACCACATAGGGTCACACAGCCACACCGACCACATGGGGTCACAGAGCCAAACTGACCATGTGGGGTCACACAAGCACAATGACTACATAGGGTCACACAACCACACCAACCACGTGGGATCACACAGCTACACTCACCACGTGGTTACAAAGCCACACCGACCACATGGGATTACAGAGCCACACCAAACGTGGGGTCACACAACTACACTGACCACATGGGGTCACACATCCACACCGACCGCATGGAGTCACAGAGCCAAACTGACCATGTGGGGTCACACAACCACATCGACTACATAGGGTCACACAACCACACCAACTACGTGGGATCACACAGCTACACTGACCATGTGGGTTACACAGCCACAACGACCATGTGAGGTCGCACAGCCATACCAAACATGTGGGGTCACAGAGCCAAACTGACCATGTGGGGTCACACAACTACACCGACCACATGGGGTCACACAGCCACACCAATCATGTGGGGTCACACAACTACACTGACCACATGGGGTCACACAGCCACACTCACTACATGGGGTCACAGAGCCAAAGTGACCATGTGGGGTCACACAACTACACTGACCACATGGGGTCACACAGCCACACCAATCATGTGGGGTCACACAACTACACTGACCACATGGGGTCACACAGCCACACTCACTACATGGGGTCACAGAGCCAAAGTGACCATGTGGGGTCACACAAGCACACCAACTACATAGGGTCAACACAACCACACCAACCTCATGGGGTCACACAGCTACACTGACCATGTGGGTTACACAGCCACAACGACCACGTGGGGTCACACAGCCACAACGACCATGTGAGGTCGCACAGCCATACCAAACATGTGGGGTCACAGAGCCAAACTGACCATGTGGCTTCACACAACCACATCGACTACATAGGGTCACACAACCACACCAACTACGTGGGATCACACAGCTACACTGACCATGTGGGTTACACAGCCACAACGACCATGTGAGGTCGCACAGCCATACCAAACATGTGGGGTCACAGAGCCAAACTGACCATGTGGGGTCACACAACTACACCGACCACATGGGGTCACACAGCCACACCAATCATGTGGGGTCACACAACTACACTGACCACATGGGGTCACACAGCCACACTCACTACATGGGGTCACAGAGCCAAAGTGACCATGTGGGGTCACACAAGCACACCAACTACATAGGGTCAACACAACCACACCAACCTCATGGGGTCACACAGCTACACTGACCATGTGGGTTACACAGCTACACTGACCATGTGGGTTACACAGCCACAACGACCATGTGAGGTCGCACAGCCATACCAAACATGTGGGGTCACAGAGCCAAACTGACCATGTGGGGTCACACAACTACACCGACCATGTGGGTTACACAGCCACAACGACCACGTGGGGTCACACAGCCACACCAAACATGTGGGGTCACACAACTACACCAACCACATGGGGTCACACAGCCACACTCACCACATGGGGTCACATAGCCAAACTGACCACGTGGGGTCACACAAGCACACCAACTACATAGGGTCACACAGCCACTCTGACCACATGGGTTACACAACTACACGGAACATGTGGGGTCACAGAGCCAAACTGACCATGTGGGGTCACACAACTACACCAACCACATGGGGTCACACAGCCACACCAATCATGTGAGGTTACACAACTACACCGACCACATTGGGTCACACAGCCACACTCACTACATGGGGTCACAGAGCCAAACTGACCATGTGGGGTCACACAAGCACACCGACCACATGGGGTCACACAACTACACCGACCACATGGGGTCACACAACTACACCGACCACATTGGGTCACACAGCCAAACCGACCAAATTTACAAATTTTTAGAGGTTAGCAAAAAAACCAAAATCAAACAAGAGCAAAATAAATATCTTCGCACAACTGATAAAAGAAGCGGTCTCTCCACAAGATGCCACTTTTAGTGACTGTTGCAGTCTCAGAATTAACCCCTTGATGACAAGCATCCTTACTACTTAGTGGAGCCCGTCTTGCTGTTCTGACCGGCCGCAGGCGTGATGTACAGCCAGACAGCGGCATCTGACAGCGTCCGGCAGCCCGCTCCTCGTGGACAGCGGCCTCCAGCTCACCAATATTCCTGGGTTTGTGAGCTGCAGCCGCCATCTTTATATCCCACCAAAGATTTTCTATGGGGGTCAAGTCAGGCAGCTGTAACTCCGGGATCCTCCAGGACTTCATCGGACACCGAGCCTTGGTGGGCTCTGAGGTCTGCTTGGGATCATTGTCCTGTTGGGGGTGTGGGGCATAAGGGGTTAAACTCTTTTTCATGTGCCTGTCTGAACCACCACCTGCTTCAATTTTGGTGTAGTCGGCAGGATGGTGCCAGCGGTGATAGGCAGAGTGCAGTGAACCAGTTACCAAAGGACTGGCAACGAGGGGTATGTAAAGGGTGGGAGTGTTGGAGGTTAAACTCCTTTTGATGTGCCTGCCTGTGTATGGATAGACCTATATGTTCTAGGACCTTCAGAGACAGAGGTCACATGACTATTTACAAGGATTTTGTGGCTGTGCAGTGAAGTGGTCCTTTGGCTTCACCCCAGAAAGGTCCTGGAACTCACCAGGACTACCTCTGTGCTGGGACTGTGAATGAGAACCAAGCCCCGCCCTGGGTGATGCCATGACAGCCATATGGACCATATAGGTTATTATACCTGCATTGCAGGACACAGAAGCAGCAGCACGTGGAAGCCTGCAGAGTGTGTGCAGCAGCAATGGGCAGCCTGTGGTGTTGTGCTGCAGTCGTTGGAGAGGCCCAACAGAGACATCTACAATGTGGTGGCAGCCATAATATGGAGAGCGGCGTGAGTGCTGTCCACATGCTGGGAAGTGGCACAGGAAAGGGTCCTGATGATTGAGGGCTGAGATGGATGATAAAAGGGCCTGATGACTAGGGGCCAAAGATGCAAGCTGCCAGGAAAGGGCCTCGATGACCCGGAGGATTAAACTATTTCATACTTCTTGGAAGGAGAGGGAGTCTCCCTTCCCCCGGGAGATTTGGTTGGTGAAGCAGCAGGCGAGGTGGTGGACCAGGATGCGACAAAGTGGTTAGATATGTAGGACCAATCAATTGACACATTAGTGTGCACGCACTAGGGACTATGACAGACTGACCTGTGCAACAGAGGGATTGTGATATGAGAATTGTTACAATGTTACAGTGTGACATTTACTTGTAGTATAGGAAATGCGTCGCAGGACACAATGTTCAAGGTGACGCCATGCGCAGATATGTGGATACTGTAATGGCAGAACAAGGCAGTGCAGGGCGGCAGCACACCCGCCAGTAGGAGATGATGAGACAAACGTGTACAAGACACAGAGCTCTGAAACTGGCGGTGTGCTCTGAGGCCACAATGGTGACAAGCCGCGGAGCTTCGAGAACATAGTACAACGATGAGCATGAAGTGCCACGTGGACATGGATCACTAGTGATTGAGGCTCGATGCGCCTTCTCCCGCCCGGACAGGTCACCCTGTTATGGACATGTGGATATTTAGGTTGTGTGAGACTTACAATTAAAAGAATATGTAACGTCCGAGAACAAAATACCCTTCAGTGGAGTGAAAGGGTACCCTCCACCGCCAATCAGGACAGTTGGTATTTTTGCAAAAATTGCTGCCTCTGGACAGGGGTGCACCCGAGCCTTCCTTCAGTTAGGAATCCCTGGGCCCCAGCCATGGAGACCTTGCCACCCCAACAGTAAGACCTTCCCCAAGCCGACCCGTGGGTCCCATTCCTGAGACCCCGTTTACAGTAGTGCAGCCAGTATTCCTGTCACTGTGAACTTGTGAGACGCTTCCAGCTGTATCTCATTCTGCGCCTTCTGCCTTTCGGATCCTTTTCCTTGTTTGTACACGGCAGCCATCTCTTCTGTAACGTTTTGGACTCCTCTTGATGTGCCATACTTCTAACATACAATCAAACATCTCCGTCAGCAAAGTCCTCGGTGGTCCGGGTATTTGAGGGGTTTTATCTCAAGCACACCTGATGCAACTAATGGACCCCTTGCCTAGTAGCATCAGACGTTCTTGAGACTAATATGGCTCTTAGGGCTTAAACCAGTGATGGGCAACCTTTTGAGATCGGTGTGTCGAAATTTGCCAAAAAACGAGCATGACTCGGCTGGTGTGTCACTTCGAGAGAAAAAAAACAACATAAATTTGCGATATTTATAGTTTAAATAACAAAAATGTATAATTGTAATGTATAACTGTATTTAATAAACCCAAAACCCCCACAGCACAGGCCCGCGCCTCTCGCAGCCTCCCCCTTACTTATCTCAGTAATGATGAGCTCCCAGCGGCCCCCAGCAGCGACAGCGGCCCCCCAGCAGTGACAGCGCCCCCCCACCATGGCCCTCCAGCAGTGACAGCGCACCCCAGAGCGGCCCCCAAGCAGTGACTAACCCCCACAGCGACTCCCCAGCATTAACTGCCCCCCACAGCAGGCCCTCAGTAGTGACAGTGCCCCCCGAAACCCACGTACTTACTTCCTGGAAGCTCCCCTCCTCCTGTGCCCAGCGCGCCGCTAGCAGTGACATCAGTGTGCTGCAGGACACCTCCTCCCCCGGACACTCACGGAACCAACAGATAGGAGACGTTGGGGGAGCGGAGAGGAGGATCCCGTCTGCACACTGACATCACAGTGTGCGCCGGGATCAGCACTGCTAGTAGTGCTGGTTAGTGAATACAAGCAGGGGAGCCACGGCCCCTGCCGGTATTCATTAACGGGGTGAGCGGCCGCGTATCAGCGACTATGGCTACACGTGTCAGCAACTATGGCTAAGCGTGTCAGCGACTATGGCTACACGTGTCAGCAACTATGGCTACACGTGTCAGCAACTATGGCTACGCGTGTCAGCGACTATGGCTACGCGTGTCAGCGACTATGGCTACACGTGTCAGCGACTATGGCTACGCGTGTCAGCGACTATGGCTACGCGTGTCAGCAACTATGGCTACACGTGTCAGCGACTATGGCTACGCGTGTCAGCGACTATGGCTACACCTGTCATAGGTTCGCCATCACGGGCTTAAAAAGAGGGAAGTTATTTTGTCCCATATGGGACTAAACCGAACGACTGATTGCGATGGTTTCGCTTCCCCTGCGGTGTTCTCGCCGTCTGTAGGTCCTGCCGCATCTTTTCTCGCCGTACTATTTGCACGGAATAGCGCAGAGTTTGAGAGGTAAAACATCATAATTTTTTTACTTTGCTCCGCAGTGGCGAGTTGCATAATACGCCGAGTGAGGAAGTCCTTGTGAGGGATTCTGCTCAGGGGGTAAATAATTCTGCCCAGTCAGTAAAAGCCGCTAGTTATACGAGGACGCGGTTACACATAGCGTGCGGAGAAGAACCCTGTCACCGGCATCCATCAGGGTAATTGAGCGGTGACAAGCTCCAGGCGGCGGAGGAGCTGCAGATGCTTCACAGCCGCCGTATTGTAGAGACTCCTGGGATGAAACGAAAGCTTTTGTTTTCCCTCACGTGAGTCTATCCGAGCGAGAAGCAGCGGTATGTTGGGCTGAAGGAAGACACCGTCCATCTACTTCAGCCTGTTGTCACCCCCCCCCCCCCCTTGTTGATCCAGAAGAATGCAAAAAAAAACCGAGGCAGAAGCCAATTAGCCCTTTTGGGGGGAAAATTCCTTCCCGTCTCCATAATGGCGGTCAGACTAATCCCCGGACCAACCTCTGATAGTTCCCACCTGACTGTAATCCCCGGATCACCAACCCGCTGGTCACCTAATGTCTATATCCTGTAATATCATAGAAAGACATCTAGTCCCTCTTACACTCCTCTATGGATCCTGCCATCACCACGTCCTCAGGCAGAGAGTTCCACAGCCTCACTGCTCTTACAGTAAAGAACCCCCTTCTGTGTTGGTGATGAAACCTGCTTTCTTCTAGACGTAGCGGATGCCCTCTTGTTACCGTCGTGGTCCTGGGTGTAAACAGATCCTGGCAGAGATCCTTGTATTGTCCCCTCATGGATTTATAGTTATTTGGTCGCCCCTTAGCCATCTGTTTCCGGGGTGAATAATCCCAGTTTTGGTGCCTCTCTGGGTGTTCCAGTCCCGTCATTCCATGTATTAGTTTAGTTGCCCTTCTTTGTACCCCTCCGTAGTGTCCAGTTTCATCATTCATGACATCACTGCGAACGGAGGCGACAGTGGGTGTCAGAGGCCGTACATGTAATGGGCGACATGACACTGGGGTGTAACGATGGCGCCCCCTGTCTCTGGATGGCGGACAATGAAACAGTTTGAGCTGCTGGTGCTTGTCAGACGCTCCTGTCTACAGGTGATCTGTAGGGGGCATCCTGAGCCCGGTCACCTTGTGTGCCCCCATCCACTGGTCCCAACACCTCCTAACAGTCTGGTCAGACGCTCCTCCACTGGTGGTCTGTAGGGGGCGTCCTGAGCCCGGTCACCTTGTGTGCCCCCATCCACTGGTCCCAACACCTCCTAACAGTCTGGTCAGACGCTCCTCTCTACTGGTGATCTGTAGGGGGTCCTGAGCCCGGTCACCTTGTGTGCCCCCATCCACTGGTCCCAACACCTCCTAACAGTCTGGTCAGACGCTCCTCCACTGGTGGTCTGTAGGGGGCGTCCTGAGCCCGGTCACCTTGTGTGCCCTCATCCACTGGTCCCAACACCTCCTAACAGTCTGGTCAGACGCTCCTCTCTACTGGTGATCTGTAGGGGGTCCTGAGCCCGGTCACCTTGTGTGCCCCCATCCACTGGTCTCAACACCCCCTAACAGTCTGGTCAGACGTTCCTCTTTCCTGGTGGTCTGTAGGGGGCGTCCTGAGCCCGGTCACCCTGTGTGCCCCCATCCACTGGTCCCAACACCCCCTAACAGTCTGGTCAGACGCTCCTCTCTACTGGTGGTCTGTCGGGGGTCCTGAGCCCGGTCACCTTGTGTGCCCCATCCACTGGTCCCAACACCTCCTAACAGTCTGGTCAGTCCCTCCTCTCTACTGGTGGTCTGTCGGGGGTCCTGAGCCCGGTCACCTTGTGTGCCCCCATCCACTGGTCTCAACACCCCCTAACAGTCTGGTCAGACGCTCCTCTCTACTGGTGGTCCGTAGGGGGCGTCCTGAGCCCGGTCACCTTGTGTGCCCCATCCACTGGTCCCAACACCTCCTAACAGTCTGGTCAGTCCCTCCTCTCTACTGGTGGTCTGTCGGGGGTCCTGAGCCCGGTCACCTTGTGTGCCCCCATCCACTGGTCTCAACACCCCCTAACAGTCTGGTCAGATGTTCCTCTCTACTGGTGGTCTGTAGGGGGCGTCCTGAGCCCGGTCACCTTGTGTGCCCCCATCCACTGGTCCCAACACCCCCAAACAGTCTGGTCAGACGCTCCTCTCTACTGGTGGTCTGTAGGGGGCATCCTGAGCCTGGTCACCTTGTGTGCCCCCATCCACTGGTCCCAACACCTCCTAACAGTCTGGTCAGAACGGTCAGTGGGGGGACAATTAATCCATACGACTCTCCAGCTTCTCACACACCAATAATGCGCCCCCCTCTGGTGAAATCTCTTCTCTGCGTCGTAGAGGCGTCTAGTGGCCAACAAGCTCTACAAGCGGAAGAAGAGGTCACTACACACAAGGAGCCTCCGAGAGCCTCTTATAGGCCAAGGGGGGAACCACAAGACCGTCCATCTAATCACCACAACTCCCATCATCTACAGATCTGCCTGAGATGGAGCCGCAGGACGGGGTCTGCAATAGAACAATAGCTTCTTATGGGGGGCTGGAGTGTATATATATATATATAGTAGGCATGTGACAGGAACGTTTCTGGAGGGAGTGTATACGTCACACAGATGCCCAGGTAAGATGAAAATACAGAAATGACGGTTTTGTTGAGTTAATATTAGTTTTCTGAGCTGCTATAGGCTGGATTATACTGTAATGATGGGCAGGTCGGTCGCGGGACCCATCACTCCTTCTCCACTCCAGTACAGGACTTATGGGGTCCCAGTTAGCTCAGCTATCTATACTGAGCTTGTTACTGGGGCATAAAAGACTGCAAGTCCCAGCAGTCTAGCTCAGAGTGAATGCAAGTCCTCTGTGAGCTTCTGATTGTTTGCTAGGTGAGCAAAGTACTGTCTAGTTAGTGTCCAGCTGGGCTGGGGTTTTATTTCTGTTTATTGCATAAAGTTTATGTGCTGCAAGTGGCTGCTTCTCCACGAATCATCTGCTGCTGGAATAAAAGAAAACAGGATGGACCTTATATGAACTGTGAGTGACTGTGTCCTTGTCGAATCCCACCCCCAATGCAGACATCCCTACAATCTATCTATACACTGAATGACCCCTTTATTAGGCCCCCAGCCCCTTTATTAGAGCCCCCGGTGCTCCCCTGTACGGTAATCCTCCCCGTGACCCCGGCGTGCGGCATAAAGTCACGTGACAAGTTTCCCGCAGATCAGTTTCAGTGTGAATCCACATTAGATGGAAGATCCAGCGATCGGAGCGACTTCCAACGAGGCCGGTCATCAGTGCTAGATTAGCTGGGAGTCTCACCGCCAACCACAGGGGGGTTCTAATGTAACGGTGTGGAGAGTATACAAAGAATGGCGCGATCGAGGAAAACATCCAGCGAAAGGGGATCCTGCGGACGGAAACGACTCATCACTGAAAGGGGTCGGAGGAGGATGTCAGGAATCGTTCTGACCAACAGGCTGCACAGTCAGCTGAATACAACGCTGGAGCTCCAACTAACGTGTCCGAACCCACAACTCGCCGTTCCTCCGCACGGATGGTATAACAGCAGGCGACCAGTTCAGGCGCCATTGTGTCTAAGAGAAACAGACTCCAGCGGGCAAAAGAGAGCAAAACTTGTATCACTGAGCAGCGGAAAACGTCCCCTGGTCGGATGGATACAGATTTATGTGGTGATGGGAGGTGTGTTTCCAGGTGAGTTTTCTACTTCTATGCGAAGAATAGTCATTGTCCTGGGATAGAAGGTGGCGCTGTGGAGCACACAATGCTGAGCGGACAGCAGATACATGGAGAGATGATACTAATGACAGGCTCACACCGTCTCCCTATGATGGGGTCCTGGGAGCTGCGTGGCCTGGAGGGTCTGGGGGGCTGCAGTCCCATTCTGACTCCGGCACCCGCTCGCTGCTTCCTGTTTCTCGCACTGCATTCATACAGCGTTGCAGGCCGCGGTCTCGGGAGAATCCAGGCTTTCTCCAGGAGTCTTAATATGGAAGGCGCCGTCTCCAGGAAGCGGCTCACACCTGCTCTCATGCTAATTAATATCACTGCTTGTATCCATTAACAGCAAATCAACAAGGTTCACCCAAGGAGAAAAGAATTCTTCACCTTGTCAGCGGCGCCACTCGCAGACGATCGCGGGTCTAACCCTGCGCCGTAATTAGATTCACCTGGGTTTTCACTTAGCTTTCATTTCCATGCTGATTGGCTGCATTGAGCACTTACACCTCATTTACATAAAACATGCAGCAAGAAATGAACAAGGCCTGCGAGACTCCATCCCACCGCGCCGCGGTCGGACCCGTGAGGGACGTGACACTCATCAATCTCGTCTTGTCTACTAAAAGATGCTGATTGGGGGCAGGGCGTCGGGGTTAAGTGACACTTCAATCTTCTCACCTCTCGGGATCTGCGTCAGCGCCAAAGGGTCCGAAAAAGGCAGATATGACTGAGCGCAATTGTAAGAGTGAATGATCCCATCAGCGGAGGCACCGTGTGTGTAATGTATGAGCGGAGATCCGAGGATGTATGTACCATGTGTGTAATGTATGAGCAGAGATCCGAGGATGTATGTACCATGTGTGTAATGTATGAGCAGAGATCCGAGGATGTATGTACCATGTGTGTAATGTATGAGCGGAGATCCGGGGGTGTATTACCATGTGTGTAATGTATGAGCAGAGATCCGAGGATGTATGTACCATGTGTGTAATGTATGAGCGGAGATCCGGGGGTGTATTACCATGTGTGTAATGTATGAGCAGAGATCCGAGGATGTATGTACCGTGTATATAATGTATGAACGGAGATCCGGGGGTGTATGTACCGTGTGTGTAATGTATGAGCAGAGATCCGAGGATGTATGTACCATGTGTGTAATGTATGAGCGGAGATCCGAGGATGTATGTACCGTGTATATAATGTATGAGCGGAGATCCGGGGGAGTATGTACCGTGTGTGTAATGTATGAGCAGAGATCCGGGGGTGTATGTGCCATGTATGTAATGTATGAGCAGAGATCCGGGGGTGTATGTGCCATGTATGTAATGTATGAGCGGAGATGCGGGGGTGTATGTACCATGTATGTAATGTATAAACAGAGATCCAGGGATGTATGTACCATGTATGTAATGTATGAACGGAGATACGGGTGTGTGTGTAGCATGTGTGTAATGTATGAGCGGAGATCCGGGGATGTATGTACCATGTGTGTAATGTATGAGCGGAGATCCAGGGATGTATGTACCATGTATGTAATGTATGAACAGAGATCCAGGGATGTATGTACCATGTATAGAATGTATAAACGGAGATCTGGGGATGTATGTACCGTGTGTGTAATGTATAAGCGGAGATCTGGGGGTGTATGTACCATGTATAAAAAGCATAAACGGAGATATGGGTGTGTGTGTACCATGTGTGTAATGTATGAGCGGAGATACGGGCATGTATGTACCATGTGTGTAATGTATGAGAGGAGATCTGAGGATGTATGTACCGTGTATGTAATGTATGAACAGAGATCTGGGGATGTATGTACCGTGTGTGTAATGTATGAGAAGAGATCTGGGGATGTATGTACCGTGTGTGTAATGTATGAGAGGAGATCTGAGGATGTATGTACTGTGTGTGTAATGTATGAGCGGAGATCCGGGGATGTATGTACCGTGTGTGTAATGTATGAGGGAGATCTGAGAATGTATGTACCGTTTATGTAATGTATGAGCGGAGATCCGGGGATGTATGTACCGTGTGTGTAATGTATGAGCGGAGATCCGGGGATGTATGTACCGTGTGTGTAATGTTTGAGCAGAGATTTGAGGGATGTATGTACTCTGTGTATAATGTATGAGTGGATATCTGAGATGTATGTAATGTATGAATGGTGATCTGCAGATGCATGTACCGTGTATGTGATGTATGAACGAAGACCTGTGGATGTATGTACCATGTATGTAATGTATGAGCGGAGATGTACTGTGTATGTAATATATGAGCGGAGATCTGAGGATGTATGTACCATGTATATAATGTATGAGCACAGATCTGAGGATGTATGTACCGTGTGTATAATGTATAAATGGTGATCTGCAGATGTATGTACGGTGTATGTGATGTATGAGCGGAGATACAGAAGTGTATGTACCATTTGTGTAATGTATGAGCGGAGATCTGGGGGTGTATATAATGTATGAGCGGAGATCCTGGGCTGTATGTACCGTGTGTGTAATGTATGAACAGAGATCCGGGAGTGTACGTACCGTGTGTGTAATGTATTAGCAGAGATCCGGGGATGTATGTACCGTGTATAATGTATGAACAGAGATCCGGGGGTGTATGTACCATGTATGTAATGTATTAGCAGAGATCCGGGGGTGTATGTGCCATGTATGTAATGTATGAGCGGAGATGCGGGGGTGTATGTACCGTGTATGTAATGTATAAACAGAGATCCAGGGATGTATGTACCATGTATGTAATGTATGAGCGGAGATCCGGGGATGTATGTACCATGTGTGTAATGTATAAGCGGAGATCCGGGGATGTATGTACCATGTATGTAATGTATGAACAGAGATCCAGGGATGTATGTACCATGTATAGAATGTATAAACGGAGATTTGGGGGTGTGTGTACGATGTGTGTAATGTATGAGTGGAGATACGGCATGTATGTACCATGTGTGTAATGTATGAGAGGAGATCTGAGGATGTATGTACCGTGTATGTAATGTATGAACGGAGATCTGGGGATGTATGTACCATGTGTGTAATGTATGAGTGGAGATACGGGCATGTATGTACCATGTGTGTAATGTATGAGAGGAGATCTGAGGATGTATGTACCGTGTATGTAATGTATGAGCAGAGATCTGGGGGTGTATGTACCATGTATAAAATGCATAAACGGAGATATGGGGGTGTGTGTACGATGTGTGTAATGTATGAGTGGAGATACGGCATGTATGTACCATGTGTGTAATGTATGAGAGGAGATCTGAGGATGTATGTACCGTGTATGTAATGTATGAACGGAGATCTGGGGATGTATGTACCATGTGTGTAATGTATGAGTGGAGATACGGGCATGTATGTACCATGTGTGTAATGTATGAGAGGAGATCTGAGGATGTATGTACCGTGTATGTAATGTATGAGCAGAGATCTGGGGATGTATGTACTGTGTGTGTAATGTATGAGAGGAGATCTGAGGATGTATGTACTGTGTGTGTAATGTATGAGCGGAGATCCGGGGATGTATGTACCGTGTGTGTAATGTATGAGGGAGATCTGAGAATGTATGTACCGTTTATGTAATGTATGAGCGGAGATCCGGGGATGTATGTACTGTGTGTGTAATGTTTGAGCAGAGATTTGAGGGATGTATGTACTCTGTGTATAATGTATGAGTGGACATCTGAGATGTATGTAATGTATGAATGGTGATCTGCAGATGCATGTACCGTGTATGTGATGTATGAACGAAGACCTGTGGATGTATGTACCATGTATGTAATGTATGAGCGGTGATGTACTGTGTATGTAATATATGAGCGGAGATCTGAGGATGTATGTACCATGTATATAATGTATGAGCACAGATCTGAGGATGTATGTACCGTGTGTATAATGTATAAATGGTGATCTGCAGATGTATGTACTGTGTATGTGATGTATGAGCGGAGATCCGGGGGATGTATGTACTGTGTATGTAATATATGGGAGGAGATCTGGGCAGGTATGCACTATGTATGTAATGTATTAACAGAGCCCTGGGGATGTATGTACCATGTATATAATGTATGAGCGGAGATCCGGGGATGTATGTAATGTATGAATGGTGATCTGCAGATGTATGTACCATATATGTGATGTATGAGCGGAGATCCGGGATGTATGCACTGTGTATGTAATGTATTAACAGAGGCCTGGGGATGTATGTACCATGTATATAATGTATGAGCGGAGATCCGGGGATGTATGTAATGTATGAATGGTGATCTGCAGATGTATGTACCATATATGTGATGTATGAGCGGAGATCCGGGATGTATGCACTGTGTATGTAATGTATTAACAGAGGCCTGGGGATGTATGTACCATGCATATAAGGGGACCAGATTTTCCCAGGGACAGAGCAGGACAAAGGGGTGTGGTCAGGGGCGGGGCTTACCATGAGGTATAATTTATCCTCCGTCGTTATAAAAGTACAGGGTCGGTTCAAAAAAGACAAGGAGCAAATTCTACAGCATTTCTGCATCCAAAAAACAGTAAAAATCCGTATGATTGGGGTCTGCAGCTGATGTCATACCATGCGGCGCTCCCCCTCACCTCCTCCGAAGGCTTCCTGCTGTCAGCGCCCCCCAACGTCCGATTCCCAGCGGTCTGTAGTGGCCTCACCTGACCAGCATCACCTGACCAGGCCGCTGGGAACCGGAAGCCTTGACAGCAGGAAGCCATTGGAGGAGGTGAGGGGAGCGCCGCTTAGTATGAAGTCAGCGGCCGGTATGCGGCTGATTTCCGCTCAGTATGTTTGAATGTTTTTGGAAGCAGATATTTCTGCTCGGGACGCCCGGCAGCATTTTTGCCGTGTCCGCATACCCTGAAGGCGCCGTCACATTGGCCAAAGCCGCTGAAAATGCTTTATTCTAAAACCAATACATTTCAGTGGTTTCATTCTCATTTGCAGTGTCTTCGCTCCGGCGATGCTGCGTGACAAAGGACTCCCAGCATGTCCTTCTGCCGCTGCTGTAAGAGCCGTGCCAGGGGATTCCCTCATCTGCGCGGGGTGTCCCCTCATCACTGACTGCAGCAGCAGGAAATCGCGCTCTTCTCCCATTGCTTTCAATGGGGCTGGCGCTGCTGCCCTATAGAAAGCAGAGGAATGAAGAGACCCAGCAGTGACGCCAGGCGATTTCACATAATCCTGGAGTTTTTAGAAGGTTTGCGAGAGTCATTCACAGCCTGATATCACCAGTGTGCAGGAGACGTAACTCAGCGTGAGGTACACTGCCATGTACAGAGTGGTATTAGTGACCCCCACAGTGGGCTCAGCAGTAATAGTGTCCTACAGAAGCCCCAGTAGTAGTATTGTCCCCACAGTGACCTCAGTAGTAAGAGTGTCCCTATATTGACCCCAGTAGTAATAGTGACCCCCACAGTGGCCTCAGCAGTAATAGTGTCCCCAACAATAGTTACCCCCACAGTGGCCTCAGTAGTATTTGTTACCCTCATAGTGCCCCAGTAGTAATAGTGACCCCCAGAGTAGCCCTCAGTAGTTATAGTGACCACCACAGTGGCCCTCAGTAGTAATAGTGACCCCCCACAGAGGCCCCAGTAGTAATAGTGACCCCACAGTGGCCCCAGTAGTAATAGTGACCCCCCCACAGAGGCCCCAGTAGTAATAGTGACCCCACAGTGACCGCAGTAGTAATAGTGGCCCCCTATAGTTGCCTCAACAGTATAAGTGTCCCTTACAATGGCTCCAAGAGTTATAGTGACCCCCACAGCAATCTTCAGTAGTAATAATGACCGCCACAGTGCCACAGTAGAAATAGTGACCCCCACAGTAGCCCTCAGTAGTAATAGTGACATCCCACAGTAGTAATAGTGACACCCACAGTGGCCCTCAGTAGTAATAGTGACATCCCACAGTAGTAATAGTGACACCCACAGTGGCCCTCAGTAGTAATACGGACACCCACAGTAGCCTCAGTAGTAATAGTGAGCCGCAACTTTGGCCTCAGTAGTACCCTGTTTCCCTGAAAATAAGGCATACCTTGAAAATAAGACATTGCATGATTTTCCAGAATTTTTGAGAATGCAAAATGATTTTTCAGGCTTTTTGAGGATGCTTGAAATATATGCCCTACTCCAAAATTAAGCCCTGCTAACAGTTAATTAAAAAAGGCAATTTAAATAGTGTCCAGGCAGCTATACATGTAAAAAAGTTAAACCTTTTTGAACAAAAATTAATATAAGACACTGTCTTATTTTCGGGGAAACACGGTAATAGTGACCCCCACAGTGACCTCAGTAAAAATAGTGACCCCCACAGTGGCCCTCAGTAGTAATAGTGACTACAACAGTGGCCCTCAGTAGTAATAGTGACCTCCCGCTGTAGCCTCAGTAGCAATAGTTACTCATACAGTGACCTCAGTAGTAATAGTGATCCCCACAGTGACCCTCAGTAATAATAGTGACCCCCCACAGTGGCCCCAGTAGTAATAGTGACCCCCCACAGTGGCCCTCAGTAGTAATAGTGACTACAACAGTGGCCTCAGCAATAATAGTGACCCTCACAGTAACCTCAGTAGTAATAGTGACCCCCCACAGTGGCCTCTGCAGTAATAGTGTCCTCCACAGAGGCCCCAGTAGTAATAGTGACCCCCACAGTGACCTCAGTAGTAATAGTGACCCCCCCACAGTGGCCTCAGTAGTAATAGTGACCCCCCACAGTGGCCTCTGCAGTAATAGTGTCCTCCACAGAGGCCCCAGTAGTAATAGTGACCCCCACAGTGACCTCAGTAGTAATAGTGACCTCCATGGTAGCGCTCAGTAGTAATAGTGACACCCACAGTAGCCCTAAGTAGTAATAGTGACCTACAACAGTTGTCAGAGTAGTAATAGTCACCCCCACAGTGACTTCAGTAGTAATAGTGTCCCCTATATTGGCCCCAATAGTAATAATGATCCCCACAGTAGCCCTCCGTAGTAATAGTGATCCCCACAGTGGCCCTCAGTAGTAATAATGACCCCCCACAGTGGCCCTCAGTAGTAATAGTGACCCCCTACAGTGACTAGAGTAGTAATAGTGACTCCCACAGTGGCCTCAGCAGTAATATTGTCCCCCACAGTGACCTCAGTAGTAATAGTGATCCGCACTGTAGCCTCAGCAGCAATAGTTACCCACACAGTGGCTTCACTAGTAATATTGACCCAAACAGTGGCCTTAGTAGTAATTGTGTTCCCCATAGTGGCCCTGCTAGTAATATTGACCCTCCTCACAGTGGCCTCAGTGGTAATAGTGAACCCCACTGTGGCCTCAGTTGTAATAGTGTCCTCTATGTTGGCCCCAGTAGTAATAGTGACCCCCGCAGTGGCCTCAGTAGTAATAGTGATCCCCACAGTAGCCTCAATATAATATTGGCCCTCACAGTGACCTCAGTAGTAATAGTGACCCCCTACTGTGGTCTCAAAAGTAATACTTCCCCCACAATTACCTCAAAAGTAATATTGATCCCCACAGTGGCCTCAGTAGTAATAGTGACCCCCACAGTGACCTCAGAAGTAATAGTGACCCCCACAGTGACCCTAATATTAATAGTGACCCCCACAGTAGCCCCAGTAGTAATAGTGACCCCACAGTGACCTCAGTAGTAATACGGACACCCACAGTAGCCTCAGTAGTAATAGTGAGCCGCAACTTTGGCATCGGTAGTAATAGTAACCCCCACAGTGATCTCAGTAAAAATAGTGACCCCCACAGTAGCCGTCAGTAGTAATAGTGACCCCCACAGTGGCCCTCAGTAGTAATAGTGACTACAACAGTGGCCCTCAGTAGTAATAGTGACACCCACAGTAGCCTCAATAGTAATAGTGACCTCCCGCTGTAGCCTCAGTAGCAATAATTACCCATACAGTGACCTCAGTAGTAATAGTGACTACAACAGTGACCTCAGCAATAATAGTGTCCCCCACAGTGGCCTCAGTAGTAATAGTGACCCCCCACAGTGGCCTCAGTAGTAATAGTGACCCCCCACAGTGGCCCTCAGTAGTAATAGTGACTACAACAGTGGCCTCAGCAATAATAGTGACCCTCACAGTAACCTCAGTAGTAATAGTGACCCCCACAGTGGCCTCTGCAGTAATAGTGTCCTCCACAGAGGCCCCAGTAGTAATAGTGACCCCCGCAGTGACCTCAGTAGTAATAGTGACCCCCCACAGTGGCCTCAGTAGTAATAGTGACCCCCACAGTGGCCCTCAGTAGTAATAGTGACCCCCCACAGTGGCCCTCAGTAGTAATAGTGACTACAACAGTGGCCTCAGCAATAATAGTGACCCTCACAGTAACCTCAGTAGTAATAGTGACCCCCTACAGTGGACTCAACAGTAATAGTGTCCCCCACAGTGGCTCCAGTAGTTACAGTGACCCCGACAGTAGTCCTCAGTAGTAATAGTGACCCCTACAGTAGCCCTCAGTAGTAAGTGACTCCCACAGTGGCCCTCACGAGTAATAGTGACCCCATGGTAGCCCTCAGTAGTAATAGTGACACTCACAGTAGCCCTAAGTAGTAATAGTGACCCCCTACAGTGGCCTCAGCAGTAATAGTGACTCCCCACAGTGGCCTCTGCAGTAATAGTGTCCTCCACAAAGGCCCCAGTAGTAATAGTGACCCCCACAGTGACCTCAGTAGTAATAGTGACCCCCCACAGTGGCCTCAGTAGTAATAGTGACCCCCACAGTGGCCTCAGTAATAATAGTGACCCCCCACAGTGACCTCAGTAGTAATAGTGACCCCCAGCAGTAACCCTCAGTAGTAAGATTAACCCCCACAGTGGCCTCAGTAGTAGTGACCCCTCACAGTAGCCTTAGTAGTAATAGTGACCCCCACTGTGGCCTTAGTGTTAATACTGTTACTACTGGGGCTTATATACCAGACACAATTACTACTTAGGCCATAATAGTGTACTCTATATTGACCCCAGTGGTAAGAGTGACCCCCACAGTAGCCCCAGTACTAATAGCGCCCCCCTGAAACCATATACTTACCTCCTCCTGGTCTTCTGAGCACTGACGCTCCTCTTCACAGCACGTCCTCCCTTCTTCTCCTCCTTCGGAACTCTCATTCCTGCATACTCACACAGCACTCTCCTATAAACGTCAATAACTGATGTTTGCAAATCACCTCTTCCTCTCCCTGCCCAGGTAACAGAGCATGCTCATGACACCCTCTAATAGAAATCTGTAGGTGATAGAAACAGCTCACCTCCTCCCCTTTTCCTGCAGAGGTCACAGAGCATGCTCACAACATTGATAAAAGACAATAGTTGATGGTCACAACTCACCTCCTCCTCCTACCTGCACGGTGACCTCTGAACACATCACAAAGCATGCTCACTATATTCTCCCATAGAAATCAATAGATGATGGTCACAGCTCACCTTTTCCTCTTCCTGCATAGTGACCGTGCATGCTCACTATACACTCTCACAGACATAAATAGCTGATAGTCACAACTCACCTCCTCCCGGCAGAGGTCAGAGAGCATGTTTACTAAACCGTACAATAGAAGTCTATAGGCGATGGGCACAGCTCACCTCCTCCCCTGTTCAGGCACCTCTGCCCATATCACAGAGCATGCTTGCTCCACTCTCTCATAGACTTCAATAAGTGATGGTTACAACCTATAATGAGGCCGAAGGTGCGGTACAAATGGATAGATGACCCCACGTAGGTCCTGGAAGTGGAGGGGTTAATCCTGTATACGGTGGCGTTGAGCTGCCGGCTGTGTTTTCTCTGGCGGCGTGCATTCTCTGGGCTGTAAACACGCAGGTTCGCACATTAACATTAGATGTATTTAAATGGCTGTGAATGCGACATTGTTAGCGCGCCGGCGGAGTAATTATCCCCTATCTGCCGCCTTTCAAGCACAAGGTGTAAAAGCGTCCGCCGCCTGAAGGTTAAAGACTATTTATGTGAAAGTCAGATAATAGGATAATAGGAGTGACCCAGAAAGAAGTCATTAAATTGTTAATTGTGCGATAAAGTGCTTTTCTTCTCTTTCAGCTCGCCGTATTAAATTACTCGGAGCAGATAGACGCGTTTTGTGGCCCTTTGTAGAGCGCATAATTTGTATCAGCCTTAGACCTGCGCCCATGTCGGAGCGGCTAATACTGTCATCAAACACGGCTCGCCTATCGCGGCCCTCTGAAGAGGAATGCACGAGCGCTGCAGGCAATTATACGGGAGGGATGGGGCTTATTGGCGGCAGATTGCTCTTATGGCGCGGCCGCGCGGCACGCACAGATGGAAAGCTTCAATCATTTGCATTTCAATTAACACATGCCGATGGAGTCAAAATAAGCATGGAACCCGGCGGAGGGAAAAACAACCGCCACGCCGCTAACGTATGGGGACTAGCCGAGAGACGGGCGGCGCGCGACTGCTTACGGGAGAGGCGGGGCAGTTCCTATGGGGAGTTGGTGGGAGGGGCTTATGAGGAAGGTGGGGGCAGTTTGGGGAGCCGGGGCCGGGTATGGGGAGAGCTAGGAATCAAATAGAAAAAAGTTTGTGTGGCTCTCCTTCTCAAACAGGACCTCCAGCTGCAGATGCTCCGCGGAGCTCAGACTTAGGGTCCTTTTAGACACAATGATCGCTCAGAAATCAGTCAAAGCTGTCTTTTGAGTGATAATCGTTGTGTCTGGCTGCGCTGACATCGGCAGTTTTCGTTCTCCCGTCGCTCATCGTTGTCTGTCTGCGGGCTGATGATGAGCCTCATCAGGGATTCACAGCGGGATACTGATGATACTATTGTTTCATCCCGCTCCCTGATCACAGGTGGGGTGTGAAGAACAGAGCGGTCCAGCTGTATACTCCATACCCTGCTTGGAGTGCCTGGCTGTATAATAGCGGGGCGCTCCCTGCAGGAAACAGCTGGATTGAGAAGACAAGCGGGGCCACCCTTGTATAACAGCCGGGCACTGCGAGCGGGGAACAGCTGAATGCAGAAGACAAGCGAGAACACCCCACTTATATTCTGCATCCTCCACTCCGGGCGCTCGGCTGTATAACAGCTGGATGCAGATCACAAGCGGGGCCATCCTTGTATAACAGCCAGGCACTGCAAGCGGGGAACAGCTGGATGCAGATCACAAGCGGGGCCACCCTTGTATAACAGCTGGGCACTGCAAGCGGGGAACAGCTGGATGCAGATCACAAGCGGGGCCACCCTTGTATAACAGCCGGGCGCTGCGAGCGGGGAACAGCTGGATGCAGATCACAAGCGGGGCCACCCTTGTATAACAGCCGGGCGCTGCGAGCGGGGAACAGCTGGATGCAGAAGACAAGCGAGGACACCCCACTTATATTCTGCATCCTCCGCTCAGAGCGCTCGGCTGTATAACAGCTGGATGCAGATCACAAGCGGGGCCATCCTTGTATAACAGCCAGGCACTGCAAGCGGGGAACAGCTGGATGCAGATCACAAGCGGGGCCACCCTTGTATAACAGCCGGGCGCTGCGAGCGGGGAACAGCTGGATGCAGATCACAAGCGGGGCCACCCTTGTATAACAGCCGGGCGCTGCGAGCGGGGAACAGCTGGATGCAGAAGACAAGCGAGGACACCCCACTTATATTCTGCATCCTCCGCTCTGAGCGCTCAGCTGTATAACAGCTGGATGCAGATCACAAGCGGGGCCACCCCACATGTCTTCTGCACCCCCCGCTCTGAGCACGATCGCCCAGCATTTCAGCGATCACCTTGCACTGTAAAAAGAACACAACGATTATAACTCAATAACACTGAAAAGATTTTTTGAGCGCTCATCATTGTGTCTCGAGGCCCCATTAGGCCCCCGGCTTCAGCAGCGCAACAATGTGCAACACCAGCTTCATTACAAGTGGAAGGGTGGAGGCCGTGCCTCTGGGGGCGGGGAGGGTCACTACTAATGGTCTCTTTGTTAGTACATGGCCCCGGCACAAAGGTGACTAGGGTGCCGTCTCTTGTGCAAGAGGGGCCAAAAGAAAGAAAGAGCGCTGCCATTACACCGCAATACAGAGAGCAAACGCTGCCATTACACCGCAATACAGAGAGCAAACGCTGCCATTACACCGCAATACAGAGAGCAAACGCTGCCATTACACCGCAATACAGAGAGCAAACGCTGCCATTACACCGCAATACAGAGAGCAAACGCTGCCATTACACCGCAATACAGAGAGAAACTCTAATTATCCCACGATACATGGAGTTTCAGTGTGAATCCACATCAGTTGGGAAGATCCAGTGATCGGAGTGACTTCCAACGAGGCCGGTCATCAGTGCTGGACTAGCCGGGGTCTCACTGCCGACCGCCAGGGGTTTTCTCATGTAACGGTGTGGAGAGTATACTGAGAATGGCGCAATCGAGGAAAACATCCAGCAAAAGGGGATCCTGCGGACGGAAACAACTCATCACTGAAAGGGGTCGGAGGAGGATGTCAGGAATCGTTCTGACCAACAGGCTGCACAGTCAGCTGAATACAACGCTGGAGCTCCAACTAACGTGTCCGAACGCACAACTCGCCGTTCCTCCGCACGGATGGTATAACAGCGGACGACCAGTTCAGCGCCATTGTGTGTAAGAGGAACAGAAAGACTCCAGCGGGCAAAAGAGCGCAAAACTTGTATCACTGAGCAGCGGAGGAACATCTCCTGGTCAGATGGATGCAGATTTATGTGGTGATGGGAGGTCAGAGTTTGGTGTCAGCCAGTCAGAACATGTCAGCACCGCCATCTAATCTGCAGCAACTACAAGAAGCTTCCTGTCCGCAGGGGCCGGTATTATTACGTGACGGAGGGTCAGTGTGCTGATGGCTGCTCCAGTAGGAGCGTCCGCCCTGATTAGGTGGTCATCATACCATATCGTCATGGCGGCCATCTCCAGGTTCTCGCTGCCAGTTAGGATGGTTGATGCGGATGCAGGGCGCTGTGACTCGCAGAGCCTCGTCCGTCATGTGTGACGCTACAGCATGTAATATGTGCCGCCTCCTGTGTATTTGGCGTACACGCTTGTACTGGGGAGGCTTGTTTTCTAAGCACGGCCGGCTGACATTAAAGCTCGTCTTCCGCCGCTTTCGCCTTCGGCTCTTCATAAATCACATTGTTATCGCTCGCTTTGAAATGTAAAAACACGAAGCTTCAAACAATTATTTTGATGGTCAAAGGCGTTTAGAATTGGAGTCAGTACATAATGCGCTGTGTGGATGCGGCGGCGCCCAGCGACCGCGCCGTAACTAGAACACAAGCCGTGAAATTGCTTTTCTGCGTGACGCGCTGTAAGTGTTGATGTTTTCTGGGGAGGAAATTCATTTATCTCATTTGTGTTTAAGGAAATTCAGAAAAGTCTCAGAAATACAAAACCGGATCGTCTCCACGTATCAAAGAGCGAGAACGGCCGCCGCGCGGCGCACAACTGCTTCAGCGACACGCACAACGTTTAACCCCTTCAGCCATTCTGGTTTTTGCCCCACCTTCCAAGAGCCGTTACCTTTGGATTTTCCACCTGACCTCGCCGGGCGAACGCTGCTTTTTGCGAGACGGACCGTATTTTTAATGGCGCCATTTAACGTATCAGATAATGTGCTGGAAAGGTTTTACAAATGTCCGAGTGAAGTAGGAGAGGCGTCTGCAGCGTTCACATGTGAGGACTTGAATCTCCGGTGACTCCACATCTGTTTAGTTTTGTACTTCGCTGGGAGTGTTTGTGCGCCGCGCATCCGTTTTCACCCCCAAGTGTCATCTGAAGGCGATCGGTTTCTCATAAACGTGAAAAGAAGAAGGTGGCGCCTGAGGGGACGTAAACTCCCACTGAAGTCAACGGATGCCTGAAAAAACAACACATCGACTTCAATGGGCGCCGCTGTGCGGAGATTCCACCAGAGCAGCACAAGCCGGCCCATGAAGTAAACCGCACGCCGGGGCTTATTACCTGTTCAAAATGCTATCGATTCCGGCGCAGATTACACCAGAAAACCGTCTTTCCCGCTTGCGCCGCATTAATCGTGTTTGCAGACAGTTCATCTCTACTTGTACAGCACCAACTTATTGCGCAGCGCTTTCAGGAATGGACTTTTTCCGACTCGCTAAATGCACCAAATGACCCATTTTTTGGAGCGAGCCGACTAACAGTGGGTGTAGAGGCTGGCCGGTCTTATAACGGGGCTCAGGGGTAAACCTGGCGCAGTATGAGCCCGCCTGCTCTGCGTTCGCACAAACAGTACATGTGAATAAGCCCCACTGACTTTAAAGGGTCCGAGTTCTGTCAAGTTTTGTCAGTCTCAAATTGGGACCGAAATCGAACGCTAAAATGGCGCTAAAGTGTGAGCGAGTGCTTAGTTTATGGATTTGGCGCCACTGATTTTGTTTTTTTGAAGCGACGACTGGGCGAACGACTTCCTGTTCCGGCCGGTCACGGGCGAGATCCAAGGCCAGCGACGGTATTTATTCCTTATCTTAGAGGGCAGTAAAGAATAACGGCCCCCTGTGAGTACGGCCGGACAGCCATGGCCGCAGGTAGTTCTACTCACCGCAGCTGCACCGCTCCGGCCGCCGCAGCTTCTGTAGGCAGAGACCCTGCTCTGTGCTGCCCCCTGTTCATACAGGAACGCAGGCATCAGGGGGGAGCAGCGTCTCTAAGGGGAAACACTATTACTATTGGGGCCATTAAGGGGGGGCACCATTGCTTTTAGGGCCACTATCAGGGATGCTCTTTTATTGATTGAGCCAGTATCGGGGATACTATTACCTTTGGGGTCACTAGGGGGGGAGCACCACTACTATTATGGGGCCACACTACTACTATTGGGGGTCCAATATTTTTGGGTTTGCTGGTGGGGACACACCTTAACCTTTGGGTACTCTAAGAGGGCGCACTAATACCATTGGGGCCAAAACTGGGGGCCCACTATTATTTTTTGGACACTATCAGGGGCATTATTGCTATTGGGGCAATTAGTACACAGTTAGTATCAGGGTCATTATTACCTTTGAGGCCACTAAGGTGGCACACCATTGCTAGTGGGGGCACACTAATATTGTTGGGGCCACTAAGCGGATGAACTATGACTACTGGGGCCATTATCAGGGCTGCACTATCATTTTGGGGTCATTATTGGAGATACTATTACCTTTGGGGACATTAAGGTGGGGTTTCACTACAATTGGAGCCAAACTTTTATTATTGGGGCATCTATCTGGGCATTATTGCTATATGGGCCGTTTAAGTGGTGTATTGCTATTGGGGCCACTAAAGGGGCCACTATGACTACTGGGTCCACTGAGAGGGGGGCGCTATTACTACAAGATGTACTGACAGGTAATATGTTGTGATAAGCCACTCCCCCAGCCATGCCCCTAACCACACCCCTTTTACATTGGTTGGTATTTTTTGACGGCAAAGGTGGCAACCCGAGTCAGAGGCCGCGGCCAGGGCTTCAGAGGAGGAAATCCATGGCCGCCCGGGAGCCTCCGCGAAGCCTAGACTGCAATGGCAACCAAACGGCAACCCCCATCTCATCACGGGGTGAAAGTGGAAGCGCTGACCGCGGCATCCGAATGGTTAAATGGCTGGGGTTATCTCAGTCTGCTGCATCTTACAGCTGGCACGTGCCACGTATGGAGCCGCCTCGCCTCTCGCGCTGCCAACATGCAATGCAGAAGTCAAGAAGGGGCGACCCATTGGGACCTTCTAGCAGACTTTGGGGGGCTGAAGAGAGTTTATTAGGAGGCGCATGCGGCGCACATGGACTGTGCCATCTACGCCAGCTAGGAGCTGCACTCTGCGCCATCTTCTGCCCGGTCCGCCCGTCGCTGCGCGCCTCGAGCCGAGAACGGAAATCTCACAATAAAGAAAACTCATTAGAATTAAGTTTAAATAAACGCCAATGTTTCCGCTAAATAACGCGGCTCATAAAGAGGAGTAATGGCGAGCCGGCGAAATGTGGCTGCATTCGTGGAGTCAGCGCCCGTCAGACGCAAAAATCTGTTAACCTCCATTAATTACACAAAGCTCCCCGGAGCTAATGAAGTGTGCGGCGCTCAGCGGCTGAATCCCAGACAATGGCTCTATTAGGGCCCGGCCCTGGGATATTGGCCGTGACATTCGGCACGCGTCGTTGGCCATTCCGCTTATTACAATAATGCGCCGGCGGACGCTCCGTGTCATTATTGTCGAACACAGAAAACTAACACAAAACTCAATAAAGCGGCGAGGAAAGAGATCCGTCCCCCGCCGCCCCGCAGAGCGGTCATTAGCCGCCGGACAGTACTTCGGTCTAAAGGCCAGCGCCGCTATGTAAATTGTCAGCTGACAACCAGCTGAGCAGCAACCCCGCGCCACCTAGCATGTAATGCACCCTCTTCAGCTCCCGTCCTGCCGTGTGACCCCTGGCCTTTCCTCCCGGCGTCTGCGTCCTGCACATTCTCAACGCATCGCAGACGCTGGGTGGAGAGGTCAGGGGTCACAGCTCTGATTATAGCAGCAGGACAGGAGCTAAAGAAAGGGTAGGAGTGACATAGTGGATGGTGTGGCGGTGCTGCATGGCCGCAGGTTCAGGGTGTGGAGGGCACACACGGGGCCCTATGACTATTGGGCCCACAAATGCAGGCATTATTAGTATTTGGGTATCGGTTACTACTGATGCCATTGATGGGGTCACTATTACCATTGGGGACTGAGGGTTGCTAACTTACTGTTGGGGCCACTATTGCTGGCACTATTACCTTTGGGGCCACTGAGGTGGGCACAGTTACTATTGGGGTAACTGAGGTTGACACTATGACTTTATGCCGCAACTAAGGGTAGTATTACTAGTTACAGCCACACCCCTGGCCACGCCCCTAAACAAAGGTGACAACCCTAGTGGTCATCACGTGGATTACACCTCTAGACCAGGTCACACAGGCGGCTTCTACTGCAGTTTAGTGGCGGTCTTTACCCGCTACCAGCTGACCTCGATGTACACCCGTTTGTGACGCAGAGGGTGGTGGATCTGACGGGCGGCACATAACAAGAAGGCACTAATATCACCCAAATGTGATGGATCTCGTAATGTGGAACAAACGCAATAATAAGTCCCCCCAGCGGTCCGCACTCGGCGGCGTCATTCACTGGTCGGGGAACCAGGCTGGACTGTCTATTCTCAGCCCGCCACACTGTTACATCGAGGGCTATGTTACAGCCTGCAGTGTGGCGATGCTCTGCAGACCACCTAATCTAAGGGCTCATTCACACGGGCGGAAGCATCGTAGTCACAGACTGAGGGCGGATTCAGGCGAGCGCGGTCTCCTCCCCTTATGTGACAATGACGGCCGTATACCAGGACACGACTAAACCGCTCCTCTCCATGGGATGTCCACTGGTGTATACGTGGTGCGGGGGGGTCGGCGGCCGCTGTCTTCCTGCCCCTTTTTTCACACCCTGCGCTCTGGCGTGGAGTTTAATCTGACGGCGAGGGGGGAAATCTCCCTAGTTCAGGCGCGACTACGCAGCATAGTTGCATCTACGGCGGTGTGACTCCACCCTGAAGGTCGCCAACTCCCTGCATATTTCAGCCCTTCTGCTGTGTTTTTGGTCGTGTAAAAACGTAACGTATTTCCGTGCGCAAAACAAACACAGAGCCCACCGCGCATGACCGTGTGTGTGAGATACGCAGGCGGCGGCAGTACGCTTGTTGACAGATGCCGGCTCACACAGACCGGTAAAATGTGTGAATGAGCCCCAGATCAGTCCTGTAGCCACCTTCCGTGGCCCCCGGGTGATGGACTCCCGGGGCGGTAATTCTGGCGCCAACCCTTGTGGCCTCACTGGGTGCGGTTAGGATGTAAAGTGTTACGACGACTTACAATCCCGGGACACGTAATGGCGCAGGAGGGCTCGTGTTGCAGAGAAGTGCCTGTAATGTGTGACGACCTCTGTAGTTAATGGTGTCCAGGACATGTGGGTGCAGACGCCGCTCCCGCGGGACGCCTGAGGTTAGGGCCGAAGGCCGGGTATGATGTGCTAAAAGGGGAAACAACAAAGCGGACCAAAAAGCTCCTGTTCACCCAATTGGGACAAAGAAACCATTAGAACTACTTACCCTTGACCACTTGAAATGGAGCCAAGTTCACAGTAGCGATTCCTGTAAGAGACTTATCTGCCAAAACACTTTGGGAACACTTCATATCGCCTTATGGAAGACCAGAAAAGATCCAACTGATCAAGGAACAGCATTGAGTCTATTCCAAGAGCCGTGTGAGCTGTATCAATGCACCAAGATCAGAACGACGGCATATCATCCTCAGGGAGATGGGGGCTGCGAGAAAATGAGCCGGACTATGCTAAATCTATTACGTACCAACCTCCAAGAGAAGCGATTGGCCGCGCTTACTACCTGAACTCATGTATGTACACAACAACGCCATCCATTGTACAGCCGGATACACTACTTATTATCAAAGGGAAATGGCCTGCTGATCTCTCAATGGGAGAACAAGTGTCTGAAGACCAAATCCTTTACCCACCACAGAATGAATTCACGATCTACAAATAATTGTAGACACTGGCATGGAGCAGGTTCATAAAAGACAAGAACAAGATTTAATTAGCAAGCCAAGGCTGAACCACTTAGAAAAGGAACAAGAGTGTGGCTGAAGAAAGAGCATCGGACAGGAAAGCTAGACGACAGATGGGAAGCCATGCCTTATACCATAATAGGAATACCCATCCCAAAAAAGACCTGTACCCAATTGCTCAAGATGGAAGAGTCTTAAAAATGGTTCAGAAGAAGACGGAACTACACCGAACAAGAGAACAGAAAGTACAAGAAGCCTTGGTGAATTTTACATCGACAACCCCCTATCCCGGTCCTTAAGTCCTGCGATGACTTTGGTTGGCCCAAGCCCATTGGATTACGTCCCAGCAGTATCAGCTGAATCACCCAATGGCAATGAATCTTCAGTACCAACAATGTACAGGTTTCCAGACGTACAAAGTTCAAATGAAGTTTCAGAAAACGAGGCTGTCAACATTCCCAGACGCTCAAAAAGGAGAAACTTCGGAAGGCCTCCAGTTTTCTTTGAAGATGAAGATGACTAAAAAAAATCCAGAAGCGACTTCTATATATATAAGAGAATTCTACCTTTGTAATTAGTTAATTTGTTCAAGTGTTTAAAGAAGACTCAATGAAGTTACTAGTAACGTTCAGGTTTTAGTACCCTGAAGAGCTATTCAGAGATTCGTTAACCCCAGGTCCTAGCTCCTGTTTCACCAAAGACTATCTCCCATGACTTGTTACAGCCGGCACAAGCAACTCGTTATGGACTGTGCGCCCCAAGTTGTGCCCGGGGACAATACCCTTAGCTAGTGGTAGCGAGGCTGTCTACCAGGGTTCTCAGAAGGACTTCCTGAACCCTAATTAGGTTTGTTGTCCCAACTACAACCAGAAGGACAGACTTTAATGAAGATGTTAAAGTAATGTCTGATTTGCATGCCTGCATAACCCACATTTTTGGTCCCACCAGATGGATCGTCTCAAGAATGTCTAAATATGCCAAAATGTTGTTGTACATGAAACGTCAGAAATGCATTATTTGTTGACTTTGGGGAGAATCCGTTCAGGGGCCCCATAGCTCTTTTGAAGTAGCTGGCTCCGCCCCTCTTTAAATCCCTTGCTAAATAATAAGTCGACTTTATTTTCGCAGACAGTTTGTCATATTCTCTCGCCATCCACCTGCTCCGCTGTTGGGTTGTTGCCCTTCCGGCTCTCGGCTGACAATTATTTTTACCAGCCATTAACAAATACCGGCACGGGTTACTTATTCCCTCCTTGTTCTGCAGCTTTCTAGTGTTTCTACTGATGTCTATGATTACGCTATATAATGTACACTGACACAGCAGCCGTGATGGGTTGGCGGTATGGTAATTGATGATGGCAGGGCGGTACCTCGGGGGCCGGCTCAGGAACGCCCACAGCTGTGTAAGTGGGGAGGTGTTATCAGGGAGATTGAACACCCGCCTGCGAGGTGATTGCAACTATCAGATTAGGCCTGTTAGCAGGGGCCAGACACGTGGGACACTTTATTTATGAAATTGTGCAGGCTGGTGGGGCTCCATACTAGTGTGGTGTGTTCTCATGGCATGGCTTGGCTCCACTGGTCAGTCATGTCATAGACGGGTGTCTCACTACATGCTGACCATTTGCAACCCTTCACCGAAGGGACAAAAGGTTTCAATAATGACTTATGAAAGACCTTATGAAGCCTTCATGTAGCTGGCAAATCAAGTTCATAAGCAAGCGGATTTACTACACGCGTGATGACAAAGGGACCCACGTAACGCGGCACCAGCTTCAAAGACAGAACCTTCAATTTTAGATTTCTAGAAGACAAATATACCTTCTGTCCCATCCTGTACGGTTCAGATACTGACAGACTCCTCCCACTACGCAACTACATACCAGCCCCCGCTGCTTCCAGGTTCTTCTGTACTTCTTTCCATACCCCCTGCAGCGCATCTGTGGTGACATCAGCTGCAGGACAGGTAGACGGAGTAGAGATAGCTGTAAGGAAGCGAGGATGCTGACCGTATACGCAACGGAAGGGAGATACCCCAGTGGAGGAACAAGTGCGGTTGTTTAGCGCAAACTCTGCCAACGGCAGGAACTCTGCCCACTGATGAGCCTTCTCACTGGCAAACAACCCTAGATATTGCACTAAATCCTGGTTCTTCCGCTCCGTCTGACCATTAGTCTGCTGGTGGAATGCTGACGAGAAGGAAGGTGATGTTCCCAGGTTTCTACAGAAGACTCACCAAAATTGCGCCACAAACTGAACCCCGCGATCAGATACGATGTTCTCGGGAACCCCATGTAGGCGAATGATTGCTTTTACAAAAATCTTGGAAAATTCTATTGCAGAAGGAAGCTTCTTTACCGTCATGAAATGAGCCATCTTTGAGAAACGGTCTACAACAACCAGGATCGTGGTGAACTTCTGAGACTCGGGTAGATCGGTGATAAAATCTACTGATAAATGCGACCACGGACGAGAAGGCACCGGTAACGGTCTCAGAGGCCCCTCCGGATGCCGACGACGACTTTTACTGCGTGCACAGACAGAGCATCCCTTAACAAAGTCGCGGATCTCCCCAGACATGCCTGGCCACCAGTAGTGTCTAGTACAAAGATCCAGAGTCCCCTGAACCCCCGGATGGCCTGCGAGAACAGATGAGTGAGACTCTTCAATGACTCTGAGACGCAAGGTCTCTGGCACAAACCATCTGCCCTCCGGTACCCCCGAAGGGGCGTCCTGCTGACAGTTCTGTAGATGAGGAACAAGATCAGATTCTACAGCTGCCACCACCACCCCAGGTGCCAAGATATTCTCAAGGGCCACTGTCTCACTTTCCGGTGAACCGAAACTCCGTGAGAGGGCGTCTGCCTTCACGTTCTTCTCCCCTGGAATATATGTAACAACGAGGTTAAACCTGGCGGAAAATAACGCCCATGTGGCCTGACGAGCCGTGAGTCTCTTAGCATTGGTGAGGTATACCAAGTTTTTATGATCAGTATACACGGTAATGGAATGCCTCACCCCTTCAAGATGGTGACGCCACTCTTCTAGAGACCACTCAATCGCCAATAACTCACGATTACCCACGTCGTAGTTACGTTCCGCCGAACTGAACTTCCATGAGAAGAACGCACATGGACTATACCCGGATCTCCCACTGACTTCCTGAGACAATACAGCCCCGCCCCCACCTCAGACGCATCGACCTCAATGAAGAGCGGTTGCCGCACGTCAGGCTGTACTAGCAGCGGGGCAGCAGTAAACGCCTTTTTGAGACGAGTGAAAGCCTCTAGGGCTTCGGGCGACCATCTTACCAAGTCGGCCCCCTTCTTGGTAAGATCGGTCAGGGGTTCAGCAATAACAGAATAATTCTTAATGAATTTACAGTAAAAATTTGTGAAACCTAAAAACCACTGGAGGTCTTTCAGGTTATCTGGTCTGACCCATTGGGAGATTGCTGCCCCTTTACCAGACTCCATCTGAATCTCGGTGGGTGAAATCACATAACCAAGGAAAGACACTTGTTTAGTACCAAAAGTGCATTTCTCCAACTTGACAGAAAGTTGGTGCTCACGCAAACGGGTCAGAACCAGCCTCAGGTGCCGCACATGTGAGTCCCAGTCTGGGGAATACACCAGAATGTCATCGAGATATATGACCAAGAATACCCCCAGGAAGTCGTGGAAGACCGTGGTTATAAATCCCTGGAACACAGCGGGGCGTTACAGAGTCCGAAGGGCGTGACTAGACATTCAAAGTGTCCTAACGGGGTGTTGAACGCGGTCTTCCACTCATCTCCCTCTCGGATGCAAATACAATTGTAAAGTCTCAGACAGTTTCTTGGAAAATACGTCATGAAAATCAGACAAATACTCAGGAATAAGTATGATATCTGCTGAACACATGGATATAGCAGCTAAGTGACTATGACAGGACAACCCCCAATGTGTCAGTTCCCGAGTGGACCAATCAAATCGGGGATTGTGCAGTGCCAACCAGGGCATACCAAGCACTGCATCAACGGACATCCTCTCCATTACCAAAAACAACAGATTCTCAGAATGGAGAACACCCACAGTGAGCTGTAACATGGGAGTCCTCCATTGTACAACCCCTGCAGACAGAGGGGTAGGATCAATACTAGTGAAGAGTATGGGAATCTTTAACGCTGTGAATTCAGTCATCAGAGGTCTGACAAAACTTAGACTAATCAAATTGGCGACAGCATCCGAATCAATAAAAGCCCGACCGGACCGAGTGAAATTCCAGAAGCCAATCTGACAAGGCACCAACAACTTAGGGAGTACCTGTGATCCTAGGTGATTCTCCCAAAAATCGCCTAGGATCTAAAGTTCTTCCGCCGGTTCAGGCTGATGTTGCATCTGCTTCTGAGGACAGGTCGCTACAGAATGTCCAGCTTTCCCACAATAGAGACAGAGGCGATGAGTCAACTGGAACCGTCGCTGTGCCTCGGGACTTAGGTGATCCACTTCCATAGGCTCGGCACCTGAAGTTGGCCTGGGAGGAGGGGGAGCGGGTCTGCTGGATTCCCTAGCCCTATTGACCACCAATTCCATCTCATCATTGAGTGTCACAGGAGCGGGATGAGAAATGAGTAGATCCTTGACAGCGTCAGACAGACCCAACAAGAACACATCTTTAAGGGCGCTATCGTTCCAAGAGGTTTCACCGGCATACAGTCTAAACTTAGAGCACTAGTCCTCTACCCACTGCTGCTACTGACGTAGAGACATGAGATGAGATACCGCCAACCCCGCATGGTCCGGCTCATCAAAAATACCTCCAAGTTCCCGAAAAAACAAATCAACTGACTGCAGGCAAGCCGAACTCTCGGGTAAGGAGTAGGGCCATGTCTGGGGGGACCCTGAAGTAAGGACATAATCAATCCAACTTTCTGGGATTCTGAGCTGGAGGAGCGGGCCGCATCCAAAAAAACAATCTACATGCCTGCTGAAAAACAAAAAACTTGCTCCTCTCCCCTGAAAACACCTCAGGAAGAGGACACTTGGGCTCAGGAATAGAAGGGGCGGCAGAAACATGCACTAACTCCCGCTGCTCCTGGGCCTCCATACGACCGGACAGGTCTTGGATCACGACCACTAAATCCTGGAACTGACTTGGGAGGGCACTCATGGCCCCCATTGGAGAGCAACTTTAAGGGCCAGTTATAATGTTACGGTATACTACCCTTGATACGCCAGTCCAGGTGCCCTAGATCTCACCCACAACCCCTGTCCATGCCTGCTTGCCTCCACTCCTGGCTAACCCCAGGCACGCAACTGGGCGGTGGTCCCTACTCTCGCTAGTGACCAAGAAGGGGTGCTGGCGTACCTGGATGGAAAGAGCAGATTACCAACAGAAAAGGCAGATGTAAATAACCAACATGAACAATACTAAGCTGAACTGAGGCAGATGGAAAAACCTGGCAGAAATAGCAAACAAGCTGACAGGAGCAGGAGACCAACAGAGGGAGACTAGCTAGCACACTGAGGGAAACCAATAACTGGCAGTGATTGCAAGTCTCTGCAGACCTTTAAACAAAAGCCTCCACCCAGGGGCGGAGAGAGGGAGACAGACAACTCCCAACAGAACACAATAAAAGGGAGCTCGTGCACGGCAGCCGCGCTCACAGGGGCGTGCGCCCGGCGCCGCGCGCCACTGGCGCCACGCCGGCCAGGCACCTGCGCCCCAACCGCTGGACCCCGCAATCTGCCGCCCCTGGCGGACCAGCAACCGCCACATGGTAACACAAAGTATACAGCAAGGAGAGTCATTCAGGACATGCAGCAGAGTATACAGCAAGGAATGAAATACAGAATGTGCTGGAGAACAGTAAAATATCATCTCCAGTGTGCAGTCTGGTATCATGGGGACACGTAGATCCGCACAGGAGCTGCAGCCTTTAAACGGGAGGTTTTTGACCAAGACCATTTACAAAATGTGCTCTTTTAGATTTCACTGCAGTCAGATCTGCCCTCACGGTATGAAGTGGCGGAGACCTCAGGCCCGTCCCTCCCATCAGACGTCGTACTTCATCGGAGGAATCCTCCGCGAAACACTTTGTTTTACCACCTCTGCCGTGTCATTGTGCCGGGTTCGATAACAGGTGGAAACACTTTGCATTAAAAAGGACTAATTTAATCTGAATATGCAAATAGCCGGAGATCTGAAAGAAAGATGCGGCGACGGAATTGGCAGCGCAATTTACCGAAGAGAATTAAAAAAAAATCGTGAAGCTGCGAGTCGGAATACTGAGCCGTAGAATTGTTCTTTGAATCGCCGTCGACCACAATGGAAAGTAAAATATCGGGAGAATGCGGAGTAATTTCTGAAGCTAAACCATTGGTCTGTCGGTGGAGCCGGGAGAATACGAGTAATTATCTCATCCCGCTCGCAGCGCTCGCCGTCACCGTCCTCGCAGCTGTAGGTTACATCCTGTTAAGATTAAATTTCCTCCATATTCCCTCAAAATTCAGATTGAAATAAAAAAGAGCACCTGCTGAACAAAGCGCACGGTCTAAATATGTCCTCGTACACAATTACCGTGGAGTGTCTGGACACCATTGTTACGCGCCATTCTTCCTGAATAGACATGGCAACTAAGTTTTCCCTGCAGCTGCAGCTACTCAATTGTATAACTGGTCCTGGCCCGGCGCCAGCTCTCGAGGACTCAAGTGCCACCCAAAGACACTATATTGATTTGCAATCGAACATAATAGGCCATCAGCTTAATTATTACAGACGCGGCAAGGTTCGGGATATTTCATATTTATATTTCGGAGAGATGAATGCGACATTTCCATAATGGCGGAAGAGCTGGTGATTGCCGCTCTCTTGGCATTCAAACTTCTTAAAAGACAATCAGATATTCTTTTCAGGTTCCAAGATCCAAGTGTTATTTTCCTATACACAGCAGACAATGCGAAGCAAATGCAAACGCGGTCACGTGTCGCCATCGACACCCGGGACGTGACGGGCGGAGGATGGGAGCGCTTATCATCTGGAGATCAGACTAAAGGTCTCCACGCTTTCTGGTCCTGAACCTCCTAGCTTCTCTTTCCATACAACAGCGGAGGGTTTGTGCCGGGGGCACCCCAAACCTGTAAGCTGCCTGAGGCAAAGTGTCGCCCCGACGCTCCACCAACAAAAAAACCCTCATTTTACAGGCATTGAAAACACCAATACACAAGATACCCAACTGAGAGCAAGAGAGCAACTAAAAGGGGCCGCAATAGTAATAGTGACCCCCTTAGTGGACCCAATAGTAATAGTGACCCCCTTAGTGGACCCAATAGTAACAGTGACCCCCTTAGTGAACCCAATAGTAATACTGACCCCCTTAGTGGACCCAATAGTAATAGTGACCCCCTTAGTGGACCCAATAGTAATAGTGACCCCTTAGTGGACCCAATAGTAATAGTGACCCCCTTAGTGAACCCAATAGTAATACTGACCCCCTTAGTGGACCCAATAGTAATAGTGACCCCCTTAGTGGACCCAATAGTAATAGTGACCCCCTTAGTGGAACCAATAGTAATAGTGACCCCCTTAGTGGACCCAATAGTAATAGTGACCCCCTTAGTGGACCCAATAGTAATAGTGACCCCCTTAGTGGACCCAATAGTAATAGTGACCCCCTTAGTGAACCCAATAGTAATACTGACCCCCTTAGTGGACCCAATAGTAATAGTGACCCCCTTAGTGAACCCAGTAGTAATAGTGACCCCCTTGGTGGACCCAATAGTAATAGTGACCCCCTTAGTGAACCCAGTAGTAATAGTGACCCCCTTGGTGGACCCAATAGTAATAGTGACCCACTTAGTGAACCCAATAGTAATAGTGACCCCCTTAGTGACCACAATAGTAATAGTAACCCCCTTAGTGGCCACAATAGTAATAGTGACCCCCGTAGTGGACCCAATAGAAATAGTGACCCCCTTAGTGAACCCAATAGTAATAGTGACCCCCTTAGTGGCCCCAATAGTAATAGTGACCCCCTTGGTGGACCCAATGGTAATAGTGACCCCCTTAGTGGACCCAATAGCAATAGTGACCCCCTTAGTGGACCCAATAGTAATAGTGACCCCCTTAGTGGCCACAATAGTAATAGTGACCCCCTTAGTGGACCCAATAGTAATAGTGACCCCCTTAGTTAACCCAATAGTAATAGTGACCCCCTTAGTGGACCCAATAGTAATAGTGACCCCCTTAGTGGACCCAATAATAATAGTGACCCCCTTAGTGGCCACAATAGTAATAGTGACCCAGTTAGTGGACCCAATAGTAATAGTAACCCCCTTAGTGGACCCAATAGTAATAGTGACCCCCTTAGTGGCCCAATAGTAATAGTGACCCCCTGAGTGGACCCAATAGTAATAGTGACCCCCTTAGTGTCCCAATAGTAATAGTGACCCCCTTAGTGAATCCAATAGTAATAGTGACCCCCTTAGTGGCCACAATAGTAATAGTGACCCCCTTAGTGGAACCAATAGTAATAGTAACCCCCTTAGTGGACCCAATAGTAATAGTGACCCCCTTAGTGGCCCAATAGTAATAGTAACCCCCTTAGTGGCCCAATAGTAATAGTAACCCCCTTAGTGGACCCAATAGTAATAGTGACCCAGTTAGTGGACCCAATAGTAATAGTAACCCCCTTAGTGGACCCAATAGTAATAGTGACCCCCTTAGTGGACCCAATAGTAATAGTCACCCCCTTAGTGGACCTAATAGTAATAGTGACCCCCTTAGTGGACCAAATAGTAATAGTGACCCCCCTTAATGGTCACAATAGTAATAGTAACCCCCCTTAGTGGCCACAATAGTATTAGTGACCCCCTTAGTGGCCATAATAGTAATAGTGACCCTCTTAGTGGACCCAATAGTAATAGTGACCCCCTTAGTGGCCACAATAGTAATAGTGACCCCCTTAGTGGCTCTAGTAGTAGTAGTGACCCAACTTAGTGGCTCAAGCAGTACTAGTGACTCCTTATTGGCCCCTGTAGTACTAGTGACCCCCTTAGTGGCCTCAATAGTAATAGTGACCACCCTTAGTGGCCTCAGTAGTAATAGTGACCCCCTTAGTGGACCCAATAGTAATAGTCAGCCCCTTAGTGGACCCAATAGCAATAGTGACCCCCTTAGTGGACCCAATAGTAATAGTGACCCCCTTAGTGAACCCAATAGTAATAGTGACCCCCTTAGTGACCACAATAGTAATAGTAAGCTCCTTAGTGGCCACAATAGTAATACTGACCCCCCTAGTGGACCCAATATTAATAGTGACCCCCTTAGTGGACCCAATAGTAATAGTGACCCCCTTAGTGGCCCAATAGTAATAGTGACCCCCTTAGTGGACCCAATAGTAATAGTGACCCCCTTAGTGAACCCAATAATAATAGTGACCCCCTTAGTGGACCCAATAGTAATAGTGACCCCCTTAGTGTCCCAATAGTAATAGTGACCCCCTTAGTGAATCCAATAGTAATAGTGACCCCCTTAGTGGCCACAATAGTAATAGTGACCCCCTTAGTGGAACCAATAGTAATAGTAACCCCCTTAGTGGACCCAATAGTAATAGTGACCCCCTTAGTGGCCCAATAGTAATAGTAACCCCCTTAGTGGCCCAATAGTAATAGTAACCCCCTTAGTGGACCCAATAGTAATAGTGACCCAGTTAGTGGACCCAATAGTAATAGTAACCCCCTTAGTGGACCCAATAGTAATAGTGACCCCCTTAGTGGACCCAATAGTAACAGTGACCCCCTTAGTGAACCCAATAGTAATACTGACCCCCTTAGTGGACCCAATAGTAATAGTGACCCCCTTAGTGGACCCAATAGTAATAGTGACCCCCTTAGTGGACCCAATAGTAATAGTGACCCCCTTAGTGAACCCAATAGTATTACTGACCCCCTTAGTGGACCCAATAGTAATAGTGACCCCCTTAGTGGACCCAATAGTAATAGTGACCCCCTTAGTGGAACCAATAGTAATAGTGACCCCCTTAGTGGACCCAATAGTAATAGTGACCCCCTTAGTGGACCCAATAGTAATAGTGACCCCCTTAGTGGACCCAATAGTAATAGTGACCCCCTTAGTGAACCCAATATTAATACTGACCCCCTTAGTGTACCCAATAGTAATAGTGACCCCCTTAGTGAACCCAGTAGTAATAGTGACCCCCTTAGTGGACCCAATAGTAATAGTGACCCCCTTAGTGAACCCAATAGTAATACTGACCCCCTTAGTGGACCCAATAGTAATAGTGACCCCCTTAGTGAACCCAGTAGTAATAGTGACCCCCTTGGTGGACCCAATAGTAATAGTGACCCCCTTAGTGAACCCAGTAGTAATAGTGACCCCCTAGGTGGACCCAATAGTAATAGTGACCCACTTAGTGAACCCAATAGTAATAGTGACCCCCTTAGTGAACCCAGTAGTAATAGTGACCCCCTTGGTGGACCCAATAGTAATAGTGACCCACTTAGTGAACCCAATAGTAATAGTGACCCCCTTAGTGACCACAATAGTAATAGTAACCCCCTTAGTGGCCACAATAGTAATAGTGACCCCCGTAGTGGACCCAATAGAAATAGTGACCCCCTTAGTGAACCCAATAGTAATAGTGACCCCCTTAGTGGCCCCAATAGTAATAGTGACCCCCTTGGTGGACCCAATGGTAATAGTGACCCCCTTAGTGGACCCAATAGCAATAGTGACCCCCTTAGTGGACCCAATAGTAATAGTGACCCCCTTAGTGGCCACAATAGTAATAGTGACCCCCTTAGTGGACCCAATAGTAATAGTGACCCCCTTAGTTAACCCAATAGTAATAGTGACCCCCTTAGTGGACCCAATAGTAATAGTGACCCCCTTAGTGGACCCAATAATAATAGTGACCCCCTTAGTGGCCACAATAGTAATAGTGACCCAGTTAGTGGACCCAATAGTAATAGTAACCCCCTTAGTGGACCCAATAGTAATAGTGACCCCCTTAGTGGCCCAATAGTAATAGTGACCCCCTGAGTGGACCCAATAGTAATAGTGACCCCCTTAGTGGACTCAATAGTAATAGTAACCCCCTAAGATGACCCAATAGTAATAGTGAGCCCCTTAGTAGCCCAATAGTAATAGTGACCCCCTTAGTGGACCCAATAGTAATATTGACCCCCTTAGTGGATTCAATAGTAATAGTAACCCCGTTAGTGGCCCAATACTAATAGTGACCCCCGTAGTGGACTCAATAGTAATAGTGACCCCCTTAGTGGACCCAATAGTAATAGTGATCCCCTTAGTGGACCCAATAGTAATAGTAACCCCCTTAGTGGACCCAATAGTAATAGTGACCCCCTTAGTGGACCCAATAGTAATAGTCACCCCCTTAGTGGACCTAATAGTAATAGTGACCCCCTTAGTGGACCAAATAGTAATAGTGACCCCCCTTAATGGTCACAATAGTAATAGTAACCCCCCTTAGTGGCCACAATAGTATTAGTGACCCCCTTAGTGGCCACAATAGTAATAGTGACCCTCTTAGTGGACCCAATAGTAATAGTGACCCCCTTAGTGGCCACAATAGTAATAGTGACCCCCTTAGTGGCTCTAGTAGTAGTAGTGACCCAACTTAGTGGCTCAAGCAGTACTAGTGACTCCTTATTGGCCCCTGTAGTACTAGTGACCCCCTTAGTGGCCTCAATAGTAATAGTGACCACCCTTAGTGGCCTCAGTAGTAATAGTGACCCCCTTAGTGGACCCAATAGTAATAGTCAGCCCCTTAGTGGACCCAATAGCAATAGTGACCCCCTTAGTGGACCCAATAGTAATAGTGACCCCCTTAGTGAACCCAATAGTAATAGTGACCCCCTTAGTGACCACAATAGTAATAGTAAGCTCCTTAGTGGCCACAATAGTAATACTGACCCCCCTAGTGGACCCAATAGTAATAGTGACCCCCTGAGTGGACCCAATAGTAATAGTGACCCCCTTAGTGGCCCAATAGTAATAGTGACCCCCTTAGTGGACCCAATAGTAATAGTGACCCCCTTAGTGAACCCAATAATAATAGTGACCCCCTTAGTGGACCCAATAGTAATAGTGACCCCCTTAGTGTCCCAATAGTAATACTGACCCCCTTAGTGGACCCAATAGTAATAGTGACCCCCTTAGTGGACCCAATAGTAATAGTGACCCCTTAGTGGACCCAATAGTAATAGTGACCCCCTTAGTGAACCCAATAGTAATACTGACCCCCTTTGTGGACCCAATAGTAATAGTGACCCCCTTAGTGGACCCAATAGTAATAGTGACCCCCTTAGTGGAACCAATAGTAATAGTGACCCCCTTAGTGGACCCAATAGTAATAGTGACCCCCTTAGTGGACCCAATAGTAATAGTGACCCCCTTAGTGGACCCAATAGTAATAGTGACCCCCTTAGTGAACCCAATAGTAATACTGACCCCCTTAGTGGACCCAATAGTAATAGTGACCCCCTTAGTGAACCCAGTAGTAATAGTGACCCCCTTGGTGGACCCAATAGTAATAGTGACCCCCTTAGTGAACCCAGTAGTAATAGTGACCCCCTTGGTGGACCCAATAGTAATAGTGACCCACTTAGTGAACCCAATAGTAATAGTGACCCCCTTAGTGACCACAATAGTAATAGTAACCCCCTTAGTGGCCACAATAGTAATAGTGACCCCCGTAGTGGACCCAATAGAAATAGTGACCCCCTTAGTGAACCCAATAGTAATAGTGACCCCCTTAGTGGCCCCAATAGTAATAGTGACCCCCTTGGTGGACCCAATGGTAATAGTGACCCCCTTAGTGGACCCAATAGCAATAGTGACCCCCTTAGTGGACCCAATAGTAATAGTGACCCCCTTAGTGGCCACAATAGTAATAGTGACCCCCTTAGTGGACCCAATAGTAATAGTGACCCCCTTAGTTAACCCAATAGTAATAGTGACCCCCTTAGTGGACCCAATAGTAATAGTGACCCCCTTAGTGGACCCAATAATAATAGTGACCCCCTTAGTGGCCACAATAGTAATAGTGACCCAGTTAGTGGACCCAATAGTAATAGTAACCCCCTTAGTGGACCCAATAGTAATAGTGACCCCCTTAGTGGCCCAATAGTAATAGTGACCCCCTGAGTGGACCCAATAGTAATAGTGACCCCCTTAGTGGACTCAATAGTAATAGTAACCCCCTAAGATGACCCAATAGTAATAGTGAGCCCCTTAGTAGACCAATAATAATAGTGACCCCCTTAGTGGACCCAATAGTAATATTGACCCCCTTAGTGGATTCAATAGTAATAGTAACCCCGTTAGTGGCCCAATACTAATAGTGACCCCCGTAGTGGACTCAATAGTAATAGTGACCCCCTTAGTGGACCCAATAGTAATAGTGATCCCCTTAGTGGACCCAATAGTAATAGTAACCCCCTTAGTGGACCCAATAGTAATAGTGACCCCCTTAGTGGACCCAATAGTAATAGTCACCCCCTTAGTGGACCTAATAGTAATAGTGACCCCCTTAGTGGACCAAATAGTAATAGTGACCCCCCTTAATGGTCACAATAGTAATAGTAACCCCCCTTAGTGGCCACAATAGTATTAGTGACCCCCTTAGTGGCCATAATAGTAATAGTGACCCTCTTAGTGGACCCAATAGTAATAGTGACCCCCTTAGTGGCCACAATAGTAATAGTGACCCCCTTAGTGGCTCTAGTAGTAGTAGTGACCCAACTTAGTGGCTCAAGCAGTACTAGTGACTCCTTATTGGCCCCTGTAGTACTAGTGACCCCCTTAGTGGCCTCAATAGTAATAGTGACCACCCTTAGTGGCCTCAGTAGTAATAGTGACCCCCTTAGTGGACCCAATAGTAATAGTCAGCCCCTTAGTGGACCCAATAGCAATAGTGACCCCCTTAGTGGACCCAATAGTAATAGTGACCCCCTTAGTGAACCCAATAGTAATAGTGACCCCCTTAGTGACCACAATAGTAATAGTAAGCTCCTTAGTGGCCACAATAGTAATACTGACCCCCCTAGTGGACCCAATATTAATAGTGACCCCCTTAGTGGACCCAATAGTAATAGTGACCCCCTTAGTGGCCCAATAGTAATAGTGACCCCCTTAGTGGACCCAATAGTAATAGTGACCCCCTTAGTGAACCCAATAATAATAGTGACCCCCTTAGTGGACCCAATAGTAATAGTGACCCCCTTAGTGTCCCAATAGTAATAGTGACCCCCTTAGTGAATCCAATAGTAATAGTGACCCCCTTAGTGGCCACAATAGTAATAGTGACCCCCTTAGTGGAACCAATAGTAATAGTAACCCCCTTAGTGGACCCAATAGTAATAGTGACCCCCTTAGTGGCCCAATAGTAATAGTAACCCCCTTAGTGGCCCAATAGTAATAGTAACCCCCTTAGTGGACCCAATAGTAATAGTGACCCAGTTAGTGGACCCAATAGTAATAGTAACCCCCTTAGTGGACCCAATAGTAATAGTGACCCCCTTAGTGGACCCAATAGTAACAGTGACCCCCTTAGTGAACCCAATAGTAATACTGACCCCCTTAGTGGACCCAATAGTAATAGTGACCCCCTTAGTGGACCCAATAGTAATAGTGACCCCCTTAGTGGACCCAATAGTAATAGTGACCCCCTTAGTGAACCCAATAGTATTACTGACCCCCTTAGTGGACCCAATAGTAATAGTGACCCCCTTAGTGGACCCAATAGTAATAGTGACCCCCTTAGTGGAACCAATAGTAATAGTGACCCCCTTAGTGGACCCAATAGTAATAGTGACCCCCTTAGTGGACCCAATAGTAATAGTGACCCCCTTAGTGGACCCAATAGTAATAGTGACCCCCTTAGTGAACCCAATATTAATACTGACCCCCTTAGTGTACCCAATAGTAATAGTGACCCCCTTAGTGAACCCAGTAGTAATAGTGACCCCCTTAGTGGACCCAATAGTAATAGTGACCCCCTTAGTGAACCCAATAGTAATACTGACCCCCTTAGTGGACCCAATAGTAATAGTGACCCCCTTAGTGAACCCAGTAGTAATAGTGACCCCCTTGGTGGACCCAATAGTAATAGTGACCCCCTTAGTGAACCCAGTAGTAATAGTGACCCCCTAGGTGGACCCAATAGTAATAGTGACCCACTTAGTGAACCCAATAGTAATAGTGACCCCCTTAGTGAACCCAGTAATAATAGTGACCCCCTTGGTGGACCCAATAGTAATAGTGACCCACTTAGTGAACCCAATAGTAATAGTGACCCCCTTAGTGACCACAATAGTAATAGTAACCCCCTTAGTGGCCACAATAGTAATAGTGACCCCCGTAGTGGACCCAATAGAAATAGTGACCCCCTTAGTGAACCCAATAGTAATAGTGACCCCCTTAGTGGCCCCAATAGTAATAGTGACCCCCTTGGTGGACCCAATGGTAATAGTGACCCCCTTAGTGGACCCAATAGCAATAGTGACCCCCTTAGTGGACCCAATAGTAATAGTGACCCCCTTAGTGGCCACAATAGTAATAGTGACCCCCTTAGTGGACCCAATAGTAATAGTGACCCCCTTAGTTAACCCAATAGTAATAGTGACCCCCTTAGTGGACCCAATAGTAATAGTGACCCCCTTAGTGGACCCAATAATAATATTGACCCCCTTAGTGGCCACAATAGTAATAGTGACCCAGTTAGTGGACCCAATAGTAATAGTAACCCCCTTAGTGGACCCAATAGTAATAGTGACCCCCTTAGTGGCCCAATAGTAATAGTGACCCCCTGAGTGGACCCAATAGTAATAGTGACCCCCTTAGTGGACTCAATAGTAATAGTAACCCCCTAAGATGACCCAATAGTAATAGTGAGCCCCTTAGTAGCCCAATAGTAATAGTGACCCCCTTAGTGGACCCAATAGTAATATTGACCCCCTTAGTGGATTCAATAGTAATAGTAACCCCGTTAGTGGCCCAATACTAATAGTGACCCCCGTAGTGGACTCAATAGTAATAGTGACCCCCTTAGTGGACCCAATAGTAATAGTGATCCCCTTAGTGGACCCAATAGTAATAGTAACCCCCTTAGTGGACCCAATAGTAATAGTGACCCCCTTAGTGGACCCAATAGTAATAGTCACCCCCTTAGTGGACCTAATAGTAATAGTGACCCCCTTAGTGGACCAAATAGTAATAGTGACCCCCCTTAATGGTCACAATAGTAATAGTAACCCCCCTTAGTGGCCACAATAGTATTAGTGACCCCCTTAGTGGCCACAATAGTAATAGTGACCCTCTTAGTGGACCCAATAGTAATAGTGACCCCCTTAGTGGCCACAATAGTAATAGTGACCCCCTTAGTGGCTCTAGTAGTAGTAGTGACCCAACTTAGTGGCTCAAGCAGTACTAGTGACTCCTTATTGGCCCCTGTAGTACTAGTGACCCCCTTAGTGGCCTCAATAGTAATAGTGACCACCCTTAGTGGCCTCAGTAGTAATAGTGACCCCCTTAGTGGACCCAATAGTAATAGTCAGCCCCTTAGTGGACCCAATAGCAATAGTGACCCCCTTAGTGGACCCAATAGTAATAGTGACCCCCTTAGTGAACCCAATAGTAATAGTGACCCCCTTAGTGACCACAATAGTAATAGTAAGCTCCTTAGTGGCCACAATAGTAATACTGACCCCCCTAGTGGACCCAATAGTAATAGTGACCCCCTGAGTGGACCCAATAGTAATAGTGACCCCCTTAGTGGCCCAATAGTAATAGTGACCCCCTTAGTGGACCCAATAGTAATAGTGACCCCCTTAGTGAACCCAATAATAATAGTGACCCCCTTAGTGGACCCAATAGTAATAGTGACCCCCTTAGTGTCCCAATAGTAATAGTGACCCCCTTAGTGAATCCAATAGTAATAGTGACCCCCTTAGTGGCCACAATAGTAATAGTGACCCAGTTAGTGGCCCCAATAGTAATAGTAACCCCCTTAGTGGACCCAATAGTAATAGTGACCCAGTTAGTGGACCCAATAGTAATAGTAACCCCCTTAGTGGACCCAATAGTAATAGTGACCCCCTTAGTGGCCCAATAGTAATAGTAACCCCCTTAGTGGACCCAATAGTAATAGTGACCCCCGTAGTGGACCCAATAGTAATAGTGACCCCCTTAGTGGCCCAATAGTAATAGTAACCCCCTTAGTGGACCCAATAGTAATAGTAACCCCCTTAGTTGACCCAATAGTAATAGTGACCCCCGTAGTGGACTCATTAGTAATAGTAACCCCCTTAGTTGACCCAATAGTAATAGTGAGCCCCTTAGTAGCCCAATAGTAATAGTGACCCCCTTAGTGGACCCAATAGTAATAGTGACCCCCTTAGTGAACCCAATAGTAATAGTGACCCCCTTAGTGGATTCAATAGTAATAGTAACCCTGTTAGTGGCCCAATACTAATAGTGACCCCCTTAGTGGACCCAATAGTAATAGTGACCCCCTTAGTGGACTCAATAGTAATAGTGACCCCCTTAGTGGACCCAATAGTAATAGTAACCCCCTTAGTGGACCCAATAGTAATAGTGACCCCCTTAGTGGACCCAATAGTAATAGTCACCCCGTTAGTGGACCTAATAGTAATAGTGACCCCCTTAGTGAACCCAATAGTAATAGTAACCCCCTTAGTGGCCACAATAGTAATAGTGACCCCCCTTAATGGTCACAATAGTAATAGTAACCCCCCTTAGTGGCCACAATAGTAATAGTGACCCCCTTAGTAGCTCTAGTAGTAGTAGTGACCCAACTTAGTGGCTCAAGCAGTACTAGTGACTCCTTATTGGCCCCAGTAGTACTAGTGACCCCCTTAGTGGCCTCAATAGTAATAGTGACCACCCTTAGTGGTCGCAGTAGTACTAATGACCCCCTTAGTGGCCCCAATAGTACTAGTGACCCTCTTAGTGGCTTCAGTAGTACTACTGACCCCCTTAGTGGCCCCAATAGTAATAGTGACCCCCTTAGTGGACCCAATAGTAATAGTGACCCCCTTACTGAACCCAATAGTAATAGTGACCCCCTTACTGAACCCAATAGTAATAGTGACCCCCTTAGAGGACCCAATAGTAATAGTGACCCCCTTAGTGGCCCCAATATTAATACTGACCCGCTTAGTGGCCCCAATAGTAATAGTGATCCACATAGCAGCCCCAGTAGTAATAGTGTCCCCCCTATTGGCATTCAGCATGGCAGCAACCCAACAGGTATTTCATGCACCCAGCTGTAGCCCCGGTCCAGCGTCGGCAGCTACCACTGAGTCTGTGACAGCTGACCTCTCCGACGTCTGCGCTGCATACAGGACAGTACACACAAATGCTGGGGGGAGAGGTTAGTGGCTTCACAGCAGGCAATCATTCTTTATCAGCCGTTTGGCAACGTGCTCCCCCACCGCCTCCACTGAGGTCCTCTTTGCTGCCTCCTGGGGCAGCAGTCTCAGGTTGCCTCATGGTAGGGGCGCCCCTGGGCTTGAGGCACTTTCATTGTGTTTACTGTCAAGTAAAAGTCGTGGACAAAGGATTGAGTAAAAATCAAGCTGGAGCCCCCTAGTGGCAACACCCCATGGTCGCGATGCGTGCAGATCACCCTCCACATTACTATCCACAGGGCTCCCTCACACAAAGCGCAAACTTACGGATTTTGTGCAAAGTGTTTTTAGAAAGTCCTATTGACAGTCACATTAAGGAACCGCAGCGATATCGCGATCAGCAGTGCGAGGGAGCCCTGAGCGTCATGTCCACGACGTGTAGTCACTGTGTATTACACGCACGATACGCGATGAGAGGAGGCAATGAAAATCAATGGACTTTCATTGTTCCATGCACAGTGGCGTGTGGGGACTGCGTATCCATGCGCAAGAGAAATAGATCGCGGGACGCCCTGCGTCTGATGCGGGGCCCCAGTCTGAACAGAGCGGGAAATTTAAAAAAAAATAAAAAATTTCCCTGTGCATGTCAGTGCCGTCAGAGTCAGGCGTGCGTACCGCCATACTCAGCCCATACACGGTCTCTGCCGGCAGAGCGAATGGACTATAATGTGTAAAATGTCGCAGGAGACCCGCAGTGTTTTGCGCATACGCCCGTTGGCACGAGCCATAAGGGCTGCGACAGACGAAGTGTATTTAGCGCTGGGATCGGCACAGAAGCGGGCAGATTAGCGCAGGTGCCACACATTCACCTGGTTGGGGGAACCACCTCGCCCTGATCGCCAGTGATCGCTGCGTTTGGTGCCTGCCGGCGCGGGCCATAGACCTGTAAACACGCACAGGGAACGGCAGCGCCTATTTGTGCCCGCAAAACAACATGGCGCAAAAAAATAGCGAGAATGAAACCCCTGAAGTTCATGTGTTCTACTCTCCACATTATGTGCGTGCGAATTTCCCACATTCGCAGTCGCGGCGTATCGCGCTCATCTGTTTAGGCCCTCAGCCAAGGCTAGGCAGAGCCAGAGCGCAGCCCAGGAAGTGTTGTCTGAGGTATTTTTCCTTCTGTATTAACCCTTTATGGTGACTGTATAAGAGCGCCTCTCACCCCTGATGACATCACACCCTCCTGGCATTCGCCTTCTCGATTGGCTCAGCTCCACGTCCCCCAGTATTATTGATGAGGGGACCTGACGTCTCATCCTCCATCAATCAGTCAGCGACAGGACGCCCCATAACTCAGGCCCAGGACTTGGGAGCGGCGATGACACAATCCAGGATTTATCACATCGCCAGCAGATTTATGACTCCACATCTGAGCAGCAAAATCACAAACATGTCTGATAAGTCTGCGGTAGTCGGGCACAAGCAGAGTCCGGCTGTAGCCAAAAGGAAGGCGCGGACAGAAGTGGGGGGGGGGGGGTGGTCAACCCTGGAGCCGGCGGCTGCTGGACACATGAGCGGCCACACGACAACTCCACCGCACAACATGCACAAACTGATCAACAAGAGCTGAACAACCTGCAACGACTGCATGCACTGCACGCCCTGCAGACACTGCAAACACTGATCAGCCTGCAGCTACAGCAGGCACTGCACGCCCTGCAGACACTGCAAACACTGATCAGCCTGCAGCTACAGCAGGCACTGCACGCCCTGCAGACACTGCAAACACTGATCAGCCTGCAGCTACAGCATGCACTGCACGCCCTGCAGACACTGCAAACACTGATCAGCCTGCAGCTACAGCAGGCACTGCACGCCCTGCAGACACTGCAAACACTGATCAGCCTGCAGCTACAGCATGCACTGCACGCCCTGCAGACACTGCAAACACTGATCAGCCTGCAGCTACAGCAGGCACTGCACGCCCTGCAGACACTGCAAACACTGATCAGCCTGCAGCTACAGCATGCACTGCACGCCCTGCAGACACTGCAAACACTGATCAGCCTGCAGCTACAGCAGGCACTGCACACCCTGCAGACACTGCAAACACTGATCAGTCTGCAGCTACAGCAGGCACTGCACGCCCTGCAGACACTGCAAACACTGATCAGCCTGCAGCTACAGCAGGCACTGCACGCCCTGCAGACACTGCAAACACTGATCAGCCTGCAGCTACAGCAGGCACTGCACACCCTGCAGACACTGCAAACACTGATCAGTCTGCAGCTACAGCAGGCACTGCACGCCCTGCAGACACTGCAAACACTGATCAGCCTGCAGCTACAGCAGGCACTGCACACCCTGCAGACACTGCAAACACTGATCAGTCTGCAGCTACAGCAGGCACTGCACGCCCTGCAGACACTGCAAACACTGATCAGCCTGCAGCTACAGCAGGCACTGCACACCCTGCAGACACTGCAAACACTGATCAGTCTGCAGCTACAGCAGGCACTGCACGCCCTGCAGACACTGCAAACATTGATCAGCCTGCAGCTACAGCAGGCACTGCACGCCCTGCAGACACTGCAAACATTGATCAGCCTGCAGCTACAGCAGGCACTGCACGCCCTGCAGACACTGCAAACACTGATCAGCCTGCAGCTACAGCAGGCACTGCACGCCCTGCAGACACTGCAAACACTGATCAGCCTGCAGCTACAGCAGGCACTGCACGCCCTGCAGACACTGCAAACACTGATCAGCCTGCAGCTACGGCAGGCACTGCACGCCCTGCAGACACTGCAAACACTGATCAGCCTGCAGCTACAGCAGGCACTGCAAACACTGATCAACCTGCAAACACTGATGAACTTGCAGAGACTGATCCACATGCAACTACTGGACACACTGCATATCCTACATACACTGCAAACACTGATCAACCAGCAACTACTGAACGCACTGCAAACCCTGATCAACCCGCAGAGACTGATCAGCCTGCAACTACTGAATACACTGCACACCCTGCAGACACTGCAAACACTGATCAAACTGCAGAGGCTGATCAGCCTGGAACAACTGCAGACACTGCAAACATTGATTAACCTTCAACTACTGCATGCAATGCACGCCATACAGACACTGCAAACACTGATCAACCTGCAACTACTGCACGCACTGCACATCCTGCAGGCTATGATCAACCTGCAGACACTGAAGGCGCTAATCAACTTGGAACTACTGCACACACTGCAGACACTGATCAACCTGCAGAAACGGCAGAGACGGATCAACCTTCAGCTACTGCACGCACTGCAAACACTGATCAACCTGCAACTACTGCATACACTACAAACATTGATCAACCTGCAGAAACTGATCAGCTTGCAGTTATTGCACACACTGCAAACACTGCAGACTCTGATCAGCCTGCAGACACGTCATATCTTCAGTGTGGATGCACTGTGCAAAGTATCTTGTCTGCTGTTATGTGTATGGCATAGCTGCAGCACATCAGGGGTTAATGTCTGAAAGTATCAATATCTGTCTAGTCACGTGATCTCTGTACCCTATAAATGTGAGTGATTGGGGTGCGGTAGTGAGTTCTGTCATCTTCAACAGTAGTGAAGACCAGAGATTGGAGCTGCAAGAAGAGAGTTTGCATATTCCCTGTGCATTCTGGGAAGAGCAAAAAGTCACTGCAAGTGGGAAGATTGTTGGGATAAGCCGGGTCTAGCTGCTCGGAGGACATCGCCAAACCACGTGCCGGTTGTACACTTCGTAGTATCTTATAGGTTATATATCTTCACTACAATTCTTGACTTTTAAAAGTTTGGAAGTGACATCATCTGACAACATGGAGGGGGAGGAGCCATCTGGTGAGCTGCAGTGTGTGCTATATGCTTACAGACCGACCAGAGGAAAAGCCAAACAACACCGGACAGAAATGTGAGCTTGTGTCTCTACTGGAGGAAAAGATGCGCAGTCTTCAGGAGAGAATAGTTACATTGTAACTCATTAAGGAAGGTGAGGATTTCCTGGACAGTAGAAGAAAGTCTTCAAAATGTTGAAGGAATAGAAATGTCCAGAGTACCTGCAGAAGCCGAGGAATGAAGGCATGTGACCCGAAGAAGCGGGAGGATCCGGAGTCAGCTAACACGCATACTGCTCTGGAATTGGTACAAGATTCTCACGCAGGGGTGCTGGTACTGGTTCCTGAGCAGAAGGAGAAAGAGGTCCAGCAAGAAATGACTCTACCCACAAAGAACAAAGGAGAAAGAGGTCCAGCAAGAAATGACTCTACCCACAAAGAACAAAGGAGAAAGAGGTACAGCAAGAAATGACTCTACCCACAAAGAACAGAGCAGAGGAAAAAGAGGTCCAGCAAGAAATGACTCTACCCACAAAGAACAGAGGAGAAAGAGGTACAGCAAGAAATGACTCTACCTACAAAGAACAGAGGAGAAAGAGGTACAGCAAGAAATGACTCTACCCACAAAGAACAGAGGAGAGGAGAAAAAGGTACAGCAAGAAATGACTCTACCCACAAAGACCAGAGGAGAGGAGAAAGAGGTACGGCAAGAAATGACTCTACCCACAAAGAACAGAGAAGAAACAGGTACAGCAAGAAATGACTCTACCCACAAAGAGCAGAGGAGAAAGAGGTACAGCAAGAAATGACTCTACCCACAAAGAGCAGAAGAGAAAGAGGTACAGCGAGAAATGACTCTACCCACAAAGAACAGAGGAGAAAGAGGGACAGCGAGAAATGACTATCCACAAAGAGCAGAGGAGAGGAGAAAGAGGTACAGCAAGAAATGACTCTACCCACAAAGAACAGAGGAGAAAGAGGTACAGGAAGAAATGACTTTACCCACAAAGAACAGAGGAGAGGAGAAAGAGGTACAGCAAAAAATGACTCTACCCACAAAGAACAGAGGAGAAAGAGGGACAGCGAGAAATGACTCTACCCACAAAGAGCAGAGGAGAAAGAGGTACAGCAAGAAATGACTCTACCCACAAAGAACGGAGGAGAGGAGAAAGAGGTACAACAAGAAATGACTCTACCCACAAAGAGCAGAGGAGAAAGAGGTCCAGCAAGAAATGACTCTACCCACAAAGAGCAGAGGAGAGGAGAAATGGGTACAGCAAGAAATGACTCTACCCACAGAGAACAGAGGAGAAAGAGGTACAGCAAGAAATGACTCTACCCACAAAGAACAGAGGAGAAAGAGGTACAGCAAGAAATGACTCTACCCACAAAGAGGAGAGGAGAAAGAGGTACAGCAAGAAATGACTCTACCCACAGAGAACAGAGGAGAAAGAGGTACAGCAAGACATGACTCTACCCACAAAGAGCAGAGGAGGAAGAGGTACAGCAAGAAATGACTCTACCCACACAGAACAGAGGAGAAAGAGGTACAGCAAGAAATGACTCTACCCACGGAGAACAGAGGAGAAAGAGGTACAGCAAGAAATGACTCTACCCACAAAGAGGAGAGGAGAAAGAGGTACAGCAAGAAATGACTCTACCCACAAAGAGCAGAGGAGGAAGAGGTACAGCAAGAAATGACTCTACCCACAAAGAGCAGAGGAGGAAGAGGTACAGCAAGAAATGACTCTACCCACAAAGAACAAAGGAGAAAGAGGTACAGCAAGAAATGACTCTACCCACAAAGAGGAGAGGAGAAAGAGGTACTGCAAGAAATGACTCTACCCACAAAGAGCAGAGGAGGAAGAGGTACAGCAAGAAATGACTCTACCCACAAAGAGCAGAGGAGGAAGAGGTACAGCAAGAAATGACTCTACCCACAAAGAGCAGAGGAGAGGAGAAATGGGTACAGCAAGAAATGACTCTACCCACAGAGAACAGAGGAGAAAGAGGTACAGCAAGAAATGACTCTACCCACAAAGAACAGAGGAGAAAGAGGTACAGCAAGAAATGACTCTACCCACAAAGAGGAGAGGAGAAAGAGGTACAGCAAGAAATGACTCTACCCACAGAGAACAGAGGAGAAAGAGGTACAGCAAGACATGACTCTACCCACAAAGAGCAGAGGAGGAAGAGGTACAGCAAGAAATGACTCTACCCACACAGAACAGAGGAGAAAGAGGTACAGCAAGAAATGACTCTACCCACGGAGAACAGAGGAGAAAGAGGTACAGCAAGAAATGACTCTACCCACAAAGAGGAGAGGAGAAAGAGGTACAGCAAGAAATGACTCTACCCACAAAGAGCAGAGGAGGAAGAGGTACAGCAAGAAATGACTCTACCCACAAAGAGCAGAGGAGGAAGAGGTACAGCAAGAAATGACTCTACCCACAAAGAACAAAGGAGAAAGAGGTACAGCAAGAAATGACTCTACCCACAAAGAGGAGAGGAGAAAGAGGTACTGCAAGAAATGACTCTACCCACAAAGAGCAGAGGAGAAAGAGATACAGCAAGAAATGACTCTACCCACAAAGAGCAGAGGAGAAAGAGGTACAGCAAGAAATGACTCTACCCACAAAGAACAGAGGAGAAAGAGGTACAGCAAGAAATGACTCTACCCACAAAGAACAGAGGAGAGGAGAAAGGGGTACAGCAAGAAATGACTCTACCCACAAAGAGCAGAGGAGAAAGAGGTCCAGCAAGAAATGACTCCACCCACAAAGAGCAGAGGAGAGGAGAAAGAGGTCCAGCAAGAAATGACTCTACCGACAAAGTGCAGAGGAGAAAGAGGTACAGCAAGAAATGACTCTACACACAAAGAGGAGAGGAGAAAGAGGTGCAGCAAGAAATGACTCTACACACAAAGAGGAGAGGAGAAAGAGGTGCAGCAAGAAATGACTCTACCCACAAAGAACAGAGGAGAAAGAGGTACAGCAAGAAATGACTCTACCCACAAAGAGCAGAGGAGAAAGAGGTCCAGCAAGAAATGACTCTACCCACACAGAACAAAGCAGAGGAGAAAGAGGTACAGGCAGAAATGACTCTACCCACAAAGAGCAGAGGAGAAAGAGGTACAGCAAGAAATGACTCTACCCACAAAGAACAAAGCAGAGGAGAAAGAGGTACAACAAGAAGTGACTCTACCCACAAAGAGCAGAGGAGAAAGAGGTACAACAAGAAGTGACTCTACCCACAAAGAGCAGAGCAGAGGAGAAAGATGTGCAGCAAGAAATGACTCTACCCACAAAGAGGAGAGGAGAAAGAGGTGCAGCAAGAAGTGACTCTACCCACAAAGAGCAGAGGAGAAAGAGGTACAGCAAGAAATGACTACTCACAAAGAGCAGAGGAGAAAGAGGTACAGCAAGAAGTGACTCTACCCACAAAGAGCAGAGCAGAGGAGAAAGAGGTGCAGCAAGAAATGACTCTACCCACAAAGAGCAGAGCAGAGGAGAAAGAAGTACAGCAAGAAATGACTCTATCCACAAAGAGGAGAGGAGAAAGAGGTACAACAAGAAATGACTCTACCCACAAAGAACAGAGAGAGGAGAAAGAGGTGCAGCAAGAAATGACTACCCACAAAGAACAGAGAGAGGAGAAAGAGGTACAGCAAGAAATGACTCTACCCACAAAGATGAGAGGAGAAAGAGGTCCAGCAAGAAATGACTCTACCCACAAAGAGGAGAGGAGAAAGAGGTACAGCAAGACATGACTCTACCCACAAAGAGCAGAGGAGAAAGAGGTACAGCGAGAAATGACTCTACCCACAAAGAACAGATGGCTGGATGTTCGTAAGGACAGAAATGTCCAAGAAGGTTGGGAAATATTGTGAAATGAGATTCTCAAAGCACAATCGTTACCAATCCCTAAAAGAAGGAAGAATGGGAAGCATTTAAAGAGACCCGGATGGATGAACCCAGAACTTGTACACATGTTAAAGCGGGAGAAAAATATGTTTATCAAATGGAAAGAGGGAGGAATATATAAAGAAGAATATAATGGGGTCTGCAGAAACTGTAGGGCAAGTGGCAGAAAAGATAAAGCTGATAATGAACTGAGGCTTGTAAGAGAGGCCAAAAGCAATAAAAAAGGATTTGGGGGTCAAAAGCAGAAGAAAAGTCAAACATACTATTGGATGCTTACAGGATGAAAATGGTGAATTGGTTAAGAATGATGCTGAGATGGCCGAACTTTTACATTCCTATTTTGTATCTTTTTTCTCTCAGAAAGTAGATGGAACATCAGCTGATCTTCCCTGTGCTATTGTGGGAATAAATAAATGCAGGCTATCTATAAGCAGAGAGATAGTGAGGGAACACTTAGCTAACTTACATGAATTCAAGTCTCAAGGTCCAGATGAATTACATCCTAGGATACTAAAGGCAGCAGTGGTAATTGCTGAACCACTCGCCAGAATCTGGGAAAATTACTGGAGAACAGGAAAAGTCCTAGAAGATTGGAAAAGGGCAAATGTCCCTATCTTCAAAAAAGGGAAGAAGGTGGATCCAGGAAACTACAGGCCTGTGAGCCTGACTTCTATACCGGGAAAGATCTTTGAAAATATTATTAAACAGCATGTATGCAAGTACTTGGATGATAATGGAGTAATTAACCAGAGACAGCATGGGTTTGTAAGAAACAAGTCATGCCAGACAAATCTAATGTCCTTCTATGATAATATCACCGACTGGGTTGATCAGGGACATGCGGTGCATATAGTATATCTTGACCTTAGTAAAGCATTTGACAAAGTATCTCATACCATACTTATTGAAAAAATGACCAAACCTGGGATTGACAAGGTAACTGTTAGGTGGATTCACAACTGGCTGAGTGATCGTACACAAAGAGGGGTCATAAATGGCTGCACATCCAAGTGGGAGAATGTATCAAGTGGGGACCACAAGGCTCTGTCCCAGGCCCAGTGTTGGTCAACATTGTTATAAATGATCTGGAGGAGGGAATTGTGGGGAAACTGATCAAATTTGCTGACGACACAAAGCTAGGAGGGATAGCTAACACTAGGGAAGAGAGGGAGGGGATTCAAAAAGATCTAGAAAAGCTTGCACAGTGGGCAGCGACTAACAGAATGGTATTTAACAAGGAGAAATGCAAAGTCCTACATCTGGGCAAGGAAAATGAAAAAAAGCACATACAGAATGGGAGGAATTGGGCTAAGCAGCAGCACATGTGAAAAAGACTTGGGTATACTAATAGATCATAGACTGAACATGAGTCAACAATGTGATGCAGCAGCCAAAAAGGCAAACACAATTCTAATGCTAGAAGTCTGACCAATAATAGATTGCAAAAAAGACCTTTATTTCTCCATTTAAAAAAGCAACGGTTCGATCAAACAAAATGATCTTTATCAAGCCTAGAACAGAGGTGAGGTCTCCAGTGCCTTACTGCAGTTTTGTGTCACTGTAGTGGCCCAGTACAACAGGGTCACTCTTGAATGGTGTGGATGTTCAATATTGTGTTGTCAGTGTCTTTCATGTTGCAAGATTATTGTGCATTGCATAGCTGCAGCACTGAAAGGGTTAAGTGTCTGTCTGTGGTGCCTTCAACCCACAGACACAGAATGTAGGAGGCCGGGCGGATGGCCTAGCGAATTTGCAGACTACTACTCCCCAGAAGTTTGGCAGCGTGCACCCATCCGTGAGTGTGAACTGGTAGAGGCAGAGAGAAGTGTTGTACCGGCCAGGGCCTACAGGCAACTGTGGTTGTGGTTTCTCTGGACGTCCCGTGAGTCCTCCCGTTCACATCAATGTCCAAGAAGATGCTGAACTGTTCTGTTCTGGAAGTTAAGTAAAGCGACCGGTCGCCCGTCCGTTTCCGGAGGCTGTGTCTTAACCAGTGCCTGTGTGTGTGGATTTACTCCGTCACCCAGGAATCCCCTGCTGTGGAAGAAACGGTGGCATCACGAGACAAAACAGGACTAAAGGTAATCCATCCCTTGGGTTCCCCTTTATTAACCTGCCCTCGGCCCCTGGGACATGTCACCAGTTACGCTTCATGTGGGAGACATTAGAGCCACTGTGACAAGGCCCAGGCTGTACCCTGCTGTCTCCTAGGTCGTGGCCCGCTCCTTGGTCACTGCATCACTGGACGGGGTGAGGTCTCCAGCCTGCAGCACCTTACTACAGTTTTGTGTCTCTGGACGGGGTGAGGTCTCCAGCCTGCAGCGCCTTACTACAGTTTTGTGTCTCTGGACGGGGTGAGGTCTCCAGCCTGCAGCGCCTTACTACAGTTTTGTGCCTCTGGACGGGGCGAGGTCTCCAGCCTGCAGCGCCTTACTACAGTTTTGTGTCTCTGGACGGGGCGAGGTCTCCAGCCTGCAGCGCCTTACTACAGTTTTGTGCCTCTGGACGGGGTGAGGTCTCCAGCCTGCAGCGCCTTACTACAGTTTTGTTTCTCTGGACGGGGTGAGGTCTCCAGCCTGCAGCGCCTTGCTACAGTTTTGTGTCTCTGGACGGGGCGAGGTCTCCAGCCTGCAGCGCCTTACTACAGTTTTGTGTCTCTGGACGGGGCAAGGTCTCCCGCCTGCGGCACCTTACTACAGTTTTGTGTCTCTGGACAGAGCGAGGTCTCCAGCCTGCAGCGCCCAACTACAATTTTGTTTCTCTGGACGGGGTGAGGTCTCCAGCCTGCAGCGCCTTACTACAGTTTTGTGCCTCTGGACGGGGCGAGGTCTCCAGCCTGCAGCGCCTTACTACAGTTTTGTGCCTCTGGACGGGGCGAGGTCTCCAGCCTGCAGCGCCTTACTACAGTTTTGTGCCTCTGGATGGGGCGAGTTCTCCAGCCTGCAGCGCCTTACTACAGTTTTGTGTCTCTGGATGGGGCGAGGTCTCCAGCCTGCAGCGCCTTACTACAGTTTTGTGCCTCTGGACGGGGCGAGGTCTCCAGCCTGCAGCGCCTTACTACAGTTTTGTGCCTCTGGACGGGGTGAGGTCTCCAGCCTGCAGCGCCTTACTACAGTTTTGTGTCTCTGGACGGGGTGAGGTCTCCAGCTTGCAGTGCCTTACTACAGTTTTGTGTCTCTGGACGGGGCAAGGTCTCCCGCCTGCAGCGCCTTACTACAGTTTTGTGCCTCTGGATGGGGCGAGGTCTCCAGCCTGCAGCGCCTTACTACAGTTTTGTGCCTCTGGACGGGGCGAGGTCTCCAGCCTGCAGCGCCTTACTACAGTTTTGTGCCTCTGGACGGGGTGAGGTCTCCAGCCTGCAGCGCCTTACTACAGTTTTGTGTCTCTGGACGGGGTGAGGTCTCCAGCTTGCAGTGCCTTACTACAGTTTTGTGCCTCTGGACGGGGCGAGGTCTCCAGCCTGCAGCGCCTTACTACAGTTTTGTGCCTCTGGACGGGGTGAGGTCTCCAGCCTGCAGCGCCTTACTACAGTTTTGTGTCTCTGGACGGGGCAAGGTCTCCCGCCTGCAGCGCCTTACTACAGTTTTTTGCCTCTGGACGGGGCGAGGTCTCCAGCCTGCAGCGCCTTAGTACAGTTTTGTGTCTCTGGACGGGGTGAGGTCTCCAGCCTGCAGCGCCTTACTACAGTTTTGTGTCTCTGGACGGGGCGAGGTCTTCAGCCTGCAGCGCCTTACTACAGTTTTGTGTCTCTGGACGGGGCGAGGTCTTCAGCCTGCAGTGCCTTACCACAGTTTTGTGTCTCTGGACGGGGCGAGGTCTCCAGCCTGCAGCGCCTTACTACAGTGTTGTGCCTCTGGACGGGGTGAGGTCTCCAGCCTACAGAGCCTTACTACAGTTTTGTGCCTCTGGACGGGGCGAGGTCTCCAGCCTGCAGCGCCTTAATACAGTTTTGTGTCACTAGACGGGACGAGGTCTCCAGCCTGCAGCGCCTTACTACAGTTTTGTGTCACTGGACGGGGCGAGGTCTCCAGCCTGCAGCGCCTTACTACAGTGTTGTGCCTCTGGACGGGGTGAGGTCTCCAGCCTACAGAGCCTTACTACAGTTTTGTGCCTCTGGACGGGGCGAGGTCTCCAGCCTGCAGCGACTTACTACAGTTTTGTGTCACTGGACGGGGCGAGGTCTCCAGCCTGCAGCGACTTACTACAGTTTTGTGTCTCTGGACGGGGCGAGGTCTTCAGCCTGCAGCGCCTTAGTACAGTTTTGTGCCTCTGGATGGGGCGAGGTCTCCAGCCTGCAGCGCCTTACTACAGTTTTGTGTCTCTGGACGGGGTGAGGTCTCCAGCCTGCAGCGCCTTACTACAGTTTTGTGCCTCTGGATGGGGCAAGTTCTCCAGCCTGCAGCGCCTTACTACAGTTTTGTGTCTCTGGACGGGGCGAGTTCTCCAGCCTGCAGCGCCTTACTACAGTTTTGTGTCTCTGGACGGGGCGAGGTCTCCAGCCTGCAGCGCCTTACTACAGTTTTGTGCCTCTGGACGGGGTGAGGTCTCCAGCCTGCAGCGCCTTACTACAGTTTTGTGTCTCTGGACGGGGCGAGGTCTCCAGCCTGCAGCGCCTTACTACAGTTTTGTGTCTCTGGACGGGGTGAGGTCTCCAGCCTGCAGCGCCTTACTACAGTTTTGTGTCTCTGGACGGGGTGAGGTCTCCCGCCTGCAGCGCCTTACTACAGTTTTGTGTCTCTGGACGGGGTGAGGTCTCCAGCCTGCAGCGCCTTACTACAGTTTTGTGTCACTGGACGGGGCGAGGTCTCCCGCCTGCAGCGCCTTACTACAGTTTTTTGCCTCTGGACGGGGCGAGGTCTCCAGCCTGCAGCGCCTTAGTACAGTTTTGTGTCTCTGGACGGGGTGAGGTCTCCAGCCTGCAGCGCCTTACTACAGTTTTGTGTCTCTGGACGGGGCGAGGTCTTCAGCCTGCAGCGCCTTACTACAGTTTTGTGTCTCTGGACAGGGCGAGGTCTTCAGCCTGCAGTGCCTTACCACAGTTTTGTGTCTCTGGACGGGGCGAGGTCTCCAGCCTGCAGCGCCTTACTACAGTGTTGTGCCTCTGGACGGGGTGAGGTCTCCAGCCTACAGAGCCTTACTACAGTTTTGTGCCTCTGGACGGGGCGAGGTCTCCAGCCTGCAGCGCCTTAATACAGTTTTGTGTCACTAGACGGGACGAGGTCTCCAGCCTGCAGCGCCTTACTACAGTTTTGTGTCACTGGACGGGGCGAGGTCTCCAGCCTGCAGCGCCTTACTACAGTGTTGTGCCTCTGGACGGGGTGAGGTCTCCAGCCTACAGAGCCTTACTACAGTTTTGTGCCTCTGGACGGGGCGAGGTCTCCAGCCTGCAGCGACTTACTACAGTTTTGTGTCACTGGACGGGGCGAGGTCTCCAGCCTGCAGCGACTTACTACAGTTTTGTGTCTCTGGACGGGGCGAGGTCTTCAGCCTGCAGCGCCTTAGTACAGTTTTGTGCCTCTGGATGGGGCGAGGTCTCCAGCCTGCAGCGCCTTACTACAGTTTTGTGTCTCTGGACGGGGTGAGGTCTCCAGCCTGCAGCGCCTTACTACAGTTTTGTGCCTCTGGATGGGGCAAGTTCTCCAGCCTGCAGCGCCTTACTACAGTTTTGTGTCTCTGGACGGGGCGAGTTCTCCAGCCTGCAGCGCCTTACTACAGTTTTGTGTCTCTGGACGGGGCGAGGTCTCCAGCCTGCAGCGCCTTACTACAGTTTTGTGCCTCTGGACGGGGTGAGGTCTCCAGCCTGCAGCGCCTTACTACAGTTTTGTGTCTCTGGACGGGGCGAGGTCTCCAGCCTGCAGCGCCTTACTACAGTTTTGTGTCTCTGGACGGGGTGAGGTCTCCAGCCTGCAGCGCCTTACTACAGTTTTGTGTCTCTGGACGGGGTGAGGTCTCCCGCCTGCAGCGCCTTACTACAGTTTTGTGTCTCTGGACGGGGCGAGGTCTCCAGCCTGCAGCGCCTTACTACAGTTTTGTGCCTCTGGATGGGGTGAGGTCTCCAGCCTGCAGCGCCTTACTACAGTTTTGTGTCTCTGGACGGGGCGAGGTCTCCAGCCTGCAGCGCCTTACTACAGTTTTGTGTCTCTGGACGGGGTGAGGTCTCCAGCCTGCAGCGCCTTACTACAGTTTTGTGTCTCTGGACGGGGTGAGGTCTCCCGCCTGCAGCGCCTTACTACAGTTTTGTGTCTCTGGACGGGGCGAGGTCTCCAGCCTGCAGCGCCTTACTACAGTTTTGTGTCTCTGGACGGGGCGAGGTCTCCAGCCTGCAGCGCCTTACTACAGTTTTGTGTCTCTGGACGGGGCGAGGTCTCCAGCCTGCAGCGCCTTACTACAGTTTTGTGTCTCTGGACGGGGCGAGGTCTCCAGCCTGCAGCGCCTTACTACAGCTTTGTGTCTCTGGACGGGGCGAGGTCTCCAGCCTGCAGCGCCTTACTACAGTTTTGTGTCTCTGGACGGGGCGAGGTCTCCAGCCTGCAGCGCCTTACTACAGTTTTGTGCCTCTGGACGGGGCGAGGTCTCCCGCCTGCAGCGCCTTACTACAGTTTTGTGCCTCTGGACAGGGCGAGGTCTCCCGCCTGCAGCGCCTTACTACAGTTTTGTGTCTCTGGACGGGGCGAGGTCTCCAGCCTGCAGCGCCTTACTACAGTTTTGTGTCTCTGGACGGGGCGAGGTCTCCAGCCTGCAGCGCCTTACTACAGTTTTGTGTCTCTGGACGGGGTGAGGTCTCCCGCCTGCAGCGCCTTACTACAGTTTTGTGTCTCTGGACGGGGCGAGGTCTCCAGCCTGCAGCGCCTTACTACAGTTTTGTGTCTCTGGACGGGGCGAGGTCTCCAGCCTGCAGCGCCTTACTACAGCTTTGTGTCTCTGGACGGGGCGAGGTCTCCAGCCTGCAGCGCCTTACTACAGTTTTGTGTCTCTGGACGGGGCGAGGTCTCCAGCCTGCAGCGCCTTGCTACAGTTTTGTGCCTCTGGACGGGGCGAGGTCTCCCGCCTGCAGCGCCTTACTACAGTTTTGTGTCTCTGGACGGGGCGAGGTCTCCAGCCTGCAGCGCCTTACTACAGTTTTGTGTCTCTGGACGGGGCGAGGTCTCCAGCCTGCAGCGCCTTACTACAGTTTTGTGTCTCTGGACGGGGCGAGGTCTCCAGCCTGCAGCGCCTTACTACAGTTTTGTGCCTCTTGACGGGGCAAGGTCTCCCGCCTGCGGCACCTTACTACAGTTTTGTGTCTCTGGACGGAGCGAGGTCTCCAGCCTGCAGCGCCTTACTACAGTTTTGTGTCTCTGGACGGGGCGAGGTCTCCAGCCTGCAGCGCCTTACTACAGTTTTGTGTCTCTGGACGGGGCGAGGTCTCCAGCCTGCAGTGCCTTTATACAGTTTTGTGTCTCTGGACGGGGCGAGGTCTCCAGCCTGCAGCGCCTTAGTACAGTTTTGTGTCTCTGGACGGGGTGAGGTCTCCAGCCTGCAGCGCCTTACTACAGTTTTGTGTCTCTGGACGGGGCGAGGTCTCCAGCCTGCAGCGCCTTACTACAGTTTTGTGTCTCTGGACGGGGCGAGGTCTCCAGCCTGCAGCGCCTTACTACAGTTTTGTGTCTCTGGACGGGGCGAGGTCTCCAGCCTGCAGTGCCTTACTACAGTTTTGTGTCTCTGGACGGGGCGAGGTCTCCAGCCTGCAGCGCCTTACTACAGTTTTGTGTCTCTGGACGGGGCGAGGTCACCAACCTGCAGCGCCTTACTACAGTTTTGTGTCTCTGGACGGGGCGAGGTCTCCAGCCTGCAGCGCCTTACTACAGTTTTGTGTCTCTGGACGGGGCGAGGTCTCCAGCCTGCAGCGCCTTACTACAGTTTTGTGCCTCTTGACGGGGCAAGGTCTCCCGCCTGCGGCACCTTACTACAGTTTTGTGTCTCTGGACGGAGCGAGGTCTCCAGCCTGCAGCGCCTTACTACAGTTTTGTGTCTCTGGACGGGGCGAGGTCTCCAGCCTGCAGCGCCTTACTACAGTTTTGTGTCTCTGGACGGGGCGAGGTCTCCAGCCTGCAGTGCCTTTCTACAGTTTTGTGTCTCTGGACGGGGCGAGGTCTCCAGCCTGCAGCGCCTTAGTACAGTTTTGTGTCTCTGGACGGGGTGAGGTCTCCAGCCTGCAGCGCCTTACTACAGTTTTGTGTCTCTGGACGGGGCGAGGTCTCCAGCCTGCAGCGCCTTACTACAGTTTTGTGTCTCTGGACGGGGCGAGGTCTCCAGCCTGCAGCGCCTTACTACAGTTTTGTGTCTCTGGACGGGGCGAGGTCTCCAGCCTGCAGCGCCTTACTACAGTTTTGTGTCTCTGGACGGGGCGAGGTCTCCAGCCTGCAGCGCCTTACTACAGTTTTGTGTCTCTGGACGGGGCGAGGTCACCAACCTGCAGCGCCTTACTACAGTTTTGTGTCTCTGGACGGGGCGAGGTCTCCAGCCTGCAGCGCCTTACTACAGTTTTGTGCCTCTGGACGGGGCGAGGTCTCCAGCCTGCAGCGCCTTACTACAGTTTTGTGTCTCTGGACGGGGCGAGGTCTCCAGCCTGCAGCGCCTTACTACAGTTTTGTTTCTCTGGACGGGGTGAGGTCTCCAGCCTGCAGCGCCTTACTACAGTTTTGTGTCTCTGGACGGGGCGAGGTCTCCAGCCTGCAGCGCCTTACTACAGTTTTGTGCCTCTGGACGGGGTGAGGTCTCCAGCCTGCAGCGCCTTACTACAGTTTTGTGCCTCTGGACGGGGCGAGGTCTCCAGCCTGCAGCGCCTTACTACAGTTTTGTGTCTCTGGACGGGGCGAGGTCTCCAGCCTGCAGCGCCTTACTACAGTTTTGTGTCTCTGGACGGGGTGAGGTCTCCAGCCTGCAGCGCCTTACTACAGTTTTGTGCCTCTGGACGGGGTGAGGTCTCCAGCCTGCAGCGCCTTACTACAGTTTTGTGCCTCTGGATGGGGCGAGTTCTCCAGCCTGCAGCGCCTTACTACAGTTTTGTGTCTCTGGACGGGGCGAGGTCTCCAGCCTGCAGCGCCTTACTACAGTTTTGTGTCTCTGGACGGGGCGAGGTCTCCAGCCTGCAGCGCCTTACTACAGTTTTGTGTCTCTGGACGGGGTGAGGTCTCCAGCCTGCAGCGCCTTACTACAGTTTTGTGCCTCTGGACGGGGTGAGGTCTCCAGCCTGCAGCGCCTTACTACAGTTTTGTGCCTCTGGATGGGGCGAGGTCTCCAGCCTGCAGCGCCTTACTACAGTTTTGTGTCTCTGGACGGGGTGAGGTCTCCAGCCTGCAGCGCCTTACTACAGTTTTGTGTCTCTGGACGGGGCGAGGTCTCCAGCCTGCAGCGCCTTACTACAGTTTTGTGTCTCTGGACGGGGCGAGGTCTCCAGCCTGCAGCGCCTTACTACAGTTTTGTGTCTCTGGACGGGGCGAGGTCTCCCTTCCCCTCTAAGATTCTAGTGTTAGCAAATAACTGTTCCAATGAAATATGTCTGGAAGGAAATGTTGCGGCCGAGACGTCTCTGTACTGCGTGAAGGTTTATTCCGAGATTACTCTGCACTCAGATGGTAAATTGCCTATTCACAGGCAGCGACAATCTGCCGCTCGTCTTTCATGTTTCATCTCGACATTCCGCACATCGTAGGTATCAGTCACCGCCGCCGCCGCCGCCGCTCTCTATTATTCTCTTTGACACCTTTAAAAGAAGGAGCAGGTGGATTGTTTACTGCTGACAAACACTTGGCTTTTGATATGCGGCTGCCCAGAGGCCACTCAGCGACACTCCGCCGCGTGTTTGTGAAAATGAACATCTCTGTCACAGGAAGTATCTGACTGAAGTGCCGCAGAGATCCGAGGAGAAGAGTAAATAAGGAGGAAAAGAGAAGACAACAATACACATCAAGACATCACAAGACGCCTCAGGGAGCGCCACACCGGGGTACAAGACGCTGCTCTAGAGGAGAGTAAGCTGGCCTCACCTGAGGGGCAACACTGCAACGATTCTCACCACCATGTACTTATATCAGCAGGGGGCGGGGCTGTGACTACCTCATTATATCAGTGATGTCATCAGCAGGGGGCGGGGCTGTGACTACCTCATTATATCAGTGATGTCATCAGCAGGGGCGGGGTGGGGACTACCCCTCAGACATAATATACAGGCTGGTTGTCAGCAGTAATAGATGATGTCACTGTAGTAGAAGGTGTCGGATCTCATGTCTAATCACATGTCAATATAGCAGTGATGTCATCAGCTGGGGGCGGGGCTGTGACTACTCTTAGCCATAATATACAGGCAGGTTGTCAGCAGTAATAGATTAACAGATAGATTAATAGATTTATAATTGTAGTCGCACAAAGTTGTAGTGTTGATGTATGTGGCTGATTGTTGTAAGAGAATCCTGTGTGTGCCCCTTTAACTGTAAGTTTTGGGTAGTTAGGGGGTGGAGCTTAGGTGAGAGAAAGAGAAGGGGTTGAGAGAATGTAGTCGGTGGACGTCCCAGCGTGAGGCGCAGAGTAACGGTTCTACTGCTACCACAAAAAGACGAAGAGTGATTTTAGGAGCCTGAGAACAGAGAAGCGTGAGTGAATGTTTGCACTGTGTCAGTGGTGCAGACCCCAGAGAGGGTCTGTCAGATAACCGGGACTGGGGACGGCTGGGGCTCAGAGGGAAGAGCGTCTCCGAGAAAGCGCGCGGAAAAGGAATGAAATCTTGTAAAGAAAATGTTTTACCTGAAAAGTGTCCGAAACCGGTGATTTGTTGGGGATTAGAAGCTGGAACAGAGTGAGTGACGCAGAGCCGAGAGCCTCCGGTGTTTTCTTGAAACTTCACTATTGAACTGCGGACTCTTTATTTCGTGTTGTGTGAAGAGCGGCCCAGAAGAGGTGCTGGCGTCACGTGACATTTATGCTTGATGCTCCCTTATATTTACTGTGTGTGTGACCAAGCTGGGCCATGCTGACGCCGCTGTCGGGACAGATCATAGAACCACCCGTGACTGCCATCGGAGTTTCCCCGTGGTCTCCCCTACAATGGTGGGTCTCCTGCTTGGGTCGCCGCATAATATAGTTATGTCACTTTAAGAAAAGTACTAGAATTGAGTTGGTGATTAGAAAACTATCAAGTCTAAACCAGAGGGTAGACTAGACATCTGTCTTGCCCTCCAGTCACCAGGAGGAGAGGTGGCAGATACAACACATTACACTGAGGGCGGTGTCGGTACTGGCGTATCTTGACGCCAGCGGCAGCTAGGGGTCTGACAGGGCTTCCATGGAGGAACCCCCTGTCACACCCCTAGCTCCCGATTGGTGGAATAGCGCTGGGTCCTGGAAGGTGCTGCAGTGGGTGATGAGCGCTCCCTGTGTCTTAGCCGCTGATGCACCCCTGTACCTGGCTATGTGTAAAACTACCGGCGCTGTTGACTGCGTGCTTGAGGGAGCCGCACTCCCTGAATGTTACATGGCCCTCTGCTCCACCGCTGTTAGCAGGCTGTCACTGTGTTTCCCTGCTTGCAGACGCAATGTCCTACTTACATGGGGGGGCGGCCTTTTGTTCCCCCCGCCGGGAAAGAGGCTTTAGGGCGCTGTGGCCTCTCTGCCGCCGACATCTCTCTGCGCTTCACCATTCAGGGATTTCCACCTTGTGCCCGCCAGCAGGGAAGCTGGGGCTGTGTGGCTGCAGCGGGGCCAAGGTATGCATGTAACATACATCCTTAGTGGGCTGCCAGGACCTGCAGCCAATCAGGTAGAGGAGGCGTCACCCTCTTCCTGGTGGCGTCAAGATACACCAGTACCGGCAGTATCTCCAGTCCCCAGGAGGAGAGGTGGGGGATATGATGCATTATACTGAGGGCGGTATCAGTAGTCACCAAGCTCCAACGTACTGAACATGGACCATATTGGACGTTATCTGATCAACTTGGAACTGCAATAAATGGGAGTTCTCCTGTTCCCCCCTACGACTTCTGGAGCTCCTCCCACTACGACACATCTGCACTACGTAACATACCACACCGCCTTCCAGGACCAGGAGCCACAACCCCCACCGTCCATAAACTTTGTTTTAGCATGACCGGGTGGATGTGTAACCACCCAGCTGCCCCTCGCTCCAGCTTGTTGCAGACTACAACCCCCATCATCCAGCATTTCATCTTTCCCTTGTAGCTTAGCAAATGGGTGTCAGAGTACATAGCCGCCCTGATCCCATTGTCTGTAAGGACACTGACCCGGCGTTGGCTCCTGGGAGCTGCATGGTCTGCAGCTCTGGCTGTGACTGGAGTAAACGCTGCCTCAGGATATTCTGCACATTTCTGATCGATTTTTGATGCTGAACATTTTTCTTTTACAAAGGCCTCGACACAAAAAAGGTGCGAGACACGAGGACGCCCCGCGGCGGCGAACAATCCGCAGCTTTTGTGGTGAGGAGGATTCCGTGATTGAACAATATATTGAATGATATGACAAGTCGCTGCTTGATGCGTGTCCAGCTGGACGGGAAGACGTCTTATCAGCATCTTTTTAGCTGAGGACGTCTTTCTATTCTCTCTCTGAGCTCCTCCAGATCTCCTCCCTCGCTCCATGTCAGCAGAACGCGCTAGGTGAGCCGGGCGGCCGCGAACCTTCAACCACTGAGATTGTGGGGAGAAGTTTATCACCCGCCACATGACGAGGGGTCAGGGCCACAGAAACCGCAGCGACCTCATCCCTTATGAGGACCACCGAGGTGAACGCAACACTACAAGTCCTACAACACCAAGACCCTGACACTTATCACATATCTCCCTGTACGATATCAGCAGAGCCCTGCTCGTTCCTCACACATATCTCCATATTACGGCACAAGTACTAGGGCTTCTTGATTGGTATAAAGTGATTTGATCAGCTGACTAGATGTGCCGATACGCCCGGCTCTTGTAGGGGGCGCCATAGCTTGTCATGGTCAACACAGTCAAAGGCCTTGATGTAGTGGATGAAGCACATGTAGATATTCTTTTGGTGCTCTCCAGCTTTTTCCACGGTCCATCGCAGGTTTACAATATGGTGGCGGGTGCCGTGTCCCTGCTGGTCCTGCCTGCGCATCAGGGGGCGCCGCTTCAACTACTGACCTCAGTCTTTCCTGTATAATTTTGAAGAGAGGCTCCAAGTCCACCGGCTGCCCCTCATTCAATGGTCCCGGTATGTGGCTGCAGGCATATCGTTCCTCGGAGTATTCCCTCCACCCATCCTTGATATTCTGTTGATCATTCAGTTCCTTCCCATTTTTGCCTTTCATTGTGTTGATGCGTGCCAAGAAAGATTTTCGGCTGGGAGAAGCCCCTGTGAGAACACAGTATGGGGACACAGATTGGTTTGGGATCGGCTAAGGCGTCCGACAGGGCTGCATCCTCTCACCTTCCTGTTTAACCTATATGCGGAAGTGATCATGCGGAAAATGGATCTAGACGAATTGGAAATTAGGATCAGAATAGGTGGAAGAAACATCAACAATCTCCGCTCTGCGGATGACACAACTCTGCTGGCAGAAACAGAAGCCGGTCTGAAGCAGCTGATATGCAAGATTACAACTGAAAGTGAAATAACGGACCTCAACCTGAATGTAAAGACTAAAATATGACAACTGCAAAAAATGGCTAAATATAAATCAAAATCGACAACAAAGTCCTAGAATGTGTGCGAGACGGCATCTTCCTTGGTGCGAACATTGACCGGGCTGGAGAATGTATGCCGGAGATAACACGTAGGATAGCATTGGGGCGAAGCACGAGGCTAAACATGGACAAAGTCTGGCAAAGTAGAGATATCGGCACAGGATAGTGAAAACCACTGTTTACCCCAGAGCCATGTATGGCTGTGACAGCAGGACTGCGAGGGAAGCCGATAGGAGGACGATTAATGCATTGGAGCTGCTTGTATACCCTGGACGGCGAGAGGAACAAACAGAGAAGTCCTGAATCATGTAAAACTCGATATATCACTGGAGAGCAAGATGACCGGACTCAGACTCACGGACAGCAAGACAGACGGGCTCAGACTCATGGAGTGCAAGATGGCCAGACTCAGATCTACGGAGGGCAAGATGGCCAGACTCAGACTCACGGACAGCAAGACGGACGGGCTCAGACTCACAGAGGACAAGATGACCAGACTCAGACTCACGGAGTACAAGATGACCGGACTCAGACTCACGGACAGCAAGACGGACGGGCTCAGACTCACGGAGTGCAAGATGACCGGACTCACATCCACAGAGAACAAGATGGCCAGACTCAGATCTACGGAGGATATGATGGCCAGACTAAGACTCACAGAGGACAAGATGACCGGACTTAGACTCATGGATTTTGGCCATATAATGTGAGCAGAGTTGCTAGAACAATCTATAATGCTTGGACAGATCAGTGGCAAAAGAAGATCTGGAGCCAAAGATGATGATGGCTGAGACTGTCAGAGCGGATACTGGCATGGAGATCACACAACTGGAAGAAGCAGTGCCAAACCGAAAAAACATGAAAAGAGCTCGCCTTTAGGGCCGCTGAGGGGCGTGAATGACTAAATGGCTAACGACAACATACTAGAGCTTCCTGAGGCTGCCTTTATACAGGCGACAAGTGTGTTGGAGATGTTACTGGCTGCACTCTGGGGGACATATAATGTGTTGGAGATGTTACTGGCTGCACTCTGGGGGACATATAATGTGTTGGAGATGTTACTGGCCGCACTCTGGGGGACATATAATGTGTTGGAGATGTTACTGGCCACACTCTGGGGGACATGTAATGTGTTGGAGATGTTACTGGCTGCACTCTGGAGGACATATAATGTGTTGGAGATGTTACTGGCTGCACTCTGGGGGACATATAATGTGTTGGAGATGTTACTGGCTGCACTCTGGGGGACATATAATGTCTTGTAGATGTTACTGGCCGCACTCTGGGGGACATATAATGTCTTGTAGATGTTACTGGCCGCACTCTGGGGGACATATAATGTGGTGGAGATGTTAGTGGCTGCACTCTGGGGGACATATAATGTGTTGGAGATGTTACTGGCCGCACTCTGGGGGACATATAATGTGTTGGAGATGTTACTGGCCACACTCTGGGGGACATATAATGTGTTGGAGATGTTACTGGCCGCACTCTGGGGGACATATAATGTGTTGGAGATGTTACTGGCTGCACTCTGGGGGACATATAATGTGTTGGAGATGTTACTGGCCGCACTCTGGGGGACATATAATGTGTTGGAGATGTTACTGGCCACACTCTGGGGGACATGTAATGTGTTGGAGATGTTACTGGCTGCACTCTGGAGGACATATAATGTGTTGGAGATGTTACTGGCTGCACTCTGGGGGACATATAATGTGTTGGAGATGTTACTGGCTGCACTCTGGGGGACATATAATGTCTTGTAGATGTTACTGGCCGCACTCTGGGGGACATATAATGTCTTGTAGATGTTACTGGCCGCACTCTGGGGGACATATAATGTGGTGGAGATGTTAGTGGCTGCACTCTGGGGGACATATAATGTGTTGGAGATGTTACTGGCCGCACTCTTGGGGACATATAATGTGTTATAGATGTTACTGGCTGCACTCTGGGGGACATATAATGTGTTGGAGATGTTACTGGCCGCACTCTGGGGGACATATAATGTGTTGGAGATGTTACTGGCTGCACTCTGGGGGACATATAATGTGTTGGAGATGTTACTGGCCGCACTCTGGGGGACATATAATGTGTTGGAGATGTTACTGGCTGCACTCTAGAGGACATATAATGTGTTGGAGATGTTACTGGCTGCACTCTGGGGGACATATAATGTGTTATAGATGTTACTGGCCGCACTCTGGGGGACATATAATGTGTTGGAGATGTTACTGGCTGCACTCTGGGGGACATATGATGTGTTGGAGATGTTACTGGCCGCACTCTGGGGGACATATAATGTGTTGGAGATGTTACTGGCTGCACTCTAGAGGACATATAATGTGTTAGAGATGTTACTGGCCGCACTCTGGGGGACATATAATGTGTTGGAGATGTTACTGGCTGCACTCTGGGGGACATATAATGTGTTGGAGATGTTACTGGCCGTACTCTCGGGGACATATAATGTGTTGGAGATGTTATTGGCCGTACTCTGGGGGACATATAATGTGTTGGAGATGTTATTGGCCGTACTCTGGGGGACATATAATGTGTTGTATATATTACTGGCTGCACTCTGGGGGACATATAATGTGTTGGAGAATTTGTATATTTTGTGGGAGGTTAGTAGATGAAGCGTTCACACACCCCTCCCTTGCTCGTGGGTATGTTTCCCGGCTCCCTCTCCTGATGGGACGTTTGCCGCGATAAGTTTTTAGAGAGGTTTTATCTTTTACCCATTTAGCACAAGAATAATCCTGCCTTTAAGCTAAACCGCTGCCTGTTTCTCCGCGTTCTCCGGCCCCGGCGGCGGCTGCTTCCCGGCTGGTCGAGGTCATGCGACTTCTGGATTGTTTTTTATTGTTTCTTTTGGCAGGTAAACAAAAGAAAAATAACAATTCTGGCGTTAATTTATAAAACTAAATGAAGTATTTCCTGTGCGCTGGTGACAGACCCGTCGGACATCTTGTGTGCAGGTTTTATTTTTCTTTTAAATTCTATCTTAACCATAAAAAATGTGTTTTTGTGCGGAAAAATGCATATTTTTTTAAACTGGATAATTTTAAAATTAAACTTTGAGACCTTTTAGTCCCTGAAGGGGAGATCGTTCAATCGCTAGGATGGTACACTGCATTACTTATGTAGTGCATTGTATAACCGCAGCCTGTTGGGGAGGCGGGGTCTAATAGGCGGAGTTACATAGCAGTCATGGAGGCCTCTGTCAGACATCCTGCAGTCATGGGAACCTAATGGTACCTTGCGATCACACAGCTGAGTGCCGGTGGGTGAGATAAAGAGCGCCCTCCGCCTGTCATCTGCTTACATGCTGCAGCTACTAATAATTCTGGCATGCAAAGGGACCTGAGGTTTCGTGGCATCTTGCGGTTAGAGCAGGAGCCGGGCTGTCAGTAGCCGGCTGGGATCTATGTGCAGGTTTACAGCCTGTGAGGTCTGTATACAGACGTGTTGGTGCTCTTCGGCTCCGTACTGTAAGGCTGCCGCAGTTCGGGCTCCGCGCACGGGTCAGGCCCGCTACGTCCACAGTGACTCCACCGCGAAATCCGTGAAGATCCGCAGTTCTCCAGCAGCACAATGAGCGTGCGATGCCTCTGCTCCTCGCGCCGCATCGGCTGTGGCCTCCACAATGCGTTTTCCATTACGGTTGTCGAGACAATAGAAGACAAGTAGCGTTTCAAGGCAGCAAACGTGGCACTTATGGAGCAGAAGAGCCTGGAAGGGGCTGCGCGGCGCAGTCAGCAGTCTGCGGTGTGATGGCTTTAAGAGGCAGGTGACATTCAGCGGTGCCATAGAGCTGTCAGACAATGGCGATCACAGCCTTGTGCGGCGGCGGCGTCTCTGCGCTACGAGCAGGTGTCGCGTCTCTATAGAGCAGATAATGGCTTCCACACAACAGAAGGGCAATTTGCTCCCCACTTTCCGTGCACTCCAGCCTCAACAACAAGGTACGGAAACAAAGCCAAGCCGCGCTGTAATAATGGGCGCCGAGTGCGATAACCTTCATTACCGGAGACGCACTCTTTATGTTTCCATAACTCGCATACGTTACATTCAACAAGGCGCAGCATTTATGTTCTTTCAAGCCGAATGTTCCTCATTGTGATTCCGGAGAGGCACAATGGAGGGGAGTCATTGACAACATCAGCACTTTGTGGAATCAAGGTCCAACAGGTGATAATGGAGGAGCAGTGGCAGTCGCAGGATGACAGCGGCAGCAGGCGCACAATATCCGAATCACCCTTCAGGTCATTTCATGCATTCACAGCAAGGAGCAAGGAGTTTAGAGTTCTGCATGTGACCGAGACACTCCGCCTGGAGATATTACATGACGGACTTACCTTATATATCAGTCCCTGCGCAAGTGATGGAAGATCATCCACTACAGAACCTAGCAGTAGAATACAGCACCACCCTCCACTGCAGGGCCTAGCAGAAGCATACAGCACTGCCCTCCACTGCAGGGCCTAGCAGCAGCATACAGTAATGCCTTCCACTGCAGGGCCTAGCAGCAGCATACAGTACTGCCTTCCACTGCAAGGCCCAGCAGCAGCATACAGCACTCCCCTCCACTGCAGGGCCTAGCAGCAGCATACAGTAATGCCTTCCACTGCAGGGCCTAGCAACATAATACAGTACTGCCCTCCACTGCAGGGCCTAGCAGCAGCATACAGCACTCCCCTCCACTGCAGGGCCTAGCAGAAGCATACAGCACCACCCTCCACTGCAGCGCCTAGCAGTAGCATACAGCATTGCTCTCCTCTGCTGGGCCTAGCAGAGCATACAGCACTGCCCTCTACTGCAGGGCCTAGCAGCAGCATACAGTACTGCCCTCCACTGCAGGACTTAGCAGCAGCATACACCACTGCCCTCCACTGCAGGGACTAGCAGCAGCATACACCACTGCCCTCCACTGCAGGGCCTAGCAGCAGCATACAGCACTGCCCTCCACTGCAGAGCCTAGCAGAGCATACAGCACTGCCCTCCACTGCAGGACATAGCAGCAGCATACTCCACTGCAGGGACTAGCAGCAGCATACAACACTGCCCTCCACTGCAGGGCCTATAAGAAACATACAGCACCACTCTCCACTACAGGGCTTAGCAGCAGCATACAGCATTGCCCTCCACTGCAGGGCTTAGCAGAGCATACAGCACTGCCCTCCCCTGCAGGGCCTAGCAGAGCATACAGCACTGCCCTCCACTGCAGGGCCTAGCAGAGCATATAGCACTGCCCTCCACTGCAGGGCCTAGCAGCAGCATAAAGCACTGCTCTCCCCTGCCGGGCCTAGCAGAAGCGTACAGCATTGCCCTCCCTTGCAGGGCCTAGCAGAGCATACAGCACTTTTTATGGCAGTCTGCACTCTGTAACTGGCCACCAGCACAACAGACAGGAAAGAGAAATATCAGATCTGCAAACCTGCCACATGTAAGGCGACTCATTTAGCCCACCTGTACCCAGCTCTGTACTGATGAGGGGCAAGACCTCCCAAACAGTCTGACTATAAATGGGTCACTCTCTGGGGTGCCCCAATCATTTTAGCTGCCGAACAACAAAAGGTGCCCCTCTCCGTACCATTAAAAACATTTCTTCACTGGAAACAAAGAAAATTAAAAGAAGAAGAAATAACTATAATGTTCCCTGTAAAATCCATAATGTCCCCTGTAGTATCCATACTGTCTTCTATAGTATCCACACTGTCCCCTGTAGTATCTATACTGTCTCCTGTAGTATCCATGATGTCCTCTGTGGTATCCATATTGTTCTCTGTAGTATCCATACAATCCCCTGTAGTACCTATACTATCTCCGGTAGTATCTATACTGTCCCCTGTATCATCCATACTGTCCTCTTTAGTATCCATACCGTGTCCATACCATGTAGTATCCATACAGTGTCCTCTGTAGTATCTTTACTGTACCCTGTAGCATCCATACTGTCCCCTGTATCATCCTCACTGTCCTCTGTTGTATCTATACTACCCCCTGTATCATCCATACTGTCCTCTTTAGTATCCATACCGGGTCCATACCATGTAGTATCCATACAGTGTTCTCTGTAGCATCCATACTGCCCCCTGTATCATCCATACTGTCTTTTGTAGTATCCATACTGTCCCCTGTAGCATCCATACTGTCCACTGTAGTATTCATACTGTCCCCTATTGCAATAACCATACAGTCCCTTGTAGTAGCAGCCACACTGCTCCCCCATGGCGCTATCCATCTGCCTCCTGGACTCTTCTCTCTGACATCTAGCAGAACGCAGGGGACACAATGGTATCATTACCAGGCGGGCGGCGGAGCCGGGAGCTCAGAGTGGCCTCCATTGCTGCTGTTACTGCTATTTGCATCTTAAAGACACGGATACAATTAACTGCATATTAAGCCTATAGAGCGGGGGGTGGGGGGTGGGGGGGGGGGGAGAGTCCAACTCATTTTCACCAGGGGCCACATTAGTATTATAGTCACTTTCAAAGGGCCATTTGTAATTGTAAGACTGCATTTAAAGGATATATTGAAAGGGGCGGAGGAGCAGGCATCCAAGCCAGCAGAAAACTGGGGCACAAGTCCCCCACCAGAGTACTGATGCTAAACTGCCAGCAGTCCGAGAACAGGAAAACAATGGATTAGCAGAACCCGCGAAAGGTTCCCAACAGACTCCTTACACACGGGGGTACAACACAAGCAGTAGGCTCACGGAGTACGGACAGGCGGGAACAAATGATAGCGAGGACCAGCTGAGATATACAAGGTGACCAGATTTTCCCACGGTCAAAGTGGGGCCGAGGGGTGTGGTACCATAAGTCAACTTGATTTATGCTGCCACATGCAGAATAATCTCAGCAGTAATAGTGTCCCCCACAGTGGCCCTGGTAGTAATAGTGTCCCCTATAGTGGCCCTCAGTAGTAAATGTGCCCTCCACAGTTCCCCAGTAGTAATAGTGACCCCCAAAGTAGCCCTCAATAGTAATAGTGTCCTCCACAGTGGCACTCAGGAGTAATAGTGTTCCCTATAGTGACCCCCACAGTAGCCCTTGGTGTTAATAATGATCCCCACAGTAGCTCTCAGTAGTAACAGTGACCCCCACAGTGGCCTCAGTAGTAATAGTGTCCTCCACAGTGGCCTTCAGTAGTAATAGTGTCCCTCACAGAGGCCTCAGTAGTAATAGTGTCCTCCGCAGTGGCCCTCAGTAGTAATAGTGACCCCCCACAGTGGCCCTCAGTAATAATAGTGACCCCACAGTGGCCTAAGTAGAAATACTGTCCTCCACAGTGGCCACAGTAGTAATAGTGTCCCTCACAGAGGCCTCAGTAGTAAGTGTCGCCCACAGTAGCCCTCAGTAGTAAAGCTGACCCCCAAGGAGGCCCCAGCAGCAATAGTGACCCCCACAGTAACCCTCAGTAGTAATAGTGACCCCTACAGTAGCCCTCAGTAGTAATAATGACCCTCATAGTGGCGCTCAGTAGTAATAGTGTCCTCCACAGTAGCCCTCAGTATTAATAGGGACCCCCATAGTGGCACTCAGTAGTAATAGCGTCCTCCCCAGTGACCATCAGTAGTAATAGTGACTGCCACAGTGGCCTCAGTAGAAATAATGACCCCCACAGTAGCTCCTAGTAGTAATAGTGACCCCACAATGGCCTAATTTTTAATAGTGGCCCACACAGTAGCCCTCAGTATTAATAAGGACCCCCACAGTAGCACTCAGTAGTAAAATTAATCCCCAAGGAGGCCTGAGTAGGAAAAGTGTCCTCCACAGTAGCCCTCAGTAGTAAAAGTGTCCTCCACAGTAGCCCTCAGTATTAATAGGGACCCCTATAGTAGCTCTCAGTAGTAGTAGTGTTCTCCACAGTCACACTCACTTGTAATAGGGACTTTAACAGTGGCCCTCAGTAATAATAGTACTTAGAGCTACTGTGGGGGTCACTACTACTACTGAGGGCTATTGTGGGGGTCAGTAGCCCTCAGTATTAATAGTGATCCCCACAGCGGCCCTCAGTAGTAATAGTGACTCCCATAGTAGCCCTCAGTAGTAATAGTGTCTCCCTAGTTACTCTCAGTAGTAATAGTGACACTTACAGTAGTCACTATTAATAGTGACCTCCCACAGTGGCCTCAGTAATAACATTGACCCCCACAGTAGACCTCAGTAGTAATAGTGAAACCCACAGTGGCGCTCAATAGTAATAGTGTCTCCCCCATAGTGACCCTCAGTATAATATTGACCCCCACAGTAGCCCCCAGTTGTAATAGTGACCCCCCCCCCCACAGTGGCCTCAGTAGTCATAGTGTCCTCCCCAGTGACCATCAGTAGTAATAGTGACTGCCACAATGGCCTCATTTGTAATAGTGTCCCCCACAGTAGCCCTCAGTATTAATAAGGATCCCCATAGTAGCACTCAGTAGTAAAATTAACCCCCAAGGAGGCCCCAGTAGCAATAGTGACCCACACAGCAGCCCTCAGTAGTAATAGTGTCCTCCACAGTAGCTCTCAGAAGTAAAATTGACCCCATTGGAGGCCCCAGTAGCAATGATGACCCACACAGTAGCCCTCATAATAGTGACCCCAACAGTAGCTCTCAGTAGTAATAGTGTCATCCACACTGGCCTTCAGTAGTAATAGTGACCCCCACAGTGGCCTCAGTAGTAATAGTGTCCTCCGCAGTGGCCCTCAGTAGAATAGTGACCCCCCCACAGTGGCTCTCAGTAATAATAGTGTCCTCTACAGGGGCCCTCTGTAAAAATTGTGACCCCACAGTGGCCTAAGTAGAAATAGTGTCCTCCACAGTGGCCCCAGTAGTAATACTGTTCTCCACAGTGGCCCTTAGTAGTGATAGTGACCCTCACAGTGGCCCTCAGTAGTAATAGTGACCCCCACAGTGGCCCCTAGTAATAATAGTGACCCCGACAGTGGCATTCACTACTAATAGTGACCCCCACAGTGGCACTCAGTAGTAATAGTGAACCCCATAGTGGCCCTCAGTAGTAACAGTGTCCTCCACAGTAGCCCTCAGTAGTAATAGTGACCCCCCACAGTGGCTCTCAGTAATAATAGTGTCCTCTACAGGGGCCCTCAGTAACACTAGTGACCCTACAGTGGCTTAAACAGAAATAGTGTCCTCCACAGTGGCCCCAGTAGTAATACTGTTCTCCACAGTGGCCCTCGCTAGTAAGTCTCATGCACAGTAGCCCTCAGTAGTAAAACTGACCCCCAAGGAGGCCCCAGCAGCAATAGTGACCCCCACAGTAACTCTCAGTAGTAATAGTGACCCATACAGTAGCCCTCAGTAGTAATAATGACCCCCATAGTGGCACTCCGTAGTAATAGTGTCCTCCACAGTAGCCCTCTGTATTAATAGTGACCCCTATAGTAGCCCTAAGTAGTAATAGTGTTCTCCACAGTCACACCCACTTGTAATAGGGACTTTCACAGTGGCCCTCAGTAGTAATAGTACTGAGGACCGTTGTGGAGGACACTATTGCTACTGAAGGCCACTGTGGGGTTACTATTAATACTGAGGGCCACTTTGGGGTTACTATTACTATTGAGGACTACTGTGGAGGACACTATTACTATTCAGGGCTACTCTGGGGGGTCACTATTACTAATGAGGGCCACTGTGGGTGTCATTATTAGTACTGAAGGCAACTTTAGAAGACACTATTAATACCGAGGGCTACTGTTCAGGACATTATTACTACTGAGAGCTACTGTTGGGTTCATTATTAATACCGAGGGCTACTGTGGGGGTCACTATAGGGAACACTATTACTACTGAAGCCATGTGGAAGACACTATTACCACTGAAGGCTACTGTGGGGGTCACTATTACTACTGAGGGCTACTGTGGGGGTCACTATAGGGAACACTATTACTACTGGGGCTGCTGTGGGGTGTCACTATTAAAACTGAGGCCACTGTGGGGGTCACTATTACTACTGTGGCCACTGTGGGGTCACTATTACTACTGAGGCCACTGTGGGGGTCACTATTACTACTGTGGCCACTGTGGGGTTACTATTACTACTGAGGGCTACTGTGGAGGACACTATTACTACTGAGGGCTTCTGTGGGGGTCACTATTAATACTGAGGGCTACTGTGGAGGACACTTTACTACTTAGGGCTATTGTGTGGGTCAGTAGCCCTCTGAATTAATAGTGACCCCCTAAGTAGCCCTCAGTAGTAATAGTGTTCCCCACAGCGGCCCTCATTAGTAATACTGATTCCCATAGTAGCCCTCATTAGTAATAGTGTCAACCCAGTTACACTCCGTAGTAATAGTTACACCTACAGATGTCCTCGGTAGTAATAGTGACCCCCATAGTAGCCCCCAGTTGTAATAGTGACCCCCCCCACAGTGGCCTCAGTAGTAATAGTGTCCTCCACAGTAACCCTCAGTAGTAATAGTAACCACCACAGTGGCCTCAGTAGTAATAAAGACCCCCACATTAGCCCTCAGTAGTAATAGTGACCTCCATGGCGACCATCAGTAGTAATATTGACTCCTACAATAGCCCTAAGTAGTAATAGTGACCCCCACTATGGCCTCAGTTGTAATATTGACCCCTACAGTAGCACTCTGTAGTAATAAGGAGCCCCACAGCAGCTCTCAGTAGTTTTAGTGACCACCTACAGTAGCCTCAAGAGTAATATTGTCCTCCACAGTAGCCCTCAGTAGTAATAGTGTTCCCCACAGTGGTCCTCAGTAGTAAAAGTGACCCCCATGTTGACCATCAGTAGTAATATTGACTCCTACAATAGCCCCCAGTAGTAATAGTGACCCTTCACAATGGCCTCAGTTGTAATAGTGACCCCCTATAATAGCCCTCAGTGTTAATAAGGACCCCCACAGTAGCTCTCAGTAGTAATAGTGACCTCCTACAGTAGCCTCAATAGTAATATTGTCTTCCACAGCAGCACTCAGTAGTAAAATTGACCCCCACGGAGGCTTCAGTAGCAAAAGTGACCCCACAGTAGCCCTCCGTAGTAATAGTGTCCTCCACAGTAGCCCTCAGTATTAATAGTGACCCCTATAGTAGCCCTTAGTAGTAATAGTGTCCTCCATAGTCCCACTCAGTTGTAAAAGTGACTTTCAAAGTGGCCCTCAGTAGTAATAGTACTGGGAGTATTGTGGAGGACATTTTTGCTACTGAAGGCCACAGTGGGGGTCACTATTAATACTTGGGGCCACTTTGGGGGACACTATTACTACTGAGGGCCACTGTGGGGGACACTATTACTACTGAGGGCCACTGTGGAGGACACTATTACTACAGAGGGCCACTTTGCGGGTCATTATCACTACTGAGGACTGCTGTGGGGGTCACTTTTACTACTGAGGGCTACAGTGGAGGACACTATTACTACCAATTACACCTGTAGGGGTCAATATTACTATGTAGGGCTACTGTGGGGGTCACTATTACCATGTAGGGCTACTGTGGGGGTCACTATTACTACTGAGTGCTACTGTGGGGGTAACTATTACCACTAAGGCCACTGTGGGGTCACTATTACTACTGAGGACCACTGTGGAGGGCATTATTACTACTGAGAGCTATTTTGGAGGACACTATTAATACTAAGGGTAACTGTGGAGGACACTATTACTACTGAGGCCACTGTGGGGGTCAATCTTACTACTAAGGGCTCCTGTGGGGGTCACTATTAATACTGAGGGCTACTGTGGAGGACACTTTTACTACTGAGTGCGACTTTGCGGGTCATTATTACTACTGAGGACTGCTGTGGGGGTCACTTTTACTACGTAGGGCTACTGTGGGGGACACTATTACCATGTAGGGCTACTGTGGGGGTCACTATTACTACTGAGTGCTACTGTGGGGGTAACTATTACCACTAAGGCCACTGTGGGGTCACTATTACTACTGAGGACCACTGTGGAGCGCATTATTACTACTGAGAGCTATTTTGGAGGACACTATTAATACTAAGGGTAACTGTGGAGGACACTATTACTACTGAGGCCACTGTGGGGGTCAATCTTACTACTAAGGGCTCCTGCGGGGGTCACTATTAATACTGAGGGCTACTGTGGAGGACACTTTTACTACTGAGTGCGACTTTGCGGGTCATTATTACTACTGAGGACTGCTGTGGGGGTCACTTTTACTACGTAGGGCTACTGTGGGAGACACTATTACTACTGAGTGCTACTCTGGGGGTAACTATTACCACTAAGGACACTGTGGGGTCACTATTACTACTGAGGACCACTGTGGAGGTCATTATTACTACTGAGAGCTACTTTGGGGGACACTATTAATACTAAGGGTAACTGTGGACGACACTATTACTACTGAGGGCTAGTGTGGGGGTCAATCTTACTATTACGGGCTCCTGTGGGGGTCACTATTAATACTGAGGGCTACTGTGGAGGACACTTTTACTACTGAGTGCCACTGTGGGGGTCACTTTTACTACTGAGGGCTACTGTGGGGGTCACTACTACTACTGAGGGCTATTGTGGGGGTCAGTACTACTACTGAGGGCTATTGTGGGGGTCAGTAGCCCTCAATATTAATAGTGCCGCCACAGGAGCCCTCAGTAGTAATAGTGTCTCCCTAGTTACACTCATTAATACTAGTGACACTTACAGTAGTCCTCAGTAGTAATAGTGACCTCTTCAGCGGCTCTCAGTAGTAATAGTGAAACCCACAGTGGCCTCAGTATTAATAGTGTCATCCACAGTAGCCCTCAGAAATAATAGTTACCCCCAGAGTAGCACTCAGTAGAATAGTGACCCCCGACAGTGGCAATCAGTAGTAATAGTGTCATCCACAGTAGCCCTCAGTAATTTTTAGTGACCCCTACAGGAGCCCTCAGTAGTAAGGTTGACCCCCACAGTGGCCTCAGTAGTAACAGTGACCCCCACAGTAGCCCTCAGTAGTAATAATGACCCCACAGTGGCCCTCAGTAGTAATAGTGACCCCACAGTGGACTCAGTAGAAATAGTTACCCCCAGAGTAGCACTCAGTAGTAATAGTGTCCTCTACTGTAGCCCTCAGTAGTAAAGGTGACCCTCACAGCAGTCCTCAGTAGTAATAATGACCCGCAAAGTGGCCCTCTGTAGTTTTAGTGACCCCCTCCCACAGTGGCCCTCAGTAGTAATAGTGACCACCATAATGGCCCTCAGTACTAATAGTGACCCCCATGGTGACCCTCAGTAGTAATATTAACCCCCACAGTGGCCTCAGTTGTAAAAGTTTCCTCTTCAGCGGCCCTCAGTAGAAACATTGACCCCCACAGTAGCCCTCAGTATTAATAGTGTCCTCCAAAGTAGTCCTCGGTAGTAATAATCACCTAGACAGTGGCCCTCAGTAGTAATAGTGACCCCACAGTGGCCTCAGTAATAATAGTTACCCCCAGAGTAGCACTCAGTAGAATAGTGACCCCCCCACACACACACACAGGAGCCCTCAGTAGTAATAGTGACCCTCACAGTGGCCTCAGTAGTAATAGTTACCCCCAGAATAGCACTCAGTAGTAATAGTGTCCTCTACTGTAGCCCTCAGTAGTAACCCTCACAGCATTCCTCAGTAGTAATAATGACCCCCAAATGGCCCTCTGTAGTTTTAGTGACACTCCACAGTGGCCCTCCTTAGTAATAGTGACCGCACAGTGGCCTCAGTAGTAATAGTTACCCCCAGAGTAGCAGTCCGTAGTAATAGCGTTCTCTACTGTAGCCCTCAGTAGTAATTGTGACCCCCCACAGTAGCCCTCAGTAGTAAAAGTGACCCTCACAGCAGTCCTCAGTAGTAATAATGACCCCCAAAGCGGCTTTCTATAGTTTTAGTGACCACCCACAGTTGCCCTCAGTAGTAATAGTGACCACCATAGTGGCCCTCAGTAGTAATATTGACCCCCACAGTAGCCCCCAGTTGTTATAGTGACCCTCACAGTGGCCTTAGTAGTTATAGTGTCCTCCCCAGTGACCCTCAGTAGTAACAGTGACTGCCACAGTGGCCTCAGTAGTAATAATGACCCCCACAATGGCCACAGTTGTAATAGTGACCCCCACAATAGCCCTCAGCATTAATAAGGACCCCCACAGTAGCTGTCAGTAGCAAAAGTGACGTCCACAGTAGCCCTCAGTAGTAATAGTGACTTCCACAGTGGCCCTCAGTAGTAATAGTACTGAGGACCATTATGGAGGACATTATTGTTACTGAAGGCCACTGTGGGGTTCACTATTAATACTTGGGGCCACTTTGGGGGACACTATTACTACAGAGGGCCGCTTTGGGTGTCACTATTAGTACTGAGAACTGCTGTGGGGGTCACTTTTACTACAGAGGGCCACTGTGGGGGTGACTATTACTACTGAGGCCACTGTGGGGGTGACTATTACTACTGAGGCCACTGTGCGATTGCTATTACTACTGAGGGCCACTGTGGGGGTCATTATTACTACTCAGGGCTACTTTGGAGGACACTATTAATACTGAGGGCTCCTGTGGGGGTCAATATTACTACTTAGGGCTATTGTGGAGGTCGGTTACCTTTCGTATTAATAGTGACCCCCATAGTAGCCCTCTGTAGTAGCCCTCTGTAGTAATTGTGTCCTCCACATTGGCCCTCAGTAGTAATAGTGACCCCCACATTGGCCGGCAGTAGTAATAGTGACCCCCACAGTAGCCCTCAGTAGTAATAGTGACCCCCACATTGTCTGTCAGTAGTAATAGTGACCCCCACAGTGGCCCTCAGTAGTAATAGTGACCCCCACAGTGGCCCTCAGTAGTAATAGTGACCCCCACAGTGGCAATCAGTAGTAATAGTGACCCCCACAGTGGTCCCCAGTAGTAATGGTGACCCTCATAGTAGCCCTTAGTAGTAATCGTGTCCTGCACAATGGCGTTCAGTAGTAATAGTCTCCTCCACAGTGGCCCTCATTAGTTATAGTGACCCCCAAAGTAGCCCTCAGAAGTAATAATGACCTCCACAGTGGCTCTCAGTAGTAATAGTGACTTCCACAGTGGCCCTCAGTAGTAATAGTGTCCCCCACAATGGTTTTCAGTACTTTTACTACTGAGGGCTACTGTGGGGGTCACTATTACTACTGAGAGCTAATGTGGGGGTCACTATTACTACTGAGTGCCACTGTGGGGGTCAATATTACTACTGAGGGCTACTGTGGGGGTCACTATTACTACTGACGGCTACTGTGGGGGTCACTATTACCACTAAATGCCACTGTGGGGTCACTATTACTACTGAGGCCACTGTGGGATGTCACTATTACTACTGAGTGCCACTGTGGGGGTCAATATTACTACTGAGGGCTACTGTGGGGGTCACTATTACTACTGAGGGCTACTGTGGGGGTCACTATTACCACTAAATGCCACTGTGGGGTCACTATTACTACTGAGGCCACTGTGGGATGTCACTATTACTACTGAGTGCCACTGTGGGGGTCAATATTACTACTGAGGGCTACTGTGGGGGTCACTATTACTACTGAGGGCTACTGTTGGGGTTACTATTACTACTGAGGGCTACTGTGCGGGTCACTATTACTACTGAGACCACTGTGGGGGACACTATTACTAACGGGGCCAATATAAGGGTCACTATTACTACTGAGGGCCACTGTAGGGGTCACTTTTACTACTGAGGGCTACTGTTGGGGTTACTATTACTACTGAGGCTACTGTGGGGGTCACTATTACTACTGAGACCACTGTGGGGGTCATTTTTACTATTAAGGCCAATGTTGGCGTTACTATTACTACTGAGGGCCACTGTGGGGGTCACTTTTACTACTGAGTAATAGAAAAGCACCTACAAAAGACATTAGATGTATGACACCTACGGAGGGGCCAACAACATAGACTTCTGGCCACGATAGTTGCCCCCTATTTAAAATAAGCCGACCCCGGCATCTCCAAAGCAGGGTGTAATTTCAAGAGACGAGTGGAATGACCATCACTCTCCCTGAGAAGGACTAGACTACAGAACAGGTGATAGCTTAAAGGGGTTGTCCCGCGATGACAAGTTAAGTTAAACACTTCTGTATGGCCATATTAATGCACTTTGTAATATACATCGAGCATTAAATATGAGCCATACAGAAGTTATTCACTTACCTTCCCTGCGCTGGCGTCCCCGTCTCCATGGTGCTGTATAATTTCAGCGTCTAATCGCCCGATTAGACGCGCTTGCGCAGAAGGGTCTTCTCTCTTCTGGTCGGTCCGGGCACGAGCGGCGTTCTTGCTCCGCACCCTTCTACGCATCATCGCGTAGCTCCGCCCCGTCACGTGTGCCAATTCCAGCCAATCAGGAGGCTGGAATCGGCAATGGACCGCACAGAGCCCACGGTGCACCATGGGAGAAGACCTGCGGTGCATCGTGGGTGAAGATCCCAGCGGCCATCTTGGAGGAAAAGAAGGAAGAAGTTGCAGAGAGGGGATTCGGGTAAGTAAAATTTTTTTTTTTCAATTTCAACACATCCCTTGGGTTTGTCCTGCGCTGAACGGGGGGCCTATGCAAAAAAAAAAAAAAAAAAACCTTGCGGCGCGGGACAACCCCTTTAAGTCAATATATCCTGACCGTGACTCAAAAAGGGAAGACAATTGGTGAAAGGGATGCCCCGCCCACTGAGACAGACTAGGATGGAGGACTAACACTGAGACACAACATGGGGACACATAAACCTCCTGCCATACACATAAAGCATGCATGCCATGCATACAGCTTCATTCCCACCCAAAAATTTCTAAATTATCATTTTTCTGTCATTTTTTTTTTACTTTTTCACCTAACTTTATTAATTACTTTATGACAGATAGAGAAAAAAATATGAGAGTATGTTAAACTTTCTTTCTCCTGCATAACATAAATAACTTTCAATATGCAAAATATCGCTATGAAAAGGGAATAAAACCTAACTTGGAAAAAACAAGAGTCTGTTACAAAAATAGTCCATCTCTTAAATCTGGAAGCAGTTCTGCCTAATACTGCTCACCAGGATCTCTCCTTCCTCTGATCCGGCGGTCCAGCCGGTAGGCATAGGGGTGCTACCCCATAAATGGATCCCCGAAGATGCAACGGACGAGGGGCTGTCTGGATTTGCGCCAAATACTGCTGATGGGGGTATTCCTCCCCCCTACTTCGGGCACAGCCAGGGTGCGGGCTCTTTGGCGCCAAACGTCTGGCGGGAAGGTTTTGGCGGGAACAAGTGAGAGAGCGATGGCAGTTCGGCACCATTTTGAGCGGTTTTGGCAGAAACAGGTGGTGCGGACATTTGCAATTCACTGAACTGTGGTATAACTTCGCACACTCTTCTTTTCTTTAGTACCTCTGCATGATCACAGGCAAACTGGTGTGGCACAGAAGATTCTATCCTGTTTGTGATGCCAAGTAGAAGTAAGCTGTTGCAGCATCTCGTAAGGTGACCCCGGCCATAGGGCATACGTTGAGGAGCTGGGAGGGCAAGATGGATACTGGTCACGGTGGCATTTACCACGCTCCGTCCCAGAGAGACGCACGTAGCCTCAGCCAGGGCAGCGCTGGGCCTCTGCCAGGCACGCCTTGGAAAATGATGCCCAATAACTTTGGGAACAGGTATAGGGGTTGTCAAGGATGACACCACCGTTCCATTACCCACCGGAAAGACCCTCGGCAGTAAATAATTGAACTGCTGACTGGAGTAATGTACCTCAGGTCCCTGGGAATGGTCAGGGCCTGGAAAAACTTTACTTCACATAAACAATGGGTGGAAGGCACAGTTTATACGGAATAGACGTGCAGGCAAACAACAATGTTGTAGTACCTCTACACGGTGATTTCTAGGTACAGGACGGCCATGTAGGAACAGTAGGATTAAAGTACCTCTACTCGGTGATCCAGAGGCACAGGACGGCCACGTAGAAGCAGGAAGATTAAAGTACTTCTGCACGGGGATTTGGCCTTAACTCACCACCAACATGCTCATGCTCTCTCTCTCTCTTTTAGGGCTCACTACTCCATGGTCACTGGCATACAGATATTCGGGAACTGCTCTTCCTCCTCCATTTTTTGCCACATGGGAGTTGAAGGTACTCCCATGTGGCTGGCACTCTCAGTGGAACTCCCAGAATCGAAGAACCAAGAAGCTCCCGACACACCCAAGTACTCATATTTATGTCTTCACTCACACCACGACAAAACAAATTGATACATTGAAAGCATCTTGCAGGCTCATGCAAACACTTTAGGCCCCCTGTCCACGGGCAAGGTGGAATATCGCTAGCGATGTTCTGCCGCCGGCGAGCAGGGGGGAGAACTGTCAGTTCTCTGACAGATAGGCTCACCATGGAGAATCGCGGCAAATCACAGCATGCTGCAATTGCAGTCTCGCGAGTGGAGGATCGCTATGGTTTTCCGCTCGTGGACAGGGCACTGTGCTTTCCATAGCAACACTGTGGAAAGCGTGCACTGCGTTACTCACAGACGGATTATCGCCGCGAGTAATGCAATGCATTATCGCCCGTGGACAGGAGCCCTAACTCCTTCTTTGCTGCAGCTGTGTAATACACATAACAGAATGACAAGACACTTTTGCACAGCGCATCTACAAAAGACATTACATGTATGACACCTATGGAGGGGCCAGCAACATAGACTTCTGGCCACTACACGTGCATGTAGCAGAGCAGTGTGTATGTGACATGCGTGTAGCAGAGCTGTGTGTATGTGACGTGCATGTAGCAGAGCTATCTATTATCTATCAAACACCCTAGAGATGCAATAACGGGGACATCATCACATAAACCAGCAGCCGTGTGCTTACAACTCCAATCCCTTTCCCTATAATATATCAGTCAGTGGCAGACACACTGGTACTATCATTTCCTAATATTTGCTAGTTCTTCTATTGCTAGTATGCCTGCTTTAGCCTACAGATGAGCAGGAGGAGGCGGTAAACCATCTAGACGATTAGTGCTATATTTGTGGAAAACACTTCCTATGCGTTCAGCGCAAAAACCTGGCAGAGAGTGACGATTACACTGGGAATCAGCCCGATGTGGTAGATTGCCAGTACAGACCTGTATGCCGCCCCCTGCATTTGGGGATGGGTGCGCCCTGACCCAGTGTACCCAATTCGCCCCATAGATGGGGCGCCCCTAGTCTCTCTTTTGGGTACTGATGATTCAGTTTGCATACTCTTTCCCATTTGGTGCCTTGGGTGCGCAGATGCACTCAAAAATAGAGCCTGATGCGTACATTTTCACAAAAACACTGACTGTGGGGGAAGGCATTTAACTCAATAGGTCCTACTGGCAGCAGCTTGCTGTGTGTAAACCATGCAGTGCATACGCAGGCAATACCTGCACAAAAAAGTGCCCATGCGTTAAAGATGGAGCAAAGATGCGCGTCCACACACAGAAAAACGCTGCGGAACAACTCCACAAATGCCCTAATTCCACACGTGTACCGCGGTCTATAACATTGTAACGGCATGGAATGAGCAGGACTGAGAGGTCTTCTCCACAGAGCTGGGAGGGACCCTCGTGAGGACGTGGCCTCGTTGTCTTCCTGCACATCACCCAGTGTAGCGGCGAGCAGGGAGCGTCCTCGGATCTCCCCGGATGACAGTACGCAGAACTCAGAGACCACCGACCTCGGCTGGAGACTCCACAGACTCCTTGGAGGTCAAGGCAAGCGGAGATGAAAACAAGAAACAACGTCTCAAGATAAAGAAATGTTTGTTTGGTCAAGAGGAAGATTTTCCAGAAACAAAAAAGCCCATAATGTTGCGTAATGCGAGTGCGAAGTGAAGAACGCCGAGAAATCCCGAAGGAGGCGGAATGAGAAGAAATAGCAGATCGTTACATTGTATCTGCGGGTGGGAAGAACCACAAACCCCAGCGAGGCATCTGCCCATCTCACCGAACTCCGTCAGAGGGGCAACCAATTACCGCAGGGCTCATACCATTGTCGTGGCAGACTCTGGAACAGCCGGGGGGCGCCACTGCAGACACAGAGGCTCCTCAGCCAGGAGGCAAATCTGGAAAAGGCCCCAATGACCACTAGGGCTGTCACCTCTGTCACAAAAAAATACCGATCAAGGTAAAAGAGGGTGTAGTTTGGAGGTGTGATTAGGGGCGTAGTAGTAGTGGCCCTAGGAGTAATAGTGCCCCTTGGTAGTGACCCTAGTACTAATGATGTCCCCCATAGTGGCCCCAGTAGTAATAGTGCCCCCAATGGTAGTAGTACCCCCAGTAGTAACCAAAATGTTAACAGTGGCCAAGTAGTAATGGTGCCCTCAGTATTAGCCCCAATAGTAATAGTACCCACAGTAGTGGCCCCAATAGTAACAGTACCCACAGTAGTGGCCCCAATAGTAACAGTACCCAAAGTAGTGTCCCCAATAGTAATAGTACCCACAGTAGTGGCCCCAATAGTAACAGTACCCACTAGTAGTGGCCCCAATAGTAATAGTACCCACAGTAGTGTCGCCAATAGTAACAGTACCAACTAGTAGTGTCCCCAATAGTAATAGTACCCACAGTAGTGTCCCCAATAGTAATAGTACCCACAGTAGTGGCCCCAATAGTAATAGTACCCACAGTAGTGTCCCCAATAGTAGTAGTACCAACAGTAGTGTCCCCAATAGTAGTAGTACCCACTAGTAGTGTCCCCAATAGTAATAGTACCCACAGTAGTGTCCCCAATAGTAGTAGTACCCACTAGTAGTGTCCCCAATAGTAATAGTACCCACAGTAGTGTCCCCAATAGTAACAGTACCCACTAGTAGTGTCCCCATTAGTAATGGTACCCACAGTAGTGGCCCAATAGTAATAGTACCCACAGTAGTGTCCCCAATAGTAACAGTACCCACAGTATTGGCCCCAATAGTAACAGTGCCCACTAGCAGTGTCCCCAATAGTAACAGTACCCACAGTAGTGTCCCCAATAGTAACAGTACCCACTAGTAGTGTCCCCAATAGTAATAGTACCCACAGTAGTGTCCCCAATAGTAACAGTACCCACAGTAGTGTCCCCAATATTAACAGTACCCACTAGTAGTGTCCCCAATAGTAATAGTACCCACAGTAGTGTCCCCAATAGTAACAGTACCCACTAGTAGTGTCCCCATTAGTAATAGTACCCACAGTAGTGTCCCCAATAGTAGTAGTACCCACAGTAGTGTCCCCAATAGTAGTAGTACCCGCAGTAGTGTCCCCAATAGTAACCGTACCCACAGTAGTGGCCCCAATAGTAATAGTACCCACAGTAGTGGCCCCATTGGTAATAGTACCCAAAGTAGTGTCCCCAATAGTAATAGTACCCACAGTAGTGGCCCCAATAGTAACAGTACCCACAGTAGTGGCCCCAATAGTAACAGTACCCCCATTTGTGGCCCTAATAGTAATTGGGCCCCACAGTGGCTACCTTCCTCTGGATCAATATTGGGGTTTAATGGGCTGAGTGGGTTTTGTTTTCAGCCTAACATTCTGTTACTATGTCACTATGTTACTATTTCACCATTGTAATTCCACACGTGTGTTTTGCCCAATGACAGAGCTAATTCTGTGTGCAGATCTGCATCAAAAACCGCGACAGCGAGCTGCAGATTTTGCGGTTTTTAGAAGTGGAATTCATCACGGAAAATTCTGCTGTCTGAACAGACCGTCAATCCGCAACAAAACCCCGTAGGCGCAGATTTGCCCAACTTCCAGTGCATTTACTGCGCGTTTTCTGCAGCAGATCCGCCAGCTGTGAAGGTACCCCAATACTTCCCTCTGGACACAGAAGTGCGGGGCGCTGCGGAGTCCATAACCGTAGATTCATGGATTCTACTGCAGATCAATACGCAACCAAAGAGGCGGCATTAATGATCTCTAATGACACAATATTGCGGCACTTTCCCGAAGCTTCATGTGAGACGCACGGCACTTAAACTTATAATGCTCTCCAGAAAAGATCCCTTCAAAGGGTGTCACATGATCAGACAGCACTCCATCTTTGATCCGTAATATGCCCGTCACGTCCTGATCGTTGTAGAGCTTCCTCAAAGGGGATCGTATCACTCAGCTCCCCTGTTTTATTTACTTCAGCAGCAGCTTTAAAAATTCATCGTAACATCTGACTAAAGAGAAATGAAAGACGCTGGTGCGTTCCGCTCCGTCTCATTAACGCCGGCGAGCATCCAGTGAATAGATATTACTCTCTCCTGTCAATCTGCTGTAATTAAGTACAAGGTTGCACATTTCCATGTGAAATAAAATGTAATCCAATTAAGATGAAAAGGCCATTTGTAACTTTAGTTTTCAGGACAAATCGCGTCACTTCAGAACACATTGAGATTAGCGCATTTATTAAAGTGGTGACTGTCTTCCGGCTTTCATGTTTAAGTGATTACTCAGAAGACGGCAAATTAAGAAAAAAATAAGATGTAAACAAAAAGTAAGAAGTCCGTGAAGACGAGAACAAGGCAAATAGTCAGGATAATAATGAGAGGCAGCGAGGACGTTCCTGCGAGTGACACATTGTAGCGGATCGCTCTGCGGCGCAGCGTACAGAAGCACCTGCATCTCCAGACAATGGAGAGATATCAGTGTGTCAGTCAGCTGCGGGGCCGCCTCGCTTCCACGCAGACGGAGATACAACTACTGAACATTGGCGCTAGAAGCATCTAAAACACGGAAAGCGGCGCACGTATCAACCGGCTACAATGAAGAACAATCTGCCAGTGACTTACAACAGGATCATTCCGATACAATGTTTCCTCATATTCAATTAACTCCATCACTCAGTCCGTAGGTATAGGGCGTCCATAATACTGTGCATGCAATAAATGGTTAACACCGGCCCACAGACGCTGGGTGAGAAAAGGGGTCTCCACTGAAGGAACTTCGCTCAACCAAATGACTACATCCGCTATCTGAAATCTGCATCCCAGTCCCCTGAGCAGATTATTAGTGCAGGACCTTTGGGGAGGTTGCACAGTGATGACGTCACAATAATCCATTTTACTGGTGATGATCCTAGGGCAGTGGTGGCGAACCTATGGCACGCGTGCCAGAGGCGGCACACAGGGCCCTTCCTGCTGGCACACGCTGCCATCGGCCGCTCACCACATCAGTGAATACCGTCCGGGGCTGCGGCTCCCCTGCCGTCATTCACTCACTGCACTGCTAGCGGCGCTGATCCCGGTGCACACTGTGACATCAGTGTGCAGCCAGGATCCTCCTCCCTTGACGTCTCCTACTTGGTTCAGCAAGAGCAGGGGAGGAGTCTTCCAGCAGCACACTGATGTCACAGTGTGCCCTGGAATCAGCGCCGTTAGCAGTACTGAGCAGAAAGAGTCACAGAGGCAGAGGGAACTAATTTGTATAAAAGCTCAAATCACAGAAGATCCCTTAGGTGGCTCTCTATTCAGCGCTCATATTTTAGTCTAGATATCTAGTTATGAGCACTTGTGTTCTTTATGTTGTCTTGTCTTTGTCCTTTCATTAGTTGATGATCGAGCCCAATGTGTGTATGTTTTTTAAAATATTGAAATAAAATATTATAAGTTTTAAGGGATCTTCTGTGATTCAGTACTGAGCAGAGGAGCAGCAGCACTTCCACGAGGAGGAGGGGGTAAGTATGTGGGTCTCGAGGGGAATGGGGGGGGGGCGCTGTAGGATGTCACTATTATACTGGGGGTCGCTGTGGGATGTCACTATTACTACTGGGGCCACTGTGGGGTGTCACTATTATACTGGGGGTCGCTGGTGGATGTCACTATTATACTGGGGGTCGCTGTGGGGTGTCACTATTATACTGGGGGCCGCTGTGGGATGTCACTATTATACTGGGGGCCGATGTGGGATGTCACTATTATACTGGGGGCCACTGTGGAATGTCACTATTATACTGGGGGTCGCTGGGGGATGTCACTATTATACTGGGGGTCGCTGTGGGGTGTCACTATTATACTGGGGGCCGCTGTGGGATGTCACTATTATACTGGGGGCCGCTGTGAGATGTCACTATTATACTGGGGGCCGCCGTGGGATGTCACTATTATACTGGGGGCTGCTGTGGGATGTCACTATTATACTGGGGACCACTGTGGGATGTCACTATTATACTGGGGGCCGCTGTGGGATGTCACTATTACACTGAGGGCCACTGTGGGATGTCACTATTATACTAGGGGCCGCTGTGGGATGTCACTATTATACTGGGGGCCTCTGTGGGATGTCACTATTACACTGAGGGCCACTGTGGGGTGTCACTACTATACTGGGGGACACTGTGGGGTGTCACTATTATACTGGGGCCGCTGTGGGATGTCACTATTATACTGAGGGCCACTGTGGGGTGTCACTACTATACTGGGGGACACTGTGGGGTGTCACTATTATACTGGGGCCGCTGGGGGCTGTCACTATTATACTGGGGGCCGCTGTGGGATGTCACTTTTATCCTGGGGGCCGCTGTGGGATGTCACTATTATACTGGGGGCCGCTGTGGGGTGTCACTACTATACTGGGGGACACTGTGGGGTGTCACTATTATACTGGGGGCCGCTGGGGGCTGTAACTATTATACTGGGGGCCGCTGTGGGATGTCACTTTTATCCTGGGGGCTGCTGTGGGATGTCACTATTATACTGGGGGCCGCTGTGGGATGTCACTATTATACTGGGGCCGCTGTGGGATATCACTATTACTACTGGGGCCGCTGTGGGATGTCACTATTACACTGGGGGCCGCTGTGGGATGTCACTATTATACTGGGGGCTGCTGTGGGATGGTACTATTATCCTGGGGGCCGCTGTGCGATGTCACTATTATACTGGGACCACTGTGGGATGCCACTATTATACTGGGGGCCGCTGTGGGATGTCACTATTATACTGGGGGCCGCTGTGGGATGTCACTATTACACTGGGGGCCGCTGTGGGATGTCACTATTATACTGGGGGCCGCTGTGGGATGTCACTATTATACTGGGGGCCGCTGTGGGATGTCACTATTATCCTGGGGGCCGCTGTGGGATGTCACTATTATCCTGGGGGCCGCTGTGGGGTGTCACTATTATACTGGGACCGCTGTGGGATGTCACTATTATATTGGGGGCCGCTGTGGGATGTCACTATTATATTGGGGGCCGCTGTGGGGTGTCACTATTATACTGGGGGCCGCTGTGGGATGTCACTATTATACTGGGGGCCGCTGTGGGATGTCACTATTATACTGGGGGCCGCTGTGGGATGTCACTATTATACTGGGGGCCGCTGTGGGATGTCACTATTATACTGGGGGCTGCTGTGGGATGTCACTATTATCCTGGGGGCCGCTGTGGGATGTCACTATTATACTGGGGGCCGCTGTGGGATGTCACTATTATACTGGGGGCCGCTGTGGGGTGTCACTATTATACTGGGGGCCGCTGTGGGATGTCACTATTATACTCGGGGCCGCTGTGGGATGTCACTATTATACTGGGGGCCGCTGTAGGATGTCATTATTATACTGGGGGCCGCTGTGGGATGTCACTATTATACTGGGGGCCGCTGTGGGATGTCACTATTATACTGGGGGCCGCTGTGGGATGTCACTATTATACTGGGGGCCGCTGTGGGATGTCACTATTATACTGGGGGCCGCTGTGGGATGTCACTATTATCCTGGGGGCCGCTGTGGGGTGTCACTATTATACTGGGACCGCTGTGGGATGTCACTATTATACTGGGGGTCGTTGTGGGATGTCACTATTATACTGGGGGCCGCTGTGGGATGTCACTATTATACTGGGGGCCGCTGTGGGATGTCACTATTATACTGGGGGCCGCTGTGGGATGTCACTATTATACTGGGGGCTGCTGTGGGATGTCACTATTATACTGGGGGCCGTTGTGGGATGTCACTATTATACTGGGGGCCGCTGTGGGATGTCACTATTATACTGGGGGCTGCTGTGGGGTGTCACTATTATACTGGGGGCCTCTGTGGGGTGTCACTATTATACTGGGGCCGCTGTGGGGTGTCACTATTACCGCTGGGGCCGCTATGGGATGTCACTATTATACTGGGGCCGCTGTGGGGTGTCACTATTACCGCTGGGGCCGCTGTGGGATGTCAGTATTATACTGGGGCCGCTGTGGGGTGTCACTATTATACTGGGGGCCGCTGTGGGATGTCACTATTATACTGGGGGCTGCTGTGGGATGTCACTATTATACTGGGGGCCGTTGTGGGATGTCACTATTATACTGGGGGCCGCTGTGGGATGTCACTATTATACTGGGGGCCTCTGTGGGGTGTCACTATTATACTGGGGCCGCTGTGGGGTGTCACTATTACCGCTGGGGCCGCTATGGGATGTCACTATTATACTGGGGCCGCTGTGGGGTGTCACTATTACCGCTGGGGCCGCTGTGGGATGTCAGTATTATACTGGGGCCGCTGTGGGGTGTCACTATTATACTGGGGGCCGCTGTGGGATGTCACTATTATACTGGGGGCCGCTGTGGTATGTCATTATTATACTGGGGGCCGCTGTGGGATGTCACTATTATACTGGGGGCCGCTGTGGGATGTCACTATTATACTGGGGCCGCTGTGGGGTGTCACTATTACCGCTGGGGCCGCTGTGGGATATCACTATTATACTGGGGGCTGCTGTGGGATGTCACTATTATACTGGGGCCGCTGTGGGGTGTCACTATTACCGCTGGGGCCGCTGTGGGATGTCACTATTATACTGGGGGCCGCTGTGGGATGTCAGTATTATACTGGGGCCGCTGTGGGGTGTCACTATTATACTGGGGGCCGCTGTGGGATGTCACTATTATACTGGGGGCCGCTGTGGGATGTCACTATTATACTGGGGGCCGCTGTGGGATGTCACTATTATACTGGGGGCCGCTGTGGGATGTCACTATTATACTGGGGCCGCTGTGGGTGTCACTATTACCGCTGGGGCCGCTGTGGGATGTCACTATTACACTGGGACCCACGCAAAACCCACACAAAATACTCTGTCACCACACATTTGTGTGAAGGTGCCCTAAACACAGTCTTGTGACCTCACTAAAGATCCTTAAACTCACATACCAATTCAGTCATATAAAGACAGTTGGGTTTATTAAATGGAATTAACCCTACAACAGCCAGCAGAGATAGTGAAAAGGATAAAACACAAAGTCTTAGAAATGTTGCTGTCAGTGAATGAGAGCACTTGTTTCCATTCATAGGCACAGACAATGCTCTGTGAGTTACAGTAAGGGCTCCCACCCACTTACGTTTTTTAACGCGATTGTCAGTGGGACTTTCTAATGTTAAAAACACACCGCAGGTTCGTGCTCAAAACACGAGTGTGCCGGACTCCAGACTGATACATTGTAGCGAACTCCCAGAGAGCTTTATGCAGCTACTGCTGACATGTGTAGCTCACGGAGTCTCGTCTCTTCTTCACTTCATCACCCTCAGTTATCTCCACACATCCGGGGGGGGGGGGGGGCGCCGGTGCAGCCCTCCCGGCTACCTTCCAGACCCTCGAGGCCTTCCTAGCCGGCCCGGTCTGGATCTGGAGGAAGCAGGGTGGCAGGCAGTACCCGGCAGCAGCAGTCTCAATCTGGTGGAAGCAGGACAGTAGCCGGTACCCGGCAGCAGCAGTTTGGATCTGGAGGAGGCGGGATGGCAGGCGGTACCCGGCAGCAGCAGTTTGGATCTGGAGGAGGCGGGATGGCAGGCGGTACCCAGCAGCAGCAGGCTGGATCTGGAGGAGGCGGGATGGCAGGCAGTACCTGGCAGCAGTCTAAATCTGGTGGAAGTGAGACAGTAGCCGGTACCCGGCAGCAGCAGTCTGGATCTGGAGGAGGCGGGATGGCAGGCGGTACCCGGCAGCAGCAGTCTGGATCTGGAGGAGGCGGGATGGCAGGTGGTACCCGGCAGCAGCAGTCTGGATCTGGAGGAGGCGGGATGGCAGGTGGTACCCGGCAGCAGCAGTCTGGATCTGGAGGAGGTGGGATGGCAGGCGGTACCCGGCAGCAGCAGGCTTCCGCTCACAGGCAGGCTCTATGACGAGGCAGCAGGCGGCACTTGCAGCTCTGTGACTGTCTGACTCGCTCAGTCTCTCCGGTCCCGCAGGCGGCGGTGTTTTACCCTCCTGTCCCCTCGAGTCCTGACTGCTGCTATGCAGATGAGGGTGACAGAGGGTGGTCTCATTGTGGCCAGCAGAGGCCGCGGGCTGCATGTGAGCCCGGAGAGGGTCTGTGGGCAGACATGCAGGCACTGACCAGTCTGGAGTCCATATACTCTGGCGTTGGGGGAGAAGATCATGAGGGGATTGTGGAGGATGATAGGAGTTGTGCGGAGAATGATGGGGTTGTGCAGAGGATGACAGGGGGGTGGGGAGGATGATGGGGGCTGTGTGGTGGATGATGGGGGTTGTGGAGGATGACAGGGGGGTGGGGAGGATGATGGGGGCTGTGTGGTGGATGATGGGGGTTGTGGAGGATGATGGGGGCTGTGTGGTGGATGATGGGGGCTGTGTGGTGGATGATGGGGGTTGTGGAGGATGACAGGGGGGTGGGGAGGATGATGGGGGCTGTGTGGTGGATGATGGGGGTTGTGGAGGATGACAGGGGGTGGGGAGGATGATGGGGGTTGTACGGAGGATGATGAGGGTTGTGAGGAGGACGATGCCCTGCACCATTAGTGTTTGTGTATTTAATGTGCGGCCCAGGACAGCAGTTTTGCAAATGTGGCCCAAAGACGCCAACAGGTTGGACCCCGGTACATTGGACGGTCAGCGGCTGCCGTTGGGATCAGTGGGTTCAGCCACCCTGGTCTATTCCATCTGTCCAGCTTTAGTCCTAAGTGCGGCTGTCGGGGCCGAGGACGTGGTCGCTTATTCCAGGGGTAGAGCTGAGAACATCCGGCTGTCGTATTCCCGTTACTGACTCGCCCCGCGCTGCCCACTGGCGAGCCGCCTCTAATCTCCCCTTCATCACCAAACTCCTGGCCTACTTCCATTCACAAGCCATCGCTCGTTAACCCCTCGCAGTCTAGTTGTATTCTCTATCTGCTACAGAAACTGCTTTTACTAAAGTGTCAAATCCCCTGCTGACGGCGAGATCTAGCGGTGAGCGCTCTCTACCACCGCCGCAGCGGCGATCTCCGGCTCCTCCTCAGCGGGATCCGTCATGTGAGTTTAAAGGAGTTTTCCATCCCTTCAAAGTTGATTGTCTATCCCTGCGGTGGGTAATCAATAGCTGAGGGTCCCCCCGTGATCAGCCGTCCCCCGGCCGCCGTGACCCGGTATGGAGCCGGAAACGGGGAACTCCCTGCACTGCGCACTGATCACCGTGGAATAGAAGTGAATGGGAATCGTGCCTGCAACACCACATCGGGCACAGCGTGCCTCAGATACCTGCACCCTATGCCAGTCACGGCACCGATCCCTCTACCTTGTGCCATTTACAACACCATTTACAACACCAATGCCTCCCCACTACGCCTCCCCACTGTGCCAGTCATTACACTGATCCCTCTACCTTGTCTCGGACACTACACCAATGCCTCCCCACTGTGCCAACCACTACATTGATGCCTCCCCACTGTGCCAACCACTACATTGATGCCTCCCCACTGTGCCAACCACTACATTGATGACTCCCCACTGTGCCAGTCATTACACTGATCCCTCTACCTTGTGCCATTTACAACACCAATGCCTCCCCACTGTGCCAACCACTACATTGATGCCTCCCCACTGTGCCAGTCATTACACGCATGCCTCTACCTTGTCTCGGACACTACACCAATGCCTTCACCCTGTACCACTCACTACATTAATGCCTGGCACATTGTGCAAGCATCAGTGCAGTGACTATGCCAGTCACCACACTGATGTCTCCACCCAGTATCCTGTCACATGATCATTGGAGGGGTATAATAGGAATTATGGGAGCATTTGTTTGTTACCTTCAGAAAGGAAACAGATTGGCGTGGCGTCTCTGGATTCCATTTTCCAGTACATGGTTTTGCCTCAGTTTGCACTTAGTTCACTTTACTTCTGTGTAGTATTATTTGTGCCTTACTAGTCCCTGAGACCCTCAGTGGACCCCCAGTGGACCCTCGGTGGACCCTCAGTGAAGCCCCAGTAGACCCTCGGTGGACCCACAGTGGACCCTCAGTGGACCCTCGGTGGACCCTCCGTAGACCCTCGGTGGACCCTCAGTGGACCCTCCGTAGACCCTCGGTGGACCCTCAGTGGACCCTCAGTAGACCCTCGGTGGACCCTCCGTAGACCCTCAGTGGACCCTCAGTAGACCCTCGGTTAACCCCCAGTGGACCCTCAGTGGACCCTCGGTTTAGTTCCGTCTCCTTGTGCTGCCTGTGAAGTCTTCTAATAAATCCCTTCTTTGTTCTTGTCTTGACATAAAGTATCACTGCGGAGGCTCGGTGACAACTCCTGCGGTTGCCGTAGTCGGGCCCAGGGGTTGTCACCCAGCTTTCCGAGGTGCAGCTATAAAGCGGGATTACCATCTTGACAGAAGAGGACGAGTCAAGGATTTCCATTTCCGGGCGTCTTCATTTCATATTCGCAGTCGCTGCTCTCCATTTCTAACCGCCTTTTATTTGGCTGCTGGATGGTTTCTTCATCCGCCAGACAATCAGTCACACGGAGAATTAATAGTCAGTGAATCCTGTCCGCACATGAAAGGCCGCCATGGTGAACCAGACTGCGCGTTTAGAGATACGAGGAACACACAGACGCCGAGAAGGAACAAAGACCACGAAACTGAGGCCAAGGTGAAGACGGCCGACATCTGAAATAATCCAGACCCTTCCCCCGCAGTATGTGAGGTCGCGGGACGATCTGTACAAACCCTCCGTAATGAACTCAATTTACTCACCATGCAAATGAAAAGTTTACTGAGCGTCAAAGCAGAAACCGAATTGGCGCGGCGGGCTGTCTGATGTTCCTTAAAAGTCTCATGTCGTTACTGCCCCCCAATTGTAACAAAAATCTACAAATGTCTGAAAATCCCTCCATCTTCCCCGAAATGTACCGGTAATAAACATCTATTCACTCGGAACACTGACCACTATAAGGGCAGCGCAATATAGGAAAGACTGCGGCGAACAAGAATAAAGAGAATATGAAAACAGGGGGCGGGGCTGTGACTACCTCTCATTATATCAGTGATATCATCAGCAGGGGGCGGGGCAGTGACTACCTCTCATTATATCAGTGATATCATCAGCAGGGGGCGGGGCTGGAATCAGGTCTTATTATATCAGTGATATCATCAGAAGGGGGCGGGGCTGGGATGAGCTCTTATTATATCAGTGATATCATCAGCAGGGGGCGGGGCTGGGATGAGCTCTTATTATATCAGTGATATCATCAGCAGGGGGCGGGGCTGTGACTACCTCTCATTATATCAGTGATATCATCAGCAGGGGCCGGGGCTGGGATGAGCTCTTATTATATCAGTGATATCATCAGCAGGGGGCGGGGCAGTGACTACCTCTCATTATATCAGTGATATCATCAGCAGGGGGCGGGGCTGTGACTACCTCTCATTATATCAGTGATGTTATCAGCAGGGGGCGGGGCTGTGACTACCTCTCATTTATCAGTGATATCATCAGCAGTGGGCGGGGCTGGAATGAGCTCTTATTATATCAGTGATATCATCATCAGGGGGCGGGGCTGGAATGAGCTCTTATTATATCAATGATATCATCAGCAGGGGGCAGGGCTGGAATGACCTCTCATTATATCAGTGATATCATCAGCAGTGGGTGGGGCTGTGACTACCTCTCATTTATCAGTGATATCATCAGCAGTGGGCGGGGCTGGAATGATCTCTTATTATATCAGTGATATCATCATCAGGGGGCAGGGCTGGAATGACCTCTCATTATATCAGTGATATCATCAGCAGGGGGCGGGGCTGGAATCAGCTCTTATTATGTCAATGATATCATCAGCAGGGGGCGGGGCTGGAATGACCTCTCATTATATCAGTGATATCATCAGCAGGGGGCGGGACTGGAATCAGGTCTTATTATATCAGTGATATCATCAGCAGGGAGCGGGGCTGGAATGACCTCTCATTATATCAGTGATATCATCAGCAGGGGGCGGGGCTGGAATGACCTCTCATATCAGTGATATCATCAGCAGGGGGCGGGGCTGGAATCAGGTCTTATTATATCAGTGATAACATCAGCAGGGAGCGGGGCTGTGACTACCTCTCATTTATCAGTGATGTTATCAGCAGGGGGCGGGGCTGTGACTACCTCTCATTTATCAGTGATATCAGCAGCAGTGGGCGGGGCTGGAATGAGCTCTTATTATATCAGTAATATCATCAGCAGGGGGCGGGGCTGGAATGAGCTCTTATTATATCAATGATATCATCAGCAGGCGGCAGGTCTGGAATGACCTTTCATTATATCAGTGATATCATCAGCAGGGGGCGGGGCTGGGATGACCTCTCATTATATCAGTGATATCATCAGCAGGGAGCAGGGCTGGAATGACCTCTCATTATATCAGTGATATCATCAGCAGGGGGCGGGGCTGGGATGAGCTCTCATTATATCAGTGATATCATCAGCAGGGGGCAGGGCTGGAATGACCTCTCATTATATCAGTGATATCATCAGCAGGGGGCGGGGCTGGGATGACCTCTCATTATATCAGTGATATCATCAGCAGGGGGCGGGGCTGGGATGACCTCTCATTATATCAGTGATATCATCAGCAGGGGGCGGGGCTGGGATGAGCTCTTATTATATCAGTGATATCATCAGCAGGGGGCGGGGCTGGGATGACCTCTCATTATATCAGTGATATCATCAGCAGGGAGCGGGGCTATGACTCATATTTAGTTATTTTATAAACTCAGTAAGGATTTAGTTCAGCCACCTATTCCTCAATTTTAAAGTGTCGTTGTCTGTTTTGAGCGCATGTAGGTCAATAAAAGGCATACCCCAGGGCCGCTCCCATTCTATACAATTATTATACTACAGCAATGTCATCTATTACTGCTGACAATCAGCCTGTATATCATGTCTGAGAGGTAGCCACAGCCCCACCCCCTGCTGATGACATCACTGATATAATGAGGTAATCACAGCCCCGCCCCTACTGATGACATCACTGATATAATGACTTGCCATCAGACATGAGATTCGACACCTTATACTACAGTGACATCACCTATTACTGCTGACAACCAGCGTACAGTACAGCCTGACTCCTTCTCCTTTCATCATGATAGGCGCTGGTGGTGCACAATGCCTGTACCCAAAACCGCACTGGGCTTCCAGGTCTGCCAGTCGCCTTCTATGCTATATATTATTACAGGTGGGTGACTATATTGTACTATCCTGAATCAGTATGGCTTATTATTACTACTACTGGTGGTGGGGAAGGGGGGGGTATGGCGATATTTATCCAAAGAGAGGCAGGCAGCATAACTATATAGTATTACAGGGGGGCAATATGGCTTTATATTACTTGGTTCTGGTGCTGTATCTGTGTACGGAGCTTGGTTTTGACGCTGTATCTATGTACGGAGCTTGGTTCTGGTGCTGCATCTATGTACGGAGCTTGGTTCTGGTGCTGTATCTATGTACGGAGCTTGGTTTTGACGCTGTATCTATGTACGGAGCTTGGTTCTGGCGCTTTATCTATGTACGGAGCTTGGTTCTGGCTCTGTATCTATGTACGGAGCTTGGTTCTGGCGCTGTATCTATGTATGGAGCTTGGTTCTGGCGCTGTATCTATGTACGGAGCTTGGTTCTGGCCCTGCATCTATGTACGGAGCTTGGTTCTGGCACTGTATCTATGTACGGAGTTTTGTTCTGGCACTGTATCTATGTACGGAGCTTGGTTCTGGCTCTGTATCTATGTACGGAGCTTGGTTCTGGCGCTGTATCGATGTATGGAGCCTGGTTCTGGCGCTGTATCTATGTACGGAGCTTGGTTCTGGCGCTGTATTTATGTACGGAGCCTGGTTCTGGCACTGTATCTATGTACGGAGCTTGGTTCTGGCGCTGTATCTATGTACGGAGCTGTCCCAGTGTTAATGAGAACACTAATATATATTTGTTGTATTGGACTGTTAGTCTGGGGATATTTTTCTGCTACATGGCATACATTTCACAATCATAATTGAAACACCCAGGTTGGGAATGTCTTGTTAAAATTTTAATTCCCACCCCTAAAAGCACATCCTTCTGATAGATTTGGGGTAGAGAAGGGCGGGGCTTGGCGTGGTTGTAGGCGGGGACTGGTATGCATCTGTTTACATGTCCAGTTTTTCCATATTGCATGTAGAATAACGAAGAGCAGACATACGTACCATGGTAACATATTAACATAGTCTATTAGGCTGGAGGGAGACAGGGTCCATTCAGCTCTGCATGTTGTCCCCCCCCCCCCCCCCCCTTTGTTGATCCAGAGAAATGCACAAAAAAAACCAAGAGCAGAAGCCAATTAGCCCATTTGGGGGAAAATTCCTTCCCGACTCCATAATGGCGGTCAGACTAATCCCCGGACCAACCTCTGATAGTTCCCACCTGACTGTAATCCCCTGACCAACCTCTGATAGTTCCTCCCTGACTGTAATCCCCGGACCGACCTCTGATAGTTCCTCCCTGACTGTAATCCCCGGATCACCAACCCGCCAGCCACCTAATGTCTGTATCCTGTAATATCATAGAAAGACATCTAGTCCCTCTTAACCTCCTCTATGGATCCTGCCATCACCACGTCCTCAGGCAGAGAGTTCCACAGTCTCACTGCTCTTACAGTAAAGAACCCTTTCTGTGTTGGTGATGAAACCTGCTTTCCTCTAGACGTAGCGGATGCCCTCTTGTTACCGTCGCAGTCCTGGGTATAAACAGATCCTGGCAGAGATCCTTGTATCGTCCCCTCATGTACTTATACAGAGTTATTTGGTCGCCCCTTAGCCGTCTTTTTTCCGGGGTGAATAATCCCAGTTTTGGTGCCTCTCTGGGTATTCCAGTCCTCTCATTCCATGTATTAGTTTAGTTGCCCTTCTTTGAACCCCCTCCAGCACTGTAACATCTTTCCTGAGCCCCGGTGACCAGAACTGTCCGCAGTATTCCATGTGAGGCCTGACAAGTGCCTTATATAGTGGGGGGATAATGTTCTCGTCCCTCGCCCCTATACCTCTTTTACTGCACCCCAAGACTTTATTAGCTTTTGCAGCAGCTGACTGGCATTGGTTACTCCAGTTTAGTCTACAGCCCACTAGTACCCCCAGGTCTTTTCCCTAGCAGTACCCCATTTAGTGTATATTGGTGACATCCGTTTCTCCTGCCCATGTGCAGAACCTTACATTTATCCACACTGAACCTCCTTTGCCATTCTCTCCCATGATGGAGTACAGCTCGCACCGCTGCCGATGGTCATTACATTATGCCAGGAGAGAATGTTGTCAGGGGTCAGAGTAGACCTCCAATAGTAGCCCCCCTCACCCTGGATGTAATTGCCGCTCCTCCCATTTGTCATCTCGCTGTCACCTGGTGTGACGCAGGGCGGCGGTGGCGATTATTCGGCTGCTGCACCTGATACATATTTCCGTCTTTCTCCCCATTTACTTTGTATCCAATCATCCCATTTCCTTTATCTGCATGTAAGAGCTGCGGGGGCTTCTGTCACGGCGCTGAATGGGCTGCGAGCGCCGCCGCATTATCCGCCATCATCTCCTCTCCTGTAATTATGTTGATCCTAAAACAACTCAGTGACAAGTTTCCAGCACAATTTCTTCCTTTCAGAACTCCGCCCGATGCAGCGGTAATCTGCACAAATATGGCGCCCGTCATGTGGAGCGATGTCAACCAGATATACAGGAGACTCATCATCATCACAGGAAGAGGTGGGAGCGAAGACCACCCAGGACCCCCAATACATCCCCGCCACACATGCAGCATTGTTATTCGTGGTAATCAGTTCATCCTGAGCTGTCTGCTTCATGAACAGAATTCCAGAATACAGTGAAGACTGACACCGAGAGGACAATGCAGATGAGTATCAGTAGTGAGGGTCACCCAGCACATTATCCCAGAAATGGCGCAATAGAAGACGCCACTCAAGAGCCAGGAGCGAAGACTTATAACGCATTAGACAGAGGGGTCCGGAGGAGGACAGAGGGGTCCGCAGGAGAACAAAGGTTTGGAGGGTCTAGAGGAGGAGGACAGAGGGGTCCGCAGGAGAACAAAGGTTTGGAGGCTCTAGAGGAGGAGGACAGAGGGGTCCGCAGGAGAACAAAGGTTTGGAGGGTCTAGAGGAGGAGGACAGAGGGTTCCAGAGGAGGACAGAGGGGTCCGGAGGAGAACAGAGGGGTCCGGAGGAGAACAAAGGTTTGGAGGGTCTAGAGGAGGAGGACAGAGGGGTCCGCAGGAGAACAAAGGTTTGGAGGCTCTAGAGGAGGAGGACAGAGGGGTCCGCAGGAGAACAAAGGTTTGGAGGGTCTAGAGGAGGAGGACAGAGGGGTCCAGAGGAGGACAGAGGGGTCCGGAGGAAAACAGAGGGGTCCGCAGGAGAACAAAGGTTTAGAGGGTCTAGAGGAGGAGGACAGAGGGGTCCGCAGGAGAACAAAGGTTTGGAGGCTCTAGAGGAGGAGGACAGAGGGGTCTGCAGGAGAACAAAGGTTTGGAGGGTCTAGAGGAGGAGGACAGAGGGGTCCAGAGGAGGTAGAGTTCTTTAGCAGCAGCTTATCCCACTCTGCCCATTGAGAACACTTGTAGGCTCCTCAGGGCTCAGCATGCATGTGGAGGGGGGTTGGTCAGCAGTTGCAGCGGACGGTCCGGGGTCCCCTGCTCTCCACTCTGATGGTCTCCATAATAATAGTTGTCATCTCAGTGTCTGGGAAGGAAGATATCAGACACATTAGTTTGTATCGTTGTGGGGAGGGGGCCGCAGGAACCATGAAGTATTAAGATGATGTGTTCCACCTGCTCTTCAAGGAGTTAATACATCGTCATCCCCAAGCCCTTGATACTCGGCTGGGGAATACATTTAGTCATTAGAGCCACATCTTTGCTCTTATCACAGTAGTGCTGTCAGTGATGCAGTGAAGCGTCATATATTATAAAGCCTTTATAACGCTTCGCTATCTCAGCACTACAAGAAGGTGGAGCGCAGGGTGCTGTCCACAGTGATTGGGCTATTGTACAAGTCTTTGTTCTACTTCCTTCGGAAGGGCTGTGGAACAAGACCTAATGGCTCCGTGTTGTGTCCTTGTACAGACAACTGGGCAGACCTGGTTGATGAGGTATCACCTGGATTAAGGGATCATGGGAATGGAGAACAAATGGTTAATGCGGACACTCAGGGCAGCCTTTATAATATCAGTGGAAGCATATGTGAGCTGATGGGAGTGGGGATTCTCAGTGTAACCTCCATGACGCTGGTGGCTCGGTGGCCTCTGGTGTCCCTGTTGTAGACTTGATGTCCAGATCTGGTCAGTCTTGTTGGGATGCATCATATGCCCCCTGCAGCACCGGACTCTCTCTGGCCGCCCTACGGGATCATTATACTCCATCGTGTCACAACTGCTTCTTACCGACTCACCGGCCAGGAAAACTGCCACCCTAATATAAGATGCGCCACAGGCCCAGGTGAGCAACGTGACACATCCATGGCCTTGTGTCCTCACACTAGTTGTCAGATACCCACCGTCCAAAGGTGAACCTACCATGAGGTGACCTGAGACTGCCACCATTACTATGGGGGTCACTATTCATACTGCGGCCACTGTGGGGGTCCTGTTACTATTGGGCCATTATGGGGGCACTGATACTATTGGGGCCACTATGGGGTCACTATTAATACTGAAGCTACTATGTGGAAACTGTTGCCATTGGGGCCACTATGGGGGCACTATTAATACTGGGGCATATATGGGGGCACTGTTACTATTGAGGACACTATGGGGGTCCTTGTTAGTACTGGAGCCACTATGGGGGCACTGATACCATTGGGGCCACTCTGGGGGTCACTGTTACTACTGCAGCCACTATGGGGGCACTGTTACCATTAGGGCCACTCTGGTGGCACTATTAATCCTGGAACCACTATGGGGGTTACTACTAATACTGGGGCCTGTATAAGGGCACTGTTACCATTGAGGCAACTATGAGGGCACTGTTAATTCTGGGGCCATTATGGGGGCACTGTTACTATTTGGGGCCACTATGAATACTGGGGCCACTATAGGGGCACTGCTACCATTAGGGCCACTATGGGGGCACTATTAATACTGGGGCCTGTATAGGGGCACTGTTACCATTGAGGCAACTATGAGGGCACTGTTAATTCTGGGGCCATTATGGGGGCACTGTTACTATTGGGGCCACTAGGGGGTCACTGTTACTACTGCAGCCACTATAGGGGCACTGTTACCATTGGGGCCACTATGGGGGCACTGTTACCGTTGGGGCCACTATGAGGGTACTGTAACTATTGGAGCCACTATGGGGGCTTTATTACTATTGGAGCCACTATGGGGGCTTTATTAATATTGGGGCCACTATGGGGGCTTTATTAACCCTTTCCAGTCCAATTTTGTATCCTGGTTTTTCCAAGGGGGCTTACTCTTTTTCTGCCATTATACAACGGCGCTATCTGCTGGCTAAAGCTAGTACTGCATAGGGTGACACGTGGGATAGGCTCCAACAGCAGAGAGCCTGGCAATATACAGTAAGAGAACCCCGACGGACGTCTTCCAACATCGGAGCTGTACAGCCTTAAATCGTAATGTCTTCACAGGTCAGACAGTGGATTGGAAAGGGTTAATACTGGGGCCACTATGGGGGCTTTATTACTATTGGAGCCACTATGGGGGCTTTGTTAATACTGGGGCCACTATGGGGGCTTTATTAATATTGGGGCCACTGTGGGGGCTTTATTAATATTGGGGCCACTATGGGGGCTTTATTCATACTGGGGCCACTATGGGGGCTTTATTAATACTGTGGCCACTATGGGGGCTTTATTAATATTGGGGCCACTATGGGGGCTTTATTAATACTGGGGCCACTATGGGGGCTTTATTAATACTGGGGCCACTATGGGGGCTTTATTAATATTGGGGCCACTATGGGGGCACTATTAATACTGGGGCCACTATGGGGGCTCTATTAATATTGGGGCCACTATGGGGGCTTTAATAATACTGGGGCCACTATGGGGGCACTATTAATACTGGGGCCACTATGGGGGCTCTATTAATACTGGGGCCACTATGGGGGCTTTATTAATACAGGGGCCACTGTGGGGTCACTGTTACTCGGCACTTCCGACTAGTTTCGATGCTTCTAACACATGTTGGGTATTGTGTATTGGCGCTTTCAGTTGTTTGCTCTGTGGTGGGGCGTATTTCACGCTTCACCCCCAGCAGTGTTGGGGCTCCTAGTACTCCTGATGGGATCTCGGCCATTATTTCCCCAGCGCCATGTTGGACAGGGCCTGTTCGAACTAAGAAGCGCTGCAACTGGCAACATAAAATCGGTCCCGGTCACAAGACGCTACAACCGGCAGTATTCGTACAAGAAGTGCGCAAGTCTTCTGTCCTCAGCGCCACCTGCAAGGGAGAAGGCAGAGCGCTACACTTGTAATCATGTCTCATGAGGGGCTCCTGGCTGAGCCCCCTCGGATGGCGGCAGCGCCCCTCCTGCGCCCGCGCTGCCAGCATGGGGCCGTGTGAGCTGCAGATGAGGCACAAATAACATGACATGATAAACATCTTGAGAGGACCAGACCCCTTTGATCTCTCAAATATTCTAAATATTTACCATCTCTTATCAATGCGGCTTCCAACCATCTCACAGAACCCCGGAGGGAGGGCGCGGGAGGCAGAAGACGGCGAACAAAAAGAATCCGCGTTATAACGATTTCTTCTCCTTTTTAATCTTCAAAGACAATGTAAAACTGCAGTAATAAATGACGGCGCTTTGTAGTGGAGCGTCGCCGCTTTAATAATTCAATTACGTAAGTCCTGCGAGCAGAGGCTAATATAATTAGGCCGGGGTGCCGGGCGAGGATGATTCCCCCTGAACCTGGCGCTGCGCGCCTCCTCCCCGCCACAAGGAGCTTCATTTAAATGTATTAAAATCAACTTCTCGTCTCCATAAAGTAGTCAAAAAACTTCTCCTGCGAAAAAAAAGAGCCCCGTTGTCAGCGCCGCCGCCTCGCAGGAGCTCGCCTCATCAATTATACAGGAGCTTTATACAGTAAATATTGTGTTTGCCTGTACAACACTTGTGAATCCGCCGTTCTGTGTGGGGTTATGGCTGCGGGGCCCGCGCTCCTCCTTGGGCCTGCACTCTCCATGGGCCTGCACTCTCCATGGGCCCCACGCTCCTCCTTGGGCCTGCACGCCTCCGTGGGTCCCGCGCTCCTCTGTGTGCCCTGCGCTCCTCCGTGGGCCGGCGCTCCTCCTTTGGCCTGCGCCCATCCATGGGCCTGCGCTCCTCCGTGGGCCTGTGTTCCTCCGCGGACCCTGTGTTCCTCCATAGGACCCACGCTCCTAGGTGGGCCTGCGCTTCTCAGTGGGCCGGCGTGCCTCCTTGGGCCTTGCCTCCTCCTTGGGCCTGCGTGCCTCCGTGGGCCCCGCTCTCCACTGTGTGCCCACACTCCTCCGTGGGCCCCACACTCCTCCTTGAGCCTCGCACTCCTCCGTGAGTCTGGGCCTGCGCTCCTCCATGGGCCCTGCGTTCCTCTGTGGGCCCCACGATCCTCCATCGGCTTTGCACTCCTCCGTGGGCCCCACGCTCCTCCGTGGGTCTGCGCTCCTCCTTGGGCCCTGCACTCCTCCATGGGCCTGCGCTCCTCCATGGGCCCTGCGCTCCTCCATGGGCCCTGCGCTCCTCCATGGGCTCCGCACTCCTCTATGGGCCCCATGCTCCCCCATGGGCCCTCACTTCAAGGTATGGACTTTTAGGGTTTATATTTCGAACTCTGACACTATGTAAAAGGCTGTCTAGCCCGGCAGTAGAGGGAGTGAGCGCTCGCAGCCCGTCACATACTGCGCACCACCAACGGCGGGCCGGACGTCCCATAATCCTGCCTCGAGTCCCCTCACCTGTCAGACGCAGGTGCGGCGGTCCGGCGCCACAGTGACGATATTACTGGTGGGGCCAGAAATATATCAAATAGATAAATGGGAAGCCCCATTTAAAGGGATCATCCGATGATATAAATCGAGTCCGACCCTCCACTTCTGGTTCGCTCTGACAAGAGGTCACGTGATATCGCGGCCTCCATTGTCATAGAGCGATGGGCCTATTAATAATAATTAGGCGAGGCTGCCTCTCTATCCCTGCCTTGGCCTGTGACGTCACCGACCATGGGGGCCGCGATACCATGTGACCTCTCGTCCAGCACAACCAGAAGTGGCGGTTACAACTGCCGATGACCGTAACCCTACGAGCCCTCTGGAGCCGGCATTCCTCATCATGGCTGGATGCCCCTACAAGCAAGGGGGCCGCCGAACAGTTAGCGCTACTGCATGAGCGCCGTTAATGGGGGATAGCGCTAATTCCCAGGAAACCGCTGCGCTGGTGTAATAGAGGCCTGAATGTAAGGGGCTTAAAGGGGATGTCTAGAGTTAGAAAAACATGGCCGCTTCCTTCCAAAAATAGCGCACATCTGTCCACGGGCGAGTCTGGTACTGTAGCTCAGCACAGGTGACTGAAGGTGCCGCAGTACCACTCGCAACATGGCAGCAGGGGTGGCGCTGATTGGGGGAGAGCGCCGTGTGTTTCTAGTCCTGCACAACCCTTTAATCATGAGTGTGGGTCATGTATAACCTTCAGTCATCAATCCACACTGAACGGCCCCTTTATCAGAGCCCCGCTCTCACGACTGGCGCCCCCTGGATGGTAATCCTCCCCGTGACCCCGGAGCACAAAGTTACGTGGAGCATAGAGTTTTCTGTGGATCATTGAAAAGTGGAAGAACATCCCCTGGTCAGATGGAGCCAGATGTCTGTTGGTGATGGGAGGGCAGAATTTGGTGCAAGCAGCATGAATCGCTGACCCCTTCCTGTCAGAACATGTCAGCACCGCCATCTAATCTGCAGCGACTACAAGAAGCTTCCTGTCCGCAGGGGCCGGTATTCCTGCAGAACGGTTTCATTACTTCGTGGTATTTACGCTGCGGCGAACCAAAGGAGTCCGATGCCACTAGATGGGGGTAATAAAGGGGCGGTCAGCGTGTAATAAAGGGGCGGTCAGCGTGTGATAATGCTCTCATAACGAGACGTAATAGTGAAGACGATCGGACGCTAATAAACAGTAGCACTAATAACGCGGTCTGGCATTGTCTGCTGTGGATCCCGCATTCGGCGCGGTGCATCATCCTCCGCGCTGTGAGTGATAGTCGCTCTGTTGGGATCTGAGGATTCGGCTATTTAATTATTTCTAGAGAATGTGAAAACATAAACAAAGTTCCTTGTAATAAATTTTTAACGGCGGCTGCATGTTTTATTTAGAGCCCCGCGCCATTTTCCACTTTAAATCCATGAACTTTGTATTAATAACCGGCATTACAGATTTTTTTCCAACCACACAAAAAGAAACATCAATAGTTTTGCTTTTCACTGAGCAGCGAGGAACATGCAATGTATGAAAATGAGTCTATCTCACCGCTGACAGACGAAGAAAGGCAAAGTGATTAGCGCGGAACACGAGCGGCGGCGATACTGTCATTTATTCAAATGATATCTCACTAAGAGCTGAGCGGTAAACAAGAGGCGGCGATGTAAACTCAAACGCATTGTGATCATTGCATTGTAGATAAACGCGCACAGATGCCATTGTGTCTGACACGCATTCATTAAAACCCACATTACAGCGCCGCGTTTATCTCCTTTATGTGGATCCACTCCAGGGACGCCGCGCCGGACGATCTGCACAACTGACGGATCCGGGAGGCGGCTATCGCTTATACCGGGCCCTGCGTGAGATTGGGGTGCCCGGGGCTCGCTAGGATTCATCCCGGGGGCCCATTGTGCATGCATAGGTTCCCCATCCTCGCGCACCGCACCCGATGCACCCCACAAACTCCTTCATAACCCAGGACGTAACTACAGAGGTGCAGCGTGGTGACATCGTTCACAGGCACGCCAACACCATTCGTACAGCGCAACCACCATTATCCGTAAAGCAAAGAGCAAAACACATCAAACTATTACAGCGCATACATCGGTTGGGGGACACATGGCCCCCACATAAGGGAGAGGTTCAGGTGGAGGAAGCATGGCCCCCACATGAGGGAGGGGATTGGGTGGGGGACACATGGCCCCCACATAAGGGAGGGGTTCGGGTGGGGGAATCATGGCCCGCACATGAGGGAGGGGTTCGGGTGGGGGAATCATGGCCCCCACATAAGGGAGGGGTTCGGGTGGGGGAATCATGGCCCGCACATGAGGGAGGGGTTCGGGTGGGGGAATCATGGCCCCCACATGAGGGAGGGGTTCGGGTGGGGAAATCATGGCCCCCACATGAGGGAGGGGTTCGGGTGGGGGAATCATGGCCCCCACATGAGGGAGGGGTTCGGGTGGAGGAGGCATGGCCCCCACATGAGGGAGGGGTTCGGGTGGGGGACACATGGCCCCCACATAAGGGAGAGGTTCAGGTGGAGGAAGCATGGTCCCCACATGAGGGAGGGGTTCAGGTGGGGGAGGCATGGCCCCTACATGAGGGAGGCGTTTGGGTGGGGGACTAATGGCCCCCACATGAGGGAGGGGATTTAGTGGGGAACACATGGCCCCCACGTAAGGGAGGGGTTTGGGTGGAGGAGGCATGGCCCCCACATGAGGGAGGGTTCAGGTGGGGGACATATAGCCCCCACATAAGGGAGGGCTTCAGGTGGGGGACACATGGCCCCCATATGAGGGAGGGATTCAGTTGGGGGACACATGGCCCCCACAGGAGGTAGGCGATCGGGTGGGTGACACATGGCCCCCACATAAGGGAGGGGTTCGGGTGGAGGAGGCATGGCCCTCACATGAGGGAGGGATTCAGTTGGGGGACACATGGCCCCCACAGGAGGTAGGCGATCGGGTGGGTGACACATGGCCCCCACATAAGGGAGGGGTTCGGGTGGGTGACACATGGCCCTCACATGAGGGAGGGATTCAGTTGGGGGACACATGGCCCCCACATGAGGTAGGGGTTCGGGTGGGTGACACATGGCCCCCACATAAGGGAGGGGTTCGGGTGGAGGAGGCATGGCCCCCACATGAGGGAGGGGTTCGGGTGGAGGAGGCATGGCCCTCACATGAGGGAGGGATTCAGTTGGGGGACACATGGCCCCCACATGAGGGAGGGGTTCGGGTGGGTGACACATGGCCCCCTGTGATGCTATGATCATTCTGATAATACACTGTAGGACATCTGTATTGCAGTGCATTAATGCTATTCATAGTGATCATAGGCCATGGCAGACCTAGACGCCACTGTCCGGCATCTGATTGCCATGCCAACTCATCGATCCTCCTTCTAAAGCCTTTATATGCTGCGATCAACATTGATTACGACATGTAAGGGGTTAACAGCGGGCATCGTGTCAGTCGCAGCCGCCTCCTACTGCAGACGGATGGTGCGGGCCAGCTTCATAGTCTATGCCATCCATGCCATGTAAGTTTGCCAGAACCCATCTGCGTTTCTGCATGCAGACCCGGCGGAGAGGTCAGAGGTCACACTGATTACAGTGGCCAGAGGTCCACCACGGGGGTCATTATTAAGACTGGGACTACTAATGGGGTCACTATTACTACTGGGACCAGTAAGGGGCACTATTATGGGATACAGAGGGATAGGCCTGTAATAAAGGGCTGTCCCTCTGTCTGCTGCTCATATATTGGGAGCTATGTAAGTAGCGCTGCCCACGGCATCTAGGAGGCTGACTGGAGGGAGACCTTTACAATTCACCCTAGCAATGCAATTGCAGGGTACCAATGGGTTGCCATGACAGCCTGGACCTCCCACAAGTCTGAGCCTGCGGCTGGGCCTAATAGGCTGCCAGTAAAAGTACCACATACTGCAATGCTGAAGTATTGCTGTATACTCTACAAGTGATCTTCCCTACGGGGACGTAAAATTACGTTCTGTAACATTAAAAGTTAAAAACCCTTTTTCCCATTAAAATATCAAAGCAAAATACAAAAAAGGATGAATAAGTATAATCGGTATCGCCGCGTCCGTAAACGGCCGACCCCGTGAAACATCGCCTTGTCCGTCCGCGAAGGTGGATGTTGTAGAAGGATACACAATGCCAGAATTGTCCTGCAAAAAAACGGCACCTATCAAACGACAGCGCGCTTCACAGGATACACCCCCCCCCCCCCCCCCCGCCGGGAAAAAGGCGCAGAAGGCGGCGAAAAAATCTATTTTGTTTTTAAAGAGGTTTTTTTATTCTTTAGAAAGGATAAAGCCTAAAAAACGTCACGGATTCTAAAATGTGTCATCATGTGACTCAATAACGTCAACGTGCCTTTAACCGCAAAAACAATGGCGCAATCGTGGTATTTTTCCCTTTTCTCCCCATTTAAACTTTTTCAAACGTCATACAATATATATATAAATATATACGGTACCAGTGAAAAATACAAGTCGTCCTGCAAAAAAACAAGAGGTCATACGGCGATGGAAAGGAAAGATAAACTGGGAATCTTCAAAAGTGGAAATGAAGAATACGAAAAACTGAAAAAGGTCAGGTCTTAAAGGGGGTCAATCAGGGCTAAACAGTTCTGGGTACAACAGGTGACATCACTGGACCTAATATGATGTCATCATTACTCTGGATTTGGTGACATCACACTGGACCTGACGAGATGACGTCACCGGATCTGTTGATGACATCACTATGTAAGGGGGTCTCCCTCCTGTACAGTGTAAGCAGCTCAGCCACTCAGAGTCCGTGTGGTGCAGGCGCTGGATGACGCCATTTGGTAGAAGTCTCCTAGAGGCGGACCTCGTGGAAGGAGAGGGGGGCTCAGTACTGAGACAGGGGATGGCGAAATGGAACCAGAACATGGAGAGCTGCAGATACGTGCGGCCGCCTGCAGCGACTGAGTGCCCGCACACCGGACAGACTTCGTGGACTGTGACGGACGGACGTGACTAGTGATTAGGTGTTGATATGCCCCCTGGTCATGTGGGGGTTAATGCTGTGCATGTAACTTCATGGGGGCGCTATAATGTGGAAGTGATGCAACGCTGCGTTGGAGTTCATGGGTAGGCGGAGCTCCAAATTTATGTGCAAATGGCGCTTATGGTGTCTTGAGGCTGCGATGTCAGTGTGAGCGCCGAGCTCCAGAAATGAAGTATAAAGCATTAGTTTGTAGGACAGTAACCAGCAGGATGGGGGTGCCTCGGCCATCCGAGAGTCCAGATATTTTACTAACATGGAATGCGGTTAACATTCAGGCAACGTTCACGTACGGCGCCTCCCTGTGGCCGCGTCAGTCCAGCAGAAGTCTATCCTCTGTCTCCGCCTGTCAGCTGCTGCCCCTGAACCTCTTGTCGCACTGCCAACCTCCACAACTGCGCCAAACATGATGGCATTATATACGGGGTTAACCTGTGATATCCTCTACATGGTTAACCCCTTAGTGACGCACCCTATTTTGACTGTAAGGATGTGAGACTTTCGGCGGGATTTTCATCTCCCCTTTTCTAAAGCCATGACCTATTCCCCGGCCCCTGCGGACGCCTCTGGGATGTTTCCTGCGCCGCCATGTCCTTTTTATTGATACCATTTTTGGGTGCAGATAATATATTGGAGAACTTTTATTAAGGAAGAGAAAACATCGATTCGGACATTTGTTTTTGTTTTTACAGCATGAATCGCGCAGCAGAAACGATGTGAAACGTGCGGCGAGTCGACACGATTATAACAAGTAGGTTTTTTCCCAGGTTTTTCCACTTTTGCACAATAAACCCTTTTTCAGAAGGTTCCCGGGGAGTGATGGGGATTATTTATAATTTATTACTGCAACGAACTGCCTCCATATGTCACCACCGTGCTGTATCCACCACACCGTCACCACCGTGCCATCACCACCGTGCCGTCACACACCATGCTGTATCCACCACACCGTCACCACCGTGCCATCACCACCGTGCCGTCACACACCATGCTGTATCCACCACACCGTCACCACCACGCCATCACCACCGTGCCGTCACACACCATGCTGTAACCACCACACCGTCACCACCGTGCCATCACCACCGCACCGTTACACACCATGCTGTAACCACCACGCCGTCACCACCGTGCCATCACCACCGTGCCGTCACACACCATGCTGTAACCACCACGCCGTCACCACCGTGCCATCACCACCGTGCCGTCACACACCATGCTGTAACCACCACACCGTCACCACCGTGCCATCACCACCGCACCGTCACCACCGTGCCATCACCACCACGCCGTCACCACCATACTGTAACCACCACACCGTCACCACCATACTGTAACCACCACGCCGTCACCACCGCACCATCACACACCACGCCGTCACCACCGTGCCATCACCACCGTACCGTCACACACCATGTTGTAACCACCACGCCGTCACCACCGTGCCATCACCATCGCACCGTCACACACTGTGCCGTCACCACCGTGCCATCACACACAGCACCGTCACACACTGTGCTGTAACCACCACACCGTCACCACCGCAGCGTCACCACCATGCCATCACACACTGTGCCGTCACCACCGTCCCCCCTACTTCATGGATCTGACATGATGACATTCTTGTGTTGCACTTGATGACATCATTGCTCCTGCTGACATGATGACATCACCTAATGTGACTTGTACACCTGATGAGTCAGACGTGTCCTATGTGGGGTGCCTCATCACCTGCAGGGGGCTGGCCAGTTGCCCCCATCATTATGGTTCAGGCTCGGTGATCGGACATGCTCATCTTCGCGGCCAGAGCCCCGGTCCTGCAGTTCGGCACCGACTCCCACCGCCAATTATCCCCTCTTAGGGCGCCCGGATGTGCAGACTGTTGGCTAAATATGACACAGAGCAACGATGATTTGCTTTTTAGATGAGACTAAAATTAATTCTGCTTTGACGGCGGTTTGTAGGGTAATGCGGCGTCTTGAGATGCGCCGATACATATAGATAGCGCTGTGAACTATGGCAGGAGCCGCGCTGCCATCTTCAAACAAATAAGGCATTTTCAAACAGCACAATGAAGGCCGCCAACGAGGGGCTGATGGAGTCTCAGTGGGATACACACGGATTTGTCTCTAATTAGGGCTCCTGGTGTAAATGTCACGGGGCGACGCCGCTTCCTTCAAGCATTACACTAAATTAACAATTTGTTTAACTATCACATTTTTCAGACATTGCCGGTTTTGATGTGAGAAGCTGAAGTGAATCGAGCCACAACACGACTAAGTGAATCGCCGCGCCGCCGCTCCTAAATGGGATCATATTGGCAGAAGTCAACACACAGCCGCCTCTGATGTGCGGGACGCCGGCGCTCAAAAAGACCCAAATTTACATTTCTAGAAAAAAAGAAGCTCCACTTTATAAATATTCACACCAGTTACCTCCACGATGCCCGGCGACGGAGGCGATCCGCCATGTCAGCGCCAAACATCCACCGGACGCATCCCCGATATCCGTATAATGCTTCCATATCCACAGGAAGAGGCTCGTATCATATAGCCCCCCGGAATACACAAGATGGGGGCCCCAATATAATGGTAGATATCAGCTCTGGGGGCCACAGAAGTGATTGCAGCGCAGTTATATCCAGTGATCACAGATGACATCCTCTCTGGCTGGAATTGTTCATCTGACCAGATTGCCATGATGACTTCTCCGAATCACAACCCGTCTCTGTGGAATTTGCGCAAAAAAGGGTTTTTTATGTGTTTTTCTTTTTAAATATTTTTTTTCTACAGTTTTTATGTCTCTGTAGGGAACTTGAACAGATCACTATGATGATGCGTTACAGGACTTCTGTACGGCAAGGCATAGTCGGTCCCAATAGCGCTCATAGCCTTGTTAGGCCCGGACACAGTGCCTGGCGTCTGGTTGCCATGGCAACCCATTGTCCCTCTGCAATAACATAGCCAAGGGCCGATGATGTCACAGAGAGAGCGCCCTCCCTCTGTGAAACCTTTTCATTGATCGTGGCAAATAAGGGGTTAACAGCAGGAGACCGCTGGCTCCGGGATGCTGCAGGCTCAGCTCTGGATGTAGGTTTATATCTACCACCCTGCCTAAACTTACATCCTGGGGTATTAAAAAGTTTACATGATGTGAGTCTGAGGACCTTCAGAAAGAAGTCACATGACTTTGTTCACTCTAATTTGCTGCTGTGGCTGGCAGGCCCTTCGGCTCCACCCCTGGATCTCACTGCCGGGGATAAGCTCTGAGAGAGGAGGGGATAAGCGCTGAGAGAGGAGGCCGCCACTTCAGGGCATATGCAGAAAAAAACGACCAAAAGATCTCAGGGGGTACAGGAAGTGGATCTAGAATCCCCCTCCCTCGTACGGGCGCATCAGGAGAGGATTCAGAAGTTGGTTATCCAGGTGAAGAACCAATAACAGGATACAGAAACAAAGAAGACAAGTCTGATGCAACGCGTTTCGGCTATAATGCACCTTTATAGATCACTCACTGTAAATCATGAGGACGCCATCACACACCGCGCCATCACACACCGCGCCATCACACACCGCGCCATCACACACCACGCCATCACACACCGCGCCATCACACACCGCGCCATCACACACCGCGCCATCACACACCGCCCCATCACACACCGCGCCATCACACACCGCGCCATCACACACCGCCCCATCACACACCGCCCCATCACACACCGCGCCATCACACACTGCCCCGCCTGTTTCATGGATTTGACGTGATGATGTCATTGAACATGATATGATGACATTATTGGACTGCAGATGATGAGACCTCCACACCTTATACTACAGTGACATCATCTATTACTGCTGACAACCAGCCTGTATATCATGTCTGAGAGGTAGTCACAGCCACGCCCCCTACTGATGACATCACTGATATAATGACATGTGATCAGACACCTTATACTACAGTGACATCATCTATTACTGCTGACAACCAGCCTGTATATCATGTCTGAGAGGTAGTCACAGCCCCGCCCCCTACTGATGACATCACTGATATAATGACATGTGATCAGACACCTTATACTACAGTGACATCATCTATTACTGCTGACAACCAGCCTGTATATCATGTCTGAGAGGTAGTCACAGCCCCGCCCCCTACTGATGACATCACTGATATAATGACATGTGATCAGACATGAGATCTGACATCTTATACGACAGTGACATCATCTATTACTGCTGACAACCAGTCTGTATATCATGTCTGAGAGGCAGTCACAGCCCCGCCCCCTGATGACATCAATGATATAATGAGGTAGTCACAGCTTTGTCCCCAGCTGATGACATCACTGATATAATGAGGTAGTCGGGAGCCACGCCCCTACTGATGACATCACTGATATAATGAGGTAGTCACAGCTCCGCTGCAGCTGATGACATCACTGATATAATGAGGTAGTCACAGCTCCACCCCCAGCTGATGACATCACTGATATAACGAGGTAGTCACAGCCCCGCCCCCTGGTGATGACATCACTGATATAATGAGGTAGTCACAGCCCCGCCCCCAGCGGATGACATCACTGATATAATGAGGTAGTCACAGCTCCGCCCCCAGCTGATAACATCACTGATATAATGAGGTAGTCACAGCCCCGCCCCCTGGTGATGACATCACTGATATAATGAGGTAGTCACAGCCCCGCCCCCAGCGGATGACATCACTGATATAATGAGGTAGTCACAGCTCCGCCCCCAGCTGATAACATCACTGATATAATGAGGTAGTCAGAGCCACGCCCCTACTGATGACATCACTGACACAACATAACATAGGTCTCCACTTTGGCTGCTCTTTTTCCATGTAAACGCTATATGTTACGCTGTGAGTATACAGCGGCGCTCCTTCCCTTCTTTCTCTCTCTTTGACCCTCCCCCGCTGTACGTTATATAATACACCTCATCATTAGCAGCCGCTGCGCTGCCAGCGCTCGCCCTGGATTTGTGCTCACGCTTCCCTTCGGTTTTCCTTGGCCGCGGTTGCACGATGCGACGCCTTATTTATTTCTCGGCAGCGTCGGTAATTCTTTTTATAATAAAGATGAATACAATTCTGCAATATGAAAGCTGAAGAATATGATGGCCGCTCGTGGCGAGGACTCCGCCGCCGCCAGCCCCCGCGGACGACACCTCTAACTGCACTGGGACTGCTTTAGGGAGGGCGAAGCCTAGTGATCCTGGGCCGGTGAGACTCATGACATACCTCACTTCTTGCGCTGTCTTATGGGGTTTTGTGCCGCGGCCGATAGATGCGCCAATCACAAATACGGAAATCTCCAGTCACCGAAGTGTTAATATCTGCAGGAACAAACCAACAAGATGCTAGAAGCAGCAGCGTTACCGGTCGCCGTTCCAACAACTCCGCTTGTGGTCAGTGAAGGGCAACGTGTCCGTTCACATCCAGAGGCGCCAATGCCGTGCAGATAACGTCCCGCGCAGCTGAGGGTTTGTTACAGTTGTAGTTCATACAGAGAACCCTGAGCTACAGACTGATACAGTGTAAGGCCTCCGGACGACCGTCTCTGTACCCAATAAGGGAATAGACCGCGCTGCCTTCCAGGGGCTCCTGCCCACCTCTGTATTTTGCGTATTCGCGCACTAAGGGCCGCACAGAACTCCGTGGGAGGTGCTGAAATGTGCATTAAGATGTGCGCAACTGCGGCCGTCCACGAAAATAACCACATCTGGAACTCATTAGGCTAAATAGGCATTTAAATGGGTGTGTGTTTGTCTGCTGCGCGCAAATGTATAGTGGAGATCGCCAATACGCGTGCAATGGAGGCTCATTCATGGCGCAAGTACACCGCACTGAGCGTGTGGGAGAGCAGCTCCGCCGTGTGCAGGAGCCCTGCGGCTCGGGGCGCAGACCGCTTGTAAGGCAGACAGATCACTTCATGTTCGTTCATCGCTCAGGCGCTGCACCAGGACGGCCGCTGATCGCACCCAACGGGCAAACGAGGATTTGTATGTTTGCATAAAACGAACGCCGAAAAAGAAGCGAACAAATTCTCATTCGTCGTTCGGTCGTTGGCCGTGTTCACACTGAACTATAATCCAGCAATGTTCATTCTGTGTAGGAGCGCGCCAACGACCCTCCGGCTGTGAGAGGTGTTGGTCATCTGCCGTTCTCAGCCTCTAAAATGTTTCAATTCACTGACAGCAAGCAGGTGACTTTCAGAAGGAGTTGTGTTGCACAAAATCTAGTAGCAAGGTGAAGAACCCCTCGGATGATAACTGTTCGGTCTGATCACCTGGGCCCCGCCATGTCTGCGAGCGTCCATCCTGGAGGGTGCGTAGAGCCGCAGGTAGCGGAGCTCATGGCGGGACGATCCTCTGACGAAGATACATGAGCGGCCGCGGTAATTGAAACCTGAGGCAGCACTTACTGACAGCCGGCAAAACTTCATGACCCTCCAAACAAAAAGCAATGTGAGCGGCGGCCGCGGCGGTGATTGATCTGCCGAGCGGCTGCACTCTGATTAAAGCCTCCACATCCGAGACCATCAGTCAGCGACTTCTCTATTGTGAAGAAAGTTCTGCAGGACAAAACGCTAATGAGAAGAGAAAGGGCCAAAATACCCTGAAGAGGGGCCCGCGGGAACAAGACTGCCTCAGCCGTCCACTAGGGGCACCCAACTGTGACTACATCATTATATCAGTGATGTCATCAGCAGGAGGCGGGGCTGTGACTACCCCTCATATCTGGGATGTCATCAGCAGGAGGCGGGGCTGTGACTACCCCTCATATCTGGGATGTCATCAGCAGGGGGCGGGGCTGTGACTACCTCTCAGACATGATATACAGGCTGGTTGTCAGCAGCCATAGATGATGTCACTGTAGTATGAGGTGTCTAGTCACATGTCATTATATCAGTGATGTCATCAGCAGAGGGCAGGGCTGTGGCTACCTCATTATATCAGTGATGTCAGCAGGGGGCGGGGCTGTGACTACCTCTGAGACATGATATACAGGCAGGTTGTCAGCAGTAATAGATGATGTCACTGTAGTATAAGGTGTCTGATCACATGTCATTATATCCATGATGTCATCAGCAGGGGGCGGGGTTGTGACTACCTCATTATATCTGTCGGGGCGGGGTTATGACTACCTCATTATATCTGTGATGTCATCAGCAGGGGCGGGGCTGCAACTACCTCATTATATCCGTGATGTCATCAGCAGGGGGCGAGGTTTTAACTACCTTATTATATCTGTCGGGGCGGGGTTATGACTACCTCATTATATCTGTGATGTCATCAGCAGGGGACGGGGTTGTGACTACCTCATTATATCTGTCGGGGCGGGGTTATGACTACCTCATTATATCCGTGATGTCATCAGCAGGGGCGGGGCTGTAACTACCTCATTATATCCGTGATGTCATCAGCAGGGGCGGGGCTGTAACTACCTCATTATATTCGTGATGTCATCAGCAGGGGCGGGGCTGTAACTACCTCATTATATTCGTGATGTCATCAGCAGGGGGCGGGGCTGTGACTACCTCCTGTCCTGTGATAATATGGCCATAGAGTATCCCCCCCTTGCGATGGATTGTGTCGCAGGATGCAGCAGTCTGTTGTCGGCAGGATATCTGGATTCCGAGACGCGTATTTTCGAGCTGTGATGCCGTTAACATGGAATCCGAGCTCATTTGTAGAATAGTTGACCAGACGATCCTTAGCCAGCTGTCAGCGCGGCGCTCGCCTTGGTGTCCCGCTGAGCGCGGCCGCGGATTCTGCGCCTATTTATAACTGATGTCGTTTCTCCGCACTCAGGAAATGGTATAAATAGCAGAACACAAATACAATCTGCCAACACACAAATATCTGCTGCAGGCGCAGCCGTGTGAGCGCCAGCTCCGCAGCCCACAATACTATCTGATGGGAAGCTTCGTGTAGTTCCACAACTGCAGGTTTTAATATCTCTGCTTGCTGTCAGTGATTGCCAGCACGTCTGGGTATATTCAGAGCCAGTAAGCCTGGACTGTCCCTGCAGGTTACAGAGAGCTCCAGACTGATACATTGTAACAAGGTAGCTCCAGGCTTGTGCAGTAGTCCGCAGGTGCGCCTGTACCATCCCGAGCCAATTGGGCGCTGCTGGTTTATGTCCACGTGGTGTTGGCGGTGTATATGCGCCAATGTCAGTGCCTGACCTAGAGAGAAGCAAATTCACCCTGGAGGAGTCGGCGGGCATCATATGGGGAGATGTGCCTTACGTGTCGCTCCGCTGACCCGCATTTATGTCACATGAAGCTCAGCATTCAGAAAACCTTTAAAGTCCTTAATTACAGAAAAATAAAAAAATCTGTTAATTAGATGAAGTGACTTCAGCGCTCAGAACTGCGACCGCGAATACATCAAAGATATCACTTCAAACATTTACATTGAGCCCCGTGTAACCGTGCCAGAATACAACTCCAGACCGTATATATATATACCAGGTATAAGAATGCATCACATACAGTATATACCCCACATATAATACAGAAGTACCGCTAATATCATACATCGACACTGCACATAGAGCACACAGGTAACACATGGATAGCACTCCCATCATCCCTGACCCCAGGAGCTCACAATCTAATCCCCCCATCACACAATGTATCACTCCCATCATCCCTGACCCCAGGAGCTCACAATCTAATCCCCCATCACACAATGTATCACTCCCATCATCCCTGACCCCAGGAGCTCACAATCTAATCCCCCCATCACACACAATGTATCACTCCCATCATCCCTGACCCCAGGAGCTCACAATCTAATCCCATCACACACAATGTATCACTCCCATCATCCCAGACCCCAGGAGCTCACAATCTAATCCCATCACACACAATGTATCACTCCCATCATCCCTGACCCCAGGATGTCACAATCTAATCCCCCCATCACACACAATGTATCACTCCCACCATCCCTGACCCCAGGAGCTCACAATCTAATCCCCCCATCACACACAATCTATCACTCCCACCATCCCTGACCCCAGGAGCTCACAATCTAATCCCCCCATCACACAATGTATCACTCCCATCATCCCTGACCCCAGGAGCTCACAATCTAATTCCCTCATCACACACAATGTATCACTCCCATCATCCCTGACCCCAGGAGCTCACAATCTAATCCCTCCATCACACAATGCATCACTCCCATCATCCCTGACCCCAGGAACTCACAATCTAATCCCCCCATCACACAATGTATCACTCCCATCATCCCTGACCCCAGGAGCTCACAATCTAATCCCCCCATCACACAATGTATCACTCCCATCATCCCTGACCCCAGGAGCTCACAATCTAATCCCCCATCACATACAATGTATCACTCCCATCATCCCTGACCCCAGGAGCTCACAATCTAATCCCCCCATCACACAATGTATCACTCCCATCATCCCTGACCCCAGGAGCTCACAATCTAATTCCCCATCACACACAATGTATCACTCCCATCATCCCTGACCCCAGGAGCTCACAATCTAATCCCCCATCACAAACAATGTATCACTCCCATCATCCCTGTCCCCAGGAGCTCACAATCTAATCCCCCATCACACACAATGTATCACTCCCATCATCCCTGACCCCAGGAGCTCACAATCTAATCCCCCATCACACAATGTATCACTCCCATCATCCCTGACCCCAGGAGCTCACAATCTAATCCCCCCATCACACACAATGTATCACTCCCATCATCCCTGACCCCAGGAGCTCACAATCTAATCCCATCACACACAATGTATCACTCCCATCATCCCAGACCCCAGGAGCTCACAATCTAATCCCATCACACACAATGTATCACTCCCATCATCCCTGACCCCAGGATGTCACAATCTAATCCCCCCATCACACACAATGTATCACTCCCACCATCCCTGACCCCAGGAGCTCACAATCTAATCCCCCCATCACACACAATCTATCACTCCCACCATCCCTGACCCCAGGAGCTCACAATCTAATCCCCCCATCACACAATGTATCACTCCCATCATCCCTGACCCCAGGAGCTCACAATCTAATTCCCTCATCACACACAATGTATCACTCCCATCATCCCTGACCCCAGGAGCTCACAATCTAATCCCTCCATCACACAATGCATCACTCCCATCATCCCTGACCCCAGGAACTCACAATCTAATCCCCCCATCACACAATGTATCACTCCCATCATCCCTGACCCCAGGAGCTCACAATCTAATCCCCCCATCACACAATGTATCACTCCCATCATCCCTGACCCCAGGAGCTCACAATCTAATCCCCCATCACATACAATGTATCACTCCCATCATCCCTGACCCCAGGAGCTCACAATCTAATCCCCCCATCACACAATGTATCACTCCCATCATCCCTGACCCCAGGAGCTCACAATCTAATTCCCCATCACACACAATGTATCACTCCCATCATCCCTGACCCCAGGAGCTCACAATCTAATCCCCCATCACAAACAATGTATCACTCCCATCATCCCTGACCCCAGGAGCTCACAATCTAATCCCCCATCACACACAATGTATCACTCCCATCATCCCTGACCCCAGGAGCTCACAATCTAATCCCCCCATCACACACAATGTATCACTCCCATCATCCCTGACCCCAGGAGCTCACAATCTAATTCCCCCGTCACACACAATGTATCACTCCCATCATCCCTGACCCCTGGAGCTCACAATCTATTTCCCCCATCACACACAATGTATCACTCCCATCATCCCTGACCCCAGGAGCTCACAATCTAATCCCCATCACACACAATGTATCACTCCCATCATCCCTGACCCCAGGAGCTCACAATCTAATCCCCCATCACACACAATGTATCACTCCCATCATCCCTGACCCCAGGAGCTCACAATCTAATCCCCCATCACATAATGTATCACTCCCATCATCCCTGACCCCAGGAGCTCACAATCTAATCCCCCCATCACACAATGTATCACTGCCATCATCCCTGACCCCAGGAGCTCACAATCTAATCCCCCATCACATAATGTATCACTCCCATCATCCCTGACCCCAGGAGCTCACAATCTAATGCCCCCATCACACAATGTATCACTCCCATCATCCCTGACCCCAGGAGCTCACAATCTAATCCCATAACACACAATGTATCACTCCCATCATCCCTGACCCCAAGAGCTCACAATCTAATCCCCCATCACACACAATGTATCACTCCCATCATCCCCTGACCCCAGGAGCTCACAATCCAATCCCCCATCAAACACAATGCATCACTCCCATCATCCCTGACCCCAGGAGCTCACAATCTAATCCCCCCATCACACAATGTATCACTCCCATCATCCCCGACCCCAGGAGCTCACAATCTAATCCCCCCATCACACAATGTATCACTGCCATCATCCCTGACCCCAGGAGCTCACAATCTAATCCCCCATCACATAATGTATCACTCCCATCATCCCTGACCCCAGGAGCTCACAATCTAATGCCCCCATCACACAATGTATCACTCCCATCATCCCTGACCCCAGGAGCTCACAATCTAATCCCATAACACACAATGTATCACTCCCATCATCCCTGACCCCAAGAGCTCACAATATAATCCCCCATCACACACAATGTATCACTCCCATCATCCCCTGACCCCAGGAGCTCACAATCCAATCCCCCATCAAACACAATGCATCACTCCCATCATCCCTGACCCCAGGAGCTCACAATCTAATCCCCCCATCACACACAATGTATCACTCCCATCATCCCTGACCCCAGGAGCTCACAATCTAATCCCCCATCACACACAATGTATCACTCCCATCATCCCTGACCCCAGGAGCTCACAATCTAATCCCCCCATCACACACAATGCATCACTCCCATCATCCCTGACCCCATGAGCTCACAATCTATTCCCCCATCACACACAATGTATCACTCCCATCATCCCTGACCCCAGGAGCTCACAATCTAATCCCCCCATGTCACATAATGCATCACTCTCATCATCCCTGACCCCAGGAGCTCACAATCTAATCTCCCCATCACATAATGTATCACTCCCATCATCCCTGACCCCAGGAGCTCACAATCTAATCCCCCCATCACACATAATGTATCACTCCCATCATCCCTGTCCCCAGGAGCTCACAATCTAATCCCCCCATCACACACAATGTATCACTCCCATCATCCCTGTCCCCAGGAGCTCACAATCTAATCCCCCCATCACACACAATGTATCACTCCAATCATCCCTGACCCCAGGAGCTCACAATCTAATCTCCCCCCATCACACAGGATGTATCACTCCCATCATCCCTGACCCCAGGAGCTCACAATCTAATCCCCCATCACACACAATGCATCACTCCCATCATCCCTGACCCCAGGAACTCACAATCTAATCCCCCCATCACACAATGTATCACTCCCATCATCCCTGACCACAGGAGCTCACAATCTACTCCCCCCGTCACACACAATGTATCACTCCCATCATCCCTGACCCCAGGAGCTCACAATCTAATCCCCCCATCACACAATGTATCACTCCTATCATCCCTGACCCCAGGAGCTCACAATCTAATCCCCCCATCATACACAATGTATCACTCCCATCATCCCTGACCCCAGGAGATAACAATCTCATCCCCCCATCACACACAATGTATCACTCCCATCATCCCTGACCCCAGGAGCTCACAATCTAATCCCCCCATGTCACATAATGCATCACTCTCATCATCCCTGACCCCAGGAGCTCACAATCTAATCTCCCCATCACACATAATGTATCACTCCCATCATCCCTGTCCCCAGGAGCTCACAATCTAATCCCCCCATCACACACAATGTATCACTCCCATCATCCCTGACCCCAGGAGCTCACAATCTAATCCCATAACACACAATGTATCACTCCCATCATCCCTGACCCCAAGAGCTCACAATCTAATCCCCCATCACACACAATGTATCACTCCCATCATCCCCTGACCCCAGGAGCTCACAATCCAATCCCCCATCAAACACAATGCATCACTCCCATCATCCCTGACCCCAGGAGCTCACAATCTAATCCCCATCACACACAATGTATCACTCCCATCATCCCTGACCCCAGGAGCTCACAATCTAATCCCCCATCACACACAATGTATCACTCCCATCATCCCTGACCCCAGGAGCTCACAATCTAATCCCCCATCACATAATGTATCACTCCCATCATCCCTGACCCCAGGAGCTCACAATCTAATCCCCCCATCACACAATGTATCACTGCCATCATCCCTGACCCCAGGAGCTCACAATCTAATCCCCCATCACATAATGTATCACTCCCATCATCCCTGACCCCAGGAGCTCACAATCTAATGCCCCCATCACACAATGTATCACTCCCATCATCCCTGACCCCAGGAGCTCACAATCTAATCCCATAACACACAATGTATCACTCCCATCATCCCTGACCCCAAGAGCTCACAATCTAATCCCCCATCACACACAATGTATCACTCCCATCATCCCCTGACCCCAGGAGCTCACAATCCAATCCCCCATCAAACACAATGCATCACTCCCATCATCCCTGACCCCAGGAGCTCACAATCTAATCCCCCCATCACACACAATGTATCACTCCCATCATCCCTGACCCCAGGAGCTCACAATCTAATCCCCCATCACACACAATGTATCACTCCCATCATCCCTGACCCCAGGAGCTCACAATCTAATCCCCCCATCACACACAATGCATCACTCCCATCATCCTTGACCCCATGAGCTCACAATCTATTCCCCCATCACACACAATGTATCACTCCCATCATCCCTGACCCCAGGAGCTCACAATCTAATCCCCCCATGTCACATAATGCATCACTCTCATCATCCCTGACCCCAGGAGCTCACAATCTAATCTCCCCATCACACATAATGTATCACTCCCATCATCCCTGTCCCCAGGAGCTCACAATCTAATCCCCCCATCACACACAATGTATCACTCCCATCATCCCTGTCCCCAGGAGCTCACAATCTAATCCCCCCATCACACACAATGTATCACTCCAATCATCCCTGACCCCAGGAGCTCACAATCTAATCTCCCCCCATCACACAGGATGTATCACTCCCATCATCCCTGACCCCAGGAGCTCACAATCTAATCCCCCATCACACACAATGCATCACTCCCATCATCCCTGACCCCAGGAACTCACAATCTAATCCCCCCATCACACAATGTATCACTCCCATCATCCCTGACCACAGGAGCTCACAATCTACTCCCCCCGTCACACACAATGTATCACTCCCATCATCCCTGACCCCAGGAGCTCACAATCTAATCCCCCCATCACACAATGTATCACTCCCATCATCCCTGACCCCAGGAGCTCACAATCTAATCCCCCCATGTCACATAATGCATCACTCTCATCATCCCTGACCCCAGGAGCTCACAATCTAATCTCCCCATCACACATAATGTATCACTCCCATCATCCCTGTCCCCAGGAGCTAACAATCTCATCCCCCCATCACACACAATGTATCACTCCCATCATCCCTGACCCCAGGAGCTCACAATCTAATCCCCCCATGTCACATAATGCATCACTCTCATCATCCCTGACCCCAGGAGCTCACAATCTAATCTCCCCATCACACATAATGTATCACTCCCATCATCCCTGTCCCCAGGAGCTCACAATCTAATCCCCCCATCACACACAATGTATCACTCCCATCATCCCTGTCCCCAGGAGCTCACAATCTAATCCCCCCATCACACACAATGTATCACTCCAATCATCCCTGACCCCAGGAGCTCACAATCCAATCCCCCCATCACACAGGATGTATCACTCCCATCATCCCTGACCCCAGGAACTCACAATCTAATCCCCCCATCACACAATGTATCACTCCCATCATCCCTGACCCCAGGAGCTCACAATCTAATCCCCCCATCACACAATGTATCACTCCTATCATCCCTGACCCCAGGAGCTCACAATCTAATCCCCCCATCATACACAATGTATCACTCCCATCATCCCTGACCCCAGGAGCTAACAATCTCATCCCCCCATCACACACAATGTATCACTCCCATCATCCCTGACCCCAGGAGCTCACAATCTAATCCCCATCACACACAATGTATCACTCCCATCATCCCTGACCCCAGGAGCTCACAATCTAATCCCCATCACACACAATGTATCACTCCCATCATCCCTGACCCCAGGAGCTCACAATCTAATCCCCCCATCACACACAATGTATCACTCCCATCATCCCTGACCCCAGGAGCTCACAATCTAATCCCCCATCACACAATGTATCACTCCCATCATCCCTGACCCCAGGAGCTCACAATCTAATCCCCCATCACACAATGTATAATTCCCATCATCCTGACCCCAAGAGCTCACAATCTAATCTCCCCATCACACACAATGTATCACTCCCATCATCCCTGACCCCAGGAGCTCACAATCTAATCCCCCCATCAAACACAATGCATCACTCCCATCATCCCTGACCCCAGGAGCTCACAATCTAATCCCCCCATCACACACAATGTATCACTCCCATCATCCCTGACCCCATGAGCTCACAATCTATTCCCCCATCACACACAATGTATCACTCCCATCATCCCTGACCCCAGGAGCTCACAATCTAATCCCCCCATGTCACATAATGCATCACTCCCATCATCCCTGACCCCAGGAGCTCACAATCTAATCCCCCATCACACACAATGTATCACTCCCATCATCCCTGACCCCAGGAACTCACAATCTAATCCCCCCATCACACAATGTATCACTCCCATCATCCCTGACCCCAGGAGCTCACAATCTAATCCCCCCATCACACACAATGTATCACTCCCATCATCCCTGACCCCAGGAGCTCACAATCTAATCTCCCCATCACACACAATGTATCACTCCGATCATACCTGACCCCAGGAGCTCACAATCTAATCCCCCATCACACACAATGTATCACTCCCATCATCCCTGACCCCAGGAGCTCACAATCTAATCCCCCATCACACACAATGCATCACTCCCATCATCCCTGACCCCAGGAGCTCACAATCTAATCCCCCCATCACACAATGTATCACTCCTATCATCCCTGACCCCAGGAGCTCACAATCTAATCATCCCATCACACAATGTATCACTCCCATCATCCCTGACCCCAGGAGCTAACAATCTCATCCCCCCATCACACACAATGTATCACTCCCATCATCCCTGACCCCAGGAGCTCACAATCTAATCCCCATCACACACAATGTATCACTCCCATCATCCCTGACCCCAGGAGCTCACAATCTAATCCCCCCATCACACACAATGTATCACTCCCATCATCCCTGACCCCAGGAGCTCACAATCTAATCCCCCCATCATACACAATGTATCACTCCCATCATCCCTGATCCCAGGAGCTCACAATCTAATCCCCCCATCACACACAATGTATCACTCCCATCATCCCTGACCCCAGGAGCTCACAATCTAATCCCCATCACACACAATGTATCACTCCCATCATCCCTGACCCCAGGAGCTCACAATCTAATCCCCCCATCACACACAATGTATGACTCCCATCATCCCTAACCCCAGGAGCTCACAATCTAATCCCCCATCACACAATATATCACTCCCATCATCCCTGACCCCAGGAGCTCACAATCTAATCCCCCATCACACAATGTATAATTCCCATCATCCTGACCCCAAGAGCTCACAATCTAATCCCCCCATCACACACAATGTATCACTCCCATCATCCCTGACCCCAGGAGCTCACAATCTAATCCCCCCATCAAACACAATGCATCACTCCCATCATCCCTTACCCCATGAGCTCACAATCTATTCCCCCATCACACACAATGTATCACTCCCATCATCCCTGACCCCAGGAGCTCACAATCTAATCCCCCATGTCACATAATGCATCACTCTCATCATCCCTGACCCCAGGAGCTCACAATCTAATCTCCCCATCACACATAATGTATCACTCCCATCATCCCTGACCCCAGGAGCTCACAATCTAATCCCCCATGTCACATAATGCATCACTCTCATCATCCCTGACCCCAGGAGCTCACAATCTAATCCCCCCATCACACACAATGTATCACTCCAATCATCCCTGACCCCAGGAGCTCACAATCTAATCCCCCCCATCACACGCAATGTATCACTCCCATCATCCCTGACCCCAGGAGCTCACAATCCAATCCCCCCATCACACAGGATGTATCACTCCCATCATCCCTGACCCCAGGAACTCACAATCTAATCCCCCCATCACACAATGTATCACTCCCATCATCCCTGACCCCAGGAGCTCACAATCTAATCCCCCCATCACACAATGTATCACTCCTATCATCCCTGACCCCAGGAGCTCACAATCTAATCCCCCCATCATACACAATGTATCACTCCCATCATCCCTGACCCCAGGAACTCACAATCTAATCCCCCCCATCACACAATGTATCACTCCCATCATCCCTGACCCCAGGAGCTCACAATCTAATCCCCCCATCACACAATGTATCACTCCCATCATCCCTGACCCCAGGAGCTCACAATCTAATATCCCCCATCACACAATGTATCACTCCCATCATCCCTGACCCCAGGAGCTAACAATCTAATCCCTCATCACACAGGATGTATCACTCCCATCATCCCTGACCCCAGGAGCTCACAATCTAATCCCGCCATCACACAATGTATCACTACCATCATCCCTGACCCCAGGAGCTCACAATCTAATGCCCCCATCACACAATGTATCACTCCCATCATCCCTGACCCCAGGAGCTCACAATCTAATCCCATCACACACAATGTATCACTCCCATCATCCCTGACCCCAAGAGCTCACAATCTAATCCCCCATCACACACAATGTATCACTCCCATCATCCCCTGACCCCAGGAGCTCACAATCTAATCCCCCATCACACACAATGTATCACTCCCATCATCCCTGACCCCAGGAGCTCACAATCTAATCCCCCCATCACACACAATGTATCACTCCCATCATCCCTGACCCCAGGAGCTCACAATCTAATGCCCCCATCACACAATGTATCACTCCCATCATCCCTGACCCCAGGAGCTCACAATCTAATCCCATCACACAATGTATCACTCCCATCATCCCTGAGCCCAGGAGCTCACAATCTAATCCCCCATCACACACAATGTATCACTCCCATCATCCCTGACCCCAGGAGCTCACAATCTAATCCCCCCATCACACACAATGTATCACTCCCATCATCCCCTGACCCCAGGAGCTCACAATCTAATCCCCCATCACACACAATGTATCACTCTCATCATCCCTGACCCCAGGAGCTCACAATCTAATCCCCCCATCACACACAATGTATGACTCCCATCATCCCTAACCCCAGGAGCTCACAATCTAATCCCCCATCACACACAATGTATCACTCCCATCATCCCTGACCCCAGGAGCTCACAATCTAATCCCCCCATCACACACAATGTATCACTCCCATCATCCCTGACCCCAGGAGCTCACAGTCTAATCCCCCATAACACACAATGTATCACTCCCATCATCCCCGACCCCAGGAGCTCACAATCTAATCCCCATCACACACACAATGTATCACTCCCATCATCCCTGACCCCAGGAGCTCACAATCTAATCCCCCATAATACAATGTATCACTCCCATCATCCCTGACCCCAGGAGCTCACAGTCTAATCCCCCATCACACACAATGTATCACTCCCATCATCCCTGACCCCAGGAGCTCACAATCTAATCCCCCATCACACACAATGTATCACACCCATCATCCCCTGACCCCAGGAGCTCACAATCTAATCCCCCATCACACACAATGTATCACTCCCATCATCCCTGACCCCAGGAGCTCACAATCTAATCCCCCCATCACACACAATGTATCACTCCCATCATCCCTAACCCCAGGAGCTCACAATCTAATCCCCCCCCATCACACAATGTATCACTCCCATCATCCCTGACCCCATGAGCTCACAATCTAATCTCCCCATCACACACAATGTATCACTCCCATCATCCCTGACCCCAGGAACTCACAATCTAATCCCCCCATCACACACAATGTATCACTCCCATCATCCCTGACCCCAGGAGCTCACAATCTAATCCCCCCATCACACACAATGTATCACTCCCATCATCCCTGACCCCAGGAGCTCACAATCTAATCCCCCCATCACACACAATGTATCACTCCCATCATCCCTGACCCCAGGAGCTCACAGTCTAATCCCCCATCACACACAATGTATCACTCCCATCATCCCTGACCCCAGGAGCTCACAATCTAATCCCCCATCACACACAATGTATCACTCCCATCATCCCCTGACCCCAGGAGCTCACAATCTAATCCCCCATCACACACAATGTATCACTCCCATCATCCCTGACCCCAGGAGCTCACAATCTAATCCCCCCATTACACAATGTATCACTCCCATCATCCCTGACCCCAGGAACTCACAATCTAATCCCCCCATCACACACAATGTATCACTCCCATCATCCCTGACCCCAGGAGCTCACAATCTAATCCCCCCATCACACACAATGTATCACTCCCATCATCCCTGACCCCAGGAGCTCACAATCTAATCCCCCCATCACACACAATGTATCACTCCCATCATCCCTGACCCCAGGAGCTCACAATCTAATCCCCCATCACACACAATGTATTACCTCCATCACCCCTGACCCCAGGAGCTCACAATCTAATCCCCCATCACACACAATGTATCCCTCCCATCATCCCTGACCCCAGGAGCTCACAATCTAATCCCCCATCACACACAATGTATAACTCCCATCATCCCTGACCCCAGGAGCTCACAATCTAATCCCCCCATCACACATAATGCATCACTCTCATCATCCCTGACCCCAGGAGCTCACAATCTAATCTCACCATCACACACAATGTATCACTCCAATCATCCCTGACCCCAGGAGCTCACAATCTAATCCCCCCATCACACACAATGTATCACTCCCATCATCCCTGACCCCAGGAGCTCACAATCTAATCCCCCCATCACACAATGTATCACTCCCATCATCCCCGACCCCAGGAGCTCACAATCTAATCCCCCATCACACAATGTATCACTCCCATCATCCCTGACCCCAGGAGCTCACAATCTAATCCCCCCATCACACACAATGTATCACTCCCATCATCCCTGACCCCAGGAGCTCACAATCTAATCCTCCATCATACACAATGTATCACTCCCATCATCCCCGACCCCAGGAGCTCACAATCTAATCCCCCCATCACACACAATGTATCACTCCCATCATCCCTGACCCCAGGAGCTCACAATCTAATCCCCCATCATACACAATGTATCACTCCCATCATCCCTGACCCCAGGAGCTCACAATCTAATCCCCTCCAACACATACAGTGTATCAGTCCCATCATCCCTGACCCCAGGAGCTCACAATCTAATCCCCCCATCTCACACAATGTATCACTCCCATCATCCCTGACCCCAGGAGCTCACAATCTAATCCCCTCCAACACATACAGTGTATCAGTCCCATCATCCCCGACCCCAGGAGCTCACAATCTAATCCATCACACATAATGTATCACTCCCATCATCCCTGACCCCAGGAGCTCACAATCTATTCCCCCCATCACACACAATGTATCAGTCCCATCATCCCTGACCCCAGGAGCTCACAATCTAATCCCCCCATCACATAATGTATCACTCCCATCATCCCTGACCCCAGGAGCTCACAATCTAATCCCCCCATCACACACAATGTATCACTCCCATCATCCCTGACCCCAAGAGCTCACAATCTAATCCCCATCACACACAATGTATCACTCCCATCATCCCTGACCCCAGGAGCTCACAATCTAATCCCCCCATCACACACAATGTATCACTCCCATCATCCCTGACCCCAAGAGCTCACAATCTAATCCCCCATCACACAATGTATCACTCCCATCATCCCTGACCCCAGGAGCTCACAATCTAATCCCCCATCACACACAATGTATCACTCCCATCATCCCTGACCCCAGGAGCTCACAATCTAATCCCTCCATCACACAATGTATCACTCCCATCATCCCTGACCCCAGGAGCTCACAATTTAATCCCCCATCACACGCAATGTATCACTCCCATCATCCCTGACCCCAGGAGCTCACAATCTAATCCCCATCACACACAATGTATCACTCCCATTATCCCTAACCCCAGGAGCTCACAATCTAATCTCCCCATCACACACAATGTATCACTCCCATCATCCCTGACCCCAAGAGGTCACAATCTAATCCCCTCATCACACAATGTATCACTCCCATCATCCCTGACCCCAGGAGCTAACAATCTAATCCCTCATCACACAGGATGTATCACTCCCATCATCCCTGACCCCAGGAGCTCACAATCTAATCCCGCCATCACACAATGTATCACTACCATCATCCCTGACCCCAGGAGCTCACAATCTAATGCCCCCATCACACAATGTATCACTCCCATCATCCCTGACCCCAGGAGCTCACAATCTAATCCCATCACACACAATGTATCACTCCCATCATCCCTGACCCCAAGAGCTCACAATCTAATCCCCCATCACACACAATGTATCACTCCCATCATCCCCTGACCCCAGGAGCTCACAATCTAATCCCCCATCACACACAATGTATCACTCCCATCATCCCTGACCCCAGGAGCTCACAATCTAATGCCCCCATCACACAATGTATCACTCCCATCATCCCTGACCCCAGGAGCTCACAATCTAATCCCATCACACAATGTATCACTCCCATCATCCCTGACCCCAGGAGCTCACAATCTAATCCCCCATCACACACAATGTATCACTCCCATCATCCCTGACCCCAGGAGCTCACAATCTAATCCCCCCATCACACACAATGTATCACTCCCATCATCCCTGACCCCAAGAGCTCACAATCTAATCCCCCATCACACACAATGTATCACTCCCATCATCCCCTGACCCCAGGAGCTCACAATCTAATCCCCCATCACACACAATGTATCACTCTCATCATCCCTGACCCCAGGAGCTCACAATCTAATCCCCCCATCACACACAATGTATGACTCCCATCATCCCTAACCCCAGGAGCTCACAATCTAATCCCCCATCACACACAATGTATCACTCCCATCATCCCTGACCCCAGGAGCTCACAATCTAATCCCCCCATCACACACAATGTATCACTCCCATCATCCCTGACCCCAGGAGCTCACAGTCTAATCCCCCATAACACACAATGTATCACTCCCATCATCCCCGACCCCAGGAGCTCACAATCTAATCCCCATCACACACACAATGTATCACTCCCATCATCCCTGACCCCAGGAGCTCACAATCTAATCCCCCATAATACAATGTATCACTCCCATCATCCCTGACCCCAGGAGCTCACAGTCTAATCCCCCATCACACACAATGTATCACTCCCATCATCCCTGACCCCAGGAGCTCACAATCTAATCCCCCATCACACACAATGTATCACACCCATCATCCCCTGACCCCAGGAGCTCACAATCTAATCCCCCATCACACACAATGTATCACTCCCATCATCCCTGACCCCAGGAGCTCACAATCTAATCCCCCCATCACACACAATGTATCACTCCCATCATCCCTAACCCCAGGAGCTCACAATCTAATCCCCCCCCCATCACACAATGTATCACTCCCATCATCCCTGACCCCATGAGCTCACAATCTAATCTCCCCATCACACACAATGTATCACTCCCATCATCCCTGACCCCAGGAACTCACAATCTAATCCCCCCATCACACACAATGTATCACTCCCATCATCCCTGACCCCAGGAGCTCACAATCTAATCCCCCCATCACACACAATGTATCACTCCCATCATCCCTGACCCCAGGAGCTCACAATCTAATCCCCCCATCACACACAATGTATCACTCCCATCATCCCTGACCCCAGGAGCTCACAGTCTAATCCCCCATCACACACAATGTATCACTCCCATCATCCCTGACCCCAGGAGCTCACAATCTAATCCCCCATCACACACAATGTATCACTCCCATCATCCCCTGACCCCAGGAGCTCACAATCTAATCCCCCATCACACACAATGTATCACTCCCATCATCCCCTGACCCCAGGAGCTCACAATCTAATCCCCCCATCACACAATGTATCACTCCCATCATCCCTAACCCCAGGAGCTCACAATCTAATCATCCATCACACAATGTATCACTCCCATCATCCCTGATCCCAGGAGCTCACAATCTAATCCCCCCATCACACAATGTATCACTCCCATCATCCCTGACCCCAGGAGCTCACAATCTAATCTCCCCATTACACAATGTATCACTCCCATCATCCCTGACCCCAGGAACTCACAATCTAATCCCCCCATCACACACAATGTATCACTCCCATCATCCCTGACCCCAGGAGCTCACAATCTAATCCCCCCATCACACACAATGTATCACTCCCATCATCCCTGACCCCAGGAGCTCACAATCTAATCCCCCCATCACACACAATGTATCACTCCCATCATCCCTGACCCCAGGAGCTCACAATCTAATCCCCCATCACACACAATGTATTACCTCCATCACCCCTGACCCCAGGAGCTCACAATCTAATCCCCCATCACACACAATGTATCCCTCCCATCATTCCTGACCCCAGGAGCTCACAATCTAATCCCCCATCACACACAATGTATAACTCCCATCATCCCTGACCCCAGGAGCTCACAATCTAATCCCCCCATCACACATAATGCATCACTCTCATCATCCCTGACCCCAGGAGCTCACAATCTAATCTCACCATCACACACAATGTATCACTCCAATCATCCCTGACCCCAGGAGCTCACAATCTAATCCCCCCATCACACACAATGTATCACTCCCATCATCCCTGACCCCAGGAGCTCACAATCTAATCCCCCCCATCACACAATGTATCACTCCCATCATCCCCGACCCCAGGAGCTCACAATCTAATCCCCCATCACACAATGTATCACTCCCATCATCCCTGACCCCAGGAGCTCACAATCTAATCCCCCCATCACACACAATGTATCACTCCCATCATCCCTGACCCCAGGAGCTCACAATCTGATCCCCCCATCACACACAATGTATCACTCCCATCATCCCTGACCCCAGGAGCTCACAATCTAATCCTCCATCATACACAATGTATCACTCCCATCATCCCCGACCCCAGGAGCTCACAATCTAATCCCCCCATCACACACAATGTATCACTCCCATCATCCCTGACCCCAGGAGCTCACAATCTAATCCCCCATCATACACAATGTATCACTCCCATCATCCCTGACCCCAGGAGCTCACAATCTAATCCCCTCCAACACATACAGTGTATCAGTCCCATCATCCCTGACCCCAGGAGCTCACAATCTAATCCCCCCATCTCACACAATGTATCACTCCCATCATCCCTGACCCCAGGAGCTCACAATCTAATCCCCTCCAACACATACAGTGTATCAGTCCCATCATCCCTGACCCCAGGAGCTCACAATCTAATCCCCCATCACACATAATGCATCACTCCCATCATCCCTGACCCCAGGAGCTCACAATCTATTCCCCCCATCACACACAATGTATCAGTCCCATCATCCCTGACCCCAGGAGCTCACAATCTAATCCCCCCATCACATAATGTATCACTCCCATCATCCCTGACCCCAGGAGCTCACAATCTAATCCCCCCATCACACACAATGTATCACTCCCATCATCCCTGACCCCAAGAGCTCACAATCTAATCCCCATCACACACAATGTATCACTCCCATCATCCCTGACCCCAGGAGCTCACAATCTAATCCCCCCATCACACACAATGTATCACTCCCATCATCCCTGACCCCAAGAGCTCACAATCTAATCCCCCATCACACAATGTATCACTCCCATCATCCCTGACCCCAGGAGCTCACAATCTAATCCCCCATCACACACAATGTATCACTCCCATCATCCCTGACCCCAGGAGCTCACAATCTAATCCCTCCATCACACAATGTATCACTCCCATCATCCCTGACCCCAGGAGCTCACAATTTAATCCCCCATCACACGCAATGTATCACTCCCATCATCCCTGACCCCAGGAGCTCACAATCTAATCCCCATCACACACAATGTATCACTCCCATTATCCCTAACCCCAGGAGCTCACAATCTAATCTCCCCATCACACACAATGTATCACTCCCATCATCCCTGACCCCAAGAGGTCACAATCTAATCCCCTCATCACACAATGTATCACTCCCATCATCCCTGACCCCAAGAGGTCACAATCTAATCCCCCATCATACACAATGTATCACTCCCATCATCCCTGACCCCAGGATCTCACAATCTAATCCCCCCATCACACACAATGTATCACTCCCATCATCCCTGACCCCAGGAGCTCACAATCTAATCCTGTCACACACAATGTATCACTCCCATCATCCCTAACCCCAGGAGCTCACAATCTAATCCCCTCCAACACATACAGTGTATCAGTCCCATCATCCCTGACCCCAGGAGCTCACAATCTAATCCCCCCATCACATAATGTATCACTCCCATCATCCCTGACCCCAGGAGCTCACAATCTAATCCCCCCATCACACACAATGTATCACTCCCATCATCCCTGACCCCAGGAGCTCACAATCTAATCCCCCCATCACACACAATGCATCACTCCCATCATCCCTGACCCCAAGAGCTCACAATCTAATCCCCCATCACACACAATGTATCACTCCCATCATCCCTAACCCCAGGAGCTCACAATCTAATCCCCCCATCACACACAATGTATCACTCTCATCATCCCTGACCCCAAGAGCTCACAATCTAATCCCCATCACACACAATGTATCACTCCCATCATCCCTAACCCCAGGAGCTCACAATCTAATCTCCCCATCACACACAATGTATCACTCCCATCATCCCTGACCCCAAGAGGTCACAATCTAATCCCCCATCATACACAATGTATCACTCCCATCATCCCTGACCCCAGGAGCTCACAATCTAATTCCCCCATCACACACAATGTATCACTCCCATCATCCCTGACCCCAGGAGCTCACAATCTAATCCCCCCATCACACACAATGTATCACTCCCATCATCCCTGACCCCAGGAGCTCACAATCTAATCCCCATCACACAATGTATCACTCCCATCATCCCTGACCCCAGGAGCTCACAATCTAATCCCCCATCACACACAATGTATCACTCCCATCATCCCTGACCCCAGGAGCTCACAATCTAATCACCTCCAACACATACAGTGTATCACTCCCATCATCCCTGACCCCAGGAGCTCACAATCTAATCCCTATCACACACAATGTATCACTCCCATCATCCCTGACCCCAGGAGCTCACAATCTAATGCCCCCATCACACAATGTATCACTCCCATCATCCCTGACCCCAAGAGGTCACAATCTAATCCCCCCATCACACAATGTATCACTCCCATCATCCCTGACCCCAGGAGCTCACAATCTAATCCCCCCATCACACACAATGTATCACTCCCATCATCCCTGACCCCAGGAGCTCACAATCTAATCCCCCCATCACACACAATGTATCACTCCCATCATCCCTGACCCCAGGAGCTCACAATCTAATCCCCCATAACACACAATGTATCACTCCCATCATCCCTGACCCCAGGAGCTCACAATCTAATCCTCCCATCACACAATGTATCACTCCCATCATCCCTGACCCCAGGATCTCACAATCTAATCTCCACATCACACACAATGTATCACTCCCATCATCCCTGACCCCAGGAGCTCACAATCTAATCCCCCATCACACACAATGTATCACTCCCATCATCCCTGACTCCAGCAGCTCACAATCTAATCCCCCATCACACAATGTATCACTCCCATCATCCCCGACCCCAAGAGCTCACAATCTAATCCCCATCACACACAATGTATCACTCCCATCATCCCTGACCCCAGGAGCTCACAATCTAATCCCCCATCATACACAATGTATCACTCCCATCATCCCTGACCCCAGGAGCTCACAATCTAATCTCCCCCATCACACACAATGTATCACTCTCATCATCCCTGACCCCAGGAGCTCACAATCTAATCCCCCCATCACACACAATGTATCACTCCCATCATCCCTGACCCCAGGAGCTCACAATCTAATCTCCCCATCACACACAATGTATCACTCCCATCATCCCTGACCCCAGGAGCTCACAATCTAATCTCCCCATCCATCACACACAATGTATCACTCCCATCATCCCTGACCCCAGGAGCTCACAATCTAATTACCCCCATCACACACAATGTATCACTCCCATCATCCCTGACCCCAAGAGCTCACAATCTAATCCCCCATCATACACAATGTATCACTCCCATCATCCCTGACCCCAGGAGCTCACAATCTAATCCCCCCGATCACACACAATGTATCACTCCCATCATCCCTGACCCCAGGAGCTCACAATCTAATCCCCCCGTCACACAATGTATCACTCCCTTCATCCCTGACCCCAGGAGCTCACAATCTAATCCCCCATCACACAATGTATCACTCCCATCATCCCTGACCCCAGGAGCTCACAATCTAATCCTGTCACACACAATGTATCACTCCCATCATCCCTGACCCCAGGAGCTCACAATCTAAGCTCTCTATTCCGATCTACATGTATATCCCAGTTTCGGTGCGGTGGTGTTGTGGGGCCCGGGGCCCGGTGAGGGCAGGTCTGCATGTGACAGTGTGCTGAAGTACGGAGCCGTCTTCACAGCAGCACAGCTTATTTCAGGAGAGCCAAGTGTTGCTGTCAGCTTGGCGCTGTGGACCCCCCCAGATGATACCTGGCGCCGTGTGTGCCTCTCCTCCGTATAGCGCCGCAGCCGTCAGTAAAACGCGCCTTATTTAACACGGCTTTGTTGTCTGTTATAAAACATTTTCATTACAGAGAATCAGCGGAAAACAAGCGGAACGAGATGTAAATGAGCCTGGGCGCGGCAAAGGTCTGCGCATAGCGCCATTCTAATTACATTGTAACAAGCAGCCCCCCGTATAACACAGCCGAGCACACGAACATTTTATTCTTCCTGGCAGACAACCAAGTCCCTGCGTGTGCCGGAGCCGACGGTAATAAGCCGGCAGAGATTACATGATTTAGGAGCGAAACCTCCGTGTTAGGAAATCAAATAATAGACGCGGAAGCTGTAATTAGGGGAATTGGGACTCAACAATGAACTAATAATAATGTCGTTAGCTGTAAGTAACCCGCCACCGAGGCGCATTAGGAGGTGCGATCACATCATTTAGCAGAACTCCGCTCTAAAGACCTATCTCTGCTTGTGTAGTCTGGCTCACAGCGGCCTGCTGGCACAGAGGCATTCTCACAATCAGCACGCCAAAATGCTGCCCCACCTCGCCATTCTTCCCTCCGATTTGGGGCCATTAAATTAAAACAATAACGAGACTCTGCAGTAATTAGTGCGGCCCGGACTGATGGGATCTCGCTGGGATCAATGTGTAATTATTAATTAAGCCTCAGAAGAGCGGCAGGTGCGACATGTGCTGCCACACCGTACACGTCAGCCTGCTGCCTTCTTACTGATATCATAGGAGAAAGAGAGAGGGAAAAAGAAAGAGGGAAAGAAAGAAAGAGAAAGAAAGAAAGAGAGAAAGAAAGAGAAAGAAAGAGAGAAAGAAAGAGAGAAAGAAAGAAAGAGAAAGAGAAAGAAAGAGAAAGAAAGAAAGAGAAAGAGAGAGAAAGAAAGAGAGAAAGAAAGAAAGAGAGAGAAAGAAAGAAAGAAAGAAAGAGAGAAAGAAAGAGAAAGAAAGAAAGAAAGAAAGAGAAAGAAAGAGAGAAAGAAAGAAAGAAAGAGAAAGAAAGAAAGAAAGAAAGAAAGAGAAAGAAAGAGAAAGAAAGAGAAAGAAAGAAAGAAAGAAAGAAAGAGAAAGAAAGAGAGAAAGAAAGAAAGAGAAAGAAAGAGAGAAAGAAAGAGAGAAAGAAAGAGAGAAAGAAAGAGAAAGAAAGAAAGAGAAAGAAAGAGAGAGAGAAAGAAAGAAAGAAAGAGAAAGAAAGAGAAAGAAAGAAAGAAAGAAAGAGGAGGGAGTAAGAAAGGGAAAAAGAGAAAGAAGGAAAGAAAGAAAGGAAAATAAGAAAGTGAAGGTGGGAAAAAGAAAGGAAAATAAAAAGGATGGAAGAAGAAAGACGGTATGAAATAAAAAAATGAAAGGGGAAGGAGTAAAAAAGGGAAAGAGAGAAAGAAAGGAGGGAGTCAGAAAGTGAAAGAGGAAAAGAAAGAAAGAAAGAGAAAGAAAGAAAAGAAGAATGGAGGAAGAAAGAGAGAGACGGTGAGAAAGAAAGAAAAAGCGTAAAAGAGAAAGAGTGTGACAAAGGAAAAGAAAAAGGATGGAAGAAGAAAGATGGTAAGCAAGAGAAAGAAAAAAGAGGAGGGAGTAATAAAGTAAAAGAAAGAAGGAAAGAAAGAAAGGAGCGAGTAAGAACGTGAAGGAGGGAAAGAAAGAAGGGAAGAGGAGGGAGAAAGAAAGAAAAGTGGAGGAAGAAAGACTGTAAGAAAGAGAGATAAGAGAAAGAAGGCAAGAAAGGGAAAAAGAGAAAGAAGGAAAGGAAGAAAGTGAAGGAGGGAACGAAAGAAAGAGAAGGGACTTAGAAAGTGAAAGAAAGAGGAGCTAATAAAGGGGAAAAGAGAATGAAGGAAGCAAGGAAAGAAAGAAAGAAAGAAAGAAAGAAAGGGAGAAAGAAAGAAAGAAAGAAAGAAAGAGAAAGAGAGAAAGAAAGAAAAGTAAGAGAAAGAGAAAAAAAAGAAAGAGGAGGGATGGCGGAAGAGGGAGACAGCAAGAAAGAAAAAAAAGAAACCCTGTAAAAGAGAAAGAGTGTGAGAAAGAAAAAAGCAAAAGAAAAATAATGGAGGAAGAAAGAGAGAGAAAGAAAGAAAGAAAGAAAGAAAGAGAGGGAAAAGAGAAAGGATGGAGGAAAAAAGAGAGACTGTGAGAAAGAGAAAGAAAGGAGGGAGTAAGAAAGTGAGAGAAAGAAAGGAAAAGAAAAAATTAGAAGGGAGGGAGTAACAAAAAGGGAAAGCGAGAAAGAAGGAAAGAAAGAGAAAAAGGAAGAAAGGAGGGAGAAAGAAAGAGAGAATAAGAGAGAGAGAAGAGTAAGTTATGTAATGTGTTTTCTTATGTTATGTCATGTTATGTGATGTCACTTAGTGGTATGTGATGTCATCTGATATAACGTGTCATGTCATGCATGATGTTATGTGATGTAATGTGTGAAGCAAAGTGATGTCATGTTATGTGATGTCATTTAGTGGTATGTGATGTCATGTTATGTGATGTCATTTAGTGGTATGTGATGTCATGCGATGTTGACTGTATACTGACTGCTATGACTATCGTGTTGTATTGCAGACCTTGCATTGCCCATGTGAATCGCTGAATTGCTGTGCACTCTGCCTTCAGGACAATGCTGCTTTGCAGCGGTGGGCATGCAGATTGCCTGAGGTTAGAGGTCACACATGCAGGATCTGTGGATGCTGTAAAATGGTGCTGCATGGGGCCAGATTACAAATAGGGGGGCTGAGAGCCCCTGGTGGTCTGTCAGTCTGGCTGCACGGGGCAGAGTGTTGCTGAGCTAATCTGTGTCTGTATAGATAGCTCTGAGGGGCGCTGTGAATGGAGCTGGGATGTTGCTTCCAAGCAGCCTGCAGTGCAAAGAATGGAGGTTTTCATCCTGGTTGTCTTGGCTACATCCAGAGTCCTGTCTGTATACTGTACTTGTACATACAGTTTCTCTTCAGGTCTGGGCAGTAAATGTCCTGTTGGGGACTTTATGTTGGAGAAACAGGACAAAAACTGAGAGCGGGGATGAGATCTCATCACCACATGATTACAGAGAGGAAGACAGAAGTACCTGCGGCCGAGCATTGCTCTGGTCACAGACACAGCATAGGGGATATGAGGGTTATGATACTGAAGGTGGTTTCAAGTCACAAAGCCATAGAAGAATTTGGGAATATAAATTTATAACAACTTTTGCCACATTCAATAGAGGGTTAAATTATTCCCGAGGATTTATGGTGACTGGGAGATGTGAGACATCTATAGCCCAAATAGACTGCTGGCCTGGTGACCCCCCAACAGTAATTCAGGGGCCATAAAACCTTCACTCCCTTACAGTTAAAAATGTTTATGTTTCTGGTGCAGTATTCCTTGAAGTGCGAACCAATCCCATCCATGTCTGTGCCGTGTCATAAGTATGTGTGTATATATATATATGCATGCCTCTTCAGATTTTTTCCATTTTAGGCTGAAGAAGAGCCCTGCGTTGGTTCAGAAGCTGCTGTAACATCATGTATGTTTGTTGGCCACTAAAAGGTCCCATATCTACAAGATGACGTGGTTTCTCTTGCTGGGAACAATCACCTTTTGCTCTACTGGCGACAGCGGACTGAACTTTTTTCTTCTGTACTAGATGTACTGATATACACAATGAATTCCACAAGGGGCGCTAGTGAGCAGCAGGAATACAGAATCACGCTAGCAGGAGATACTTATACATAACGCTGGATGTAGCTGTGACAACCAGAAAGTCTGTTGTTTTTAACCTTATACTAAATATACGGCGGACCGGTGGTGTAAATAGAGCGAGGGGGCCTGGTGCAGGAATCATGGCGGCCTCCGCTGGTGCTGGTCGGCCTCCGTTGACGGCGGTCCCAGCACTGCTCTCCCGTCTTCCTACCTCCTGCTTCCTCCTCTGCTGTCCACTGATGTATCTGACCGCTTGTGGCCACACACTTCATGATGAAGGGGCGTGGAGATGACCCGAGCTGGGCCTTTGCCTCGGTGACCCCGTAGCCGCTGCTTTGGCATTTTTTGGCGCAGATTCTTCTTCATTTTGTTTCTGGGGACTTGGAGGCGCTTTATTTCATGGAACGTAATGGAGTGAGATTATTGGGATTATTTCCGGCGGTTGGCTGCAACTTTCCTTCTGTTAAGAAATTAGACGTAAACAGCTCGGCACCTCCAGCGTGGCGGGGGCGGCGGGCGCAGCGCTGTCATCCTGCTATTTTGTCTTTACTTACACTCAATTAAGTTGCACAATAATCCGTCCGGCCTGAGATGACAAGTTTCAGAACATTAACTTTACACTTCTCATCTCCTTGTCTTCACTGTAAATCATCTTCTTCTCCTTTCGAATTTACTGTCTGAGCCGAGGACGATCGCGGACGTTCTGGGAGGGACATCACGCCATTAGCTGCCACTTAGGATACTTCATTTATTTTCTGGAAATTGGCGAAAAACCCAGAAATATTGTCACTGACTGGAGACCCGTCGTACAACGCACACTGATGTCAGGTGAGAAGTAGAAGGATCATGAAGAAAGATCCCTCCAGATCAGGACCTTACAGGGGGATCTAGTGCACCCTGCACAAAGGTCCCTTCAGAAGCAGAAGAGGTGTGCCATGCCATCTTACTTGGCTCAGATGCATGACTTGGGGGGAGGATAAGACGAGCTACATTACACCCCCCGCCTGGAGGAAGTGTTCAAACAGAGGCTGGAAATATATTGAGCAGGGGTTGGAGCCGATGACCCCGGAGGAGCCGATGACCCCGGAGGAGCTGATGACCCTGGAGGAGCTGATGACCCCGGAGGACCCGATGACCCCGGAGGAGCTGATGACCCTGGAGGACCCGATGACCCTGGAGGAGCTGATGACCCTGGAGCACCCAATGACCCCAGAGGACCCGATGACCCTGGAGGTCCTGATGACCCCGGAGAAGCTGATGACCCTGGAGGACCCAATGACCCCGGAGGACCCAATAACCCTGGAGGTCCTGATGACCCAGGAGGACCCTTTCAACTCTACCATTCTATGATTCTATGATTCTAGGGCTCCATTGTAGCAATAGTGATGCTTAGCACTAAGTAGCCATAAGGAGATTTATAGGCCATGCAATGCTCCTCTAGGAAATCTGGCACGCAAATGAGAGATGATACAATGCTTTCCAGTAGGTGGCGCTGTGGAGGCCTTACACCATCTGCCATTCGCAGAGGACTTTGCACAGATGCTGTAATGCACTAGGGTCCCTTTAAGCTCCTGTCAGTTTCATCCTATCAGCAGCAAACATGTACAGGATAAGTGATTGTCGCAGATCCATGAGGAACAGCGTTCTGAGCTCCACAAGACACGTACTCCATATTCATTGTATGCAACCGTTATCAGGACTGCAGACCACTGGGGACTACAGCACACCCCACCACATGAAGATTGCCAACCGTCATGGCAGTAGTACCACCACTCACTGTGCCAATTGTATGTGGAAATCATGACCATGTCTCCATGCTCCAGGATCTGCTCTATACAACCAAGTGTTCCTCACCCCATGTACATGTCCTGCCGCCCTACCAGCTCCACCTCAATATGACCTTGTACCATTCCCCACCCACGAGGAAGATGCCGCCCTCCAGGCGCGTGAGGAGTGTGATCTAGTTCTTTTTTTATTTCTTTTTAAGTTAAACACTAGATCCCCAATAGAATGTGCTCCATGATTGCCAGCGAGGTCCAGGGTACATCTTGTACAATGTATACAGTCCTTGACCAGCCGGATGCATACTGCTGTGTAAGATGTGAGCGTATTGCTTATTTGGAAGCCCAAATCCTGGATCTGAATGAGTGACTGGCAACAATGAGATCCATTGGCATCATGGAAAAGAGTTTGGTGCTCACTGAGCCCTCGCTGGGGTAGAGGCGGGGGCGGATGGTAGTATGGAAGAGCAGGGGGAGCAGGCAGTAAGCTGGGTGACAGATAGAAGGTGGGGTAGAGGGAAGAGAACCAGGGAGGCTAGTCCTGAACTGGCACAACCCAACAAGTCTGTACAGTTGGCAGATGAGGGCGATGCCATTACAGAGCCAGCACTGCTGCAGCACGACATGCCCTCTGAACGCCAGGGAGATGACTGCTCCAGTGAGACGGGGACGGGGAGCACAGGGCAGGCTAGACAGGTTCTAGTGGTGGGGGACTCAATTATTAGAGGGACAGAGAGGGCAATCTGCCATAAAGACCGGGATCGTCGAACGGTGTGTTGTCTTCCTGGCGCTCGAGTTCGACACATTGCAGATTGGGTTGACAGGTTACTGGGAGGGGCTGGTGAGGATCCAGCGGGCATGGTGCACGTTGGCACCAATGAACAAATTGGAGGTCAATGGAGGGCCCTCAAAAATGATTTCAGGGACCTAGGGTCCAAGCTCAGGGCGAGGACCTCCAGGGTAGTTTTCTTGGAAATACTACCTGCACCACAAGCCACACTAGAAAGGCAGCAGGATCTTAGAGAGCTAAACAAGTGGCTCTGGAGTTGGTGTAAGAAGAAGGGGTTTGGGTTGCTGGAGAATGGACTGACTTTGTTGGGGAAGGCAATGGCAAACCACCCCACAAAAACAGTCTGCCAAGAAAATGTCATGATGTGACGTCACCCTAGGAGTCAGTCACAACTCGGTGCTTGCACCAGGGGACTTTACCTTACAGGCTCTACCCTAGGGACAGGCTGCATCTCAATGGGGAGGGTGCAGCTATGCTGGGGAAGAAGATGGCTAGAAGGCTGGAGGAGTGTTTAAACTAGGGACTGGGATGGGGAGGGCACCAAGAGAAACAGGGGGGTAGATAGTGTAGCTAGCAACCTGGGTCCAAGTATTGGGAATAGAGGTCGAGCAGGGGGTGGGGTAGTACAGTTAGAACTGACAGAACAGCCAATAGTACCATTACTAGTATAATCAGTGATGATCAGTAAAGTGGGTGTGCTTGAAGCGAGAATGTCTGAAGAAAACTACGATACAGTAGGCATAACGGAAACATGGCTTGATGATAAGTGTGATTGGGCGGTGAATTTACAGGGTTACAATCTCTTCAGAAGAGACAGTGAGGAACAGAAAAGGGAAGTGGTATGTATGTACGTTAAATCTTACTTAATGCTGAGGCTACGGGAAAATATTGGTACGGGAGATGAACACATGAAATCCTGATAGGAGTTTTCTATAGGCCACTAAAAACAACAGAAGAAACTGAAAACTTATTAATAAGACAAATAAAAGAAGTGTCAAGCCGCAACAAAGTAATTATCATGGGGGACTTTAATTATCCGGATATAACATGGGATAACAAATGTCACAGGGGTGATAAGTGCTTGAGAACAATTAAAGATAACAACTTACCCAACGAGAGCCAACGAGAGGGAGGGCTGCTCTGGACTTAGTACTAACAAACCGGACAGAATCATGGGGGTGCATGTGGAGTGGACACTTGGGAAATAGTGACCACAATATAATTAATCTAGAGTTGTCATTCAATAAGAAGCCTCATCAGGGAGCGACAAAAGGACTAAACTTTAGTAAAGCGCTGCGGAATAAGTTGGCGCCACACAAATAACAAGATTGATTTATTTATTTTATTTAAAGCAAAATTTGATCAGCTTAGAACTATCGGTAACATTAATTGGGATAATGTCCTCATAAATAACAATACAGACGACAAATGGGAGGAGTTTAAAAACATCCTAATCACCTCATGTGAGCAGTTCATTCCCTTTAAAAATAAAAGAACTACAAGTAGAAGGAAACCAATGTGGCTCGACAAGACTGTAAGGGGGCAATAAACGAAAAAAAGAAAGCGTTCAAACTACCAAAGCAACAAGGCAGCGAAGAAGCACTAAAAACATACCAGGAAAAGAACTAATTATGTAAGGAAAAGATAAAAACTGCCAAGGAGGAGGCAGAGAGACTGATTGCTGAGGAGAGCAAAAACAAACCGAAACTATTCTTCAATTATATAAAAAGTAAAAGGATTTGCACTGAGAGCGCTGGCCCTTTACCACATAGTGCAGGAGAAATCATAGAAGACGATGGGAGGAAGGCAAATCTATTAAATAGTTTTTTCTCAAGTATATTTACAAGGAAAAAAGAAATATCACACTAGATGCAGAGGGATAAAACAAACTCCCCACAAAATATCACCTGCCTAACACAGGAGGAAGTGCGGAGCCGATTAAAATTGACAATTCACCACCCCAGATGGAATACACCCAAGAGTTCTAAGGGAACTAAGTGACGTGATAGATAAACCACTATTTCTTTGATTTAGAGACTTTATTGAGCCGGGGTTGTACAACTAGATTGGCGCATTGCCAATGTGGTTCCAATTTACAAAAAAGGGTCAAGAAGAGAGCCTGGTAACTACAGGCCGGTAAGTCTCACTTCAGTAATTGAAAAAATATTCGAGGGGTTTCTGAGAGACACTATCGTACAATATCTCAAGGAGAACAAGGGAATAACTCCTCACCAGCATGGGTTCATGAGGGTTCGATCATGTCAGACCAATCTGATCAGCTTCTACCATGAAGTAAGCTCTAAGCTGGACCAGGGAGAGTCTATTGATCTCGTATATCTGGACTTCTCTAAAGCCTTTGACACCGTGCCACATAATAGGCCGATATATAAAATGAGAAGCTCGGATTGGGTGAAAACGTGTGTAATTGGGTAAAGAACTGGCTCAATGATAGAAAGTAGAGGGTGGTAATAAATGGTTCGTGCTCTGATTGGGCCACCGTTGCTAGTGGGGGCCACAGGGTTCAGTATTAGGCCCCATTCTGTACAATATATTTACCAACGACCTGATAGAGGGGCTGCACAGCAAAATATCAATATTTACAGATGATACAAAATTATACAATATAATCAATACAACGGAGAACAATGTGCGGCTACAAACGGACCGAGATAAGCCGGGGGCTGGGGGAGAGAATGGCAAAGGAGGGTCCGTGCGATAAATGTAAGGTTCTGCACATGGGCAGGAGAAACGGTTGTCACCAATATACACTAAATGGGGTACTACTAGGGAAAAGACCTGGGGGTACTAGTGGGCTGTAGACTAAACTGGAGCAACCAATGCCAGTCAGCTGCTGCAAAAGCTAATACAGTCTCGCTACTCAGGAAAGATGTTGCAGTGCTTGAGGGGGTTCAAAGAAGGGCAACTAAATTAATAAACGGTACATGGTCTGCTGCTCCACCTCATTATGACCTTGTACCACTCCCTACTCTCCGAGAAGATGCAGCCCCCATGATATGTCCCATGTTCCTGACCCTATGTATGTGGTCTCCTGCCCCACCTCATTATGACCTTGTACCACTCCCCATCCACCAGGATGATGCCACCCTGCACCATAACATATATATACGCCATCCAACATCTCATCCCATTATGTTACCATCTAAACTCCCCGCCCCCCATTACAATCCTCCCTTCAGCCTACTTTCCCGCCTCTTGTCCCATGACGCCCCATTTGATCACTTGGATTGCCCTTTCTCACCCCAGGACATCTTCGCTCGTCTTTACATAGTGTTACAGATTTCTTTCCTTGCTGTGTTTTGGGGTTCAGTCACCCCTCCATCACTCCTTCATTAGGATGTTTACTTCGATACATAACGACATCACATATTTGTTTTTCCTCCTCAGGTCGCCTCCCAGATTTCCAGAAGACGCAATTTCGGGGAAAGGTGTTGATCGACTCTTCATGTTTCTCGTTGCGTCCAGCAATGCTGAAGGAAGAGGAGAGGACGGCGTGATAATGGTGGCACATTATAGCAAATCACATCCCGGGAGATGATTGAGGAGGGAGGCACGGCCCGCGGCGGCCGCTCGTCCTCCGCATTTTATACCTTTTCATCACAATTACCTAAAGTGGCAGATTTGTATTTTTTGCGCTGTATGGAATCGGCGGCTATAACTTTGCGGTGATGAGACGGAGCGGGACATCTGCACCTGTCATTCATCATTCCACTCATTTCTACTTAATTTAATCCTCGTATCTGTCTCCACCGCCAGACAGATGTTCGCCAGCGCCGCCGCTTTCTATGCATTTTGCCTTGAAGAAACTTTATACTGTAGATTGAAATAACATTTTGAGACTCTGGGAACCTCGCAGCTCTGCTCTTCATATCTTCATTAATGGGGGTCGCCTCCGCGGCGCAGCAGAGTGCGGGCGCTTTATGGATGACGCGTTCTCTTCTTCTTGTCGCATCCAAACGCTTTCATTTACTTACTTAATATTCATTTTATGTTCCTTCCAACAAGAAGTCGCTTTGTGCGCCGGTCATCTAACGGCTTCTTCAAGGGAAAAAAACTCTGTTTTGTCAACTACCTACCCTGAAAATTCCAAGAACCGGTGGATGAGAACCACAGGAGAAACGTGAGAGTGGAAAACACTCCCGATACCTTCGTCATGTGGGGACATTGTAGGGCGGTACAGTGCGGACATAGTATGGTGATGTTGTGTGGACATTAGATGGCGGTATTGTGTAGATATGTACAGTGATATTGTCTGGACACTGGATGGCGGTTTTGTCTGGACCTTGTATGGCACATGTGTCAAACTTTAGGCCCGCAGGCCACATACAGCCCCCGTGTCCTTTTATGTGGCCCCAAGGTCTGGACGCAGGTAGAGCGTCTCTCTAGTTTTCCCAGAGGACGCAGCCAGCACTTGGCAGAGGGGGCGGTGGCAGCACAGGAAGCGGGTGCCATCTTGGATACTGAGTTGCGGCGCACCACCACACCAATCTGTTTAGCAACTCACAAGTGGTGGCACAGCTCTGCTAGCTCTACCTGGGCACCCTAACCACCTGCCAAGGTAGGAAGCTTGGGAGTAATGAGGTTGAAGCGGAGGACTATTATCTAACCTGCTCCTTCAGGACATCTTGGCCTTTTACTGACCAAGTGGCGCCATAAAATCTCTCATGGAACAATTTTTACTCATTTATGAGCAGCCAAGTATAAAGTGCCTCCACCAGGGAGCTGCTGGGCCCCCGCCACTTGGTGCTAGTATGTGTGGTGTAACTCCTGCCTGCTTACACCCCGCGCCTCCAGAGAAACCCACCACAGTGCACAGAGCCCCACGGCCATGTTAAGGAGTAGTTATAGGGCTCATTCACACGGGAACATGCAGTCTGTGAAATACGTTCATACCAAACTTTACTGCCTATTTGGACCTGCTTGTGGTTTTCTTACAAGCGTGTTTATTCCATCCCATTGACTTGAATGGGCAATTTGGTTGTGTAATTCGGACCAAAAGAGGACGCGCTGTGATTATTGTATGCACATAAAATACAAGCATGAAAGCGCAGGTCTGAATACCCCGATGCAAATCAAGGTTTTCACACTGAAAATACTTGCATAATACGGAGCGCGAGCGCGTCCATGTAAACGAGCGCTTATAAACGGCCCTTTGAAGGTAACCACAATGCTGATGTGGCCTTCGGTGAAAATGAGTTTGACACCCCTGTTGTATGGCAATATTATGTGGACACGTAGACAGGAGAGAGAGGAGAGGGGACGATACCTGTGGATCCTGCCTTTGTCTGTGATTACTCATGGATCGACTATTCCGAGCGCACTCGCCACTAAGAACCATCACAGCCAAGCCTCGATCCATCACTCTAGCAAGTGTGGAGTCCTTAGTATACAGGTGGATCTGTGCCCAGCTTTCCCAGGCTTCTGCATGCATACAGACTGGAAGGTCAAATCACCCCCTGCTCCCTTCTAACCATTCAACACTTTGCAATACCCACACAAACACACGCTGCCGCCGCCAGCTGTGGAGGGAAGCTGGGACCCAGATTTATGAATTCTGAACAAAATCTTCGAAATTATGATTCGTTTTAAAACTGACAAGGGTTAACTAACAAATTGTAGATTTATTCTAGAAAAGGTCAAGCAGTGCAAAATATAGATATGTACAAAAGATATACAAAAAAAGTTGTTACACAGGAGTACAAGGAAATACCGTATTAATACACAACAAGCAGTATTTGGAAACAAACAGGAGAACGTTACCCTTCTTTGTATGGAGTCACACAGAATTACAGGGCAGTCCGCACGCATGGTGCACCCCAAGCCCTGAGCACAAGTCCATGTGCGATTTGTAAACCCTGGGTGAGGTACCTTTCATTCAGCTCCTTCCAACCCCCATGGGGTTTTGGCTTACACCGGAGCACATGGGCCCTGAAATCCATATCGCCATAACTTGGTGTGGGTGGGACCCAGAATGAAAATATGCCAGATAGGTTTCCTCTCATGATTTTATATATGGTTTGAGCCGCACACAAATGTCTTTGAGTACATATTTTCCTAGATTTGCGTTTCTGGGTGTTCTGAGTGTCTCGCAAGGATGGGAGCACCTGTGTCTGATTGAAGATGATACCATGTTCCGATAAATATCGTTGCTGACCGGCTGTGATGTACAGATCGGTCATCATTTACAGATCGGTCATCATTTACAGATCAGTCATCATTTACAGATCGGTCATCATTTACAGATCGGTCATCATTTACAGATCAGTCATCATTTACAGATCGGTCATCATTTACAGATCGGTCATCATTTACAGATGGGTCATCATTTACAGATCGGTCATCATTTACAGATCGGTCATCATTTACAGATAGTGATCATTTACAGATCAGTCATCATTTACAGATCGGTCATCATTTACAGATCGGTCATCATTTACAGATCAGTCATCATTTACAGATCGGTCATCATTTACAGATCGGTCATCATTTACAGATCGGTCATCATTTACAGATGGGTCATCATTTACAGATGGGTCATCATTTACAGATGGGTCATCATTTACAGATCGGTCATCATTTACAGATCGGTCATCATTTACAGATCGGTCATCATTTCCAAAGCACATTTCCTCTTTGTTTGAGAGAATTTCCTTTGTTAAAATTGGCTCCAAAAGATATCAGGTCTGGCGGTGGCCCGGTCCAAGGTGGGGAGGAGAGGTTAGTGGCTTGTGAAGAGCCCATCCCTGTCCTTATCTCCTATTGTAAACATTTCCTAGCTCTGGTTCAGCAGGGGCTGTGCTATATTACAGACCCCTGTGGGGTTGTGACAGTCTTTTTGAAGCATTTTTGAAGCCTTCAGCTGCTTCAAAGCCCCATTCACCACTCAGCTGAGAAGCATTTAGACCTTCACTTACAAACCCCACAGCAGTGTTGCCAAACCATGTGGGACTAAGGTAGCCGCGCCATACTGAATGGGCTGACATAAAAATGGATGCTGCGACACAGACAAAATATCTAACAGCCTAAAGTCTCTACATCATACTATCTATCTCCTATCTATCTATCTATCTATCTATCTCCTATCTATCTCCTATCTATCTATCTATCTATCTATCTATCTATCTATCTATCGCGTTTTCCCGATAATAAGCCCTACCATGATTTACAGGGCGGGGTTGAAATATAAGCCCTCCTCCAAAAATAAGACCTAGCTACACTACATGCAAAAAAAAAGGAATACTTACCCACCACCAGCGTTCGGGTCCTTGCGCTGTTCTCCGTTACTGCTTTAGGCTTCTGTGTCCTCCGGCACACCAACACAGCAGTTCCTACTGAAAGTGGGGTTTCAATACCCAGTTTCCAGCAAGCTAATCCTCTGATTGGTTAATCGAGCGCTGTGACAGCCAATGAGAGCCGGCGCTTGATTAACCAATCACAGCCATTCTGTATTGTCATTCACCCCTGCAGTGCCAGTAGGTGGGGAGACGACCATATTGTAAACAGACGCTCAGCGTGTTGGACGTCTCTGGGCGCCGATTTCAGTGACAGGTAACAGAGAGAAGTGCCGGCTGTGATGAAGTCCACAGAGTACAATGTATCGCGGTCCTAGGAGGACTCTGTGGTGACTGGAGGCCTCGCCGGAGAATCATTGTGTACGCTACATGACTGACGTCCTTTCTAGATGAACCTCAGGCTTTCCAGCTGTTGGAGTGCTGCTCCAGATCACATCAATTACCCTTAATAGGAGAGACAAACCCTATGTGAGCGTTATCAGAAGACATGACGATCCGAGGCCGCACCCGGCAGCGAGCAGATAGAACGGGAGGGAAAAAAGAAAAGGGGAAAAAAGGGTCCGCTTCATTAAGGGGTTAAATAATGTACTAACTTCCTCCTCTGGGTCATTATGACGCAGCGATCCCACATGTGTAATTTTGTGTTTAATTTTTACAAAGAAAAGGGAGAAAAGTGTTTTTATTTTTATTTTATTTATAATTTTTTTTACTTTTTTTGTCCCTTTAGAGGACTTTCACAGAGACCTATCAGGGCGCCCTGATCACATTCCGGGGTCCGATGGTGACAGCCCTTTACATACTGCAATCATAAAGACCGCAGCATGTAAAGGGTTAAACAGCAGAGATCAGAGGTTTTCTCCATTCTCTGCTGTGTAAGAGCTGGTGCCTGGCTGTCCTCTGACAGAGTGAGCCCCGTCCCTCTGTCAGCCCTTTACATGCTGTGATCACATAGACTGCAGCATGTAAAGGGTTAACCCAGCAGAGATCAGAGGTTTTCTCCATTCTCTGCTGTGTAAGAGCTGATGCCTGGCTATCCTCTGACAGCCATGCATAAGCCTTTACCCTGCCATAGAGACCATTGGCTGGCTTCTGACAAGCTGATGGTCTCCGTGGCAACCTGTAAACAAAGCAGTGCAGGAGTTTGAATATAGAAGCTGGAAGTTGACGACAGATCGGTAATATCTTCCTGCTTCTTTTTTCAAAGTCCTGCACTGTCCTGTGTGGGACTGTGCAGGCGGAGCACACTGCATCAGCTTGTGGCATTCTGCTCTGCAGCTCCCATAGTAAAGCATAGCCTGGAAATCTCCTGGGCTATATCGCTATGGGCAGTGGAGCTCGTCCCAGAAAATTTCCAGGCGTGCCACTCAAGGGGTTAAAAGGTACCATTAAAAAAACCAACTTGTCCTGCAAAAAACAACAAGCCCTCTTACAGACACGTCAATGGAAAAATAAAAAAGTTATGGCTCTTGGAAGACAGGAACGGAAAAATAAAACGTAATAAATCTCTGGTCCTAAAGAGTTTAAGAACCTACTGGTGACTACTGCAAATGGCATATGGGGCGGAGTCCACTGGGAGCCGCCTGCTATGTTAATAACATTGGTGATATTACTGTCCTCAGCGGTCACATGAAGATATTACTGTCCTTAGCGGTCACATGAAGATATTACTGTCCTTAGCGGTCACATGAAGATATTACTGTCCTTAGCGGTAGCACCTCCTCCTCCAAGAACCTCCTCCCTTCCCCGTCTAACTCCTCCTTCACTTCCTGTCTTCTCTCCCGCACTTTCTCCAAACTCCTCCCAACATTCTGGCTCCCCCTGCACACTTTCCTGACCCTTCCCCCTCTACCAATCAGGGATAGAATGAGAAGTAGCCAATCAGCAGACAGCTGTTGCCAAGTAGTGAGCTTAAGCTTGTGAAGAAAGTGGAAAGATAGGGTCTTTGCAATGTACAGCACCTTCCATGTCTCCTAGGACCACATAGCGAGGTGTTACAGGACTGGTGATTGTGTGGCTACCCTGGGGGATCCCCCAGGTCACTATAGTTTCCCCCTATTTAAAACACAGTCATCCCCGATGTGTACTGAGGTCTGAGGGATGGAGAAGTGTAAATACTGGGATGCGCGACAGCCTATTATTTAAGGAATTAGACAATGCGCAAGTGTTTTTAGGGAATCCGTTGGCGAGTGCATTTCTGTTAAAGTCTCTGGATTATCCACAATATCTTGAGCTTCCTTGAGGCAACGCTGATGGTCTTGAACCCATTCTGTTTTAGGCATAGGATTAGTGTCGTCAGAAACGTGAACACCCAACTTAAAAAGAAGCAGGTAGTCTTCCTTACCGCCCAAACAGAAGGTAGTCCGGGGTGCAGCCAGTGGAGCAGTGTTATACATGTGTACTCGTTCAGGTGACAACGCTGGCCAAGGAGCTTGATGACTCTGAGGATTGGTTCCCAACAGTTCTAGGATTGTCTGATTAGCTTCTTCACACAGTCTGCTCCCGTGGGGATGATACGCTGTGGTCCTCAACTTTTACGATGGTAGACATCACATGGTTCCTGAAATAGTTGGATGCAGAAGCTCTATCAGACAGCACTTGTCAGGGCCTCCGTAATTAGGAATGAAGGGTTCCCACACAATAGCTGCTGGAGCATCTACAGTGAGTTTAGTATAACGATCAATTAGGGTGAGTACAAAGTTGTATCCAGAGGAACTAGTCTCTATCTTCAGATGATCAATTGCCAAAAGTCCAAAAGGCCTGTTAGCACTTGGATGAAGAGTGGCCTTCTGGTCATTTCAGCTCTTCTGCGGGTCTCACAAGCAGTTCGCTCCCGACAGCGATGTCCGCGCCCGTTCCAATCCAGTAGAATCTCTGTCTTATTGTAGCCTCGGTTTTATGATTGCTCATGGTTTGCTAACAGTACTTGACTCGCATCTCACGAGGGATTAGAATCTGATGGACACGGTTGCCAGTGGAACTTCTTAGGATGAGACTCTTTTTAAGGCTTCTTTCCCATGAGCATACATCGGACCGTCGTTTTCACGGTCGGCTGATATACGCTGTGATCTGATGGATTCTAATGCATTGGATTCTAAAGCATCTAAAGCAGCGGTGATGTGTCGCTCTTACCGTCCTCAGCGGTCACGTGTCACTCTTACTGTCCTCAGCGGTCACGTGTCGCTCTTACTGTCCTCAGCGGTGATGTGTCGCTCTTACCGTCCTCAGCGGCCACGTGTCGCTCTTACCGTCCTCAGCGGTCACGTGTTGCTCTTACCGTCCTCAGCGGTCACGTGTCGCTCTTACTGTCCTCAGCGGTCACGTGTTGCTCTTACCGTCCTCAGCGGTCACGTGTCGCTCTTACTGTCCTCAGCAGTCACGTGTCGCTCTTACTGTCCTCAGTGGTCACGTGTCGCTCTTACTGTCCTCAGCGGTCACGTGTCGCTCTTACCGTCCTCAGTGGTCACGTGTCGCTCTTACCGTCCTCAGTGGTCACGTGTCGCTCTTACCGTCCTCAGCGGTGACGTGTCGCTCTTACCGTCCTCAGCGGTCACGTGTCGCTCTTACCGTCCTCAGCGGTGACGTGTCGCTCTTACCGTCCTCAGCGGTCACGTGTCGCTCTTACTGTCCTCAGCGGTCACGTGTCGCTCTTACTGTCCTCAGCGGTCACATGTCACTCTTACTGTCCTCAGCGGTCACATGTCGCTCTTACTGTCCTCAGCGGTCACGTGTTGGTCTTACCGTCCTCAGAGGTCACGTGTCGCTCTTACCGTCCTCAGCGGTCACGTGTCGCTCTTACTGTCCTCAGCGGTCACGTGTCGCTCTTACCGTCCTCAGCGGTCACATGTCACTCTTACTGTCCTCAGCGGTCACGTGTCGCTCTTACTGTCCTCAGTGGTCACGTGTTGGTCTTACCGTCCTCAGAGGTCACGTGTTGCTCTTACCATCCTCAGAGGTCACGTGTCGCTCTTACCGTCCTCAGCGGTCACGTGTCACTCTTACTGTCCTCAGCAGTCACGTGTCGCTCTTACTGTCCTCAGCGGTCATGTGTTGGTCTTACCGTCCTCAGTGGTCACGTGTCGCTCTTACCGTCCTCAGCGGTCACGTGTCGCTCTTACTGTCCTCAGCGGTCACGTGTCACTCTTACTGTCCTTAGCAGTCACGTGTCGCTCTTACTGTCCTCAGCGGTCATGTGTTGGTCTTACCGTCCTCAGTGGTCACGTGTCGCTCTTACCGTCCTCAGCGGTCACGTGTCGCTCTTACCATCCTCAGTGGTCACGTGTCGCTCTTACTGTCCTCAGAGGTCACGTGTCGCTCTTACCGTCCTCAGCGGTCACGTGCCGCTCTTACTGTCCTCAGGGGTGACGTGTCGCTCTTACCGTCCTTAGCGGTCACGTGTCGCTCTTACTGTCCTCAGCGGTCACGTGTCACTCTTACTGTCCTCAACGGTCACGTGTCGCTCTTACTGTCCTCTGCGGTCACGTGTCGCTCTTACTGTCCTCAGTGGTAACGTGTCGCTCTTACTGTCCTCAGCGGTCACGTGTCGCTCTTACTGTCCTCAGCGGTCACGTGTCGCTCTTACTATCCTCAGCGGTCACGTGTCACTCTTACTGTCCTCAGCCGTCACGTGTTGGTCTTACCGTCCTCAGAGGTCACGTGACGCTCTTACCGTCCTCAGCGGTCACGTGTCGCTCTTACTATCCTCAGAGGTCACGTGACGCTCTTACTGTCCTCAGCGGTCACGTGTCGCTCTTACTATCCTCAGCGGTCACGTGTCACTCTTACTGTCCTCAGCCGTCACGTGTTGGTCTTACCGTCCTCAGAGGTCACGTGACGCTCTTACTGTCCTCAGCGGTCACGTGTCGCTCTTACTGTCCTCAGCGGTCACGTGTCGCTCTTACTGTCCTCAGCGGTCACGTGTCGCTCTTACTGTCCTCAGCGGTCACGTGTCGCTCTTACTGTCCTCAACGGTCACGTGTCGCTCTTACTGTCCTCAGTGGTCACGTGTCGCTCTTACTGTCCTCAGTGGTCACGTGTCGCTCTTACTGTCCTCAGTGGTCACGTGTCGCTCTTACTGTCCTCAGCGGTCACGTGTCGCTCTTACTGTCCTCAACGGTCACGTGTCGCTCTTACTGTCCTCAGCCGTCACGTGTTGGTCTTACCGTCCTCAGAGGTCACGTGTCGCTCTTACCGTCCTCAGCGGTCACGTGTTGGTCTTACCGTCCTCAGTGGTCACGTGTCGCTCTTACTGTCCTCAGCGGTCTCGTGTTGGTCTTACCGTCCTCAGCGGTCACGTGTCGCTCTTACCGTCCTCAGTGGTCACGTGTCGCTCTTACCGTCCTCAGTGGTCACGTGTCGCTCTTACTGTCCTCAGAGGTCACGTGTTGCTCTTACCGTCCTCAGCGGTTACGTGTTGGTCTTACCGTCCTCAGAGGTCACGTGTCGCTCTTACCGTTCTCAGAGGTCACGTGTCGCTCTTACTGTCCTCAGCGGTCACGTGTTGCTCTTATCGTCCTCAGTGGTCACGTGTTGGTCTTACCGTCCTCAGTGGTCACGTGTTGGTCTTACCGTCCTCAGTGGTCACGTGTTGGTCTTACCGTCCTCAGTGGTCACGTGTCGCTCTTACTGTCCTCAGCGGTCTCGTGTTGGTCTTACCGTCCTCAGCAGTCACGTGTCGCTCTTACTGTCCTCAGCGGTGACGTGTCGCCATAGACTTCCATGGGGCGGTCAAACATGGGATTCTCACGTTTGTGTTTTAGGTGTATGAAACAAGCCGCAGCGTGTCCTAATTTGGCCCACATTACAGACTGATCGCCCACAGAAGTCTATGGGAGCGTGAAAAATACGCAGTGAATATGTGATACAAACGTACTCGCTGCGTATTTGGCCAGGAAGGAGGCAGAAATCTCCTGCACCTTCTTGCATTTCTTATTATTTTTGTTAGTGCTCGCACGTCCAAAACGCCACAATATGCCAGTAATCCGCAGACTTGGCCCACGTAACTGGCAGCCATTCACACTCCTGAGTCCGCTGCGCCCGTGTGAGCGGACAGAGTTTGTTTCTGGGGCCACCTTGTGCGGGAGGAGCGACCTTCCTGCGCCGCGCCGCCGCTACTCCACTTCTAAATGTATTCAGCCGATACTTTGTTGTTGGAATGAATTGACTGTTTATACGGCTCCTTGGAGGAAGCTTGGGAGATTACGGCTAAATGTCAGCAATAATTAAGAAATATAGCCGCGCATTTTCTAAGAGGAAAAATATAATAACTCCCACGGGATAATCTCAGAATTGAGAAGCGATGTCCTCGTGCGCTGAGGGCCAATCCTGAATTGATTGTGCTTTTTTAGTATATTTTTATGTGTCTTTGACTTGAGGTGCTCATTCTGCGCCTGATTCATTTAGGATATGTCTGCTTAATGCCGGCGTGCTGTATGTCATTGCAAAGTGAGACTTTGGATTGTTCACCTAAAACAAATTGCATCGATAGCGGAGCCGCCATCTAATCTGCCCGACGCCGCCAAACAGCCGTAAAATCTGCACAAACACAACACATTCTGGCTTAATAGTAAGAGGAAAAACAAGCAGCCGGGCGGAAGGCGAGATGCTCTGCAGGGAACAAGGACAATGAGGGGACCGGCCGTCAGGACATCAGCAGTCGTCGTATGCAGGACCTGAAGAGCGCCAAACTGTGGTGAATACGAAGGGGCGCTGACAAGGACAGACGGGAGTGCTGGCTGCTGGTTTATTCACACCTTCCAACCAGTGAAAAACAAAAATAGGGACAAAAAGTAGCGGCGTGCTGCGACAAAATTTTATGACAGGCCACATCCCTCTAACTCAAAGCCACGCCCTCATTATCCCATAATAGTGCCTTTCAGAGACCCCCTCACAGTAATAGCAACCCCTATACTACCTCAGTAGTAATAGTAGCCACATTAGGAATAATGACCTGCGTTAGTAGCCCAGTTGTAATAGTGCCCCCCATAGTGGCCCCAGTAGTAATAGTGACCTGCGTTAGTAGCCCAGTTGTAATAGTGCCCCTCATAGTGGCCCCAGTAGTAATAGTGTCCTCCATAGAGTAGGAATAGTTGCCCACATTAGTATTCACATGTAGTGTCCCAGGACCAGAGTTTTCCTTACACCCCAGTACAAAGTTATCATGTGGTTGCATAAAGCATATTTTTCACATCCATAATTCTATACATTGTCTTATAATTGCAAAACCTTGCATAAGTTCAGAGATATAAGGGTTAAATTGTACAGATGAGATGTGATTTGGGTTATCAAGCAGACCCTCAGCAAATTTTGCAGAGCTGCAATAGTTTTTGCAAAACCAAATTGTATCAATTTTGCAGAACAATCCCCGGGAATGTGGGAGGAGCCAGACAGTCAGAGTTCAGTTTTGGGGATGTAGAGTGAGAGAGGAGGAGTGCAGCCTGTCAGCTCAATGAAAAGCCCTGAGAAAGAGCCCCTGGGGTCTTCACCCACCCTGCCATTTGTGCCAGTCCACGTCGTGTAGGGAATTACTATGTCATGAGCTATGAGGAAAAGGGACAGAGCTGAAGCCATAGACAGAGAGGATAAGTTGTACAAGGACCCTCTGCATATGCTGATTTCTAACCTATGGTGGAAACAGTGCTAGTCAGCTACCACGCTGATGAATCATCCCCACATGCATCCTTCCAGGTACCGCATGAGGGAACTGAATGGTGAGCAACAAGTGGGTATTGGAATGCAATTTGAGTGGAGCCTCACAGCAGATGTTAATCTAAATTGGACTGTGCATGTTAAGAACTGAATTAATAACTGGTAGCGAAGATATTTCTGCTACCAACCAAGTAGGAGACATTAAGCAGCCACTTTACAGTCATGATAGCCAAATGATCATCCGTGGTAGCACCTCATGTTACGCTATAATGGGCTGCTGTACCCTGGATGTGCAGAACCAGTTACAGTAAAGTCTAAAGTTGTGTCACCAAATCTTTGTGTCAGAAGCCCATCCATCCTGCACTCCATATAAGTGAAGAAGCTCCCTAGACAAAAGGTACGATGTGGAGCCGGGACCCTCAGGTTAGTGAAGCCACCCTGCCATGTGACATAATAACTACAACCCCTGCTAACCTGCTGTATTAACCCCCGGTGCACCACACACAGTCTTAGTAGGGACCTCCATAGTGGCCCCAGTAGTAATAGTAACTACCTTAGTGGCCATGTAATCACGGAGGGCCAATAGGTCACCATGGCAAGCACATGCTATAAAAACCTTTGTCCTCCTTCTCCAGAAGAAAAAGAAGAATGAACACCAAGAGAACACAATCTCCATCAGATGTGCATGAACCTACAACATTGAGCTATCCAGCTTTCTCCTGCTTCGTCCTCCAGAGAAGAAGGAGAAAGAAGAACAAGCATGATAGCTCTAGATTCAAATCTGACCATTCAAATCTGTATGGAGGTTTTCCAAGTCCATGTCGATGTTGTCCTTGGTGAAATATCAACCAAGCATCCCAGCACTGCAAGGCAGCAGCACTAATCACTGAGCCACATTCATGGAAGAGCTGCCACAGTGTGGCTGTATTGGGACCTTCCAAATTACTGAACCCGATTTTTACTTCCACTGACTTTAATGGGAATTGGAATGGGGCGTCCTGATACGCGATGATTTTGATGAGATTGGTCCATTCCCACCCCAAACCAATCATTCCAATAACCGCTCAGCACTATTTAGGGATACTCCATCCATCTACAGGAGCCAGCAACCCGTCTCCACTGTGTGTAGGTGCTAGTTGTCTCCTATCGGATCTCCTGGTGATTGACTCGTGCCCGGCTTGTTTATTGCCTGCACATTTCTCTGCCTACTGACCCTTGTAAGACATCCGCCTGCCCTACCTTTGGCTAGTTCCTTGACTAAGTCTCTGTCTGCACCCTACAGTTTTTCGGACCATGTAATGTCAGCTGTCTCTGTAACATGACTGTTTCTGGGGACGCGGTTGGGGGTACCCCACAGCAAAGACTAAAATCCGACTGGTGAGGATAAGAGGTAAAACCAGACAGTGTGGGGTGCGGCCCCCAGACTCAGCTCAAAGTCAGGTTGGTTAGAGACACAGGGGATCTATGTCTGCTGTATTTGTAGGCAGCACACCCCCGTTCACACAAGGAAATGTGGTGCCAATAGCATCATGTATTCTCCAGCTCAAACAAGATGAACAAGTGTTTGCTCGTCCGTCCGCCGATCACTGGCACAATTACATGTCCCAATGATGGGAAGCATTATCAGGCCCTTCATTCGTTGGTTAGCAGACTGCTTGGCTCGTTCCTTGTTTTGTTGAGTAGTAGTCTGGTGGATTAAATGACAGCTTAACTAGGTGGATGAGAGGTTTATTGGCAGTTAGTTGGTTGGTTCAGCAGTAGTCTGGTCACTTAGCAGACAGTTTAGTTGGGTGACAATTGTATTAGTAAGTGGGTTGGTTTGTCTGTTGGTTAGGTCTGGTTGGTTGCTTGGTTGGTTAGTGGATAGCTTATTTAGGTGGGAGGTTTGTTCGTAGACTGGTTGGTTGGTTGATTGACTAGTAGTCTGTTCAGTTAGTAGTTTAGTTGGGTGGGTGGTAATTTAGTTAGTATACTGGTTGGTTGGCTTGTTCTTTGGTTAGCTCACTGGTGGGTTTGTCCAGATAGGCTTATACTATATACCTCTGTGTTTGTACATTGGACGTATTTCATAGAGCCGCACCTTATAATTCTACTTAAACGCTACAAAGTGTTCCGAAATGACCAAACAAAATGATGGTGGCGACCAGGCTGGGCACACAGCGGCGCTAGAAGACGCTGGACAAGCCTTCTCGCTGAATGAGGACAGAGGAACACGGCACCACTGCGGTCGCTGATTGCTTCCTCTAGTAGAGGGGTGGACAGCAGTATGACAGCTCCTCCGCTGCCCACAGGCGCCTCATCTCTGTGCCGGCAGCCTCTCGGGTCTACTAGACAGAGCAGGGGCTGCAGCTGTCAGGCAGTCGGACATTCATATCAGCTGCTAGACTGGAGGTGTGCAATGACGGACGGGCGGTCCTCTCCACTCAAGGGTCATTTAACATGCATTGCACATTGACAGCCGCCTCCACATCCAAGAACATATAGTGCTACCAGTGGAGGTATGGCATGTGATCCCACCCGGAGCCCACCTAGCCCGTGTCAATTATAATACCAGGGGGTCCTTGGACACCATCAGGCACCAGGCCCCAAGTGCTACTGCTTCCACAACGGCTCGTAGAGCGACACCTCTGGTTACAAGGTGGAAGAATCACAGAACAGTGATGGCAGAAAACACCCCAATCCGCCTCCAGTTGGAGCTTTTCTGTTTATTTCTGTGATATTTGTAGTTTTTTGTTACTTTTTTACAAGTCCGTATCCCAAGACGGAGACCCCTTTATGTCATTACTGGGCTTGGACCTCTTGCCTCCCTTCATCCTCCTTACTTGGCCTATTGGTGGCGCTCTTCTACTACTAACATGTTCATAAACAATACAATAAGTAAATGTGAAATTAAACTCCAACTCCCCCAGAAATGCCGTTCTTTTTGGTAAATAGGGCAGCTCGTTGCTCGCAGTGCCCCCAGATGAGACGACTCCCTTTATTGAATATCCCTCTGTAATCAGTGTATATCGCCGGCTCGTTATGCGTCCAGCAGCGCTACTGGATTACATTACCGTTAATGAAGAATTACCAGCCCAGAGCCATGAAGGGGAGAATAGGGAGAACTTGGCTTAGAGGGACATTGATGACTCCGACGCAGTGCGCTCCGTACGTAGAGAGCAGCTACAAGACGGCGCCCAGTCTATCGCCACGAGCTCGCGAGGAAACAATTAGAGCTCATTATGTACGAGCGTCGCCATCCCTCCTCCTGTCCATAATGTAGAAAATACAAGGTTTATCCATTCCCTTCCTGCCATGTAAACGCCTGGCGTCGCGTCCGACTCACTGCAGCGGGGCTCTTCTGCTACGGTCTTATACGACATATTTATCAACCTACTGCGCCATTTTACCAAATCTGGAGCTGTCCGTACGCTATACCTATATCAGCACTATAGTTGGCACTAATATAGGAGCACTGTGGTTGGCACAGTGATGTGAGCCCTACGGTTGGCCCTATTAGGTAAGAGCTATGAGTGCCACTATTTATATGAATACTACAGTTAGCATGGTTGGCAGCGATATATAAGCACTGAGGCTGGCACTATTATATGAGTGTTTGCATTGGCAGGATTATATGAGTGCCATGGTTAGCACCAGTATGTGTAGTATCACTGTAGTGATATAAATACTATGGATGACACTATCTTATGAGCGCTTGGTTGGCACAATGATATAAATATTGTGGTTGGCACTACGAGCACTATGGTTAGTACTATCCTATGGGCGCAGTGGTTGGTACTAATATGGGAGCAGTAAGATTGCCACTAGTATTAGTTCTATGGTTGGTACTGTTATATGAGTACTATGGTTGCCACTAATATATGAGGGCTATTGTTGGCACAATAATATAAATATTATGGTTGGCACTATTATATGAGCACTATAGTTGGCACCAGTATATGGGAGTAACGGTTAGTATTATTATATAGGCACTATGGTTGGCACTTATATATGATCACTATTATATGGTTGCTGTTATTGGCACTATTATATGGGTGCTGTGGTTGGTACTATTATATGGGTGCTGTGGTTGGTACTATTATATGGGTGCTGTGGTGGGCATTATTATATGGGTGCTGTGGTTGGCACTATTATATGGGTGCTGTGGTGGGCACTATTATATGGGTGCTGTGGTTGGCACTATTATATGGGTGCTGTGGTTGGTACTATTATATGGGTGCTGTGGTTGGCACTATTATATGGGTGCTGTTATTGGCACTATTATATGGGTGCTGTGGTTGGCACTATTATATGGGTGCTGTAGTTGGTATTATTATTTGGGTGCTGTGGTTGGCACTATTATATGGGTGCTGTGGTTGGCTCTATTATATGGGTGCTGTGGTTGGCACTATTATATGGGTGCTGTGATTGGTACTATTATATGGGTGCTGTGGTTGGCACTATTATATGGGTGCTGTGGTGGGCACTATTATATGGGTGCTGTGGTTGGCACTATTATATGGGTGCTGTGGTTGGTACTATTATATGGGTGCTGTGGTTGGCACTATTATATGGGTGCTGTGGTTGGCACTATTATATGGGTGCTGTGATTGGTACTATTATATGGGTGCTGTGATTGGTACTATTATATGGGTGCTGTGGTTGGCACTATTATATGGGTGCTGTGGTGGGCACTATTATATGGGTGCTGTGGTTGGCACTATTATATGGGTGCTGTGGTTGGCACTATTATATGGGTGCTGTGGTTGGTACTATTATATGGGTGCTGTGATTGGCACTATTATATGGGTGCTGTGATTGGTACTATTATATGGGTGCTGTGATTGGTACTATTATATGGGTGCTGTGGTTGGCACTATTATGTGGGTGCTGTGGTGGGCACTATTATATGGGTGCTGTGGTTGGCACTATTATATGGGTGCTGTGGTTGGTACTATTATATGGGTGCTGTGGTTGGCACTATTATATGGGTGCTGTGGTTGGCACTATTATATGGGTGCTGTGGTGGGCACTATTATATGGGTGCTGTGATTGGTACTATTATATGGGTGCTGTGGTTGGCACTATTATATGGGTGCTGTGGTTGGCACTATTATATGGGTGCTGTGGTTGGCACTTATATATGATCACTATTATATGGTTGCTGTTATTGGCACTATTATACGGGTGCTGTGGTTGGTACTATTATATGGGTGCTGTGGTTGGCACTATTATATGGGTGCTGTGGTGGGCACTATTATATGGGTGCTGTGGTTGGCACTATTATATGGGTGCTGTGATTGGTACTATTATATGGGTGCTGTGGTTGGCACTATTATATGGGTGCTGTGGTTGGCACTATTATATGGGTGCTGTGGTGGGCACTATTATATGGGTGCTGTGGTTGGCACTATTATATGGGTGCTGTGGTTGGCACTATTATATGGGTGCTGTGGTTGGCACTATTATATGGTTGCTGTGATTGGTACTATTATATGGGTGCTGTGATTGGTACTATTATATGGGTGCTGTGGTTGGCACTATTATATGGGTGCTGTGGTGGGCACTATTATATGGGTGCTGTGGTTGGCACTATTATATGGGTGCTGTGGTTGGCACTATTATATGGGTGCTGTGGTTGGTACTATTATATGGGTGCTGTGGTTGGCACTATTATATGGGTGCTGTGGTTGGCACTATTATATGGGTGCTGTGGTTGGCACTATTATATGGGTGCTGTGATTGGTACTATTATATGGGTGCTCTGGTTGACACTATTATATGGGTGCTGTGATTGGTACTATTATATGGGTGCTGTGATTGGTACTATTATATGGGTGCTGTGGTTGGCACTATTATATGGGTGCTGTGGTGGGCACTATTATATGGGTGCTGTGGTTGGCACTATTATATGGGTGCTGTGGTTGGCACTATTATATGGGTGCTGTGATTGGTACTATTATATGGGTGCTGTGGTTGGCACTATTATATGGGTGCTGTGGTTGGCACTATTATATGGGTGCTGTGATTGGTACTATTATATGGGTGCTGTGATTGGTACTATTATATGGGTGCTGTGGTTGGCACTATTATATGGGTGCTGTGGTGGGCACTATTATATGGGTGCTGTGGTTGGCACTATTATATGGGTGCTGTGGTTGGCACTATTATATGGGTGCTGTGGTTGGCACTATTATATGGGTGCTGTGGTTGGCACTATTATATGGGTGCTGTGGTTGGCACTATTATATGGGTGCTGTGGTGGGCACTATTATATGGGTGCTGTGGTTGGCACTATTATATGGGTGCTGTGATTGGTACTATTATATAGGTGCTGTGATTGGTACTATTATATGGGTGCTGTGATTGGCACTATTATATGGGTGCTGCGATTGGCACTATTATATGGGTGCTGCGATTGGTACTATTATATGGGTGCTGTGATTGGCACTATTATATGGGTGCTGTGGTTGGCACTATTATATGGGTGCTGTGGTTGGCACTATTATATGGGTGCTGTGATTGGCACTATTATATGGGTGCTGTGTTTGGCACTATTATATGGGTGCTGTGGTTGGCACTATTATATGGGTGCTGTGGTTGGCACTATTATATGGGTGCTGTGTTTGGCACTATTATATGGGTGCTGTGATTGGTACTATTATATGGGTGCTGTGATTGGTACTATTATATGGGTGCTGTGATTGGTACTATTATATGGGTGCTGTGGTTGGCACTATTATAGGGGGGCTGTGGTTGGCACTATTATATGGGTGCTGTGATTGGCACTATTATATGGGTGCTGTGATTGGTACTATTATATGGGTGCTGTGGTTGGCACTATTATATGGGTGCTGTGGTGGGCACTATTATATGGGTGCTGTGGTTGGCACTATTATATGGGTGCTGTGGTTGGCACTATTATATGGGTGCTGTGGTTGGCACTATTATATGGGTGCTGTGGTTGGCACTATTATATGGGTGCTGTGGTTGGCACTATTATATGGGTGCTGTGGTTGGCACTATTATATGGGTGCTGTGGTTGGCACTATTATATGGGTGCTGTGGTTGGTACTATTATATGGGTGCTGTGATTGGTACTATTATATGGGTGCTGTGGTTGGCACTATTATATGGGTGCTGTGGTTGGCACTATTATATGGGTGCTGTGATTGGTACTATTATATGGGTGCTGTGGTTGACACTATTATATGGGTGCTGTGATTGGTACTATTATATGGGTGCTGTGATTGGTACTATTATATGGGTGCTGTGGTTGGCACTATTATATGGGTGCTGTGGTGGGCACTATTATATGGGTGCTGTGGTTCGTACTATTATATGGGTGCTGTGGTTGGCACTATTATATGAGTGCTGTGGTTGGTACTATTATATGGGTGCTGTGATTGGTACTATTATATGGGTGCTGTGATTGGTACTATTATATGGGTGCTGTGATTGGTACTATTATATGGGTGCTGTGATTGGTACTATTATATAGGTGCTGTGATTGGTACTATTATATGGGTGCTGTGATTGGCACTATTATATGGGTGCTGCGATTGGCACTATTATATGGGTGCTGCGATTGGTACTATTATATGGGTGCTGTGATTGGCACTATTATATGGGTGCTGTGGTTGGCACTATTATATGGGTGCTGTGGTTGGCACTATTATATGGGTGCTGTGATTGGCACTATTATATGGGTGCTGTGTTTGGCACTATTATATGGGTGCTGTGGTTGGCACTATTATATGGGTGCTGTGGTTGGCACTATTATATGGGTGCTGTGTTTGGCACTATTATATGGGTGCTGTGATTGGTACTATTATATGGGTGCTGTGATTGGTACTATTATATGGGTGCTGTGATTGGTACTATTATATGGGTGCTGTGGTTGGCACTATTATAGGGGGGCTGTGGTTGGCACTATTATATGGGTGCTGTGATTGGCACTATTATATGGGTGCTGTGATTGGCACTATTATATGGGTGCTGTGGTTGGCACTATTATATGGGTGCTGTGGTTGGCACTATTATATGGGTGCTGTGGTGGGCACTATTATATGGGTGCTGTGGTGGGCACTATTATATGGGTGCTGTGGTTGGCACTATTATATGGGTGCTGTGGTTGGCACTATTATATGGGTGCTGTGATTGGTACTATTATATGGGTGCTTTGGTTGGCACTATTATATGGGTGCTGTGGTTGGCACTATTATATGGGTGCTGTGATTGGTACTATTATATGGGTGCTGTGGTTGGTACTATTATATGGGTGCTGTGGTTGGCACTATTATATGGGTGCTGTGGTGGGCACTATTATATGGGTGCTGTGGTTGGCACTATTATATGGGTGCTGTGGTTGGCACTATTATATGGGTGTTGTGGTTGGCACTATTATATGGGTGCTGTGGTTGGCACTATTATATGGGTGCTGTGGTGGGCACTATTATATGGGTGCTGTGGTTGGCACTATTATATGGGTGCTGTGGTTGGTACTATTATATGGGTGCTGTGATTGGTACTATTATATGGGTGCTGTGGTTGGCACTATTATGTGGGTGCTGTGGTGGGCACTATTATATGGGTGCTGTGGTTGGCACTATTATATGGGTGCTGTGGTTGGTACTATTATATGGGTGCTGTGGTTGGCACTATTATATGGGTGCTGTGGTTGGCACTATTATATGGGTGCTGTGGTGGGCACTATTATATGGGTGCTGTGATTGGTACTATTATATGGGTGCTGTGGTTGGCACTATTATATGGGTGCTGTGGTTGGCACTATTATATGGGTGCTGTGGTTGGCACTTATATATGATCACTATTATATGGTTGCTGTTATTGGCACTATTATACGGGTGCTGTGGTTGGTACTATTATATGGGTGCTGTGGTTGGCACTATTATATGGGTGCTGTGGTGGGCACTATTATATGGGTGCTGTGGTTGGCACTATTATATGGGTGCTGTGATTGGTACTATTATATGGGTGCTGTGGTTGGCACTATTATATGGGTGCTGTGGTTGGCACTATTATATGGGTGCTGTGGTGGGCACTATTATATGGGTGCTGTGGTTGGCACTATTATATGGGTGCTGTGGTTGGCACTATTATATGGTTGCTGTGATTGGTACTATTATATGGGTGCTGTGATTGGTACTATTATATGGGTGCTGTGGTTGGCACTATTATATGGGTGCTGTGGTGGGCACTATTATATGGGTGCTGTGGTTGGCACTATTATATGGGTGCTGTGGTTGGCACTATTATATGGGTGCTGTGGTTGGCACTTATATATGATCACTATTATATGGTTGCTGTTATTGGCACTATTATACGGGTGCTGTGGTTGGTACTATTATATGGGTGCTGTGGTTGGCACTATTATATGGGTGCTGTGGTGGGCACTATTATATGGGTGCTGTGGTTGGCACTATTATATGGGTGCTGTGATTGGTACCATTATATGGGTGCTGTGGTTGGCACTATTATATGGGTGCTGTGGTTGGCACTATTATATGGGTGCTGTGGTGGGCACTATTATATGGGTGCTGTGGTTGGCACTATTATATGGGTGCTGTGGTTGGCACTATTATATGGGTGCTGTGGTTGGCACTATTATATGGTTGCTGTGATTGGTACTATTATATGGGTGCTGTGATTGGTACTATTATATGGGTGCTGTGGTTGGCACTATTATATGGGTGCTGTGGTGGGCACTATTATATGGGTGCTGTGGTTGGCACTAGTATATGGGTGCTGTGGTTGGTACTATTATATGGGTGCTGTGATTGGTACTATTATATGGGTGCTGTGGTTGGCACTATTATATGGGTGCTGTGGTTGGTACTATTATATGGGTGCTGTGGTTGGCACTATTATATGGGTGCTGTGGTTGGCACTATTATATGGGTGCTGTGGTTGGCACTATTATATGGGTGCTGTGGTTGGCACTATTATATGGGTGCTGTGATTGGTACTATTATATGGGTGCTCTGGTTGACACTATTATATGGGTGCTGTGATTGGTACTATTATATGGGTGCTGTGATTGGTACTATTATATGGGTGCTGTGGTTGGCACTATTATATGGGTGCTGTGGTGGGCACTATTATATGGGTGCTGTGGTTGGCACTATTATATGGGTGCTGTGGTTGGCACTATTATATGGGTGCTGTGATTGGTACTATTATATGGGTGCTGTGGTTGGCACTATTATATGGGTGCTGTGGTTGGCACTATTATATGGGTGCTGTGATTGGTACTATTATATGGGTGCTGTGATTGGTACTATTATATGGGTGCTGTGGTTGGCACTATTATATGGGTGCTGTGGTGGGCACTATTATATGGGTGCTGTGGTTGGCACTATTATATGGGTGCTGTGGTTGGCACTATTATATGGGTGCTGTGGTTGGCACTATTATATGGGTGCTGTGGTGGGCACTATTATATGGGTGCTGTGGTTGGCACTATTATATGGGTGCTGTGGTTGGTACTATTATATGGGTGCTGTGATTGGTACTATTATATGGGTGCTGTGGTTGGCACTATTATATGGGTGCTGTGGTTGGCACTATTATATGGGTGCTGTGATTGGTACTATTATATGGGTGCTGTGATTGGTACTATTATATGGGTGCTGTGGTTGACACTATTATATGGGTGCTGTGGTTGGCACTATTATATGGGTGCTGTGGTTGGCACTATTATATGGGTGCTGTGATTGGTACTATTATATGGGTGCTGTGGTTGACACTATTATATGGGTGCTGTGATTGGTACTATTATATGGGTGCTGTGATTGGTACTATTATATGGGTGCTGTGGTTGGCACTATTATATGGGTGCTGTGGTGGGCACTATTATATGGGTGCTGTGGTTCGTACTATTATATGGGTGCTGTGGTTGGCACTATTATATGAGTGCTGTGGTTGGTACTATTATATGGGTGCTGTGATTGGTACTATTATATGGGTGCTGTGATTGGTACTATTATATGGGTGCTGTGATTGGTACTATTATATGGGTGCTGTGATTGGTACTATTATATGGGTGCTGTGATTGGCACTATTATATGGGTGCTGTGATTGGTACTATTATATGGGTGCTGTGATTGGCACTATTATATGGGTGCTGTGGTTGGCACTATTATATGGGTGCTGTGGTTGGCACTATTATATGGGTGCTGTGATTGGCACTATTATATGGGTGCTGTGTTTGGCACTATTATATGGGTGCTGTGGTTGGCACTATTATATGGGTGCTGTGGTTGGCACTATTATATGGGTGCAGTGGTTGGCACTATTATATGGGTGCTGTGATTGGTACTATTATATGGGTGCTGTGATTGGTACTATTATATGGGTGCTGTGATTGGCACTATTATATGGGTGCTGTGGTTGGCACTATTATATGGGTGCTGTGGTTGGCACTATTATATGGGTGCTGTGATTGGCACTATTATATGGGTGCTGTGGTTGGCACTATTATATGGGTGCTGTGGTTGGCACTATTATATGGGTGCTGTGGTGGGCACTATTATATGGGTGCTGTGGTTGGCACTATTATATGGGTGCTGTGATTGGTACTATTATATGGGTGCTGTGGTTGGCACTATTATATGGGTGCTGTGGTTGGCACTATTATATGGGTGCTGTGATTGGTACTATTATATGGGTGCTGTGATTGGTACTATTATATGGGTGCTGTGGTTGGCACTATTATATGGGTGCTGTGGTGGGCACTATTATATGGGTGCTGTTTTTGGCACTATTATATGGGTGCTGTGGTTGGCACTATTATATGGGTGCTGTGGTTGGCACTATTATATGGGTGCTGTGGTTGGCACTATTATATGGGTGCTGTGGTTGGCACTATTATATGGGTGCTGTGGTTGGTACTATTATATGGGTGCTGTGATTGGTACTATTATATGGGTACTGTGGTTGGCACTATTATATGGGTGCTGTGGTTGGCACTATTATATGGGTGCTGTGATTGGTACTATTATATGGGTGCTGTGGTTGGCACTATTATATGGGTGCTGTGGTTGGCACTATTATATGGGTGCTGTGGTTGGTACTATTATATGGGTGCTGTGATTGGTACTATTATATGGGTGCTGTGGTTAGCACTATTATATGGGTGCTGTGGTTGGCACTATTATATGGGTGCTGTGATTGGTACTATTATATGGGTGCTGTGGTTGGCACTATTATATGGGTGCTGTGGTTGGCACTATTATATGGGTGCTGTGATTGGTACTATTATATGGGTGCTGTGATTGGTACTATTATATGGGTGCTGTGGTTGGCACTATTATATGGGTGCTGTGGTGGGCACTATTATATGGGTGCTGTGGTTGGCACTATTATATGGGTGCTGTGGTTGGCACTATTATATGGGTGCTGTGATTGGTACTATTATATGGGTGCTGTGGTTGGCACTATTATATGGGTGCTGTGGTTGGCACTATTATATGGGTGCTGTGATTGGTACTATTATATGGGTGCTGTGGTTGGTACTATTATATGGGTGCTGTGGTTGGCACTATTATATGGGTGCTGTGGTGGGCACTATTATATGGGTGCTGTGGTTGGCACTATTATATGGGTGCTGTGGTTGGCACTATTATATGGGTGTTGTGGTTGGCACTATTATATGGGTGCTGTGGTTGGCACTATTATATGGGTGCTGTGGTGGGCACTATTATATGGGTGCTGTGGTTGGCACTATTATATGGGTGCTGTGGTTGGTACTATTATATGGGTGCTGTGATTGGTACTATTATATGGGTGCTGTGGTTGGCACTATTATGTGGGTGCTGTGGTGGGCACTATTATATGGGTGCTGTGGTTGGCACTATTATATGGGTGCTGTGGTTGGTACTATTATATGGGTGCTGTGGTTGGCACTATTATATGGGTGCTGTGGTTGGCACTATTATATGGGTGCTGTGGTGGGCACTATTATATGGGTGCTGTGATTGGTACTATTATATGGGTGCTGTGGTTGGCACTATTATATGGGTGCTGTGGTTGGCACTATTATATGGGTGCTGTGGTTGGCACTTATATATGATCACTATTATATGGTTGCTGTTATTGGCACTATTATACGGGTGCTGTGGTTGGTACTATTATATGGGTGCTGTGGTTGGCACTATTATATGGGTGCTGTGGTGGGCACTATTATATGGGTGCTGTGGTTGGCACTATTATATGGGTGCTGTGATTGGTACTATTATATGGGTGCTGTGGTTGGCACTATTATATGGGTGCTGTGGTTGGCACTATTATATGGGTGCTGTGGTGGGCACTATTATATGGGTGCTGTGGTTGGCACTATTATATGGGTGCTGTGGTTGGCACTATTATATGGTTGCTGTGATTGGTACTATTATATGGGTGCTGTGATTGGTACTATTATATGGGTGCTGTGGTTGGCACTATTATATGGGTGCTGTGGTGGGCACTATTATATGGGTGCTGTGGTTGGCACTATTATATGGGTGCTGTGGTTGGCACTATTATATGGGTGCTGTGGTTGGCACTTATATATGATCACTATTATATGGTTGCTGTTATTGGCACTATTATACGGGTGCTGTGGTTGGTACTATTATATGGGTGCTGTGGTTGGCACTATTATATGGGTGCTGTGGTGGGCACTATTATATGGGTGCTGTGGTTGGCACTATTATATGGGTGCTGTGATTGGTACCATTATATGGGTGCTGTGGTTGGCACTATTATATGGGTGCTGTGGTTGGCACTATTATATGGGTGCTGTGGTGGGCACTATTATATGGGTGCTGTGGTTGGCACTATTATATGGGTGCTGTGGTTGGCACTATTATATGGGTGCTGTGGTTGGCACTATTATATGGTTGCTGTGATTGGTACTATTATATGGGTGCTGTGATTGGTACTATTATATGGGTGCTGTGGTTGGCACTATTATATGGGTGCTGTGGTGGGCACTATTATATGGGTGCTGTGGTTGGCACTAGTATATGGGTGCTGTGGTTGGTACTATTATATGGGTGCTGTGATTGGTACTATTATATGGGTGCTGTGGTTGGCACTATTATATGGGTGCTGTGGTTGGTACTATTATATGGGTGCTGTGGTTGGCACTATTATATGGGTGCTGTGGTTGGCACTATTATATGGGTGCTGTGGTTGGCACTATTATATGGGTGCTGTGGTTGGCACTATTATATGGGTGCTGTGATTGGTACTATTATATGGGTGCTCTGGTTGACACTATTATATGGGTGCTGTGATTGGTACTATTATATGGGTGCTGTGATTGGTACTATTATATGGGTGCTGTGGTTGGCACTATTATATGGGTGCTGTGGTGGGCACTATTATATGGGTGCTGTGGTTGGCACTATTATATGGGTGCTGTGGTTGGCACTATTATATGGGTGCTGTGATTGGTACTATTATATGGGTGCTGTGGTTGGCACTATTATATGGGTGCTGTGGTTGGCACTATTATATGGGTGCTGTGATTGGTACTATTATATGGGTGCTGTGATTGGTACTATTATATGGGTGCTGTGGTTGGCACTATTATATGGGTGCTGTGGTGGGCACTATTATATGGGTGCTGTGGTTGGCACTATTATATGGGTGCTGTGGTTGGCACTATTATATGGGTGCTGTGGTTGGCACTATTATATGGGTGCTGTGGTGGGCACTATTATATGGGTGCTGTGGTTGGCACTATTATATGGGTGCTGTGGTTGGTACTATTATATGGGTGCTGTGATTGGTACTATTATATGGGTGCTGTGGTTGGCACTATTATATGGGTGCTGTGGTTGGCACTATTATATGGGTGCTGTGATTGGTACTATTATATGGGTGCTGTGATTGGTACTATTATATGGGTGCTGTGGTTGACACTATTATATGGGTGCTGTGGTTGGCACTATTATATGGGTGCTGTGGTTGGCACTATTATATGGGTGCTGTGGTTGGCACTATTATATGGGTGCTGTGATTGGTACTATTATATGGGTGCTGTGGTTGACACTATTATATGGGTGCTGTGATTGGTACTATTATATGGGTGCTGTGATTGGTACTATTATATGGGTGCTGTGGTTGGCACTATTATATGGGTGCTGTGGTGGGCACTATTATATGGGTGCTGTGGTTCGTACTATTATATGGGTGCTGTGGTTGGCACTATTATATGAGTGCTGTGGTTGGTACTATTATATGGGTGCTGTGATTGGTACTATTATATGGGTGCTGTGATTGGTACTATTATATGGGTGCTGTGATTGGTACTATTATATGGGTGCTGTGATTGGTACTATTATATGGGTGCTGTGATTGGCACTATTATATGGGTGCTGTGATTGGTACTATTATATGGGTGCTGTGATTGGCACTATTATATGGGTGCTGTGGTTGGCACTATTATATGGGTGCTGTGGTTGGCACTATTATATGGGTGCTGTGATTGGCACTATTATATGGGTGCTGTGTTTGGCACTATTATATGGGTGCTGTGGTTGGCACTATTATATGGGTGCTGTGGTTGGCACTATTATATGGGTGCAGTGGTTGGCACTATTATATGGGTGCTGTGATTGGTACTATTATATGGGTGCTGTGATTGGTACTATTATATGGGTGCTGTGATTGGCACTATTATATGGGTGCTGTGGTTGGCACTATTATATGGGTGCTGTGGTTGGCACTATTATATGGGTGCTGTGATTGGCACTATTATATGGGTGCTGTGGTTGGCACTATTATATGGGTGCTGTGGTTGGCACTATTATATGGGTGCTGTGGTGGGCACTATTATATGGGTGCTGTGGTTGGCACTATTATATGGGTGCTGTGATTGGTACTATTATATGGGTGCTGTGGTTGGCACTATTATATGGGTGCTGTGGTTGGCACTATTATATGGGTGCTGTGATTGGTACTATTATATGGGTGCTGTGATTGGTACTATTATATGGGTGCTGTGGTTGGCACTATTATATGGGTGCTGTGGTGGGCACTATTATATGGGTGCTGTTTTTGGCACTATTATATGGGTGCTGTGGTTGGCACTATTATATGGGTGCTGTGGTTGGCACTATTATATGGGTGCTGTGGTTGGCACTATTATATGGGTGCTGTGGTTGGCACTATTATATGGGTGCTGTGGTTGGTACTATTATATGGGTGCTGTGATTGGTACTATTATATGGGTACTGTGGTTGGCACTATTATATGGGTGCTGTGGTTGGCACTATTATATGGGTGCTGTGATTGGTACTATTATATGGGTGCTGTGGTTGGCACTATTATATGGGTGCTGTGGTTGGCACTATTATATGGGTGCTGTGGTTGGTACTATTATATGGGTGCTGTGATTGGTACTATTATATGGGTGCTGTGGTTAGCACTATTATATGGGTGCTGTGGTTGGCACTATTATATGGGTGCTGTGATTGGTACTATTATATGGGTGCTGTGGTTGGCACTATTATATGGGTGCTGTGGTTGGCACTATTATATGGGTGCTGTGATTGGTACTATTATATGGGTGCTGTGATTGGTACTATTATATGGGTGCTGTGGTTGGCACTATTATATGGGTGCTGTGGTGGGCACTATGATATGGGTGCTGTGGTTGGCACTATTATATGGGTGCTGTGGTTGGCACTATTATATGGGTGCTGTGGTTGGCACTATTATATGGGTGCTGTGGTTGGCACTATTATATGGGTGCTGTGGTTGGCACTATTATATGGGTGCTGTGGTGGGCACTATTATATGGGTGCTGTGGTTGGCACTATTATATGGGTGCTGTGGTTGGTACTATTATATGGGTGCTGTGATTGGCACTATTATATGGGTGCTGTGGTTGGCACTATTATATGGGTGCTGTGGTTGGCACTATTATATGGGTGCTGTGATTGGTACTATTATATGGGTGCTGTGGTTGGCACTATTATATGGGTGCTGTGGTTGGCACTATTATATGGGTGCTGTGGTTGGTACTATTATATGGGTGCTGTGATTGGTACTATTATATGGGTGCTGTGGTTGGCACTATTATATGGGTGCTGTGGTTGGCACTATTATATGGGTGCTGTGATTGGTACTATTATATGAACTTTCACTGTAGCGGAAGAATCTAATTCCTCTAATCTTTTTCTCACTGTGTAGATTCTCGTCTCTTGTTTAAGATCTAACTTTTATTAAGTAAGGAATTAAAAATAAGAACTTCTGACGGAGAAACAAGTATTACATATAGACGTCACCTACACAAATCGGTGAGGGAAAAGGTTCAGGATTGGCTGAGAAGATCCCTTCTAAGGAGACGCAGTAATGTGATGTCATCTACAGTGAGTGGATGGCTTTCTGACAACAGTCATTGGGGGATCGCAGCATCCTACTGCCTGCTCCCCTACCCTCGGTTGACTCCATGCTGTAGTCATACAAGGTCAGGGGGGACACCAACTTAGGCCTGGAGAAGATTCGTCTCCAGCCTACCATGCTATCTCCATAGTGATACAAGATTAGGGGGGACACCAACTTAGGCCTGGAGAAGATTCGTCTCCAGCCTACCATGCTATCTCCATAGTGATACTAGGTCAGGGGGACACCAACTTAGGCCTGGAGAAGATTCGTCTCCAGCCTACCATGCTATCTCCATAGTCATACAAGGTCAGGGGGGACACCAACTTAGGCCTGGAGAAGATTCGTCTCCAGCCTACCATGCTATCTCCATAGTGATACTAGGTCAGGGGGACACCAACTTAGGCCTACTTGGTCCCACTAGCACCTGTCAGCCCAAAGCTTGCTGGTGAAATTCTCGGAAGTCACTTAGCGACGTTCTTAAAGTTACTATTGAGGTTCAATGTGTTTCCGCCAGGATAGTGCAGACTCATCAGGAACACATAGGTTCTATCAAAACAAATGTTCTAATCCTTTATGAAATAGCGGCAGCAGAATCAACCTCCAAATATGATTTCTTTCCAGGCCTAAGTTGGTGTCCCCCCCCCCCCCGATCTTGTATCACTATGGAGATAGCATGGTAGGCTGGAGACGAATCTTCTCCAGGCCTAAGTTGGTGTCCCCCCTGACCTTGTATGACTATGGAGATAGCATGGTAGGCTGGAGACGAATCTTCTCCAGGCCTAAGTTGGTGTCCCCCCCTGATCTTGTATCACTATGGAGATAGCAGGGTAGGCTGGAGACGAATCTTCTCCAGGCCTAAGTTGGTGTCCCCCCTGATCTTGTATCACTATGGAGATAGCAGGGTAGGCTGGAGACGAATCTTCTCCAGGCCTAAGTTGGTGTCCCCCCCTGACCTTGTATCACTATGGAGATAGCATGGTAGGCTGGAGACGAATCTTCTCCAGGCCTAAGTTGGTGTCCCCCCTGATCTTGTATCACTATGGAGATAGCATGGTAGGCTGGAGACGAATCTTCTCCAGGCCTAAGTTGGTGTCCCCCCTGACCTTGTATGACTATGGAGATAGCATGGTAGGCTGGAGACGAATCTTCTCCAGGCCTAAGTTGGTGTCCCCCCTGACCTTGTATGACTACAGCATGGAGTCACCCGAGGGTAGGGGAGCAGGCAGTAGGATGCTGCGATCCTCCAATGACTGTTGTCAGAAAGCCATCCACTCACTATAGATGACATCACATTACTGCGTCTCCTTAGATGGGATCTTCTGATTCAGCCAATCCTGAACCTTTTCCCTCACCGATTTGTGTAGGTGACGTCTATATATAATATTTGTTTCTGCGTCTGAAGTTCTTATTTTTAATTCATTACTTAATAAAAGTTAGATCTTAAACAAGAGACGAGAATCTACACAGTGAGAAAAAGGACTATTATATGAGAGCTATGGTCGGCACTATTATATGAGAGCTATGGTTGGCACTATTATATGAGAGCTATAGTCAGCACTATTATATGAGAGCTATGGTCGGCACTATTATATGAGAGCTATGGTCGGCACTATTATATGAGAGCTATGGTTGGCACTATTATATGAGAGCTATGGTTGACACTATTGTATGAGAGCTATGGTTGGCACTATTATATGAGAGCTATGGTTGGCACTATTATATGAGAGCTATGGTTGACACTATTGTATGAGAGCTATGGTTGGCACTATTATATGAGAGCTATGGTCAGTACTATTATATGAGAGCTATGGTTGGCACTATTATATGAGAGCTATGGTCAGTACTATTATATGAGAGCTATGGTCGGCACTATTATATGAGAGCTATGGTTGGCACTATTATATGAGAGCTATGGTCAGTACTATTATATGAGAGCTATGGTTGGCACTATTATATGAGAGCTATGGTTGACACTATTGTATGAGAGCTATGGTTGGCACTATTATATGAGAGCTATTGTCAGTACTATTATATGAGAGCTATGGTTGGCACTATTATATGAGAGCTATGGTCAGTACTATTATATGAGAGCTATGGTTGGCACTATCATATGAGAGCTATGGTTGACACTATTGTATGAGAGCTATAGTCAGCACTATTATATGTGAGCTATGGTTGGCACTATTGTATGAGAGCTATGGTTGTCTCTATTATATGAGAGATATAGCTGGCACTATTATATAAGAGCTATCGTTGTCTCTATTATATGAGAGCTATGTGTTACGTGTGCTGCTGAGACATGTTGTACTATTATGATTCCAGCAGCACAGCACTCTCCGGGTTAATGATTGAGCTGGCTGGGTGTGGTACTTTCTGCTAGCCAGTCCCCTGGATCTGTGCTCACATATAAACCCAGCTCCTGGTCAGTCTGTATGGCCCCTCAGGTGTGCAGTCATGAATGCTTGTCTGGTGAGGGTTGCAGTGTGATCTGGTTCATGTCCGTTTGTAGGTTTAGATTCTGTCAGTTTTGTGTTAGTTTGCTGTGTGTCCTGCTATCTGTGTCCTGTCCTGTTGCAGCGTGCGGTGTGAACTGTGTCCGGTTCTGCAGGACTCCTGGTTAGTGTAGGGACTAGCAGTATAACCAGGAGCCGTGAAGTGGCCTGCTAGCTTTCAACATCTTGTACAAAATGTCAACCAATACCTGGTATTTATATTCAGCTTCCAATCTGTTACTAGTCGTTGTATGTTGTATGCAGTGTATTCTGGGTCTGTCATGTGGCATGTGAATGCATCCTGTACGGTACGTGGCTCCTAGGATCAGCTAGGGCCCAGATCCGAAGACCGCTGGGCTGCCCTTATTGGGACAATGTCCCCGCTTAGGTAGGGCCACTCTCATTCCTCCTTGTAGCACAGGGTCAGTTGCCTGAAACCGGCGTGAGTCCCATGTGACCCTGGTGATACCCGTGTGCGTCCCCATTGGTCACGATCGTGTGGGTCCCATGCTTTGCCTGCCCACACGATCGTAACACTATGGTTGTCACTATTATATGAACACTATGGTTGGCACTATTATATGAGAGCTATGGTTGGCACTATTCTATGTGAGCTATGGTTGGCACTATTATATGAACACTATGGTTGGCACTATTATATGAGAGCCATGGTTGGCACTATTATATGAGAGCTATAGTCAGCACTATTATATGAGAGCTGTGGTCGGCACTATTATATGAGAGCTATGGTTGGCACTATTATATGAGAGCTCTGGTTGGCACTATTATATGAGAGCTATGGTTGGCACTATTATATGTGAGCTATGGTTGGCACTATTATATGTGAGCTATGGTTGGCACTACTATATGAGAGCTATGGTTGGCACTATTATATGAGAGCTATGGTTAGCACTATTATATGAGAACTATAGTTGGCACTATTTTATGAGAGCTATGGTTGGCACTATTATATGAGAGCTATGGTCGGCCCTATTATATAAGAGCTATAATTGGCACTATTACATAAGAGCTATGGTTGACACTATTATATGAGAGCTATAGTCAGCACTATTATATAAGAGCTATGGTCGGCACTATTATATAAGAGCTATGGTTGTCTATTATGGGAGAGATAGGGTTGGCACTATTATATGAGAGCTATGCTTGGCACTATTTTATGAGAGCTATGGTTGGCACTATTATATGAGAGCTATGGTCGACACTATTATATAAGAGCTATAATCGGCATTATTACATGAGAGCTATGGTTGACACTATTATATGAGAGCTAAAGTCAGCACTATTATATGAGAGCTATGGTCGGCACTATTATATGAGATCTATCATTGTCTCTATTATATGAGAGCTATGGTTGGCACTATTATATGAGAGCTATGGTTGTTTCTATTATATGAGAGCTTTGGTTGGCACTATTGTATGAGAGCTTTGGTTGGCACTATTATATGAGATCTATCGTTGGTACTATTATATGACAGCTATAGTTGGCACTATTATATGAGAGCTATGGTTGGCACTATCATATGAGAGCTATGGTTGGCACTATTATATGAGAGCTTTGGTTGGCACTATTATATGAGAGCTATGAATGGCACTATTATATGAGAGCTATGGTTGGCACTATTATATGAGAGCTATGGTTGGCACTATTATATGAGAGCTATGGTTGTATCTACTCTATGAGAGCTATAGTCAGAACTATTATATGAGAGCCATGGTTGGCACTATTATATGAGAGCTTTAGTTGGCACTATTATATGAGAGCTATGGTTGGCACTATTATATGAGAGCTTTCGTTGGCACTATTATATGAGAGCTTTGGTTGGCACTATTATATGAGATTTATCGTTGGCACTATTATATGAGAGCTATGGTTGTATCTATTATATGAGAGCTATAGTCAGCACTATTATATGAGAGCTATAGTCAGCACTACTATATGAGAGCTATAGTCAGCACTACTATATGAGAGCTATGGTTGGCACTATTATATGAGAGCTTTGGTTGGCACTATTATATGAGATTTATCGTTGGCACTACTATATGAGAGCTATAGTCAGCACTATTATATGAGAGCTATAGTCAGCACTACTATATGAGAGCTATAGTCAGCACTATTATATGAGAGCTATAGTCAGCACTATTATATGAGAGCTATGGTCAGCACTACTATATGAGAGCTATGGTTGGCACTATTATATGAGAGCTTTGGTTGGCACTATTATATGAGAGCTATGGTTGGCACTATTATATGAGAGCTATAGTCAGCACTATTATATGAGAGCTATAGTTGGCACTATTATATGAGAGCTATAGTCAGCACTACTATATGAGAGCTATAGTCAGCACTACTATATGAGAGCTATAGTCAGCACTACTATATGAGAGCTATAGTCAGCACTATTATATGAGATTTATCGTTGGCACTATTATATGAGAGCTATGGTTGGCACTATTATATGAGAGCTATAGTCAGCACTATTATATGAGAGCTATAGTCAGCACTACTATATGAGAGCTATAGTCAGCACTACTATATGAGAGCTATGGTTGGCACTATTATATGAGAGCTTTGGTTGGCACTATTATATGAGAGCTATAGTTGGCACTATTATATGAGAGCTATAGTCAGCACTATTATATGAGAGCTATAGTCAGCACTACTATATGAGAGTTATGGTTGGCACTATTATATGAGAGCTATAGTCAGCACTACTATATGAGAGCTATAGTCAGCACTATTATATGAGAGCTATAGTCAGCACTACTATATGAGAGCTATAGTCAGCACTATTATATGAGAGCTATAGTCAGCACTACTATATGAGAGCTATGGTCAGTACTATTATATGAGAGCTATGGTCGGCACTATTATATGAGAGCTATGGTTGGCACTACTATATGAGAGCTATGGTGGGCACTATTATATGAGAGCTATGGTCGGCACTATTATATGAGAGCTATAGTCAGCACTATTATGTGAGAGCTGTGGTCTGCACTAGAGATGAGGCAAATTACTCAAGCGAGTATCGCCATTTTCAACTACATGCCTGCTCGTACGAAAAGATTCGGGGTCGGCGGTGGTGAGCGGTGAGTTGCGGGAGTAAGCAGGGGGATGCAGGGGGGAAGGAGAGAGAGAGGCCTCCCCCCGTTCCCCCACCTCACTCTCCCCCACGGCCCCCTGTCGGCCACTGAATCTTCGCGGGCAAGCAGGCATGTACTCGAAAATGGCGATACTCGCTTGAGTAATTTGCCTTAGCGAGTACGCTCGCTCATCTCTAGTCTGCACTGTTATATGACAGCTATGGTTGTCTCTATTATATAAGAGCTATGGTCGGCACTATTATATGAGAGCTATGGTTGGCACTATTATATGAGAGCTATGGTTGGCACTATTATATGAAAGCTATGGTCGGCACTATCATATGAAAGCTATGGTCGGCACTATTATATGAGAGCTATGGTAGGCACTATTATATGAAAGCTATGGTCAGCACTATTATATAAGAGCTATGGTAGGCACTATTATATGAGATCTATGGTCGGCACTATTATATGAGAGCTATGGTTGGCAGTATTATATGAGAGCTATGGTTGGCAGTATTATATGAGAGCTATAGTGGGCACCATTATAAGAGAGCTATGGTTGGCACTATTATATGAGATCTATGGTTGGCACTATTATATGAGAGCTATGGTTGGCACTATTATATGAGAGCTATGGTTGGCACTATTATATGAGAGCTATGGTTGGCACTATTATATGAGAGCTTTCGTTGGCACTATTATATGAGATTTATCGTTGGCACTATTGTATGAGAGCTATGGTTGTATCTATTATATGAGAGCTATAGTCAGCACTATTATATGAGAGCTATAGTCAGCACTACTATATGAGAGCTATAGTCAGCACTACTATATGAGAGCTATAGTCAGCACTACTATATGAGAGCTATAGTCAGCACTATTATATGAGAGCTATAGTCAGCACTATTATATGAGAGCTATAGTCAGCACTATTATATGAGAGCTATAGTCAGCACTATTATATGAGAGCTATGGTTGGCACTATTATATGAGAGCTATAGTCAGCACTACTATATGAGAGCTATAGTCAGCACTATTATATGAGAGCTATAGTCAGCACTATTATATGAGAGCTATAGTCAGCACTACTATATGAGAGCTATAGTCAGCACTATTATATGAGAGCTATAGTCAGCACTACTATATGAGAGCTATAGTCAGCACTACTATATGAGAGTTATGGTTGGCACTACTATATGAGAGCTATAGTCAGCACTACTATATGAGAGCTATAGTCAGCACTACTATATGAGAGCTATGGTTGGCACTATTATATGAGAGCTATAGTCAGCACTATTATGTGAGAGCTGTGGTCTGCACTAGAGATGAGCAAGCGTACTCGTTAAGGCAAATTACTCAAGCGAGTATCGCCATTTTCAAGTACATGCCTGTTCGTACAAAAAGATTCGGGGTCGGCGGTGGTGAGCGGTGAGTTGCGGGAGTAAGCAGGGGGAAGCAGGGGGGAAGGAGAGAGAGAGGCCTCCCCCCCCCCGTTCCCCCACCTCACTCTCCCCCACGGCCCCCTGCCGGCCACTGAATCTTCGCGGGCAAGCAGGCATGTACTCGAAAATGGCGATACTCGCTTGAGTAATTTGCCTTAGCGAGTACGCTCGCTCATCTCTAGTCTGCACTGTTATATGACAGCTATGGTTGTCTCTATTATATGAGAGCTATAGTCAGCACTATTATATGAGAGCTATAGTGTGCACTATTATATGAGAGCTATGGTTGGCACTATTATATGACAGCTATGGTTGTCTCTATTATATGAAAGCTATGGTTGGTACTATTATATGAGACCTATGGTTCGCACTATCATATGAGATCTATGGTCGGCACTATTATATGAGAGGTATGGTTGGCACTATTATATGAGATCTATGGTCGGCACTATTATATGAGAGCTATGGTTCGCACTATCATATGAGATCTATGGTCGGCACTATTATATGACAGCTATGGTTGGCACTATTATATGAGAGCTATAGTTATCTTTATTATATGAGAGCTATGGTTAACACTATTATATGAGAGCTATAGTCAGCACTACTATATGAGAGCTATAGTCAGCACTATTATATGAGAGCTATAGTCAGCACTATTATATGAGAGTTATGGTTGGCACTATTATATGAGAGCTATAGTCAGCACTACTATATGAGAGCTATAGTCAGCACTACTATATGAGAGCTATAGTCAGCACTATTATATGAGAGCTATAGTCAGCACTATTATATGAGAGCTATGGTTGGCACTATTATATGAGAGCTATAGTTGTATCTATTATATGAGAGCTATAGTCAGCACTATTATATGAGAGCTATAGTCAGCACTACTATATGAGAGCTATAGTCAGCACTATTATATGAGAGCTATAGTCAGCACTACTATATGAGAGCTATGGTTGGCACTATTATATGAGAGCTATAGTTGTATCTATTATATGAGAGCTATAGTCAGCACTATTATATGAGAGCTATAGTTGTATCTATTATATAAGAGCTATGGTAGGCACTATTATATGAGATCTGTGGTCAGCACTATTATATGAGAGCTATAGTTGTATCTATTATATGAGAGCTATAGTCAGCACTACTATATGAGAGCTATGGTTGGCACTATTATATGAGAGCTATGGTTGTATCTATTATATGAGAGCTATAGTCAGCACTATTATATGAGAGCTATAGTCAGCACTACTATATGAGAGCTATGGTTGGCACTACTATATGAGAGCTATAGTCAGCACTATTATGTGAGAGCTATAGTTGGCACTATTATATGAGAGCTATAGTCAGCACTACTATATGAGAGCTATAGTCAGCACTACTATATGAGAGCTATAGTCAGCACTACTATATGAGAGCTATAGTCAGCACTACTATATGAGAGCTATAGTCAGCACTATTATATGAGAGCTATAGTCAGCACTACTATATGAGAGCTATGGTCAGTACTATTATATGAGAGCTATGGTCGGCACTATTATATGAGAGCTATGGTTGGCACTACTATATGAGAGCTATAGTCAGCACTATTATGTGAGAGCTATGGTTGGCACTACTATATGAGAGCTATAGTCAGCACTATTATGTGAGAGCTATAGTTGGCACTATTATATGAGAGCTATAGTCAGCACTACTATATGAGAGCTATAGTCAGCACTACTATATGAGAGCTATAGTCAGCACTACTATATGAGAGCTATAGTCAGCACTACTATATGAGAGCTATAGTCAGCACTATTATATGAGAGCTATAGTCAGCACTACTATATGAGAGCTATGGTCAGTACTATTATATGAGAGCTATGGTCGGCACTATTATATGAGAGCTATGGTTGGCACTACTATATGAGAGCTATAGTCAGCACTATTATGTGAGAGCTATGGTTGGCACTACTATATGAGAGCTATAGTCAGCACTATTATGTGAGAGCTATAGTCAGCACTATTATGTGAGAGCTGTGGTCTGCACTAGAGATGAGCAAGCGTACTCGTTAAGGCAAATTACTCAAGCGAGTATCGCCATATTCAATTACATGCCTGCTCGTACGAAAAGATTCGGGGTCGGCGGTGGTGAGCGGTGAGTTGCGGGAGTAAGCAGGGGGAAGCAGGGGGGAAGGAGAGAGAGAGGCCTCCCCCCCCCTCCCCCCGTTCCCCCACCTCACTCTCCCCCACGGCCCCCTGCCGGCCACTGAATCTTCGCGGGCAAGCAGGCATGTACTCGAAAATGGCGATACTCGCTTGAGTAATTTGCCTTAGCGAGTACGCTTGCTCATCTCTAGTCAGCAGTATTATATGAGAGCTATGGTTGGCACTATTATATGAGAGCTATGGTCGGCACTATTATAGGAAAGTTATGGTCGGCACTATTATAGGAAAGTTATGGTTGGCACTATCATATGAGAGCTATGGTTGGCACTATCATATGAGAGCTATAGTTGGCACTATTATATGAGAGCTATGGTTGGCACTATTATATGAGAGCTATAGTCAGCACTATTATATGAGAGCTGTGGTTGGCACTATTATATGAGAGCTATGGTTGGCACTATTATATGAGAGCTATGGTTGGCACTATTATATGAGAGCTATGGTTGGCACTATTGTATGAGAGCTATGGTTGGCACTATTGTATGAGAGCTATGGTTGGCACTATTATATTAGAGCTATGGTTGTCTCTATTATATGAGAGCTATGGTTGGCACTATTATATGAGAGCTATGGTTGGCACTATTATATGAGAGCTATGGTTGGCACTATTATATGAGAGCTATGGTTGGCACTATTATATGAGAGCTATGGTTGGCACTATTATATGAGAGCTATGGTTGGTACTATTATATGAGAGCTACGGTTGGTACTTTTATAAGAGAGCTATGGTTGGCACTATTGTATGGATGGGCTCATTGTGATGTCACCTAAGGTGAATGTGGCAACGGAGATTGGAGGCACAATGGCTGCGCTGGCAATTCTGCTGTTTCAGGTCTGCACCTTTGACAACTTGTGATGATGAGATGGAATTAATTGCTGCTATAATAAGACACATTTAATAAAATGATTGAGGCGTCTCCTCCCAGGACATAAATATTTAGACAATGACAAAGCGTCAGGTGATTAATGTACAAGATCTTTCTGCAGGAGAATTAAGCAGCTGAAAACGGAAAACATGCGCTGCCGATGATTACAGGGGATGAAAGCGGCAGATCAGCGGCAGGAGACGCCGCCGCACCCCGACCGCTGAGGAGCGCATCTATTGTCTATTAGAAGGCGAGATCAGATGACAATCAGACTGCGCAGAGACGTTACTAATCCAACATGTCTGGATGGCTGCGCCAATTCTGGTCTGATGCTTGCAGCAATTTGATAAATTTGCACATTTTACATCTTTTTCACCTTGTAAATTGGCATGTCTGATGACGCTTGTCGGGTCGGACGCTAACAGGCCACTGTAATGGTAAAGGGGTTTACAGGTCCGAGAGTCACCAACCCCTGGTGTAGGCACCCGGGGCGGACCACAGAGTCAACTTATTTCCAGTTCTGCAGATTCTGTAGTCATGCAAGATGGAGCCCAAATTACACCCTGTGCAACCTAACCCACCCCAACACTCCTCGCTGCCACCACTGGCCGTTTCCAACAGGTAGGTCAGCCCCCTCGGTTTCTATCAGCCGACACACGACTAACACACTTCGGAGGTATAGATCCCTTACAGCATTAAGGAAACGGATCAAATAAGGTTTTCAGCTTTATACTAAGAAGAGTCTGCAGAAATATACAAAGGAGATATTTACAGAAGGGGGAGGAGCTACAAATATACCCCAAGATGGAGAAAGTAATAGATATACCAGTCTATGAAGTTGTTCCCAATAGTCCTGGGTGAGGGGAACGTGGAATGTAGGGACAGCTGCCATTAGATGCCAGTCCTGGGTCTGTCCCTTAATTTTAAAGCCTACTTTGAGTTACACCTCCGTCATCCACCTTTTGATATCCTCGATTGGCTGGCTAGCTATATGCGCAGATCTTTCAACTTAAATTTTGTCTATTTCCCCAGGAGGCCTTTGAAAAGGGAGGCTTTGGCCACCATGTCTGATATTATGAATTTACCTACTCATGGGTACCAAACATGATATGTACACATGGTTAGCTTTGCAGGTATGCGATTCTGTGGCTTCCGGGGGTTGCCCACTGAGTGAGAGCACTGCATCCACGGTACACTCACGGCTTTGAAAATATAATTGCTGCTGAGCTGGGCCCTTCAGATGCCCCATAATCCCCATTTCTTTGTCCTATCTCAGTGGAGGGACATCGCAGTTAGCAAGTTTGGGGGATGCGTATTGGAGGGGCAAGGAGACCATGGGATCTCCTGAAAATGGCTAATTTCATTATCACCACAACAAAGGGCTTCCTTGCTGGTCACAAAAAGAAGCAAATGGGATCAAAGCCCCTCTGTTACAGGTGTGAGAGCAGCAGAATGAATATGGATGAGCTCTGCCTGGCATGAAATACACTTAACCATCTTCCTAGATCCACTCCACCTTCCTCAGAAAGGCGTCAGATTAAAATGCAGAGACCATAGATCCCAAGACCCCCAGTTTCTGCTGTCATTTCCTTCCCTGCAGCCTCCACCATCTGAGAGAAGCCTTCAGTTATGTTTATCCTGAGCCTCCTGGTTCACCAATAGAAAGTCACAATAACTTTAAAGGCAAAAAGGTAGGCAAACGGAGCAAGAGAAGAGACAGAAGTCCTCATCAGGGGCGTAACTATACAGGATGCAGGGGATGCAGTGGCCCCTGGGCCCAGGAGCCTTAGGGGGCCCATAAGGCCTCTCCTCTCCATGTACTATGAATAAAGCATTATAGTTGGGGGCCCTGTTACTGGTTTTGCACGGGGGCCCAGGAGCTTCACGTTACGCCTCTGTCCTCACATGATATGTGTTCGCCATGCAGGATGTGTGAAAATCCAAATTATTTGTGGGGGAATTTCTCTTTTAAACCAAGAATCTAAAGGTGCAAACAGCAGGCATAACGCCTAAACAACAACCTGTGCGGCATTGGGGCGACTCCAGGCCTCTGCTCCCTGAATGCCTGCTTGGAGGACCCAGAGGCCAATCCTCCACAACGGACTACAGCAATCGTGTGTTTCACATGGGCCGCCTCTAGCTTGGATACAAAATCTGATACGAGGGGCATGGAGGCTCTAGTACCCTGGTGTACCGCCTCTAGCTTGGATACAAGATGTGATACAGGCGGGCATGGAGGATCTAGTACCCTGTTGTACCGCCTCTAGCTTGGATACAAGATGTGATACAGGCAGGCATGGAGGCTCTAGTACCCTGTTGTACCGCCTCTAGCTTGGATACAAGATGTGATATGGGTGGGCATGGAGGCTCTAGTACCCTGTTGTACCGCCTCTAGCTTGGATACAAGATGTGATACGGGCGGGCATGGAGGCTCTAGTACCCTGTTGTACCACCTCTAGCTTGGATACAAGATGTGATACAGGTATTAAGAGTCTAGTACCCTGTTGTACCACCTCTAGCTTCGATACAAGATGTGATACGGGGGGCATGGAGGCTCTAGTACCCTGTTGTACCACCTCTAGCTTGGATACAAGATGTGATATGGGCGGGCATGGAGATATACAGGTTCCATATGATATCCTGCGGCATATCACTCGTAGGCTGTGGAAGTTGGCGTCCCAGATGGTCCCATATATGTTCTATTAGGGATAAATCTGGCGACCGGGCACGGAGGTGTGACAATGTTGTGGGGGCTTCCTGTGCCCCCCTTGTGTGTGCGACGGCATTATCCAGCTGGAAGCCGCCATGAAAAAACACATGTGGCTGCAGGATGTCCTGAACATATCGCTGAGCTGTCATTGTCCCTCGTACCACCACTAGGGGGGACCGACTGGCGTATGCAATGGTCCACAGACCACCACACCAGCAGGGGGCAGGATTGAGGCACTCACCCCGAGGTTTCCAGAAATGAACACGGCTGTAGTCAGCGCCCACACTAAGCCTGGATTCATCGCTAAAGACACCCGGTTCTCCTCTGTATCATCCAGTTTCATTGTTCTTGACATCACTGCAAACTGAGGTGACAGTGGGTGTCAGAGGCCGTACATGTAATGGGGGTGACGGTGGGTGTCAGAGGCCGTACATGTAATGGGGGTGACGGTGGGGGTCAGAGGCCGTACATGTAATGGGGGTGACGGTGGGTGTCAGAGGCCGTACATGTAATGGGGGTGACGGTGGGTGTCAGAGGCCGTACATGTAATGGGGGTGACGGTGGGGGTCAGAGGCCGTACATGTAATGGGGGTGACGGTGGGTGTCAGAGGCCGTACATGTAATGGGGGTGACGGTGGGTGTCAGAGGCCGTACATGTAATGGGGGTGACGGTGGGTGTCAGAGGCCGTACATGTAATGGGGGTGACGGTGGGTGTCAGAGGCCGTACATGTAATGGGGGTGACGGTGGGTGTCAGAGGCCGTACATGTAATGGGGGTGACGGTGGGGGGCAGAGGCCGTACATGTAATGGGGGTGACGGTGGGTGTCAGAGGCCGTACATGTAATGGGGGTGACGGTGGGTGTCAGAGGCCGTACATGTAATGGGGGTGACGGTGGGGGGCAGAGGCCGTACATGTAATGGGGGTGACGGTGGGTGTCAGAGGCCGTACATGTAATGGGGGTGACGGTGGGTGTCAGAGGCCGTACATGTAATGGGGGTGACGGTGGGTGTCAGAGGCCGTACATGTAATGGGGGTGACGGTGGGTGTCAGAGGCCGTACATGTAATGGGGGCGATGGTGGGGGTCAGAGGCCGTACATGTGATGGGGGCGACGGTGGGTGTCAGAGGCCGTACATGTGATGGGGGTGACGGTGGGTGTCAGAGGCCGTACATGTAATGGGGGTGACGGTGGGGGTCAGAGGCTGTACATGTAATGGAATGGGGGTGACAGTGGGTGTCAGACACCGTACATGTTATGGTGGTGACGGTGGGTGTCAGAGGCCGTACATGTAATGGGGGTGACGGTGGGTGTCAGAGGCCGTACATGTAATGGGGGTAACGGTGGGTGTCAGAGGCCATACATGTAATGGGGGTGACGTGGGGGGGCAGGGGCCGTACATGTAATGGGGGTAACGGTGGGTGTCAGAGGCCGTACATGTAATGGGGGTGACGGTGGGTGTCAGAGGCCGTACATGTAATGGGGGTGACGGTGGGTGTCAGAGGCCGTACATGTGATGGGGGCGACGGTGGGTGTCAGAGGCCGTACATGTGATGGGGGTGACGGTGGGGGTCATAGGCCGTACATGTAATGGGGGTGACGGTGGGTGTCAAAGGCCGTACATGTGATGGGGGCGACGGTGGGTGTCAGAGGCCGTACATGTGATGGGGGTGACGGTGGGTGTCAGAGGCCGTACATGTAATGGGGGTGACGGTGGGGGTCAGAGGCTGTACATGTAATGGGGGTGACAGTGGGTGTCAGACGCCGCACATGTTATGGTGGTGACGGTGGGTGTCAGAGGCCGTACATGTAATGGGGGTGACGGTGGGTGTCAGAGGCTGTACATGTAATGGGGGTAACGGTGGGTGTCAGAGGCCGTACATGTAATGGGGGTGACGTGGGGGGGCAGGGGCCGTACATGTAATGGGGGTAACGGTGGGTGTCAGAGGCCGTACATGTAATGGGGGTGACGGTGGGTGTCAGAGGCCGTACATGTAATGGGGGTGACGGTGGGTGTCAGAGGCCGTACATGTGATGGGGGTGACGGTGGGTGTCAGAGGCCGTACATCTAATGGGGGTGACGGTGGGTGTCAGAAGCCGTACATGTAATGGGGGTAACGGTGGGTGTCAGAGGCCATACATGTAATGGGGGTGACGTGGGGGGGCAGGGGCCGTACATGTAATGGGGGTGACGGTGGGGGTCAGAAGCCGTACATGTAATGGGGGTGATGGTGGGTGTCAGAGGCCGTACATGTAATGGGGGTGACGGTGGGAGTCAGAGGCCATACATGTAATGGGGGTGACGGTGGGGGTCAGAAGCCGTACATGTAATGGGGGTGATGGTGGGTGTCAGAGGCCGTACATGTAATGGGGGTGACGGTGGGAGTCAGAGGCCGTACATGTGATGGGGGTGATGGTGGGTGTCAGAGGCTGTACATGTGACGGGGGTGATGGTGGGTGTCAGAGGCTGTACATGTAATGGGGGTGACGGTGGGTGTCAGAGGCCGTACATGTAATGGGGGTGACGGTGGGAGTCAGAGGCCATACATGTAATGGGGGTGACGTGGGGGGGCAGGGGCCGTACATGTAATGGGGGTGACAGTGGGTGTCAGAGGCCGTACATCTAATGGGGGTGACGTGGGGGGGCAGGGGTCGTACATGTAATGGGGGTGACGGTGGGTGTCAGAGGCCGTACATGTAATGGGGGTGACGGTGGGTGTCAGAGGTCGTACATGTAATGGGAGTGACGGTGGGTGTCAGAGGCCGTACATGTAATGGGAGTGACGGTGGGTGTCAGAGGCCGTACATGTAATGGGGGCTGCGAGACCAAATGTCCTTCGGCCAAGTGCCTGGAAATGCTTCCAACAGACACAGGAGAGTAACAATGGCGTCCACTGTCTCTGCATGGTGGACAACTGAACAGTTGGAGCTGCCATTGCTTGTCGGACGATCAGGCGATCCTCTCTACTGGTGGTCTGTAGGGGGCGTCCTGAGCCCGGTCACCTTGTGTGCCCCCATTCACAGGTCCCAACACCTCCTAACAGTCTGGTCAGATGCTTCTCTCTACTGGTGGTCTGTAGGCGGCGTCCTGAGCCCGGTCACCTCGTGTGCCCCCATTCACAGGTCCCAACACCTCCTAACAGTCTGGTCAGATGCTTCTCTCTACTGGTGGTCTGTAGAAGGCATCTTGAGCTCGGTCACCTTGTGTGACCCCATCCACTGGTCCCAACATCTCCTAACAGTCTGATCAGATGCTCCTCTCTACTGGTGGTGTGTAGGGGGCGTCCTAAGCCCAGTCACATTGTGTGCTCCCATCCACTGGTCCCAACATTTCCTAACAGTCTGGTCAGATGCTCCTCTCTACTGGTGGTCTGTAGGGGGTGTCCTGAGCCCAGTCACCTCGTGTGCCCCATCCACTGGTCCCAACACCTCCTAACTGTCTGGTTAGAGGCTCCTCCCTGCTAGTGTACTGTAGGGGGCATCCTGAGCCTGGTCACCTTTTATGCCCTCACACATCCACTGGTCGCAACATCTCCTAACAGTCTGATCAGATGCTCCTCTCTACTGGTGGTCTGTAGGGGGCATCCTGAGCCCGGTTACCTTGTATGCCCTCACACATCCACTGGTCCCAACACCTCCTAACAGTCTGGTCAGATGCTTCTCTCTACTGGTGGTCTGTAGGGGGTGTCCTGAGCCCGGTCACCTTGTGTGCCCCCATCCACTGGTCCCAACACCTCCTAACAGTCTGGTCAGACGCTCCTCTCTACTGGTGGTCTGTAGGGGGCATTCTGAGCCTGGTCACCTTGTGTGCCCCTATCCACTGGTCCCAACACCTCCTAACAGTCTGGTCAGATGCTTTTCTCTACTGGTGGTCTGTAGGGCACATCCTGAGCCCGGTCACCTTGCAAGCCCTCACACATCCACTGGTCGCAACATATCCTAACAGTCTGGTCAGATGCTCCTCTCTACTGTTGGTCTGTAGTGGGCATCCTAAGCCTGGTCACTTTGTGTGCTCCCATCCACTGGTCCCAACACCTTCTAACAGTCTGGTCAGATGCTTCTCTCTACTGGTGGTCTGTAGGGGGCATTCTGAGCCTGGTCACCTTGTGTGCCCCTATCCACTGGTCCCAATGCCTCCTAACAGTCTGGTCAGATGCTCCCCTCTACTGCTGGTGGTCTGTAGGGGGCATCCTGAGCCTGGTCACCTTGTGTGCCCCCATCCACTTGTCATAACACCTCCTTACAGATGCTCCTCTCTACTGGTGGTCTGTAGGGGGCATCCTGTGCTCGGTAACCTTGTATGCCCTCACACATCCACTGGTCCCAACACCTCCTAACAGTCTGGTCAGATGCTTCTCTCTACTGGTGGTCTGTAGGGGGAATTCTGAGCCTGGTCATCTTGTGTTCCCCTATACACTGGTCCCAATGCCTCCTAACACTCCGGTCAGATGCTTCTCTCTACTGGTGGTCTGTCGGGGGGTCCTGAGCCTGGTCATCATGTGTGCCCCCATCCACTGGTCCCAGCACCTCCTAACAGTCTGGTCAGATGCTCTTCTCTACTGGTGGTCTGTAGGGGGCATCCTGAGCCCGGTCACCTTGTAAGCCCTCACACATCCACTGGTCGCAACATGTCCTAACAGTCTGGTCAGATGCTCCTCTCTACTGGTGGTCTGTAGGGGGCATCCTGATCCCGGTCACCTTGTGTGCCTCCATCCACTGGTCACAACACCCCCTAACTGTCTGGCCAGATGCTCCTCTCTACTGGTGGTCTGTAGGGGGCGTCCTGAGCCCGGTCACCTTGTGTGCCTCCATCCACTGGTCACAACACCCCCTAACAGTCTGGTCAGACGCTCCTCTCTACTGGTGGTCTGTAGGGGGCGTCCTGAGCCCAGTCACCTTGTATGTCCCCATCCACTGGTCCAAACACCTCCTAACAGTCTGGTTAGACGCTTCTCTCTACTGGTGGTCTGCAGGGGGCGTCCTGCACCCGGTCACCTTGTGTGCCCCCATCAACTGATCCCAAGACCTCCTAACAGTCTGGTCAGATGCTCTTCTCTACTGGTGGTCTGTAGGGAGCATCCTGAGCCCGGTCACCTTGTAAGCCCTCACACATCCACTGGTCGCAACATGTCCTAACAGTCTGGTCAGATGCTCCTCTCTACTGGTGGTCTGTAGGGGGCATCCTGATCCCGGTCACCTTGTGTGCTCCCATCCACTGGTCCCAACACCTCCTAACAGTCTGGTCAGATGCTCCTCCCTACTGGTGGTCTGTATGGGGCGTCCTGAGCCTGGCCACCTTGTGTGCCCCCATCCACTGGTCACAGCACCCTCTAACAGTCTGGTCAGATGCTCCTCTCTACTTGTCGTCTGTAGGGGGCGTCCTGAGCCCGGTCACCTTGTATGCCGACATCCACTGGTCCCAACACCTTCTAACAGTCTGGTCAGATGCTCCTCTCTACTGGTGGTCTGTAGGGGGCGTCCTGAGCCCAGTCACCTTGTGTGCCCTCACACATCCACTGGTCTCAACACCTCCTAACAGTCTGGTCAGAACGGCCACGATGTGCGACAATTCATTGATACGACTGTCGCAGCACATAAATTGTTACGTTTCAGAATGCAATAACTGTATGTATTTCATATCTGATTGGCCCTTATATAGAAGACTAAAACCTATGCTTCGTAGTGCCCGTTAACAAGAACTAACAGATAAGAGGAATCAATAGGAAGAACAGCAATACTAAATTATGATAACATAAAGACATAGTTAGTGAACAGAAATAGTGTATAATGTGATAACAAGACCCTGATTGGAGCCATTTCCTTGTCTAGACGAGCCTTAAGAGCGTTGTCTTGTAAATGTCAATAAGCCTTATGATCAATAATCTTTGTAATAGTTACCTTTGTATGACGCCCTCTTTCTTTCTATATAACAACTGGCAATGTCTTCAATTAGGCAGAATTCCCTGTGAATTCTCTTGATATAACGGAATGCTTTCATCTTATTAATGGATATTGCTGGCACTCGTCTCATTGCGGGCTTCCATATCTACCAATTGGGCACCTGGCAACGAGGTCATCAGATCGGTACCCGTGTGGTCCGATAACATGACCCTCCAGCTTCTCACACCCCAATAATGCGCCCCCCTCTGGTAACGGGGTGAAATCTCTTCTCTGCGTCGTAGAGGCGTCTAGTGGTCAACAAGCTCTACAAGCTGAAGAAGAGGTCACTGCACACAAGGAGTCTCTGAGAGCCTCTTATAGGCCAAGGGGGGAACCACGAGACCGTCCATCTAATCACCACAACTCCCATCATCTACAGATCTGCCTGGGATGGGAATGTCTGCAAAACCTCATCGCATTTTGGGCGGGATTGTATCATTCGTGGCACCCTTTATATGTTTGGGGCCCAGCTGGGTGTTCTATCTGCTGTCTGTAGTGTGAATTGGATTTGATTCCGTTTTTGCCCATGGGTTGTTATTAGAACTATTATTAACAGTCAATTTGATAATGATGCAATTAACCCCTTAGTGAACAGCCTATTTAGCTTTAACCCCTTCCCACCACAGAATGTAAACTGACATCCTAGCTGGGAAGCGGTTCCCACAAATGGATGCAAGTTTATTTCTATGTCTGATGCGAGCTCAGAAGGTGATCCTGCAGCATCCACAGATAGCCGGCCTCCCGCAGCCACAGCGGGCATCAGGGAAAACACCGATCCTCGCCGTCAACCATGTCACAATCAATGTAGATCGCAGCATGTAAAGGGTTCACAGCTGGGATGCTCTCCCTCTGTAACTCCGCTATGTAATCGTGGAAGGCGGACCGGCTGCCAGATAACGGTCTTCCGGCTTGCCATAAGGGATAACTGCAGTGTATTGTCAGAGTGATAATAACATTGGAGGTTCAATTTCCCTTTAGCAATATAAAAAAATTGAAAAAAAAACATAAGAAAATAGGAACGCGTGCAGAAAAGGACTTTTTTCAAAATTCTTAAAAAAAACTTAACCCCACACGTTTGATATCGGCGCATCTGTAATGAGCTGCACCATAAATTGAACGCACTTCTTATGCCGCCTGGCAAAAGCTGTAAAAAAGGGCTAATAAACAAACCCAAAATACTGTTTTTGCTCAATTTGCAACACAAAAAAGGAATAAAAGGGATCAAAAAAGCCGCATTAACCCCAAAGTGTTACTAAGGAAAACTACAGCTCATCACGCCAAGAACAAGCGTCACGGCGCCGCGCCCACGGGGGATGGAAATAACGCAATAAATGTATTGTCTCCAAAAATGGTGGGAAACACTTAAAAAATGTATATATATGTATTGTCAGAATCCTACCGACCCGCAGAAAAAAATGATCATATCAGTCATGACGCAAAAAAAAGCCAACTATGGCAGAATTGATGTATTTTCTCTCCCTGCCCTAAAAAAAAATAATGAAAGCTTTCTAATACATTATATTGTACCAAAGTCATGGCTCCCATCTAGAAATCCCGCAGCGAGTCGTAGCAAAGGCTGCCCATTAAATACAGAGTACAATGTAAACTCACCACCCTCATCCACAAAGCCCTCCACAGTGCAGCGCCCCCCTATATCGCCTCCCTCATCCACAGCGCAGCGCCCCCCTATATCGCCTCCCTCATCCACAGCGCAGCGCCCCCCATATCGCCTCCCTCATCCAGAGCGCAGCGCCCCCCTATATCGCCTCCCTCATCCACAGCGCAGCGCCCCCCTATATCGCCTCCCTCATCCACAGCGCAGCGCCCCCCTATATTGTATCCCTCATCCACAGTGCAGCGCCCCCCTATATCGCCTCCCTCATCCACAGCACAGCGCCCCCCTATATCGCCTCCCTCATCTCAATCCATCACCCAGCCCGGGCTCCCCGCACTGCTAATGAAACCAGACTGAGTGCCCCTTTAATTCGAACATCTCATTCCCGCCTCCAAGACTTCTCCAGAGCAGCACCGGTCCTCTGAAACGCACTACCAAAGGATATCCACCCCGCCATACCGTGCACATCTCTACACCCCGCCATACCGTGCACATCTCCACCTCACCATACCGTGCACATCTCTACACCTCCATACCGTGCACATCTCCACCCCGCCATACCGTGCACATCTCCACCCCGCCATACCGTGCACATCTCTACACCTCCATACCGTGCCCATCTCCACCTCGCCATACCGTGCACATCTCCACCCTGCCGTACCGTGCACATCTCCACCCCGCCATACCGTGCACATCTCCACGCTGCCATACCGTGCACATCTCCATCCCACCATACCGTGCACATCTCCACCCCGCCATACCGTGCACATCTCTACACCTCACCATACCGTGCACATCTCCACCCCGCCATACCGTGCACATCTCTACGCCTCACCATACCATGCACATCTCCACCCCGCCATACCGTGCACATCTCCACCCCGCCATACCGGGCACATCTCCACGCTGCCATACCGTGCACATCTCCATCCCACCATACCGGGCACATCTCCACCCCGCCATACCGTGCACATCTCCACCTCACCATACAGTGCACACCTCTAGCTCCGCCATACCGTGCACATCTCCACCCCGCCATACCGTGCACATCTCCACCTCACCATACAGTGCACATCTCCACCTCCAATACCTGCACATCTCCACCTCGCCATACCGGGCACATCTCTACACCTCCATACCGTGCCCATCTCCACCTCGCCATACCGGGCACATCTCCAGCCCTTTACCTTCTGTATCCCCCCATTACTTGTAGTATGTAAGCTCATTGGAGCAGGACCCGCACCCCTATTGTTTCCATCAGCTGATTACTATGTATCCCTTTTGTCTCTCTGTATCCCCCCTGTCTATGTAAGCGCTGCGGAATATGTTGGTGCTATACAAATAAATAATGAAGCTGAAACATATATACATATTAACCCTTTCCAATCCAATTTGTATCCTGGTTTTCCTAGGGGGCTTACTCTTTTTCTGCCATTATACAACAGCACTATCTGCTGGCTAAAGCCAGTACTGCATGAGGTGACACGTTGGATAGGCTCCGACAGCAGAGTGGCTGGCAATATACAGTAAGAGAACCCCGACGGACGTCTTCTAACATCGGAGCTGTACAGCCTTAAATCATAATGTCTTCAGACGTCAGACAGTGGATTGGAAAGGGTTATTTTTTTTTTCTTAATAAAGGGTTTTTGTAGGAAAAAAAAACATATTTTGTATTTTGGGGGTCCTTTAAGCATTACTTTTACTTACTGTACATTTTTTCGGCTGCATATTGGCGCAGAAATCCATCGATGGGCAGATATCCCCGGAATGTCCACTGATGCTTACCTAGAGCCGGCTGTCTGTTCTCAGCGTTGGATGCTGGACCCCCCTCCCCCCCCCCCCCCCTCCGCTTTCTTTGAGGTCTATGGGAGCTTCCTGCGTATCTCAGCAACAGATAGGGCCAGACCCATCCTTTAGCGGCACGTATAAAATCAGCGACTGATAACGGTTGGCGGTGTCCTGTGCTTCTCGGCGCTACTTTTTTATGCGCCCAAAAACCGTTCATCTGAATGAATACATTGGAACCCAAAACTTCAGAAGGGCTAAATACCAGCGGAACACGGGTGTGAATGAGGCCTGCAGTAGCGGGTCACTGTGAGGTATGCCAGGGCTCCTAGGGGCTTCATGGATGTGGGACCAGCAGGATTGTGGGCGGAGCTTGTGTTAGTCCGGGGAATTCTACATGTGCGCCACTGCTTGTGTGTACTCACATACCTACCTACCTGACATCTATCTATCTGCTTGTGTGTACTCATATATATATATATATACACTCTTCGTTTACCAGCGGGGACCTTCATGCACAGCGTCTAGTGTACTTCTGACATCGGGATCGGTTTGGTTTTAGTTTTATCTTAGTTTTTGTGTTTTTAGTGATTTTCATAGTTTGTCATTATTGTACCATGAAGGGCTGTTGGGGACGTCAGACGGCGACTTATTGAGTTTGCAGTGGATGGTTTAAAGGGATTCCGTCCAGTGGAGCATGCCGTCCATTCTGCGGGCAGGAGCAGCCGGACGGATATACAGCTTTATGGGAAAGATACAATACAACCAGTGTTTTATTCATTTATATCGCTGCGCATTCTGTGCTTGAGGGTCCAGTGGGCGGAGCCATCAGTGATTGTCATCTACTTCCATATACGCAGATCGCTGTCAATCACTGATAGCTCCGCCCACTGGACGTCTAAGCTGTGAAGGTGCAGGGATGTAAATGAATACAACTCGTTACACTGAATCCTTCATAAACTCCATATTATTGATACTTCTGACCGCGCTCCTCCCACATTCTGGCCCAGACATGCGGCAGATGCCCGTGCCCTTAGAGCGAGGCTCTACTTCTGCCGGTTGGTTTCCTGCTGGAGTTTCTGCTCGTTATCTCAGTCTTCAGATTAAACCTGCTGGATCCACCATCTTGTCGGCTGGTCATCATCCCGCGGTCCGGCCGGCGCTTGCGGCTGCGATGAGGACAAACGAATGCACCTTATATTGTGCTGATGTGAAGTGAAGGATCAGTCCAAGTCCTGCAGCCGCCTGGAGGCATCCAGAACTCCCAGCGTACGGCGTATAATCCGCCGATGATTGGCCGTAAAGAATTATATCTCTTGAAGGTTAAACCGGACACCAGCGTTGAGATTTGGCGTCTTAATGGCGGACCCCCCCTCCCCCCGGCTTTGTCCACGATGCGTAATACAAGGTGATGTTGGACGTCTGCAGCGGCCATTAAACTGGTCAGACTTGTTTGATGTTTGCAAACTCACAGATGGATTTCATTTCCCCGATGTCAAAGAGCGTAAACGACACCAGGGCTTAAAAGAGCGCCAAACAAGACGACCACATCGCCGCCAATCACCAGACGAACAGCAACTCGCTGCAAAACGTAGCAAGACGGAAAAAAGTGAACGGGAACAATATAAATCGGTAACCCAATAAAAACAGAACCCTGCAGCCGTCACAGCGGAGGGCTGCGGAGGGCTGCGGCTGAACTGCGCTGCGTTTCTGTATGTGGGCGGAGCTAACAAGCTAGGCTGCATTCTCTTGCCTTTATATGCAGATTTTCCACGGCAGATTGTGTTGTGTTTGCGATCTGTTAGCGGTCCCCCCCCCCCCGCAGGTCGCACTGCAGGCTTTTCAAACATCAACAAACACAAGATCCCAAGTGGATTCAGAGCGAAAAACGTAAGATCCCTGTAATTGTGGGTTTTGGCGCGGTTTATATATTTTCCATTGATCACTTTGGAGAAGATCCGCTGCAGATACACGCAGTACCTGCAATATAATCCAGGACTCGCAGAACTTCAGGCGTGCTCTAAAAACACACCTCTTCAGGGAGGCATACCGCATTCCCTAAAGAAACCCCTCTGTACTCCGCCTGATAACATGCTCCCTGACCTACTGACTGCAATCCCTGCTAGCCATTCATAAACCGCTCCTGCAGTCATACCGATCCTGCCGTCACACGGCTGAACGTCTGACCATTGTCTATGTGTATAGCATCCCTCACTCTCCACCTCGCCATACCGTGCACATCTCCACCCCACCATACCGTGCACATCTCCACCTCCAATACCTGCACATTTCCACCCCGCCATACTGTGCACTTCTCCATCCCGCCATACTGTGCACATCTCCACCCCGCCATACCGTGCACATCTCCACCCCACCATACTGTGCACATCTCCACCCCGCCATACTGTGCACATCTCCACCTCGCCATACTGTGCACATTTCCACCCCCCAATACCTGCACATTTCCACCCCCCAATACCTGCACATTTCCACCCCACCATACCGTGCACATCTCCACCCCGCCATACTGTGCACATCTCCACCCCGCCATACCTGCACATCTCCAGCCCCTTTACCTTCTGTATCACCCCATTCTCTGTAGTATGTAAGCTCGTTGGAGCCGGACTCTCACCCCTATTGTCTCCATCAGCTGATTACTATGTAACCGCGGTTCTGTAATGTTTGTTTTGTCTTTCTGTATCCCCCGTCTATGTAAGCGCTGCGGGATATGTTGGCGCTATACAAATACAGATTACTATATAAATAGAGCTTTTCAGATGTCCCGCTCTACTGCAGCAGAAAATATCTGCAACGTATGAAGGATATCTCGGAGATCTCCACCTTCTTCCAGCAGACGTTGCGTAGCGTTTCCTGCCAGCGTGACGACTGAACCCCCAAATCATAGAGCAATCAAGGGGACTATAAGGCTGGAACAGCAGAGAATGTAACGGCTTCACAAATGGCCGCAGTGTAACAATACAGGATAACATAGATTAACCCCTTCATGGCACAAGGCGTCCCATTGCATCCTGTGCGTTCAGGGTTTGTATAAAGGGGAATCCGGAGCTGATCCCACGCCGTACCATGTGGGGAGCGGCTGATTCTCAGAGCTCACACTTGACCAACAGCCACGACCTGCGTGAACACTGAGCGTTACTGTTAACCCTGTCAGTGCCATTGTTTGTTCTGACAGAGGCATCTAAATCCCCCCTTCGGTATCGTGAGTTCCCCATACGGAGACCACAAGGTGCTGTTCGGTTGCCATGACAATCTGGAACCTTCTGAAGGCCCTCAGTGCTGACATGGCCGATTGCCTATCAAGGTGTGCCTGTCACGTGGTTTGGTAGAATGACTGTCAGGACACACGGACGCTGTCCGCCCGGATGAGATGTGCGCACAGAATGCGCTTCTATAGGAACCAGCGGATTCACATGGGCGATTGTTAGACGGGCGGAATCTGCGCATGTAACAAAGATAGGACATGCGGCTACACGGCGGGCAGACAGCGCCAGGTGAAAGAGCCCTCAGAGTCTGGTGTAATGGATTACTATGGTAGGAGAGATGAAAGCATTGCAAGTTCAAGTCCTTTACGGGGGATAAAAAATGTCAGAATCAGTTTACTTGGTTTTATTAATTATTGGAAAAAAATAAATAGTAAAAAAAAAAACATTTTCCTCTATTTATTATTAAAAAAAATCAAAGCAAAAAAAGGCTCTTTGTAATTCCTGCATCCTTCCAGTCCAATCTGTCAGTCACTTATATTATGGACCCTGCAGGGGAATGTCGTCCAGAAAAAAAATACACAATTCCAGAATTGCGCTTTTTTTTGATCGACTTGTTTCCAAGGAAAAAAATATATAATTAAAGGCAATCAAAATATTTTATGTCAATAGAAAAATAAAGTTCTGACGGTCAGAGAATAATTTGAGGCTTTTCAAAGATGTTTTTTTTAAGTAAAGCAAGAAAAAAAAACTCTATAAATTTGGTATCGTCTTAAATCGTACCGAACCACAGAAAAAAAAGTATTATTTTGTCACAGTGTGCAAACCTTATCAAGAAGGCCGCCACAAAAATGGCAGAATTCTGGGGTTTTTTCCCACTTCGCTCCACTTAGAAGTTTGTAAAAGTTTTTCAGTACATTAAATATTATCACTAAAAAATGCAACTCGTCCCGCAAACAGCAAGAAGCCCTCAAGCAGCGACGCCAGTGGGGAAATAAAGAGTTAAGTGGGAAGGAAAAACCGAAAACAAAGAAAAGGCTGCGGCTTGAAGGGGTTAATAGAGAAGGTAAAATCCAGCGCTGCGGCAGAGGAGAATGCAGGAGGCTGATGGTGCACAGAAGTAACAACACATAAGAATGGATACAAACTGTAACAATGTAACAAGGGCACAATGAAGCCGCTCCTGACTGCCGGCGCTCTTCTCGCACTTTCTCGCTGTCCCTGCTAGCACTTCTTCCCTCGGTTGTCGCCCCCGGTAATGTGACACCCGGGCTCGCCGGTGCTTCTGGTTACATTTATTGTTAATGACACAAGTAACCTTGGCTTCTGTGCGGTTTCCTGTCCATTTGGACGGTTTTCAGCCTTCGCTCTTCTGATAGGAAATGCAATCTGAGAAGTAGCGAATACAGAGGCCATATTGTAGTTTAATTGCCCCTCGCTGTCGCTGATGTGAGCGGCGCGTGTGCTGCGGGGTGTCTGCGCCGCAACAGGAAAGAAGAAAGCCAGATTGAGATCGGAGTAAATTCATCGAGCATGCCTCCCCGATCCCAGCCATCTGATCCCTATAAAGCACATTATTGCTGGCTGCGGGACAAGCCGAGAGGCGCCTGGGGCGAGCGTCTAATTAATGCCAAATGCCGGTGACAATGGGGCTGATCACCCGAAGAATGGACGCTGCGAACTACGGCTTTATTTAATTTACAGAATGCAAACTGACTACACTTAGTGTATTTAAAGAGATCCGAGAGATAAGCTGCCGCGCCGGGCAGCCGACCAACAATACGTCTCCACAAATCAAGTTACAAGGGGTGCAAGCTCACCAATGTGCGAAGAGAGCGGGATCACCGCGTCTCCAGCCGCCGCCAACTACCGGGACGTGTCCCGAAGAAGCAGGGGGCAAAGCAAAAGTTTCTGTGAGCTTGTGTCTGTAGGAAATGTCACCAGCATGTGTCACCATAATCACATCCCATACCGATGTATCACCGTATCCACCGCCGAACAGGCTGAGCCTAATGGGCATTGTCTGCATTCAGCCCGATATACCACGTTACTATAAACAGCGCCAATTTAAAGAATACCATATAATGACCCTTAACTGTGAAAAAGCTTACCCTGTACGCAGTGAACACACGAGAAGATACCCAGGTTATACCAGCATGCTCCATATCACTATATACAGGAGATGTATAACATATACCAGCTGTACATATATAATCATATACAGGAGATACCCAAGTTATACCAGCATGCTCCATATCACTATATACAGGGAGATGTATAACTTATACCAGCTGTACATATATAATTATATACAGGAGATACCCAGGTTATACCAGCATGCTCCATATCACTATATACAGGAGATGTATAACATATACCAGCTGTACATATATAATCATATACAGGAGATACCCAAGTTATACCAGCATGCTCCATATCACTATATACAGGGAGATGTATAACTTATACCAGCTGTACATATATAATTATATACAGGAGATCCCCAGGTTATACCAGCATGCTCCATATCACTATATACAGGAGATGTATAACTGATACCAGCTGTACATATATAACTATATACAGGAGATACCCAGGTTATACCAGCATGCTCCATATCACTATATACAGGAGATGTACAACATATACCAGCTGTACATATCTAATTATATACAGGAGATACCCAGGTTATACCAGCATGCTCCATATCACTATATACAGGATGTATAACTTATACCAGCTGTACATATATAATTATATACAGGAGATACCCAGGTTATACCAGCATGGTCTATATCACTATATACAGGAGATGTATAACTTATACCAGCTGTACATATATAATTATATACAGGAGATCCCCAGGTTATACCAGCATGCTCCATATCACTATATACAGGGAGATGTATAACTTATACCAGCTGTACATATATAATTATATACAGGAGATCCCCAGGTTATACCAGCATGCTCCATATCACTATATACAGGAGATGTATAACTGATACCAGCTGTACATGAATAATTATATACAGGAGATACCCAGGTTATATCAGCATGCTCCATATCACTATATACAGGAGATGTATAACTTATACCAGCTGTACATATATAATTATATACAGGAGATACCCAGGTTATACCAGTATGCTCCATATCACTATATACAGGAGATGTATAACATATACCAGCTGTACATATATAATCATATACAGGAGATACCCAAGTTATACCAGCATGCTCCATATCACTATATACAGGGAGATGTATAACTTATACCAGCTGTACATATATAATTATATACAGGAGATACCCAGGTTATACCAGCATGCTCCATATCACTATATACAGGAGATGTATAACTGATACCAGCTGTACATGAATAATTATATACAGGAGATACCCAGGTTATATCAGCATGCTCCATATCACTATATACAGGAGATGTATAACTTATACCAGCTGTACATATATAATTATATACAGGAGATACCCAGGTTATACCAGTATGCTCCATATCACTATATACAGGAGATGTATAACATATACCAGCTGTACATATATAATCATATACAGGAGATACCCAAGTTATACCAGCATGCTCCATATCACTATATACAGGGAGATGTATAACTTATACCAGCTGTACATATATAATTATATACAGGAGATACCCAGGTTATACCAGCATGCTCCATATCACTATATACAGGAGATGTATAACATATACCAGCTGTACATATATAATCATATACAGGAGATACCCAAGTTATACCAGCATGCTCCATATCACTATATACAGGGAGATGTATAACTTATACCAGCTGTACATATATAATTATATACAGGAGATCCCCAGGTTATACCAGCATGCTCCATATCACTATATACAGGAGATGTATAACTGATACCAGCTGTACATATATAACTATATACAGGAGATACCCAGGTTATACCAGCATGCTCCATATCACTATATACAGGAGATGTACAACATATACCAGCTGTACATATCTAATTATATACAGGAGATACCCAGGTTATACCAGCATGCTCCATATCACTATATACAGGATGTATAACTTATACCAGCTGTACATATATAATTATATACAGGAGATACCCAGGTTATACCAGCATGGTCTATATCACTATATACAGGAGATGTATAACTTATACCAGCTGTACATATATAATTATATACAGGAGATCCCCAGGTTATACCAGCATGCTCCATATCACTATATACAGGGAGATGTATAACTTATACAAGCTGTACATATATAATTATATACAGGAGATCCCCAGGTTATACCAGCATGCTCCATATCACTATATACAGGAGATGTATAACTGATACCAGCTGTACATGAATAATTATATACAGGAGATACCCAGGTTATATCAGCATGCTCCATATCACTATATACAGGAGATGTATAACTTATACCAGCTGTACATATATAATTATATACAGGAGATACCCAGGTTATACCAGTATGCTCCATATCACTATATACAGGATGTATAACTTATACCAGCTGTACATATATAATTATATACAGGAGATACCCAGGTTATACCAGCATGCTCCATATCACTATATACAGGAGATGTATAACTTATACCAGCTGTACATATATAACTATATACAGGAGATACCCAGGTTATATCAGCATGCTCTATATCACTATATACAGGAGATGTATAACTTATACCAGCTGTACATGTATAATTATATACAGGAGATACCCAGGTTATATCAGCATGCTCCATATCACTATATACAGGAGATGTATAACTTATACCAGCTGTACATATATAATTATATACAGGAGATACCCAGGTTATACCAGTATGCTCCATATCACTATATACAGGATGTATAACTTATACCAGCTGTACATATATAATTATACACAGGAGATACCCAGGTTATACCAGCATGCCCCATATCACTATATACAGGAGATGTATAACTTATACCAGCTGTACATATATAATTATATACAGGAGATACCCAGGTTATACCAGCATGCGCCATATCACTATATGCAGGATGTATAATTTATACCAGCTGTCCATATATAATTATAAACAGGAGATCCCCAGGTTATATCAGCATGCTCCATATCACTATATACAGGAGATGTATAACTTATACCAGCTGTACATATATAATTATATACAGGAGATACCCAGGTTATACCAGCATGCTCCATATCACTATATACAGAGATGTACAACATATACCAGCTGCACATATATAATTATATACAGAGGATACCCAGGTTATACCAGTATGCTCCATATCACTATATACAGGGGATGTATAACTTATACCAGCTGTACATATATAATTATATACAAGAGATCCCCAGGTTATACCGGCATGTTCCATATCACTGTATACAGGAGATGTATAATTTATACCAGCTGTACATGTATAATTATATACAGAAGATTCCCAGGTTATACCAGCATGCTCCATATCACTATATACAGGGGATGTATAACTTATACCAGCTGTACATATACAATTATATACAGGAGATCCCCAGGTTATACTGGCATGTTCCATATCACTGTATACAGGAGATGTATAACTTATACCAGCTGTACATATATATTTATATACAGGGGATACTCAGGTTATACCAGCATGCTCCATATCACTATATACAGGATGTATAACTTATACCAGCTGTATATATATAATTATATACAGGAGATCCCCAGGTTATACCAGCATGCTCCATATCACTGTATACAGGAGATGTATAACTTATACCAGCTGTACATATATCATTATATACAGGAGATACCCAGGTTATACCAGCATGCGCCATATCACTATATACAGGAGATGTATAATTTATACCAGCTGTCCATATATAATTATAAACAGGAGATCCCCAGGTTATATCAGCATGCTCCATATCACTATATACAGGAGATGTATAACTTATACCAGCTGTACATATATAATTATACACAGGAGATACCCAGGTTATACCAGCATGCTCCATATCACTATATACAGAGATGTACAACATATACCAGCTGCACATATATAATTATATACAGAGGATACCCAGGTTATACCAGTATGCTCCATATCACTATATACAGGGGATGTATAACTTATACCAGCTGTACATATATAATTATATACAAGAGATCCCCAGGTTATACCGGCATGTTCCATATCACTGTATACAGGAGATGTATAACTTATACCAGCTGTACATGTATAATTATATACAGAAGATTCCCAGGTTATACCAGCATGCTCCATATCACTATATACAGGAGATGTATAACTTATACCAGCTGTACATATATAATTATATACAGGAGATACCCAGGTTATACCAGTATGCTCCATATCACTATATACAGGATGTATAACTTATACCAGCTGTACATATATAATTATATACAGGAGATACCCAGGTTATACCAGCATGCTCCATATCACTATATACAGGAGATGTATAACTTATACCAGCTGTACATATATAATTATATACAGGAGATACCCAGGTTATACCAGCATGCTCCATATCACTATATACAGGAGATGTACAACATATACCAGCTGTACATATATAATTATATACAGAGGATACCCAGGTTATACCAGTATGCTCCATATCACTATATACAGGGGATGTATAACTTATACCAGCTGTACATATACAATTATATACAGGAGATCCCCAGGTTATACTGGCATGTTCCATATCACTGTATACAGGAGATGTATAACTTATACCAGCTGTACATATATATTTATATACAGGGGATACTCAGGTTATACCAGCATGCTCCATATCACTATATACAGGATGTATAACTTATACCAGCTGTATATATATAATTATATACAGGAGATCCCCAGGTTATACCAGCATGCTCCATATCACTGTATACAGGAGATGTATAACTTATACCAGCTGTACATATATAATTATATACAGGGGATACCCAGGTTATACCAGTATGCGCCATATCACTATATATAGGGAGATGTATAACTTATACCAGCTGTACAAATATAATTATATACAGAAGATACCCACGCTATACCAGCATGCTCCATATCACTATATACAGGATGTATACCTTATACCAGCTGTACATATATAATTATATACAGGAGATACCCAAGCTATACCAGCATGCTCCATATCACTATATACAGGATGTATACCTTATACCAGCTGTACATTTATAATTATATACAGGAGATACCCAGGTTATACCGGTATGCTCCATATTACTATATACAGGAGATGTATAACTTATACCAGCTGTACATATATAATTATATACAGGAGATACCCAGGTTATACCAGTATGCGCCATATCACTATATATAGGGAGATGTATAACTTATACCAGCTGTACAAATATAATTATATACAGAAGATACCCACGCTATACCAGCATGCTCCATATCACTATATACAGGATGTATACCTTATACCAGCTGTACATATATAATTATATACAGGAGATACCCAAGCTATACCAGCATGCTCCATATCACTATATACAGGATGTATACCTTATACCAGCTGTACATTTATAATTATATACAGGAGATACCCAGGTTATACCGGTATGCTCCATATTACTATATACAGGAGATGTATAACTTATACCAGCTGTACATATATAATTATATACAGGAGATACCCAGGTTATACCAGAATGCTCCATATCACTCTATACAGGGAGATATATAACTTATACCAGCTGTACATATATAGTTGTATACAGGAGATACCCACGCTATACCAGCATGCTCCATATCACTATATACAGGATGTATACCTTATACCAGCTGTACATTTATAATTATATACAGGAGATACCCAGGTTATACCGGTATGCTCCATATTACTATATACAGGAGATGTATAACTTATACCAGCTGTACATATATAATTATATACAGGAGATACCCAGGTTATACCAGCATGCTCCATATCACTATATACAGGAGATACCCAGGTTATACCAGCATGCTCTATATCACTATATACAGGAGATGTATAACTTGTACCAGCTGTACATATATAATTATATACAGGAGATACCCAGGTTATACCAGCATGCTCCATATCACTATATACAGGAGATGTATAACTTATACCAGCTGTACATATATAATTATATACAGGATATACCCAGGTTATACCAGCATGCTCCATATCACTATATACAGGGGATGTATAACTTATACCAGCTGTACATGTATAATTATATACAGGAGATCCCCAGGTTATACCAGCATGCTCCATATCACTATATACAGGATGTATAACTTATACCAGCTGTACATATATAATTATATACAGATGATACCCAGGTTATACCAGCATGCTCCATATCTCTATATACAGGATGTATAACATATGCCAGCTGTACATATATAATTATATACAGGAGATACCCAGGTTATACCAGCATGCTCCATATCACTGTATACAGGAGATGCATAACTTATACCAGCTGTACATATATAATTATATACAGGAGATACCCAGGTTATACCAGCATGCGCCATATCACTATATACAGGAGATGTAGAATTTATACCAGCTGTCCATATATAATTATATACAGGAGATGTGTAACTTGTGGCAGCAGTCACATAGAGCCGGCAGCAGCAGGTGTCGGGGTGTGCAGACCGCTGTGCTCTCTGTGACTGTCCGGCTCTCGCCTCGGTCTGGTTCATAGCGCTGGCTTTCCTGTGAAGCTGCTCCTTCCCCGGCCGGTGCTGGAGGTTGCTTGTGTTAGTGCCGGCTGCAGACAACAAGGATTTCTTTGTACTGCAGGTTGACAATAATTTTAAATAACGCAGACACAAATGTGTTGACAGCGCGGACGGGGAAGTGGCGGCGCGGGCGGGAGAAATATTGTTTGCATTTCAGCTGGTAATTAATATTGCTTTTTAGGTAGAAGGGAAAAAAATGAACTGAAAACCAAACTGGAGACATAAAAGTATCTCGGTGCCGCGATGCATCAGCAGTACGAACGCCGTAAAGCCCCGTAAAAATAAAGTGGAGCGTAAAATGGGCGACAATTAAGGCCACGTCTGCTCAGAGGTGCAATGCGGCAGCCGGGCGTCTGTCTGTCACCGGCAGCGCAGACCTGTCAGCCGCCCCCACAGAAGCTTCTGGGCAAATAACTGTTTATTTTTCTCCAATGCAGAACAAGAAAATAAATCCAGACGGTTAAAATGCGAATGGCGGCGCGATCCTGGCAGGACGAGATTAACATAAAATAATGTTTAATTTCATTTTAAATGAAAGGTCGGAAGGATTAAAACATAAAGTGGAGGCTCTGATCTCATTAACCCCGGCCGTAAATACCGTATATGTACCGCGCACTCAAGTCCTCGCCCTTTCCTAGAAACGCCGGCAGCGCGCCCAAATGACCCGTATTTCTTTCTACTGCAGATTATCGTTAAATGTAAAGCAGCGCGGATGTGCTCCGGAGGTGAAGATCACGGCTACCTACAGTCACATGACGAGCGGGGCGGATATAATATCTGCACAGGACCCAGCGGTCTGACCACGAGGATGCCGCCACCGACCCTTCATTAGTTCTTGGCTTCTCCCTTTCAAGTCAATGGGCCTCATTTATCACAAGTAACAGAAACATGTCCTGGTTGCCCATAGCAACCAACCACAATGCAACTTTCATCTTTCTAGGCTGCTTCCTTTCCCCCCCGACAGTTTTTATAGATACGGCTCCTTGGGTGCCGCCACCAACTGGGAAGCACAGATAGCCACTTATAAAAAGGGTGCAGTTTATGTAGCAGGTCAGTCCGGTGATGTCACAGGATGAGGGCAGTGATGTCACAAGATGAGGGCAGTGATGTCACACTGTCTTTGTAGCAGGTTACTGTGTGATTGCACAATGATGTCACAGAGTTGCAGTAGTGAATTCACACATTATGTAGCAGGTAAGTCTGGGGTTGGATGGTGATGTCACAGGATGAGGACTGGGGGACTGGATTCGCGCAGGCATGCGTTCATTTCCGTGTGCATTGGGTGTTGCATTTTTGCGTGTGCCCCTGCGTTTTTTACTGTACTTTTTGTGTGTGCTAATTGAAATGGCCGGTTATTGCTATTAGCTCCATACGTGCTATCTCACTGTGGGAATGCGCAGAACAGCAGAGCACGCCGCAGGAATGCGCAGGACAGCAGAGCACGCCGCAGATTGTTTTGCATGACAGAATGGAGTACGCATAATACACGCTTATGAAAGAACGCATTGAAATCCCAAGTACAGCCGTGTTAATCCGGCCTGAGGTCATACAGTCTACAGAGCAGATGACTGATTAGATAATGATGTCACAGTGTGGGGGTTGTGATGTCATAGGTCAGCTTGGGAAAGTAAATATTACAAGTTGGCTAATTAGCCTCCAGTAAGTTCTTCTTCTGAGAACGCGTTGGATCTTCTCTTAAATGTAGCGAATAACTTGGAAGTTGCGTTTGGGCAGCAGTTTGTGAAAGGAAGAGGCGGCACACGTCTAATTCTGTAATGGCGACTGTTGTACAATAGCGCGGCCCGAGTAATCCTAGATGTGAGATAAAATCCCGGAATGGGAAGCGGCCGCGGCTTTTATTATGTGCGCAGCTTTTCCCTCGCTGAGTTCTTGAAGGCTGGAAGCGATCTTTAATATCATGAAGCAGGAAGCGCGGTGACCCCATTATTTTATGCTTTTAACATACTCCAAGTGTAATGAACTCCCACCGAAATGTATCATAATCACGGCACTGCGGGTACTAATGTGGGGAGGCGAGTAATTGGAGGCCACGGCGCGCAGCCACTCACCGGATTAATAGAAAGATTGGGAAATAGAAGGAAGAAACAGACGGGGGGTTCAGGGAAGTGTCGCCGCTCACCTCACCGCCGTCAAAGGTCGCTGCCTCATACTAGAATAGCTGCAGCTGTGAGCGAATCAGGGGAAGCGGCCAAATTAGAGGACAGCGCCAAATTAGAGGACAGCGCCAAATTAGAGGACAGCGCCAGATTAGAGGACAGCGCCAAATTAGAGGACAGCGCCAAATTAGAGGACAGCGCCAAATTAGAAAATCAGGAATCACCGCCAGTTTCACACGAGAACATCAGAGTCACATATCAAGAAACCCGCTTAGTCTAGTGAGTCCGGAGGAGGAGCCTCTGCAAGCCGGGGAAGAGACCGGCGGAGGAGGAACGGCAGAAGAGGTGCGCTAGCTGCGCAGCAGAGCTAACCCTTTCATGCCACAGGATGTACGTTTAGGTCCTGCTTGGGTGGTACGTAATGCAACATCAACTTACATCTGAGCCTGCGCTATCCCACAGTGGGAGACGGCCGGGACTGACAGTCAGCCTCTAGCTGCAACAGCGGGGATCAGTGAGAAGACAGATCCCCGCTGCTGCATGCCACAGTTAATGCTATGTAATCGTGGAGGACCACTGGGTTGCAAGACAACGGCTTCTGATAGCGATTGCACGCAATAATGCACTGCAGTACAGAAGGGAAAAATCCTTTTTTGCAGAAAAAAGGGTTTTCATTGTGTAAAAAAAACATCATTAAATGCTGGTATTGTCCTAATCGTACCGACACACGGAAAAAATGGCATTCATGCTGCATGACCAACACATAAGAAGGACAGCAGAACTGAGGTTTCCTCTCCCTGCCCTCCAAAAAAAATAAACGAGCGTTTCCCGATACATTAAGATGGTCCTGATAAAGGCGACAGTTGTCACATGACAAACACCCCTCCCCCGGCCGCCGCAATGACGGGAAAAGTACAATGTTATGGAGAGTGCAGGCAAAATCGTTCTGTCCTTAGGACCAAACTCGGCCGTGTCTCTAAGGGGTTAAGGGTGTCCTGGAGGGGCACAAGAGGCGGCACGGACGGGCTTGCAGTATTATACGCCGCTGTGTAAATATTTTCTGCAGGTGTGAAAAAACGCTGCAAAAGCAGTATTTTTTTCAAAAATAGAAGGTGTCTAATTGGCTCCAGATTTCATCTGCAGCACAAACAGAAGGATCGCAGCGAGCGACATCCACAGAAGATCTGGGCTTAGTTCTTCAAGATGTCTGGAACAAACTCACTGCCAAGTGCCATCAAAAACTGTGTGCAAGTGCGCCGAGCAGAACTGATGAAGGTGACGGTCGTCACACCCGATACTGATGGGTTACATTTCTCTTTGCTTCAGTCACTTGGCATTTAGTTAATTGACAGAAATAAACTATTAACCCTTCTATTTCTGATAGCATTATAATTGTGCAGCATTTCTTCCACACCCACCTAAAACCTTGGCACAGTCCTGTAGAAAGGAGATGATGAGGGCATGCAGGGACATCTGTGTGGACTTGAAGTTGGACCGTGGACTTGTGAGACTGTGGAGAGTGTGGAGCAATTAACTGTGAGTGATGGGAGAAAAATAATGAGCTCAGCCTGCTCCATGGTGAGTTTTCAAAAGCAGGAGAAGAAGAAGGGAGATATAAATGATTGACACTTGGGTCACTTGGATAGTAAAAGGGTAAGATATGGGCTCGAGAGGTAGAGTTGAGTGTCATCAGGACAGAGTTATCTGGAAGACAGAGGACAGGTCTAGGAGGAGGAGCACCGAGTAATGTAGAAGGTGGAGGACAGGTCTAGGAGGAGGAGCACTGAGTAATGTAGAAGGATAGGACAGGTCTAGTAGGAGGAGCACGGAGTAATGTAGAAGGATAGGACAGGTCTAGTAGGAGGAGCACGGAGTAATGTAGAAGGATAGGACAGGTCTAGTAGGAGGAGCACGGAGTAATGTAGAAGGATAGGACAGGTCTAGGAGGAGGAGCACTGAGTAATGTAGAAGGACAGGACTTAGATCTGGGCTTAGTTCTCCAAAATGTCTGAAACAATCTCACTGCCAAGTTCCATCAAAATCTGTGTGCAAGTGATGAAGAAGTAATGAAGGTGAACGGCGTCACACCGGATTCTAGGACAGGTCTAGAAGGAGGAGCACAGAATAAGGAAGAAGGTAGAGAACAGGTCTAGAAGGAGGAGCACAAAGTAATGTGGAAGGCAGAGCAACTTGGTTGTGGCTATTCTTCGTTCATGCACTTTTCGGCTAAAATGTGGGCAGGAGGAACACGGAGTAATGTAGAAGGATAGGACAGGTCTAGTAGGAGGAGCACGGAGTAATGTAGAAGGATAGGACAGGTCTAGTAGGAGAAGCACGGAGTAATGTAGAAGGCTAGGACAGGTCTAGTAGGAGGAGCACGGAGTAATGTAGAAGGATAGGACAGGTCTAGTAGGAGGAGCACGGAGTAATGTAGAAGGCTAGGATAGGTCTAGTAGGAGGAGCACGGAGTAATGTAGAAGGCTAGGACAGGTCTAGTAGGAGGAGCACGGAGTAATGTAGAAGGCTAGGACAGGTCTAGGAGGAGGAGCACGGAGTAATGTAGAAGGATAGGACAGGTCTAGTAGGAGAAGCACGGAGTAATGTAGAAGGCTAGGACAGGTCTAGTAGGAGGAGCACAGAGTAATGTAGAAGGCTAGGACAGGTCTAGTAGGAGGAGCACGGAGTAATGTAGAAGGCTAGGACAGGTCTAGTAGGAGGAGCACGGAGTAATGTAGAAGGCTAGGATAGGTCTAGTAGGAGGAGCACGGAGTAATGTAGAAGGCTAGGACAGGTCTAGTAGGAGGAGCACGGAGTAATGTAGAAGGATAGGACAGGTCTAGTAGGAGGAGTACGGAGTAATGTAGAAGGATAGGACAGGTCTAGTAGGAGGAGCACGGAGTAATGTAGAAGGATAGGACAGGTCTAGTAGGAGGAGCACGGAGTAATGTAGAAGGATAGGACAGGTCTAGTGATTTTTGGCTGAAATGTGGGCAACGCTCGTATGAAAGAGGCCTAATGTAGAAGCTGGAGAACAGATCGAGAATTCGGAGCACGGAGTGATGTTGAAGGAGGAGCACAGAGGCTGAGCACCAGATTTTCAGAAAGCTTTTTGTGCATGGTTTTCTCTTTAACCCTTCCCTGTGTATATGTATATATATAATTTTCTTATATATATGTTTGGTTTGTGAGGACTGCAGCAACAGGGAATAAGTCTGTCCACCTGCAAAGTAAATTCTGCTAAACTTCAGAGGCTTTGGGGCATGGCATCTTGAGACGTCCACCTTGGGCACCAACGCAGCACAATGCATGTATTTGCAGGGCGTCCACAGTGATAGCGGCCACTTGTATGCAGAATCTGCAGCATTCTTGTAGTTTGAGATCTGCTCCATCACATGAATGAGAGCAAATCAGAAAGATAGAAAAATACCTCTACAGCGCCATCTATTGGATGCCAGCATTCCTGCAATTCATAGTGACCTTATGAAAAAAGGTCTCCAATTGCTGGGCGAAGCTCAGACTAGTAGTCACGGAGGACATGTTCACACGAAGCCGAGGAGCTTCATGAGCTTGGATCTGCAGCTGATGTCACCACCCTGAGCGCTACCAGCGGTGGGCATGTGATGCCAGTTCTGCATCACATGACTGGTGGTGGTGCTCAGTAGCAGTTGCCGGTGTGCTCTGGGTAAAGCAGCCTGCAGTCCTGGGAGAAAAGGACACACCGGCGGTAAAACAATACATGTCAAACGTATTGTACAGCGTTTACCGCAGCCTCATTGTAATGGGTGAGGAGGTGCCCCAAAAAGCACTAAAAAGCACAAAACTAGAGCAGACAGTGCTTGAAAATCACCATGTTAGAAACGCTGCGTTCGAACGCTAGTCTGCGGAGCCCCACTGAAATCAGTGGAGGCGTTGTACAGCAATTAGCGCAGCATTTGAAACGCCGTTCTGAACGCTGTCCGAAGTGTTGAGTGTGAGAGCGGACGCAGAGGAGCGCAGGCAGAATCAGCGCCAACCGTGAGGCTTGGGATGCGCGGGAATTTGATGCAGAAAATCTGCCACATTTCTGCTTTGTGTGACGATGTCCTTAGGGACACTTTACACGGCACGACTGTCGGCCCAATGACGACCGCTCTTGGTTTCCACAGTAGCAATAGTCAGCGACTGCCTATTTCCGCCGAGTGAGAACCTTCATTTCAGCGAGTACTGCGCAGTTTCTTGCGGGGCATCCTCCCGGGTCCTCCATAGCTCATCTGATGGGCTTTTCATCAGTCGCTGGCTCTGGTGACGGCGGCCCTGGCACCTCCGCTGGGGTGGATGGGAGCAGATTAGAGACGCGTCGCCCTGGAAGCAGCAGGACTCAGACTTTCCAACCTGTATAATGTAACACGGCTACTTGCTATTTACACAGAGCGGCCGCAGAGCCGTGTTGTGCGCTGCGCCGGCCACCCACTCCTACCACTGTTGTGGTTTCGTAGATCTATTGGATGAAGGAGAATGGAGTCAGCTTTTTGCTCGCTGCCAAGATACATCCAGATGATTTCAATTTGTCAAGATTCTGTTTAAATGGTCAACATTACTTTGGCAAAACGATGCATGTAAGCAGCTCAATTACTCCGTCTAATTTGAGAACATAAGTAACCGGTTTAGTGCAGGAATCAGTGTTAACTATCCGCTCGGCAGCCGCTCTCCAGACGCTTGTCAGGCCGCTGGCTGCTTGGCGCAATGTGGAAACGCTTAGCTTGTGGCTCGCACACATTAAACTCATTAGTGACGGGCGCAGACTCTTCTTTCAATTGACTGAGCTACTGTGTAAGAAACAAAGGCGTTCACGGCGTAACCAAGGCACTTTTTTTTTTGAGGGGGAGAAAACAAAACTAGCACTTATTTTGTTAGACCACCCTAATCCCCCCTTCCCCCCGCAAAACGTCTGTTATGGTTGGACGCGCTCCCAAAAACTGAGTTAATCATTTGAGTACTATGCCCACCATAATCACGGCGGAGGATGATGTCATCGCTGGATCGCCGACTGACGAATTCACTGGAGATTTTTATGTGTTTGATTATAAACACCTTCACCAAGATATTAATATTGGAGCGGCGAGTGCGAGCGAGGAGGAATCCGCACAAACCTCCTCACTGGGGCTGCGAGATCTGAACCCGGCAGACGGCCGCTCTTACTAGATTATATATAACTTATACAGTATATTACAGAAACTGATGATATTGTCCCACATGAATATAAGAGAGGCTGCTCCACCTCAGAGCTCCGTTATATCCAGAAGGAAGCTGCAGAACACTGGAGTCACTGTGTACATACGTATACTGTATTATACCCCAGAGCTGCACTCACTATTCTGCTGGTGGAGTCACTGTGTACATATATTACTTATCCTGTACTGATCCTGAGTTACATCCTGTATTATACTCCAGAGCTGCACTCACTATTCTGCTGGTGGTGGAGTCACTGTGTACATACATTACTTATCCTGTACTGACCCTGAGTTACATCATGTATTATACTCCAGAGCTGCACTCACTATTCTGCTGGTGGAGTCACTGTGTACATACATTACTTATCCTGTACTGATCCTGAGTTACATCCTGTATTATACCCCCAGAGCTGCACTCACTATTCTGCTGGTGGAGTCACTGTGTACATACATTACTTATCCTGTACTGATCCTGAGTTACATCCTGTATTATACTCCAGAGCTGCACTCACTATTCTGCTGGTGGAGTCACTGTGTACATACATTACTTATCCTGTACTGACCCTGAGTTACATCCTGTATTATACTGCAGAGCTGCACTCACTATTCTGCTGGTGGAGTCACTGTGTACATACATTACTTATCCCGTACTGATCCTGAGTTACATCCTGTATTATACCCCCAGAGCTGCACTCACTATTCTGCTGGTGGAGTCACTGTGTACATACATTACTTATCCTGTACTGACCCTGAGTTACATCCTGTATTATACTGCAGAGCTGCACTCACTATTCTGGTGGTGGAGTCACTGTGTACATACATTACTTATCCTGTACTGCTCCTGAGTTACATCCTGTATTATACTGCAGAGCTGCACTCACTGTTCTGCTGGTGGAGTCACTGTGTACATACATTACTTATCCTGTACTGATCCTGAGTTACATCCTGTATTATACTCCAGAGCTGCACTCACTATTCTGCTGGTGGAGTCACTGTGTACATACATTACTTATCCTGTACTGATCCTGAGTTACATCCTGTATTATACCCTAGAGCTGCACTCACTATTCTGCTGGTGGAGTCACTGTGTACATACATTACTTATCCTGTACTACTCCTGAGTTACATCCTGTATTATACCCCAGAGCTGCACTCACTATTCTGCTGGTGGAGTCACTGTGTACATACATTACTTATCCTGTACTGATCCTGAGTTACATCCTGTAGATCTTTTTATTATAAAAGTGAAAAACATAACAATAAACAGAACATAAATATCGCTCACTTGGCATAAACATAAAGCAAAAACAAATCATCACTTGTGTTATCTGTACTTTGCCTTACTGCAGGACAAAGGGACAAAAGCAAAAGGTCCATCTGGTCCAAACAATACACACCGCACACTACACCAACCTGCACTCCAAAACTACACTCACTCATCCTCACCAATACATATACGCTACATACTACATATAACAATATACACACATGTAAGAAAACATCCCTAACTCACAGGATCCAGCCTGAAATCCCCCCCCCAAAAAAAAGAAGAAAGAAAACGACTAATAACCAAAGCAATTATATAATAACAATAATGCAAATAACAAAAGTAGTAACAATAAGAACAACCCAATACCTTTTTTTTATTTTTTTTTTTTTTTTATTTTTTGCAAGTTTTTTTTTTTTTATAAATTTTTAAATTTTTTTTTTTTTTTTAAATGCCCACCACCTAAAAAATAAAACCTTACATAATCCTAAACTAACCCTATATCCAGACCAAACCACCACACACCCCAAACAACCCCCTACGGTGCAGCCTGGGAGCCACGCCTGCATCCCAAGTCCGTGCTCAATGTCTATGTCCAGGACGAGCCGAGCTGCACCGCATACACACACCCTGCCCGCCGCAGCCTGAGGGCCACGCCCGCACCAACAGTCCGTGCCCAGTGTTCATTGTCCGGAACGTGTCAAGCTACGGCTGAGGCATAAATCCCCCCCTCCCCCCAATAAACCCCCACCCAACCTATCTATAACCCCTAACCCTATATACAAAACAAAACATAACATAACATAAAACATATCTTATATTACACCACTATAAACCAACACTACATATTAATACCCGAAAGCCTAAGGTTCAGTTACCTGCAGCCGTACATACCTGATCTTTGACCGAAAACAAAAACTCTACTAGTGTCACACTCAGCCCTCCACAAGGACTGGATATGATAAGCCGGGCACCGACCAAATAGAGAAAAACTATCCCTATAGTTAATCTGTCCCTACAATGTCCCTACTCCTTCCCTAAAACTTACTCCAGAGAAACTGTCCCTATCTCTCCCTATTCTGTCCCTACAAAGACCCTAACAATAAGAAGACTGTCCCTAAAGGAATACAAACCCTCTCCATAGGAGAGAGGCCTTAGTCGTGCCCAACCTCTCATAATCCAAAGAGCGCACCTTCACCAGGTCACCCAGGATGTTCCTATTCACCTCCTCCATGGGGAGGATTTTCTCTTCCGTCGAAACTAGACACCGTGCGTTCCAAATGTGAAACCTGACCACTAGGCTGACTAAGAATAAAGTGCACCGGTCCCTGCGACCAAGGTCCCCGAATGCCCCATAGACCCATTCCGCATACGAGAGGCGTGCCAACCTGGGCCAACCAATGGAGGCTCCCACCCGTTTGTACACCTCTGTATTAAAGGGACACTGAAGCAGGAAATGCTCCATGCTTTCCAGTACGTTGCTGCACTCCTGGCGGGGGCAACCCCTATCCACCAGTGGCCTGCTCTTCAAGTTGCCCCTTACATACAGTCTCCCGTGGAAACAGCGCCAAGTCAAGTCCCAAAACTTCAAGGGGATCCTGTCAGAATTCAATAAACGTAACCCTCCCTCCAGGTCCCGACTTGGGCAGTCCTTGAGCGCCAGGGGCTTCTGGAAATGGGTCAACAGAACCCTCTTATCGAGGAGTTTCCTCGACAGAGTTCTGATCTCCCACATCCCCAGACCCCACCGACGTATCATCTTCAGAACCACGGTAGCGTAAGCCGGAAGATGCCCGTGCGGCGTGCGAAGATCCTTCACTCGCCCTCCTGTCTCCCATTCCTGGAAGAAAGGCCGAAGCCATCCCCAACAGGAGAATACCCACGGAGGAGCCCTCTCTTGCCAGAGGTTGCCTATATTGATCTTAACAAAGGTGTTTACGAGAAACACCACGGGGTTGACCATAGATAACCCCCCTAATCTCCTCGTGCGGTACGTGACATCTCTCCTAATTAGGTTCAACCTGTTCCCCCACAACATTAGGAAGAACAGGTTGTAGACCCGGGTCCAGAGAGGTTCTGGCAAAATGCATACGCTGCCCAGGTAGATGAATAAAGGGAGCAGGTATGTTTTGATCAGGTTAACCCTTTCCCGAAGGGTCAAAGACCAACCCTTCCACTGGACCACCTTCTGAGTGGCACCATCGAGCCTGACCACCCAATTTTGCATGGGGTAATCTCCCCGGCCAAATTTGATGCCGAGAACTTTAGCCGAGTCCTGGGGCACTGGAAGGGTGTCCGGGAGACCAAATGTAGGATCTCCCCTTCCTAACCAGAGACTTTCCCACTTATCCCAGTTGATGCCGGACCCGGATGCTTCCGAGTAGCGATCCACCTCTGCCATCACGTACTCTGCCTCCCCCCTCGAGGACACAAAGACGGTGACGTCATCAGCGTACGCTGCCACCCTGAGGGCGGCTTCCGGCACCGCCCGATCCATCCCGACCCCCGCCATAGGCCCACCATCAATCATCCTAAGGAAAGGATCAATGGCAAACACGTACAGCAAGGGGCTCAGAGGACAACCCTGACGGACGCCAGACCCAACCTCAAATGGGTGGCCGACCCAACCGTTCACTAGCGGGAAAGTCTCAGCCCCCGCGTACAATGTCTTGAGCCAATTGACAAACCCCACTGGCAGGCCATATCTCAGAAGAACAGACCAGAGGTACTCGTGATTAACCCGATCAAACGCTTTGGCCTGATCCAAGGACAGCAGGTACCCCTCCCAGTGACCAGCCCTACCCTGCTCCACTGCCTCTCGGACACCTAGAACAGCACTAAAGGTGCTACGGCCTGGAACAGAGCAATGCTGGGCGCCCGAGAGGAGCCGGGGTGCAAACTTGACCAGCCGATTAAACAGCACTTTTGCCAGAACCTTCCTGTCCGTATTGAGAAGTGCTATGGGACGCCAGTTCTCAATACGGCTCGAGTCTTTACCCTTTGACAGAAGGATCAAAGCCGACCTCCTCATTGACTTTGGGAGAGTGTCCGAGGAAAGACACTCATTGAAAACCTCAGTCAAGAGGGGACTCAAGAGGTCCTTAAAGGTCTTATAGTACTCAGATGTTAAGCCATCCGGTCCTGGCGATTTTTTGAGCGCAAGCCCATCAATCGCCAGTTTAACTTCCTCTATGTTGATCTCCTCTGTCAAAACATTAAGGGAGAGGTCATCCCCTGGCTCAGGAACAGCTTCAGCCAGGAAAGCCGACATCACATCTCGATCTAGATCCCTCTTCCTCAAAAGGTGCGAGTAGAAGGATCTGATGACTTCCAGAATCCCTGATCTGGACCTGTTCAGAGATCCCGTACCGTCGATCAGTCCAGTGACTTTACGATTCACTGACATCTTGCAGTTTCTGTAAGGGTCAGGTGAGTGGTACTTCCCGAAGTCCCTCTCAAAAACCAAAGATGCGTGCCTATTATACTGGCACCCTTTGAGCAAAGACTTCACTCTGGAGATCTCCTCGCGGCTACCTCCAGTCGAGACGAGATGTTCGAGTTTCCTCCTCAGGCCCTGATAAAGACGATACTTACTCAGGCTCCTGAGGCTAGAGAGCTGGCGGAAGAACCTCGCAGCCCTGATCTTGAACATCTCCCACCACTCTGACTTACTGCTACAAAGATCCAGTAATGGTACCTGGCTCTGCAGAAAATCCTCAAAGGACTGTCTTATCTCTGCTTCCTCCAGGAGTGATGAATTCAGCCTCCATAAGCCTCTACCCATCCGGGGGGTCTCTGCAACATTCAGGGAAAACAAAATCAGACAGTGGTCGGAGAATTCCACCTCAACAACAGAAACTGGTGAAGAGATGGCTTCCTCCTTCAAATAAAACCTATCTATTCTAGACCTGCACTCGCCTCTATAATAGGTGAAACCCGCGTGGCCTGGGGTGTGCCGGATGTGGACATCCACCAGGCGAGCTTCGCTAGCTATGCTATTAAGCGCGACGCTATCATAAGTCAGCTTGCCTAGGGAGCCTCCCCTGTCACGGGTCCTCGTGACTGCGTTAAAGTCACCCCCAAAGATCACCTGCCGACTAGTAAAAAGGTACGGCTTGATCCTCATAAAGAGATCCTTGCGGTCCCGCTTGGTTTGGGGACCGTAGATGTTGATTAGCCGAAGCTCTTGTCCCTTCATGAGAACATCCAGGATCAGGCACCTCCCTATTTCTAACTCAATAACCCGTCGGCATTCAACTGCTGCGGTAAAAAGTACCGCCACTCCGCTATATTGCTCGGCCGCAAGAGACCAATAAGATGGACCAGACCTCCATTCCCTCCTTGCCTTGTGCACAGCTGCCAAATTTGGCAGCCTGGTCTCTTGCAAAAACAAAATGTCGGCTTCAACGCGGCCGAGAAAATCAAAGGCCGCAAATCTAGCCATATCAGACTTAATGCTGGCAACATTAATGGATGCCAGCGTCAACGGAGCGGGTGCCGCCATCATTGGTGATTGAGTTAGATGGCTTTCTTCTTCCCACCCCCCTTCTCATCAGGGTCTGAGGATGACCCCTTGCCACGTTTCTTGGACACTGAAAGGTCCATGGCAAGGGGCTCCTCAACCTCGTCCTCCTTGCCACTGGGCTCTGGGCCAGCCCTCCCCCTGGATGTCACCAAACCCCCACAAGAGGAAGGCTCAGCACCCCCTGTAGGCCTCACGCTTGTCCTAGGCACCTCTCCCTCCGAGGACGAGAGAGCTTGGTACCTGTTGGAGAGCCCAACAAGAGGAGAGTTTGGATTGCCTTCCTGCACCTGGCCCGTTGCAGGGGAAGATTTCCCTTCCCTTTTTTTCATTTTCTTGGAGCCCTGCTTGCGCTTTTTCTTTTGCCACTCATCCTTGCCCTCACCCACACTTTCATAGTGGGAAGAATCTGAGTAAGTGGCATCCTCTTCCCTTTGGATCCTCCTGACCTCCTCATCCAGCTCCCTGTCCCCTGGAGCCTCAGCCACATGATTTGCGTCCGGAGCAGGGGCCAGCATTGACCCACCTGCCACCTGGGTTTCTACCAGCTCCCTGCCCCTTCCGCGCTTCTCTTGGCGCCTTAGCTTGGCTGCCCCAGCATGTTTGTTCTTCCTTGGCTCCTGGGCTCCATCGCCTCTGCTGGTCCCCTCCCCTGCAGAAGCAACCTCACGGCTCTCCTCCGCTGGGGCCATGACCGCATTGGCGAAAGAGCGCGGACAGCGACTGAATGGGTGACCGAGGTCACCACACAGGTGACACCTAATCTCTGCACAAGATGCCGCAAGATGACCTACCTCGCCACACAGAGCGCACTTGATGACGTTACAGGCTGCACTCAAATGTGTGGGGTCGCCGCACTTGTGACAGAGCTTCGGCTGCCCCTGGTAGAAGGCCAAGATACGATCCCTGCCAAGGAAGGCCGCGGATGGTATGTGGGCCACCGAATTCCCTGAACGCTTAAGTTTTACCATAAACGTCCAGGCTCCGGACCAGATGCCGTGTTCGTCCCGGTTCTTATTGGGCATATCCACCACCTCTCCGTACCGACTTATCCAAGTCATGATATCATAACAAGAGAGGGACTCGTTACGAGTCAAAACGGTCACTCTCTTGACTCCAGTCTGGCGGGTTACCACTTGTGCAGCGAAACCGCGCCAGCCGGGCTCGTCCTTCATCAGCTCATAATTCCCCCAGAAGAGCTCCAGGCCCTCTGGGCGAGCAAAGCTGATGTCGAACTCAGACGTGCCATGAGGATGGATCAGGGCATAGATGTCATTTGCCCTGAAACCCATCTTCAGCAGAAGCTCCACCACCTTACTCCTGGATGGGCACGCGTCATTGCCTCTCCACTGAAGACGAGCCACATTCCTACGGCCAATGTCCTGCCCGGTTGTCGGCAGGGACCAGACAGTCTCCCCCCTTTGTTCTCGGAAGGCACCAAGACCATGTCTCTCCACCCAGAGAGACAAATCCACAACTCTGCCCCCTACATTCATCGAGCTCTCCCCCCTCCTCAAGGCCTCCAGGAGGCGCTGTTGCAAAACGCCGTCCCCAGAGCCCAAAGACAAGGAGGACGCCTCTCCCCTCCCTCCAGCGGCGACACTGGCATAACTTCTACCAGATGTTGTCGCCGCTGGAGGGGCGACTGGATCCTGACCCACGCCCTGACTACCCTCCGAAGCCCCACCCACCCGTACACAAGGTGGCATACTTGCCGGGGAACCGGGGACAGCTGTTCCTGCAGGAACAGGGGCAGCAGGAACAGGGGCAGCAGGGGTACCAACAGCCGCATCCATTACCTCACTCACTTCTCCATTCGCTGCTGGACCAGGACCCATGTAATCTTTACCATTAACTTTCCCTTTATGCCCTGAGGGAAAGTCCATGGCACTTCCGGTGGGTGGCTGAAGATGCACTTCAACATTTCTCTGGACATTGGTGGCTGTAGCTCCGCCCACCTTAGCCACTCTAGGAGTTGTAGTTCCTCCAACTTTCCTTGCAGGATCTTTACCATGTGTGGGAGGATCGGCAGACCCAGCCACCACCCCCTGCGCCCCCTCCGCACCGGAAAGGCGCTTTAGGGACACAGGGGGGACAGCTAAGCCACCACCGGTGGGACCTGGTGCCGGATCACGCCCCCCTCCCACTGGGACGTGACCAACAGCGCCAGCACCTCTGGACTGGCCGCGACTCTTCGCTTTCCCAATGCTCTTCTCCACCTCCTTTACTCCTCCATTCCCACTACTAGCACAAGCGGGCTTGGAGTTTTGGGCCGCATTAACCCTCTCTTCCCCAGTCCCCTGCACCGGACCCACCACAGAGCCCGGGACTAGGAGCTCAGGGTTACCACCCTGGTTTGACTTTGCAGCCAAACCAGAGTGCTTGGTGACATAAACAAACTTTTCTTCAATATACGTTTTTTCCTTTTTCCTCCTCTTTTTGCTTGAGGTCTCCGGGGGTAAATCATTCCCGAAATAGCAAGACTGCAGCCTCTCCGGGGACTCTTGCAGCTGTATCTGCCGCATTATCAGCGCCCCCTCTCCACTACTGCTGCAGCTATCATCAGTGTCCTCTGAATCCGACTCGCCTGATGTGGAGGGCAGGCTGACCTGTTCAGCTGGGATGCTGGGCCCTGTAGTCCCACCTGGCAGTGCTGATTGCTGCTCTCCAGAGCACCCAGCTCGACCATCCTGAGCAGCATCGGATTCCACCGAGCTGCTGCTGCTGGAGTGCCTGGCAGAGCGCTCTTTAATAGCACCGCTGCTCACAGACGCCATTTTGATAAACCTCTCGTCATTTAACAGTTTCTCTTTGAAAGGCCCGCTTCTTTGCAGAATCCTTTCCCTCTCCTCCGCATAAAACTCAATGGCCTCCTCACAAGCTTCAATCTGCCGTGATATGGCCAGTTTCCTGGTACGGGATTTTGCCCGCTTCGCATCATGTCGGGCAGCGTGCAGCTCCTGCGTATATTTATTCAGCTGCCTCCCGACATGTCCATAGTCCTTCATATATTTGGCGATACGGGTTGCCACATCCGTTACTGACTCGCCCTCCCTGCGATCAGCCCAACTTGCCTGCGTACGTTGTTTTTCAGCATGGTCCTCCACTCTCTTCCTCTGGCTCCGAGTCATCTTGGGCTCCTCCAGGGGAGTCAGGGTGACATTGCTGCCACTCTGACCTGATCTTCTCCCCTCCTGGGGTGCAGTCCTCCCTCCCCCTGACCGAAGCCAGAGGGAGGAGGTCCGGGACTCCATGGCTGGAGCAAGCCCAGCACCTGTAACCTTGGCTGGGTAAGATTCCTCTCACTGCTGACCACACCCTGGATCCTGCAGAGCTCTCACACACCCAACCTTCTCCAGAGATGCACTCACTATTCTGCTGGTGGAGTCACTGTGTACATACATTACTTATCCTGTACTGACCCTGAGTTACATCCTGTATTATACCCCAGAGCTGCACTCACTATTCTGCTGGTGGAGTCACTGTGTACATACATTACTTATCCTGTACTGACCCTGAGTTACATCCTGTATTATACTCCAGAGCTGCACTCACTATTCTGCTGGTGGTGGAGTCACTGTGTACATACATTACTTATCCTGTACTGACCCTGAGTTACATCATGTATTATACTCCAGAGCTGCACTCACTATTCTGCTGGTGGAGTCACTGTGTACATACATTACTTATCCTGTACTGCTCCTGAGTTACATCCTGTATTATACTCCAGAGCTGCACTCACTATTCTGCTGGTGGAGTCACTGTGTACATACATTACTTATCCTGTACTGCTCCTGAGTTACATCCTGTATTATACCCTAGAGCTGCACTCACTATTCTGCTGGTGGAGTCACTGTGTACATACATTACTTATCCTGTACTGATCCTGAGTTACATCATGTATTATACTCCAGAGCTGCACTCACTATTCTGCTGGTGGAGTCACTGTGTACATACATTACTTATCCTGTACTGCTCCTGAGTTACATCCAGTATTATAGCCCAGAGCTGCACTCACTATTCTGCTGGTGGAGTCACTGTGTACATACATTACTTATCCTGTACTGATCCTGAGTTACATCCTGTATTATCCTCCAGAGCTGCACTCACTATTCTGCTGGTGGTGGAGTCACTGTGTACATACATTACTTATCCTGTACTGCTCCTGAGTTACATCCAGTATTATACCCCAGAGCTGCACTCACTATTCTGCTGGTTGGAGTCACTGTGTACATACATTACTTAGCCTGTACTGATCCTGAGTTACATCCAGTATTATACTCCAGAGCTGCACTCACTATTCTGCTGGTGGAGTCACTGTGTACATACATTACTTATCCTGTACTGATCCTGAGTTACATCCAGTATTATACTCCAGAGCTGCACTCACTATTCTGCTGGTGGAGTCACTGTGTACATACATTACTTATCCTGTACTGCTCCTGAGTTACATCCTGTAGATCTTTTATTAGAAAAGTATAAAACACAACCAAACATGAACAATAACACAACTGTATACAACAAGATGAGGCCCTTCCCCCGGTCCATGACCCATCAACAAAAGAAAAGTCACTTTATACCCATTCCCCCTCCCCCCGCTGTACACTCACACAGCCACTCATACTCAATATATAACAAAAATACTTAAAAGAGCATATCACTACAGAAAACTAGAACTACAGGTCCAGCCGAACCCCCTGAAACCACACAAATGAAATTAAATAGCGTTAAACAATAACAGAAATAACTAACCAAACCGTCCTAACATAAAGACTGAGCCAACCGGCATATAACCAAACCATCCTAACATAGAGACTGAGCCAACCGGCATATAACCAAACCATCCTAACATAGAGACTGAGCCAACCGGCATATAACCAAACCATCCTAACATAAAGACTGAGCCAACCGGCATATAACCAAACCATCCTAACATAAAGACTGAGCCAACCGGCATATAACCAAACCATCCTAACATAAAGACTGAGCCAACCGGCATATAACCAAACCATCCTAACATAAAGACTGAGCCAACCGGCATATAACCAAACCATCCTAACATAAAGACTGACCCAACCGGCATATAACCAAACCATCCTAACATAAAGACTGAGCCAACCGGCATATAACCAAACCATCCTAACATAAAGACTGAGCCAACCGGCATATAACCAAACCATCCTAACATAAAGACTGAGCCAACCGGCATATAACCAAACCATACTAACATAGAGACTGAGCCAACCCGCATATAACCAAACCATACTAACATAAAGACTGAGCCAACCGGCATATAACCAAACCATCCTAACATAAAGACTGAGCCAACCGGCATATAACCAAACCATACTAACATAGAGACTGAGCCAACCGGCATATAACCAAACCATACTAACATAGAGACTGAGCCAACCGGCATATAACCAAACCATCCTAACATAAAGACTGAGCCAACCGGCATATAACCAAACCATCCTAACATAAAGACTGAGCCAACCGGCATATAACCAAACCATCCTAACATAGAGACTGAGCCAACCGGCATATAACCAAACCATACTAACATAAAGACTGAGCCAACCGGCATATAACCAAACCATCCTAACATAGAGACTGAGCCAACCCGCATATAACCAAACCATCCTAACATAAAGACTGAGCCAACCGGCATATAACCAAACCATCCTAACATAAAGACTGAGCCAACCGGCATATAACCAAACCATACTAACATAGAGACTGAGCCAACCCGCATATAACCAAACCATACTAACATAAAGACTGAGCCAACCGGCATATAACCAAACCATCCGAACATAAAGACTGAGCCAACCTGCATATAACCAAACCATCCTAACATAGAGACTGAGCCAACCGGCATATAACCAAACCATCCTAACATAAAGACTGAGCCAACCGGCATATAACCAAACCATCCTAACATAGAGACTGAGCCAACCCGCATATAACCAAACCATCTCAACATAGAGACTGAGCCAACCGGCATATAACCAAACCATCCTAACATAGAGACTGAGCCAACCGGCATATAACCAAACCATCCTAACATAAAGACTGAGCCAACCGGCATATAACCAAACCATACTAACATAAAGACTGAGCCAACCGGCATATAACTAAACCATACTAACATAAAGACAGAGCCAACCGGCATATAACCAAACCATACTAACATAAAGACTGAGCCAACCGGCATATAACCAAACCATACTAACATAAAGACTGAGCCAACCGGCATATAACCAAACCATCCTAACATAAAGACTGAGCCAACCGGCATATAACCAAACCATCCTAACATAAAGACTGAGCCACCTGGCATATAACCAAACCATCCTAACATAGAGACTGAGCCAACCGGCATATAACCAAACCATCCTAACATAGAGACTGAGCCAACCGGCATATAACCAAACCATCCTAACATAGAGACTGAGCCAACCGGCATATAACCAAACCATCCTAACATAAAGACTGAGCCAACCGGCATATAACCAAACCATCCTAACATAAAGACTGAGCCAACCGGCATATAACCAAACCATACTAACATAAAGACTGAGCCAACCGGCATATAACCAAACCATCCTAACATAAAGACTGAGCCAACCGGCATATAACCAAACCATCCTAACATAAAGACTGAGCCAACCTGCATATAACCAAACCATCCTAACATAAAGACTGAGCCAACCGGCATATAACCAAACCATACTAACATAAAGACTGAGCCAACCGGCATATAACCAAACCATCCTAACATAGAGACTGAGCCAACCGGCATATAACCAAACCATCCTAACATAAAGACTGAGCCAACCGGCATATAACCAAACCGTCCTAACATAAAGACTGAGCCAACCGGCATATAACCAAACCGTCCTAACATAAAGACTGAGCCAACCGGCATATAACCAAACCATCCTAACATAAAGACTGAGCGAACCGGCATATAACCAAACCATACTAACAAAGACTGAGCCAACCGCCATATAACCAAACCAAACTAACATAAAGACTGAGCCAACCGGCATATAACCAAACAAATTTTTTTTTTTTTTTGGGTCCCCAGTGCAGCTTGGGGGCCATGCCTGCTCCACCAGTCCGTGCCCAGAGTTCAAAGTTCAGGACGTGCCAAGCCACACCAGGGGTTTTTTTTTTGTTTTTTTTTTTAAATATACGTTATACCACACTTTTCCCTGCCGCAGCCTGGGGGCCATGCCCACTCCACCAGTCCGTGCCCAGAGTTTGTTTGGGACGTGCCAGGCTACGGCTCAAGGCGTGAACCCCACTCCCCCCAACTCCCCACCCAACCTACCTACCACCCAAAATGTGAATATATACAATATATACAAAACCATAATAAACTATACACCGACATACACCAATATACATACTATACAATATTCATACAACCCGAAAGCCTAAGGTCGGCTCTCCTGCAGCCCTGCTTCTTTTCATTTTGCCCAAACCAAAACAAAAGGCTTCATGGTGCACTCACAGCCCCCCACCGGAATGGAGATGATAAACCAGGCACAGACACGGCAATGCCCTTTCCCTTCTTTTTTTTTTAAAAAGGTCTCCCTATTCTTCCCCTAATTTGCCCTAGACTGTCCTTAGTCTGCCCCTCAGTCTGACCCTTCATAGAAAACTGTCCCTGCCCTATCCCTCCTCTCTCCCTATCCTGTCCCTCCTCTCTCCCTATCCTGTCCCTATTCTCTCCCTACTCTGCCCCTAGAAGATTAAGAAAAGACTGTCCCTAACGAAATACAAGCCCTCTCCATCGGAGAGAAGCCTTAGATGTGCCCAGCCTCTCATACTCCAAAGAACGCACCTTCACCAGGTCACCCAGGATGTTCCTACGGGGAGGATTTTCAGCTCCGTCGAGACTAGACACCGTGCACTCCAGATGTGGAACCTGACCACTAGGCTAACTAGGAATAAAGTGCAGCGGTCCCTGCCACCAAGACCTCTGAAGGCTCCATAAGCCCACTCCGCATAGGAGAAGTGTACCAGCTGACGCCAGCCTATGGAGACCCCTACCCGTTGGTATACCTCTGTATTAAAGGGGCACTGAAGCAGGAAATGCTCCATGCTTTCCAGCACGTCGCTGCACTCCTGACGGGGGCAACCCCTGTCAATCAGAGGCCTGCTCTTCAAGTTACCCCTTACATACAGTCTCCCGTGAAAGCAGCGCCAAGCCAAGTCCCAAAACTTCAAGGGGACCCGGGTTGAATTCAGTAAACGTAACCCTCCCTCCAGGTCCCGACTTGGGCAGTCCTTGAGCGCCAGGGGCTTCTGGAAATGGGTCAACAGGACTCTTTCGTCGAGGAGCCTCCTCGTCAGAGTCCTGATCTCCCACATCCCCAGACCCCACCGGCGTATCACCTTCAGAACCAAGGTAGCGTAAGCCGGGAGATATCCATGCTGCGTGCGAAGGTCTTTCACTCGCCCTCCTGTCTCCCATTCCTGGAAGAAAGGCCGAAACCATCCCCGGCAGGAGTAGACCCACAGAGGAGCCCTCTCTTGCCAGAGGTTGCCTATGTTGATCTTAAAAAAGGTGTCTACAAGAAACACCACGGGGTTGACCATAGATAACCCCCCTAGTCTCCTCGTGCGGTATGTAACATCTCTCCTGATCAGGTTCAACCTATTCCCCCACAACATTAGGAAGAACAGGTTGTAGACCCGGGTCCAGAGAGGCTCTGGCAAAATGCATACGCTGCCCAGGTAGATGAATAAAGGGAGCAGGTACGTTTTGATCAGGCTAACTCTTTCCCGAAGGGTTAAAGACCAACCCTTCCACTGATTTACCTTCTGAGTGGCACCATCCAGCCTGTCTACCTAATTTTGCATGGGGTAATCCCCCTGGCCAAATTTGATGCCAAGAACTTTTGCTGAAGTCTGGGGCACCGGAAGAGTGTCCGGGAGATCAAACACAGGATCCCCCCTTCCTAACCAGAGACTTTCACACTTATCCCAGTTGACCCTGGACCCAGATGCCTCTGAGTAGCCATCCACCTCCGACACCACAAACTCCGCCTCCTCCCTTGAGGATACGAAGAGCGTGACATCATCGGCGTATGCCACTGCCCTCAGGGTAGCCTCCGGCACCGCCCGGTCCATCCCGACCCCTGCTATAGGTCCACGATCAACCCTCCTGAGGAAGGGATCTATCGCAAACACATACAACAGGGGACTTAGAGGACAGCCCTGACGGACACCGGACCCCTCCCCGAAAGGGCGGCCCAGCCAACCGTTCACCAGCGGGAAAGTCTCAGCCCCTGCATACAATGTTCGCAGCCAATCAACAAACCCCACTGGCAGGCCGTATCTCAGAAGGACTGACCAGAGGTACTCGTGATTAACCCGATCAAACGCTTTGGCCTGATCCAAGGACAGCAAGTACCCCTCCCAGTGACCAGCCCTACCCTGCTCCACTGCCTCTCGGACACCGAGAACAGCGCTAAAGGTGCTACGGCCTGGAACAGAGCAATGCTGGGCCCCCGAGAGGAGCCAGGGTGCAAACTTGACCAACCGATTAAACAGCACTTTTGCCAGAACCTTCCTGTCCGTATTGAGAAGCGCTATGGGACGCCAGTTCTCAATACGGCTCGAGTCTTTACCCTTTGACAGAAGGATCAAAGCTGACCTCCTCATTGACTTTGGCAGAGTGCCCGAGGAAAGACACTCATTTAATACCTCCGTCAAGAGGGGACTCAAGAGGTCCTTGAAGGTCTTATAATACTCGGAGGTTAGTCCATCCGGTCCTGGCGATTTTTTGAGCCGGAGCCCATCAATCGCCAGTCTAACTTCCTCTTCTCTGATCTCTTCTGTCAAAACATCAAGAGAGGTGTCTACCCCCGGCTCAGGGACAGTTTCAGCCAGGAAAGCCGACATCACTTCCGAATCTAGATCCCTCTTTCCCAAGAGTTGCGAGTAGTAGGATCTGATGACCTCCAGAATCCCTGATCTGGATCGATTCAGGGATCCTGTACTATCAATCAGTCCAGTGACCACTTTACTATTCACTGACCTCCTACAGTTTCTGTAAGGGTCGGGCGAGCGGTACTTCCTGAAATCTCTCTCAAAAACCAAGGATGCGTGTCTATCGTACTGGAACTTCTTGAGCAAAGATTTCACTCTGGAGATCTCCTCACGGCTACCTCCAGTCGAAACGAGATGTTCGAGTTTCCTCCTCAGGCCTTGATACAGGCGGTACCTGTCCAGGTATCTGAGGTTGGAGAGCTCTCAGAAGAACCTCGCCGCCCTCCTCTTGAACATTTTCCACCACTCTGACTTAGGGTGGACACCCACTGGCGATATTTTCTTTCTTGCGCTGCGAGAGCACGGGAAAACTCTCGCCTCGCAGCGCAAGAAAGATGCCAGAATAGAACCGGCATATCGCTAGTGCTTTCAATGGGGCCAGCGGCAGCAGCGCTAGCCCCATTGAAAACATAGGGAGAATGCTGCAGACTTCTGCCACAGCTGTGACAGCTGTGGCAGGAGTTCCCTCTATCCCAGAAGTCCACGGCATGCTATCCCATTGCTTTCAATGGGATCGGCACTGCTGCCGATCCCATTGAAAGCACTGCTTTCTGGCAAGCTCTGCAGTATGATTATCGGGAAAGGGCTTGAAATATTAGCCCTTCCCCGATAATCATCAATAAGTGGTAAAAAATTTTTTTTTTAAATTACTCACCCCTCCGCCGCTCAGACGCCTCCTCCAGCTGGCTCCCCTGCACTGCTGTTAAGCTCTCTCAGCAGGCGCGCCTCCTGAAAGAGCTGTGCTGATTGGCTGAGGGCTCAGCCAATGACAGATAGCCCTTAGCTATTCATTCATAAATAGCAATATCTTAGCTATTCATGAATGAATAGCTAAGGGCTATCTGTCCCCGCGGGGATGGAGGAAACTCCTGCCACAGCTGTCACTGCTGTGACAGCTGTGGCAGAAGTCCGCGGCATTCTCCACCTCTTTTCAATGGGGCTAGCGCTGCTGCCGCTGGCCCCATTGAAAAGACTGGCGATATCCCGGCGTGATGCCGTTTTTTTTCTCGCACTGCCCTGCGAGACTTTTTCTTTACTCTCGCAGTGCAGTGGAGAAAAAAACGCCACGAGTGTGAGCCCTTACTGCTACAGAGATCCAGTAATGGTACCTGGCTCTGCAGAAAATCCTCAAAGGACTGTCTTATCTCTGCTTCCTCCAGGAGTGATGAATTCAGTCTCCAATAACCTCTGCCCATCCGGGGGGTCTCTGCAACATTCAGAGAAAACAATATTAGACAGTGATCGGACAATTCTACCTCAACAACGGACACTGGTGAAGAGATGGCTTCCTCCTTCAAATAAAACCTGTCTATTCTAGACCTGCTCTGACCTCTATAAAAGGTGAATCCCTCGTGGCCTGGGGTGTGCCGGATGTGGACATCCACCAGGCGAGCTTCGCTAGCTATGCTATTAAAGGGATTCTGTCAGAAAAAAACCATACTCACCTATGCCATCAGGGCTGGTCTCCGGTAAGCTGATGCTCCTCTTGTCTCTCTCTGGCAACTGTCCGATCGCAGGGCAGAAGCTAGCAAAGTGCCAGCTTCCGACCATGCCGGGCTGATTGGCCTGGCTGCATTTAACTTCTGACGTCCTCAGAGAGTCAATGGTGAGTGTGCATGCATCCCCCTTCCCGGTGCGCATGCACACTCGCTGTCAACTCTCCATTGACCGCAGAGGTTAGACGCGGCTAGTATGGCGAGAGCGCACAGGAGCCGCTGGAGCTGACCCTGCACGCGGCAGGTAAACAGTGGAGGGAGAACAACAACAGGATTAGGTGAGTTATTTTTTTTTTTTCACTCTTTTCTTTTTACAGGTTTAACTCTACAGGGATGCAGGTAAGTATACTTTTTTTTTATTTTACTGACAGAACCCCTATAAGTCTGATGCTATAAAAAGTCAACTATCAACCTACTTATATCTAGCTGTAATTTACTGTTTGTAAAGTAGATTTTGTCTCTACTAGATTTCATACAACCGTTGAATACTATACTATATCATATAATGTAAACCACGTTTTCATGTATGCTTTGAAAATGCTCAATAAAAAATATAAAAAAAAAAAAAAAAAGTCAACTATCTGCCTCTGAAGCCTCCCCTATCGCGGGCTCTCGTGACTGTATTGAAGTCACCTCCAAAGACAACTTGGCGGCTGGTAAAAAGGTAGGGCTTGATCCTCATAAAGAGACTCTTCCTGTCCTTTTTTGACTGGGGACCATAGATGTTGACAAGTCTTAATTCTTGTCCCTTCATGAGGACATCTAAGATCAGGCACCTTCCCATTTCTAATTCAATAACTCGTCGGCATTCAACCGCTGCGGTAAAAAGTACTGCCACTCCACTATACGGCTCGGCCGCAAGAGACCAGTAGGAAGGGCCTGACCTCCACTCCCTTTTTGCCTTATGTATAGCTGCCAAATCAGACAGCCTGGTCTCCTGCAAGAATAAAATGTCGGCTTCAACGTGGCCGAGAAAATCAAAGGCCGCAAATCTAGCCGTATCAGACTTAATGCTGGCAACGTTAATTGAGTGGGTGCCGCCATCAGGAGTGATTAAATTAGATGGCTTTCTTCCTCACACCTGTTTCCTCGGGGTCAGAGGAAAGCCCCTTGCTTCATTTTTTGGATATGGATGTCTCCATAGCAAGGGTTCCACCAACCCCATTGTTCTTGTCTCCAGGCTCTTAAGTAGCCCCCTCCACAGAAGGAACTAGGCCTCCATGAGAAGGAGATTCAGCACCCTCTGCTGACCCTCTCCTTGCCCTGGGAACCTTGCCCTCCACCTCCACCTCAGAAGAGGAGGAAGAGAGGTCACGGAGGGCTCAGAACCCACTGGAGAGTCCAATTGGAGGAGAGCAGGTTTCTCCTTCCAATACTTGGCCCGGGGTGGGAGAAGATCCTGAATCCCCTTTTTGTTTCCTCCTCGTGGCACCTAGCTTACGCCTTTTCTCTAACCACCTCTTGCCTTCCTCATCCACTTTTTCATAGTGGGAGGAATCTGCAGAGTTGGTCTCCTCCCTCTGGATCCTCCTGTCCTCTTCATCAAACTCGCTGTCCCTCAAAGCCTCAGCCGCGAGATTCGCTTCCGGAACAGGGGCCAACATTGACCCACCTGCTGTGGGCGCTCCTGTCAGCTGCCTGCTCCGTCTGCGTTTCTCCTGAAGCCTCTGCTCCGCAGGCATCTTTTGCCGGTTCTTCCCCGGCCCCTGAGTTCCCCCACCTCAGCTCGTCCCCTCACCCCATGAGGCCACACTATTGCCCCTATCTGTAAAGACTTAGACCGCATTGGCAAAGGAGCGTGGACATCGGCTAAATGGGTGACCAAGGTCACCACACAGGTTACACCTAATCTCTGCAAAGGAGGCAGCTAGATGACCTACACCCCCACACAGAGCGCACTTCAAGGTCTTATAAGCAGCGCTCAAGGTACACAAGGTGCCCAAAGGCTCAGCAATGGCAGAGGCACAACCAACCCAGATTCCTCCTCCCGTTCATCACGAATTTCTCCTCCCGTCTATCACTCCATTTGGACAGTTTTGTCGCTGTCTGTGGCTCACCTTTAATCCTGCAGGTCTGACTGCGGGTCACAACCTTGCCTCCCATGACATCCATTGTGGCAGGGCTGACAAACCAGCCGCATCACTGCAGCTGCAACGGCCGAGCAGTGACTCAAGGAAGTACCTTATTATGTGTGGCAGGAAGGCCTATTTTGTCACGGTGATGCCAGTAATCCAACTGGACCCTCGGGGGTGAAATGACAATGAAATAAATGAGTCCCGTAGTATATTACTAATCTAGTAGTACATTGATTTACTGACTTTGGTATTTTGCAGTATAATTGAATTCATAATTTTCCACCAAGGTACTTTGAACAGGTACATTAAGATGCAGTATGAGGCAGGCAATTGAACATGATGAGAAATACAATAACCGTTAACTTGATTAGGACCTGACTTCAATGCGCTCTCCTTTTCTTTACTAGTTGATCTAGCTGAAGGATTGATTTGAGTTTAGCGAAGTGTAGATGAAGCAGAGGGCAAAGTGGCTGTAAAACTAATCCTGGCTTTGAGTTCACCAGGTAGCTATGACTCACTGTTAGTAGAAGGATGACCTCAGAAAGGTTTTCCTTACATCTTCCGTGGGATGCCAAGGGAATGGGTATACACCACGCTCGACCTTGGGAGAAATTGTGTGTCACTGCTGACTCGCTTCTGTACGCATACCTCCTCCTCTCCAACACGACTGACTGCAACCTCTCCTCTCTCACACCTGGCTGAGTCTGCCTAACTGCTCACTGTCTCCTCCTTTTATCTCCTCTATTTCTTTCCCGTCTTTTTCTGGACTCCTCCCACTCTTGCATAGGGACTTGTGTTGCTGCTTTCACGCCCTTGGACTCTGCACCAGTGAGATTGAAGCTGATTATCAGCCAATAAGACACCAGCTGACATCAGAGCTAAGCTCTAGGCTTAGTCGAGAGAAGGGGAGAAACAGGGTCTTTCCTACAGATGGCACTCTCTATGTCTATAGATGGCACATAGACAGGTGAGAGAGGACAAGTATCAGTGTGACTGTTCTGTAGGACCTGCTGAGCCACTACAGCTCCCCCCAGTTAAAAACACGGCTGCCCTCGGCTATACTGAGCTGTGAGGGGTGCTAAGGTGTGCCTAACAGGTATGGGTGACAGTACATAAAATTTTTAGTTTGTACACTTGAAAGTGGTTCGAGTAAACTTGTTGGGTTAGAATGGAATCCTAGCTCTCAGCTTGCTATGGGGCACCTACATAGTTCTTCTCCCCAAAAGCAAACAGAATATCCATTAACATTTAATTCAATAAAGACATACAAGAAATATACATTATGATAGATCACCTGTGAAGAAGGGAATTTGTGGTTAGGTTAGACAACAATTACAACACAACATTACTGTGGAGTCCTGTGAAAAGTTTGCATGTGCATCCTGGAAGAAAACATGCAGTAGCAACAACAGCATGATTCTTGACAAACCTGTTGACGGCAGAACAGCCATCAGGATGTGCAAGAGTCTATAGAAAACATGATAAGTCCACTATGCACTAGTGTGGTGCACTAGTACAGGTATCTCTGAAAAGAGAGTAGAAGAAAATATGAGCATATGAAACAAACATGAACTGGTAGAAAACTTCAAGTAATCTCTTGAGGCACATGACTTAAATGTTGCAAAATGTATGAACTGCAACTTAAGAACTGTAGAACATGCTGAGTAGTCTCTCAGAGCACTGAGCTTCGTTGTGGCAAATGGTGCAATAAATAAAAAAGTTTCCGGACCAACGGAATTCATAAGATGACGTTTGTATGACAAAGTCTATTCAAGGAATCTTGGAGGTGGTTTACCATGCGTTAGATCTCCTGAGTGGGATGGGTAGTGAAGGTGATTTTCTTCTGGAAGTTGGTGATAGTACTGGGGAAGTTGGTATAGAATTGGATGTGCAGGATGGAGTAGAAGCAGCAGATGATAAGCTTGAAGTTAAAGGGCTTGGTCACTTTTCTGTAGAGGTAGGTGGCGTTGCTTGGTATACTAAACAAGAGAAAGGGTTGAGATACCAGAGCAATTGATTTTCCAAGTCAAATGGAGAAGGACATTCTGTGACTGACTTGGGAGTAGTTTTGAGGTTCTCTTCTTCTGAGTCTGATGGGTTTTCTTCTGTTTCAGAGTCTGTAGGTGAAGTAGGTTGGGCAAGACAAATTTTAAGGCAATTACGGTGAACGACTTGAATTCCTCCTTCTGGATGGGCAATTTCCTTTCTCTGGGAATATTGCACTGATGACTGTATAGGGGGTAGTTTCCCATCTGGTCTCTAGCTTTCCATTACGGTGCGCAGCGGTACAAAGTTTCTTACAATTGTAAGTGTTACGCTGTTCTTGGAAAAGTTGAGATTCAAAATCTGATCCTCTGTCTGATAGAATTTGGTCAGGGCAGCCATAGCGGAGGATGAAATACTCCCATACCATGGCAGCAGGGGTCTTGGTGGTGAGATCTCTAACGGGAATGTCAACTGTAAATTTAGTGTAGTGGTCGATCAGAGTGAGGACATAGCTATACCCGGACTTACTTGGTTCTATGTTTAGGTGGTCAGTGGCGAGGATTTCTAAAGGCTTGGTGGTGACGATGGGGTGTAGTGTGGCTTTTTGATCAGTTTGGGCTCTTCTCTTCATTTCACATACTGTACATTCTTGGCACCATTTCTCGATATCATTTCTCATGCCAATCCGGTAGAAACGCTGGCAGAATATAGCTTCAGTTTTATGAATGCCAAAGTGTCCAGACTGATCATGATAAGAGTAGAACTTGGCTGGCATCTCTGCGGGGAATCACTATTTGATGAACGCGGTTACCGGACGCAGGGTCAATAGAACTCCTATAGATGTTTTTCTTTGCTTCCACAATCGTTGCAGCTCAGGATCCCTGGATTTGCGCAGAATGTTCTTGTAGGTAAGTACTCCTGGAGTTCACCAAAAGTCTGACTGTCCTGCTGGAGCAAGAGCCATTTTTTTAGAGTGTCTGGAGAACAGTTTGGATCAGTAGAGACGGCTTGACAGCTTTGTTGGGCCTGATGTGAGGTAAAGTCTGGCATTTTCATGTCCTCCCATATGTCGTCTGTGAATGGTCTATGAATTTAGGGAGGCGGGAGAGAGCGTCAGCATTTGTATTGCTTTTTCCAGTGCGATATCTGGAAGGTGAAGTTGGCTAAATGGGACAACCATCTTTGCTCTAATGCTCCAGGCTTTGCCGAGTTCAAACGGGCAACTAGATTATTATCCATGTAAGCAGTGAAAGTGGCAGTGGCCAGGTAATCCTTAAATTTTTCTGTGACATACCAGACTAAAGCTAGAAGTTCCAATTTGAAGGAGGTGTAATTCTGATCATTCCTCTCAGCACCTTTTAATGAGCGACTGGCATATGTGACTACCCTTTCCTTGCCCTCTTGTATCTGGCTAAGCCCAGCACCTAGACCATTGAAAGCCAGTATCTGTGTAAAGAGTAAAGGGGAGCATAATCAGGGTAGGCCGGGATGGGGGGAGTAGTCAACCTTTCTTTGAATACTTGGAAAGCCTGCTCCTTTCTCCCAATTAATGGCAACTGGAAGTTTGAAGGTCTCTTTTGGATGCCCATGCAAAATGTCTTGTAAGGGGGCCGCAATCTGCGCAAACTTGGGAATAAGGCACGTATAGTACCCTACGAAACCTAGGAAGCTGTGGATGTCTCTAACGGTCTTTGGAGTAGGCCAGTTTATCTACTTTATCCGGATCAGGGTATAACCCCTCAGCAACGACAATGTGACCGAGATAGCGCACCGTCGCCTGCAACAGGTGACACTTAGATGGCTTTATTTCTAACCCATGGTCAATGAGGGTCTGGAACACTTCTGCAAGGTGTTGGACATGCTGAATATATGATCACATCATCTGAATATAAAAGGACAGATTCAAAATTCTTATGTCCTAGACACCTTTCCATAAGCCGCTGGAAAGTACCTGGAGCTTTGCAGAGGCCGAAGGGCATGCAATTAAACTCAAGCAGCCCCATGAGTGTGGTGAACGCAGTCTCTTCTCTATCTACCTCGCTGATCGTACCTGCCAATATCTGCTGGTTAGATCCAGAGTGGAGAAATACGTGGCAGAACCCAGGGCAGCGAGGGACTCTTCAACTGACGCATGAGGATTTCTATCTTTTGTTCCGTTGCTAATCTAATGGATATAAATGGATTACAGCACCCATCTTCCCCCTAAACTCTCTGAGGGTATGGCGCTCGCCATTATACAGTGGTAGCTTGGGTCACGAGCGCCTCAGCTTGCAAGCTCCTTGACTTGCGAGCAGGCACACTCCCGAATCTTTGCTCTGATTTAAGAGCAAAAAATCAGGTTACGAGCCTGCTCGCAAGTCAAGAAGTTTGCAAGCTGGCTCGGGGGAGGGGGTCTAATACTCACCTACCACCAGTGTTCTGGTCCTTGCAATAGTCTGCGGTGCTGCTTATGATCTCATTGAATGGCTGTGATTGGTTAACATGCGGCAGCTTTCATTAGCTGATGGCACTGGATTAACCAATCAGAGCATTAGCTTGCTGGAGGCGGGGCATTCAAACCCCACTTAAAGGAAGAAATGCTCTGTTGGCATGAAGGAGGCACGCTGCAGGCTGCGGCAGTGACAGAGTCCCGCGTGAGGAACGCTGGCGGTAGGTGAGTATTGATGTTTGGTTTTTTTACATATAGTGTAACATTTTCCCCATTAAAATGAACTGGAACGCATTAATGGCATTTCAGTTCATTTCAATGGGGAAAATAGATTTGACTTATGAGTGTTTTGGGATAAGAGCTCCTTCACAGAACGGATTAAACTCTTAACCCAAGGCTCCACTGTATTTAGGCAGCAATGGCGCTCCTAGGCAGTAAGGCATTGTTAGCGGCGCAAAGCTAGCGGTGCTAGTAGCTATAGGAGCTGTATTGGCAAGTGCTACAATGACTGGTGTGGCAGCATCAGCAGGTGCAGCAAATCCTGCAGGGTCTTCAATGACTGGTGGGTTGCCAGCGGGGTTGCAACTGACATTTTGACTTTTGTAAATGTAAGGCACAGAAGGTACTATCCTGTTTGTAGGACACCAAGATTTGAGATCCCACAATGGCCGAGCAGCGACTCAAGGAACGTACCTTAGTACGGTTGGCAGGAAGGCCTGTTTTGTCACGGTGACACCAGTACTCCAACTGGACCCTCGGGGTGAAATGACAATGAGATAAATGAGTCGAGTCCAGTAGTATTTCGTAATCTGGAAGTTCGCAGATTTAATGACTTTGGTATTTTGCAGCATAATTAAATTCACAATTTTCCACAAGGGTACTTTGAACAAGTATACTGAAATGCAATACTAGGCAGGCAATTGAACATGATGAGAAATACAATAACCTTTAACTTGATTAGGACCTGACCTTAACGTGATCTCCTTTACTTAACTGAACTGACTTAACAGACAATCTCCCCACTAGTTGATCTAGCTGAAGGATTGATTTGAGTGAAGTGTAGATGAAGCAGAGGGCAAAGTGGCTGTAAGGCTAATCCTGGCTTAGAGTTCACCAGGTAGCTATGACTCACTGTTAGTAGGAGGCCGACCTCAGAAACGTTCTCCTTCCCTCTGCCGTGAGATGCTAAGGGAATGGGTATACACCACGTTCGACCTTGGGAGAAATTGTACTGCAATGCTGACTTGCTTCTCTATGCGTACCTTCTCCTCTCCAACACCACTGACTGCAACCTCTCCTCTCTCACACCTGGCTGAGTCTGCCTAACTGCTCACTGACTCCTCTTTATATCTCCTCTATTTCTTTCCCATCTTTTTCTGGACCCCTCTCACTCTTGCATAGGGACTTGTGTTGCTGCTTTCCCGCCCATGGACTCTGCACCAGTGAGATTGAAGCTGACTATCAGCCAATAGGACATCAGCTGACATCAGAGCTAAGCTCTAGGCTTAGTGGGGAGAGGGGGAGAAATAGGGTCTATCCTACAGACAACACTCTCTTTGTCCATGGACGGCACATAGACAGGTGAGACAGGACAAGTTTTGGTGTGAGTGTTCTGTAGGACCCACTGGGCCACTACACAGCGATGACCAGAACCCGCTCTCCTCACCATGTTGCTTGCAGCTCCTGTCCTCCTCTTTGCTGCTGCTCACACTGTTGGCTTGTCTGGCACCTGCAGCGAAGTTGTTGCTGTTGCTGATGCCGTCACCCTATTACTGTCCTACCCCCCTCCAACCGAGATCGGAGGAAAGAGGTGCAGGACTCCATCACAAACAAGCACCCAAGAGAGTGCACTGTTCTTGGGATCCCAGCAAGATCCCCACCTGGGCCTCCTGACCACACCCTGGTTCCTGCTAAGCTCTCCAACACACACCCTACTCCAGAGCTGCACTCACTATTCTGCTGGTGGAGTCACTGTGTACATACATTACTTATCCTGTACTGCTCCTGAGTTACATCCTGTATTCTACTCCAGAGCTGCACTCACTATTCTGCTGTTGGAGTCACTGTGTACATACATTACTTATCCTGTACTGATCCTGAGTTACATCCTGTATTATACTCCAGAGCCGCACTCACTATTCTGCTGGTGGAGTCACTATATAGATACATTACTTATCCTGTACTGATCCTGAGTTACATTGTGTATTATACCCCAGAGCTGCACTCACTATTCTGCTGGTGGAGTCACTGTGTACATACATTACTTATCCTGTACTGCTCCTGAGTTACATCCTGTATTATACCCCAGAGCTGCACTTACTATTCTGCTGGTGGAGTCACTGTGTACATACATTACTTATCCTGCACTGATCCTGAGTTACATCCTGTATTATACTCCAGAGCTGCGCTCACTATTCTGCTGGTGGAGTCACTGTGTACATACATTACTTATCCTGCACTGATCCTGAGTTACATCCTGTATTATACTCCAGAGCTGCGCTCACTATTCTGCTGGTGGAGTCACTGTGTACATACAATACTTATCCTGTACTGATCCTGAGTTACATCCTGTAACTCAATCACAGTTGGAGGAAGAGAGGTGGACCTATCTCTCTGGAAAGAGAGACATGACTTGGGTGCCTTCCGAGAGCAAAGGGGGGAAACCGTGTAGTCCCTACCGACACCGGGGCAGGACGCATGTCGTAGGAATGTGGTCCGTCTTCGTTGGAGAGGCAATGATACATGCCCCCCGAGGGCGAGGGTAGTGGAGCTTCTGCTGAAGATGGGCTTCAGGGCAGTTGACATCTTTGCCCTGATCCATCCCTTCGGCACGTCTGAGTTTGACATCAGCTTCGTTCGCCCAGAAGACCTAGAAATCTTCTGGGGGAATTATGAGCTGGTGAAAAACGAGCCCGGCTGGCGAGACTTTGCCATCCAGGTGGTGTCTCGCCAGAACGGTATCAAGAAGGTGACCGTTTTGACCCATAATGAGTCACTTTCTTGCTTTGACATCATGACGTGGCTCAGTAGGTACGGAGAGGTGACGGAGATGCCCCAAAAGAACAGGGATGAGCACGGCATCTGGTCCGGGGCCTGGACGTTCATGGTCCAGCTGAAGCGTTCAGGAAATTCAATGGCACACATACCATCTGCAGCCTTCCTCGGCAGGGATCGTATCTTGGCCTTTTACCAGGGGCAGCCGAAGCTCTGCCACAGGTACGGCGACCCCTCACACTTGAGCGCCGCTTGTAAGATCTTAAAGTGCGCTCTGTGTGGGGGTCTGGGTCATCTAGCCGCCTCCTGTGCGGAGATTAGGTGTAACCTGTGTGGTGACCTCGGTCACCCATTTAGTCGCTGTCCGCGTTCCTTTGCCAATGCGGTCTCAGCCCCTACGGATGGGGGTCATGATGTGGCCTCTGGGGGTGAGGGGACCAGCCGAGGTGGGGGAGCTCAGGAGCCAGGGAAGAACCGGCAAAAGACGCCCGCGGAGCAGAGGCATCAGGAGAAATGCAGATGGAGCAGGGAGCTGACGAGAGCGCCCACAGCAGGTGGGTCGATGGTGGCCCCTGTTCCAGAAGCAAATCTCGCTGCTGAGGCTTTGAGGGGCAGCGATTTAGATAAAGAGGACAGGAGGATCCAGAGAGAGGAGGATGAGACTAACTCTGCAGATTCCTCCCACTGTGAAAGTGTGGATGAGGAAGGCAAGAGGTGGTTAGAGAAAAGGCGTAAGCTAGGTGCAATGAGGAGGAAACGAAGGGGGGATTCAAGATCTTCTCCCACCCCGGGCCAAGTACTGGAAGGAAAAGCCTGCTCACCTCCAGTTGGACTCTCAAATAGGTTCCGAGCCCTTCAAGACATCTCTTCCTCCTCCTCTGAGGGGGAAGCAAGGGGCAAGGTTCCTAGGGCATAGAAAAGGTCAACAGGAGGCGCTGGGTCTCCTCCTCATGGAGGCATAGTTCCTTCCGGGGAGGCGGCTACTCTAGAACCTGAAGACAAGGATGATGGGGTCAGGGGATCCCCTGCTATGGTCATATCTGTGTCCAAGAAAAGAAGCAAGGGGCTTTCCTCTGACCCCGAGGAAACGGGTGTGAGGAAGAAAGCCATCTAATTTAATCACTCATGATGGCGGCACCCACTCTGCTGACGCTGGCATCAATTAATGCCGGCGAGTTATTGAATTAGAAATGGGAAGGTGCCTGATCTTAGATGTCCTCATGAAGGGACAAGAATTAAAACTTGTCAACATCTATGGTCCCCAGTCAAAAAAGGACAGGAAGAGTCTCTTTATGAGGATCAAGCCCTACCTTTTTACCAGCCGCCAAGTTGTCTTTGGAGGTGACTTCAATACAGTCACAAGAGCCAGTGATAGGGGAGGCTCTGGAGACAGGCGGTTGGCTTTTGACAGCGTCGCACTTAATAGCATAGCTAGCGAGGCTCGCCTGGTGGATATCCACATCCGGCACACCCCAGGCCACGAGGGGTTCACCTATTATAGAGGTCAGAGCAGGTCTAGAATAGACAGGTTTTATTTGAAGGAGGAAGCCATTTCTTCACCAGTGTCCGTTGTTGATGTGGAATTCTCCGACCACTGTCTAATATTGTTTTCTCTGAATGTTGCAGAGACCCCCCGGATGGGCAGAGGTTTTTGGAGACTGAATTCATCACTCCTGGAGGAAGCAGAGATAAGACAGTCCTTTGAGGATTTTCTGCAGAGCCAGGTACCATTACTGGATCTCTGTAGCAGTAAGTCAGAGTGGTGGGAGATGTTCAAGAGGAGGGCGGTGAGGTTCTTCTGTGAGCTCTCCAACCTCAGATGCCTGGACAGGTACCGCCTGTACGACGGCCTGAGGAGGAAACTCGAACATCTCGTTTCGACTGGAGGTAGCCGCGAGGAGATCTCCAGAGTGAAATCTTTACTCAAGAAGTTCCAGTGCGATAGACACGCATCCTTAGTTTTTGAGAGGGATTTCGGGAAGTACCGCTCGCCCGACCCTTATAGAAACTGTAGGATGTCAATGAATAGTAAAGTGGTCACTGGACTGATTGATAGTACAAGATCCCTGAATCGATCCAGATCAGGGATTCTGGAGGTCAACAGATCCTACTACTCGCAACTCTTGGGAAAGAGGGATCTAGATTCGGAAGTGATGTCGGCTTTCCTGGCTGAAACCGTCCCTGAGCCGGGGGTAGACACCTCTCTTGATGTTTGACGGGAGAGATCAGAATAGAGGAAGTTAAACTGGCAATTGATGGGCTCCGGCTCAAAAAGTCGCCAGGTCCGGATGTATTAACATCCGAGTATTATAAGACCTTCAAGGACCTCTTGAGTCCTCTCTTGACTGAGGTATTAAATGAGTGTCTTTCCTCAGGCACTCTGCCTAGGTCAATGAGGAGGTCAGCTTTGATCCTTCTGTCAAAGGGTAAAGACTCGAGCCGTATTGAGAACTGGCGTCCCATAGCGCTTCTCAATGCGGACAGGAAGGTTCTGGCAAAAGTGTTGTTTAATCGGTTGGTCAAGTTTGCACCCCGGCTCCTCTCGGGGGCCCAGCATTGCTCTGTTCCAGGCCATAGCACCATTAGCGCTGTTCTCGGTGTCCGAGAGGCAGTGGAGCAGGGTAGGGCTGGTCACTGGGAGGGGTACTTGCTGTCCTTGGATCAGGCCAAAGCGTTTGATCGGGTTAATCACGAGTACCTCTGGTCCGTCCTTCTGAGATACGGCCTGCCAGTGGGGTTTGTTGATTGGCTGCGAATATTGTATGCAGGGGCTGAGACTTTCCCGCTGGTGAACGGTTGGCCCGGCCGCCCTTTTGAGGTGGGGTCCGGCGTCCGTCAGGGCTGTCCTCTAAGTCCCCTGTTGTATGTGTTTGCGATAGATCCCTTCCTTAGGAGGGTTGATCATGGACCTATAGCAGGGGTCCGGATGGACCGGGCGGTGCCGGAGGCTACCCTCAGGGCAGTGGCATACGCTGATGATGTCACGCTCTTCGTATCCTCATGGGAGGAGGCGGAGTTTGTGGTGTCAGAGGTGGATGGCTACTCGGAGGCATCTGGATCCAGGGTCAACTGAGATAAGTGCAAGAGTCTCTGGTTAGGAAGGGGGGATCCTGTGTTTGATCTCCTGGACACTCTTCCGGTGCCCCAGACTTCAGCAAAAGTTCTTGGTATCAAATTCGGCCAGGGGGATTACACCATGCAAAATTGGGTAGACAGGCTGAACGGTGCCACTCAGAAGGTAAACCAGTGGAAGGGTTGGTCTTTAACCCTTCGGGAAAGAATTAGCCTGATCAACACATACCTGCTCCCTTTATTCATCTACCTGGGCAGCGTATGCATTTTGCCAGAACCTCTCTGGACCCGGGTCTACAACCTGTTCTTCCTAATGTTGTGGGGGAACAGGTTGAACCTGATCAGGAGAGATGTTACATACCGCACGAGGAGACTAGGGGGGTTATCTATGGTCAACCCCATGGTGTTTCTTGTAAACACTTTTTTTAAGAACAACATAGGCAACCTCTGGCAGAAGAGGGCTCCTCTGTGGGTCTACTCCTGCTGGGGATGGTTTCGGCTCCTCTTCCAGGAATGGGAGACAGGAGGGCGAGTGAAGGACCTTTGCATGCAGCATGGATATCTCCCGGCTTACGCTACCTTGGTTCTGAAGGTGATACGCCGGTGGGGTCTGGGGATGTGGGAGATCAGGACTCTGACGAGGAGGCTCCTCGACGAAAGAGTCCTGTTGACCCATTTCCAGAAGCCCCTGGCGCTCAAGGACTGCCCAAGTCGGGACCTGGAGGGAGGGTTACGTTTACTGAATTCAACCCGGGTCCCCTTGAAGTTTTGGGACTTGGCTTGGCGCTGCTTTCACGGGAGACTGTATGTAAGGGGTAACTTGAAGAGCAGGCTTCTGATTGACAGGGGTTGCCCCCGTCAGGAGTGCAGCGACGTGCTGGAAAGCATGGAGCATTTCCTGCTTCAGTGCCCCTTTAATACAGAGGTATACCAATGGGTAGGGGTCTCCATAGGCTGGCCTCAGCTGGCACACCTCTCCTATGTGGAGTGGGCTTATGGAGCCTTCAGAGGTCTTGGTGGCAGAGACCGCTGCACTTTATTTCTAGTTAGCCTAGTGGTCAGGTTCCACATCTGGAGTGCACGGTGTCTAATCTTGACGGAGCCGATACCAAAATGGTCAAAATACTAACTAACACCTACATTTTATTAGTGTGTATCAATATTTCCTTTATGCAGTTTGCTATAGACTTCTGGGAAAGCCCAAGATGTCAGCCTGTGTGCCCCACTATTGAGATACGGGGCAACCCACTGCCATGTCAGTGTGAGCTGTAATCCTGTATTGTGGGACGCACCCATCTGTTGGCTTCTGTGGTATCGTTCACATTGCAGATTTGGTTGCATGCAGTTGCTCCTCTACAATCTGGGCTGGTTGAGTGGGTGGCTGCATGTAGGTCTGCAGTGGACAGTTTAACTCCTCTGGGTTATAGTCTGGCTGCATATTGTTAGGGTCTACGGCCATTGTGCTGGTCTTATGGCCATTGCGCTGGCCTTATGGTGATCGTGCCTGCTCTGCACCTTAGCAGGTATCGCATTTTTGTCTCTTTTGCAGTGAAATCTGTTTTTGTGCCCCCCTCCCCTGTGATACTTTCTTTTACAGTGAGATGGTGTAGGTTCTGGCGGACGCGGTGTGGCCTTGCCGTCGGCCTGTCAGCCGATGCGTCTTGGCCAAAATGCTAACCAACACCCTCATTTATTAGGGTGTCAGTATCTCCTCTTCTGCCGGATACAATCTGACCTCATTGTATTAATCATTCCACAAATCCAGAGACTTCCACAGGTTTATTCCCTTTCCTGCGCTTCTGAGGGGTCACGCTACACGCGTGTTACATGTTCTCCTTGCAGAGGGTTTGCCCTGGTATGCAGCAGTGTTGCTGTGACAATGTATCAGCCTGTACCCCTCCATGCTGAGTGCTGTGTGGCCCCGAGGGCCCCGGTGGTGTAACAGTCTGCAGCGTCTCCGTCCTGCAGAGACATTTCTCTGTATTTACGGCGCAGTAACGCCGCGGCCGCCGCTGATTTGGAGACGCGGTAAATGTTTTCATCTGTATCTTAACTTTCAGAAACCAATAAAGTTTAATATATCTAAAAAGACGACTCATTTTTGCTTCCAATCGCGCGTCGGATTCGTGTTCCACCGCCTGATTACATTAATAAAACCCTCTGAAGGTTAATCATCTAACAATTATGATTTCTGGTCGCTTCTCCCAATCTGGCACATTAAGTGCGGGGCGGCGACTCGTAAAGACGGACGCAAACGCCACTACAAATTGAATAATTACTGCTGCGCGTTACAGAATCTTCCATCAGGCCGAGCTCTAAGTGCCGCCGCTCCTTGCAGCCGCGCGCCGCCGGCGCTCCTCGTTGGGGAACTTCCTGCTGCACTTCTTCTTTGTGACTCTCCTCTTAACCCCTCAGGGACCGCAGTGCACCTTATTACTGACCTCACTAACGGGCTTTAAACCTGCACATCATTAGTACAGCGGTGGCTCAGCCGACTGCTGACAGCCCGGCTCCTGCTCCAACCGAACCCAGAAACCTCAGATCCGGGCAGGTTAACCCCTTACATGCCACGATCAATAGCAACTGCAGCATGGAAGCAAATTATAGAGGGGGCTCTTTCTGTCACCCACCAACACCCCGAAGTGCAATCACAAGGTGCCAGTGGGTTTCAAAGGCCTCCATGTCTGCCATGTAACTCCGCCTATTAGGCCCCGCCTCCGGCAGAGTATAACAGGTCGTTGCCATAGACCTAGTAGACCTAGTAATGCAGAATACTGTTTTAGGCATCGGATGATGAAATCTTCAAGTCCCCTTCAGGATCTAAAGAATACCGTGAAGAAAGCCGAATAAAGCTTAATTACAAAATAATAAATCCGTTTATTCCGCATTTAGGCGCAAAAAATACTAAAACATGTTTTTTAAAAACCAACACAAACCGGTGTTACTGCGTTCACAGCGACACGGGAAATATATCCCACCCGGAGAACGCCGGGAAGCTGAGGCTAGAAATGCAATCGAGAAGGTACAAGTAGCTCAAAGTGTCACCAGGGAGAGGTACAACTGTCCCCGCGGAGCATGCGGACGCTCTTACGCTGCCTCACACTGGCGATCGCGATATCGCGGGGGGTTTTAGCGTGACGGTCAATGCGACTTTTGTAATGTTAAAAAAGCATCGCAATTTTTGTGTGACGCGTTTTTAACATTAGAAAGTCCCGTTGACCGTCACGGTAAAGACCGCCGCGATATCGCGATCGCCGGTGTGAGGGAGCCCCCCTGCCCGTCGGGGATTATACTGGATTATGCTTCTTTCCTTCTCTTATTATCTCATTACTGATAAATATCTAATCTGTTGCTCCTCCTAGATGGAAGCGATGACACCACCGCCCCGCGGCCCCTGATAATGGCGCGGGGGTGCGAACCCAGAGGAGGCCGCGACCTCATACCGTCCAATCAGATCTCTGCCCGCTGCGTCCGACCTACGTTAGATGCAGTTTGCTTGGCTCCCGCACGGTGGTGTGCAGACAAGATGGCGTTACTTGTCCTGCAGCCATTGATTACCAGTTGTGCACGCCGTATCTCGCGCAGCGGCGTCATTATCTGCATATTTCCGTCTCCCTAATTCTTCCACTTCGCCGGATCTTTATTAGTCTGTGATAAAAACTGTAAAATTCTCCGCACAGAAATAAACAGATTCACGATTCATTAACAACAGCGCCAAATAATAGAAGGTATTTATGTGTCAGCGCATCCTCGCCATAAGGTGCAAATGGAGCAGCAGTCGGCTGGTTAAGTGACATCGCCAGTGAGTCGGAAAGTCGAATTAATGAGCTGCGCTGCCGTCGCCTTGGGGGTCCGGCGCGGGACGCACAAATTACCAGCCGGCTTCACTGCTTTTATTCGTTTTTCCGTTTTCATTTTAAAACAATATGAGAAATCGTTTTCGTCCTATTAATTATTAGCGGTGAAGTCGCTCTCGCCGCCGCGCCATTCTGTTTGGTTTGGCAAAAGTGAAAATGAATGCGAGGCCGAGCGACGGAGGAGAAGGTTCACTTGTAGCCAGAAGTATTATTATTTACATGTAGTCAAAATAAAGGCGGCGACAAAGTCCCCCCCCCCCCCCCCCCGCCGCTCCCGTACGCCGAGCCAGTTACACCTAACATTTCCTAAGGTTGGGGGAGGGGCGGTGAGGATCGGGGGGGGGGCTGGGGGGGATACAGAAGTTTCCATTAGTTTCTGTTCTGATCTTAAATGGAATTAATTTACTGCAATGTAATCGTCTGCGCAGATCGGCGCTCCAGGCTCGTTACGGGGCTCTGCTGGGACTTGTAGTATCATGAGCTTGCCGGACTTACTTAGAGGCGCAGGTTACCTTTGTGTCGAGCAGTTGGCTTCCTTACAAGGTGCGACGGAGGACAGAACACGCAGAAACCCCCCGGGAACCTGCTGATCTCATCCATTTCCTGCTGATCTGCACCAGTTTGGACCACCTTATGATGTCTTTTAGACACTTGTCGACACTTTTTGAAAAATGGTTGTGACATTGCGGGAAAGGGGCGTGTCCTGAAGGGAACATCGTGCGCCAAAATTACTGATGTGAACTAAACTAATAGGTGCTATAAAGTCAGAGAAGGGTGGGCAAAGACGCGCCAGAGCTATCATCCAGACAGTATTAATAACTAAGCAAGCGGGGTGCAACTCCAGAACAAATGCTCCGCCCCATAGTGTTAAGATGAGCCCCGCGTAACATCATTGTCGTAGTCGTCACTCTGACAGTCAGTGGTTTTTATCTTTATTAGACAAATTTCCCTTCTCCACCCCCTACCACAGGCTCCACCCATGAGCACAGACTCCACCCATGAGCACAGGCTCCACCCCTTTGCTATCTTCTTCTCTCTGCCCAGCCATAGGGTCAGTGAAGTTCCTCTGACAGGAGGTCTGCTGGTGGCATGCCTGCCAGGGACATCTCTAGCATCCTGCCTGTGCATTGCAGCACATTTTTATGATAGGCCACACCCTCTGTACATTAAGCCACGCCCTCTGTATACCATAATTGTGCCCTTTAATGATCCCTCCCAGTAATCGTGACTGAAATTGACTTCTATTAATTGGTAATAACGGGTCTAAACCTCCGCGCCCCTCGGCTTCATACAGAAGGAGGACGTGTCCCGAATTACTGCTAACCTTTTATCTGGGAAGAACTAGTGGCAGCGATCCGCTGTTTCCCCATCCTCATCCGTCACGCAGGGACTGCAGCCTCCCAGCACCGCGGTGCATGCAGACTCCTCCCCCTCTGCAGTCCAGCGCACCCCTCATCCAGGACTGTGCTGCAGTATCCCGGACGGTTGCGCGGCCTGGGGCCACAGATAGGGGGCGCCCCAAGAAACACTGGATTAAGAAAGGACAGCAGAAAATAACATCCTGAGTGACCAACTAGATGGAAAGTGAAGACGATCTCCCAGTCCTGGGGGTCCTCCGTTGTTGGGGGAGGGGCGGCCCGGTTCTTCTTTAGGGGATTTTCATCCAATGTGTCCAGAAATGAATAGAAAAACTTTTTGGACAGGATTGGAGCGGCAGGGCGAAGCGTGCGGCCGATACCGTTACAGCATTCTATGGACCTCATACACGACGAACATTAATATCCCGGCTCCTTCAGGCCTGCAGTTTATGGCCGATCACATAGAACACAATCGTGCGGACCGCGCCGCCGTGCCTCACGGGGACCCACCAACTAAAACAATTAAGGGCTACTAAAAGGCACCAAATAGAAATACTGGAGCTGAAAGATTATTTTTCTCCTTCAGCTTAAAAGAAAAATTATGAAATGCAAAAACCCACATTCCTTTAAATTGCGTCCGATCGCGGCGCGCTCTATCTTTGGCGTTCTTCGCCCATTGTGATGTGCGCGCGAGTCTGACGCGAGGTTTCCTGACAAAAAACCGCCTCGCATCCGCCGGTACATCGCACGGTATTGGGACGGGTTTCACAGCCCGATATGGCGCTCGGCGGCGAACGCCCGGTCATTAAACAGTTAAGTCGAAATAAGCATTAATAAGTGACCGACACCTAAAATGTGAGAAATAATCGTCTCATCGGCCACAAAGACCCCAGAAGTATAACCCTCAGATGGGACAGATGGATGAGCGAATACATGAGGTGATACAAGAGGGCGCTGCGCTGCGTTCGCGAGACGCTCCGTAATAACCGCTGTCTTTACAGTGAGATTAGAATATTCAAAGGCAACGATCACACGGCGAGCGCGATATTAGGAAGCTCAACCTGAAATGGCGCTTGCCAGCGTGCGTGTTCACCGCGGTGAGAGGCATTTTTCATTCAAACCACCTCGCATTCCATCTGGGAAATTGTGACCCTGAGGGAAACCTCAGATCCTGCGGCGTGCGAGTTCTAGGTGACGTCTTTAAGGTCCCATTGAAGACAATGGACGGGGCGTCCGGGGGAGGAACCAAAAGCAGGACATGATGTGACTCGCAGCATCGCTGCAGGGTGAACCGCTGATGTGAATGGGTCTCACGTGCCGGACTCTCGCCATGTGAGCGGAGCCGGAGATGTCGCCAATTCCACTGATTTCTCCCACTCTTTTTGCCTTCTCTGCCGGCCGGTCTTGATATCGTTAATGTTTGTCTTTGTATAACTCCGTTTTTACCATGAGGGCGCCTTCGCCCGGGCGTATGTGAAGTGTAATGTGCGCAATATGCAGAACCCGTTGACAAATAGATTCGTTCAGATTTCTATATTTTTTCGCACATTTCAGTCGCACCCCACAGCGTCTTCTACTTCTCTGCACATTTGCACACCGAAGGTCCCCATAGAAGTCAATGGGGGGGGGTGAACAAATACACGCACGGAGATGCGGAATTCATCTGGATTCGTTAGACTGAATGTTTCAAGCGGCGCGTGCGGGTGGGAAAACTACAATAAAACATGCCTTGTTGCGCTGAGGAGTGCGCAAATGTGTGAAGGAGCCCCGAGATGCGGGAGAGTAAGAGAACATGTAAGGAATGATACAATAGACCCCCCCGTCTGCTGGCGACACGTCGGACGACACCCTCCGCGGGCTACAACTAGTCACCAGCGCCATAAACAGTATCAGCTGAATACACGGAGCGACACAATATCCCAACAGTCATAGTAAAGGCCCGCAGGACGCGCCAACAAGCCGCCGTCTATAACTTGTAATTTAGGTTACGCTACATTTTAAAGTGGAAAAGAAAAAAAAGTCCCCCAAGTCGGAGGATGGAAAAGAACAGAATGATGCAGATGTTCTGGGGAATAAATAGCAGGCGCTGTGCGTGGGATTCTCTTTGGTGAAGTGATGTTCATCCCGGGCTTCGCTGCCAGGAAACATTCTCCACAAGTGAAATCTTGTTATTATAGATGAAATTAAAGGTTGCACTTAGTCAAAGGTTTTCAGGATTTTGCACTGAGTCAGACATTCTTCTCCTCAAGTGAGACGAGACCTGCGCTGGTTTCCAAGCTTCGCCCAGCGCTCCACCATACGCTCTCAGATATCTCCGCACGTCCAACCTTGTTGGGAGAATCACTGCGAGCGAATTGTCTGCTCCCCGGCAGAAAACAAAGAGTATGAGCGGGAAAACTACAAGCAGAAGTACAAAGCATTCAAGGTAAGAGGATCCGAGTGCAGAGAAGAGCAGCGCAGAGCGCGACTGTACGGCCGCGACAAAATACAGCCGCGCAGATATGAACCTCAAGGACACAAGTGTGGAGAAGATGAGCGAACAATGCAACCGAATCTATGACTATACAGAAAACAATGGTGGGGAGAGAAGGCGGCGGCGGGGCGGGAAGCATAGAAAGTGGGGAATACATCCGACAACAGCTGGAAACGGCAACCGGCGAGGATACAAGAAAACGCGGCGATCGTGGATATAACCGTAAAACGGAGGCTGTAGAAAACACGACAAAACCTGCGCTGGCTCCACGCCGCACCGACCGTTCTAACATCTCTGCACCGCTCACTTCCAACCTTGCTGGGAGAATTATTACTTGTCTGCTCCCTGGCAGAAAACAGAGAACAACAGAAATAGGAGAGTCGAAATGCAAGAGTAGAAAATACAGCCGAAAAAGGTCCAAGTGTAGAGAAAATAATTGTGGACAACAGGACTGGAGAGAAGGGTAAACCGACCGCAGAAAACACCGGAAGGAGGGAATACGAAGGAAGGAAAGCCGACTGGAGAAAACCCGAGTGCAGAGAAAATCTGTAAGAGTGAGACGAGACCTGCGCTGCTTCCCAGCCTCATCCAGCCCTCGCAAATACATTCTCAGATCTCTCCACTCCGGCCACTTCCAACCTCGTATGGAGAAGCATTGCTTAAAAAGAATTATCTGCTCCCTGTCCAGAAAAAAATGACTACAGAGAATAATACAAGCGAGGAGGAAACAGCTTCAACAATGTAAACTGCAACAATGTAAACTGCAACAATGTAGACTGCAACAATGTAAACGGCAACAATGTAAACTGCAACAATGTAAACGGCAACAATGTAAACGGCAACAATGTAGATGGCAACAATGTAAACGGCAACAATGTATGACTGCACAAAACATTTCTGTCAAGACCACAAGAACTAAAATACAATTGTAACAAAAACAATCATGGAAAATACAACTGCAAAGAATCTGACAGCAAACGACAGGACGGCGGAGAATATGAGTGAAGATCATACAAATAGGCCAATATAATTGTAGAAAACACAATAGAAAAGCATGTAAGAGAGGAGAGAAGATCTGCGTATGTAAGCCGAAGCCAGGCGTGGCTCCGAGTCACAGAATGCAGAGCCTTTCATTACGCTCCTCCGTAGGTTCGATTCCTGCTTGGGGCTCCAAATACTGACTAGAATACCGTGTAATGAGGCCGCGAGCTGCGCTGTGTTTCCTGCAGATTTATACATGCTTTGTGTTTTATGCGCAGATTTTGTGCTGCGGAATGCGTTGTTTGGTGATGCGGCCGTTCCTGCGCGGCGGTCACGCTGGAAACGTTATTTTCAAGCATCAACAAATGCAGATTTTCAAGCAGATTCACGGCAAAAGCACATGGACGTATGTGCACCGGCGCTGGGCGCCATGGAGCAGAGCTGCGCATGAACGGGGGTTTGGGGGTATTTTTTTTTGATTATTCAAATTCCGCGCGAGTTTGAAAAAAAAAAGTGTGAAGATAGTTTGTGCCCGGTCTGTCGCCCATGTACTATTAACCCCGAGCATCCCAATAGTGGAAACGTAAACTATGATGTCAATGGTTTTGTTCAGTCCGCAGCTAAAAAACAATTCTGCTATGTGTGGAGGAGGTTTGTAGAATCACATTCACTGCAAACAAGTTATTGCTTGTGTGAGGCCGCCTTGGGGCGTATTCACATGGGGGGATTTGCTGTGGGAAGTCCAAAATGGGCATTGTGCTATAGATCTGCACCGAGACCCGCAGCCTATTGTGTAGATTGAATGCAGTTATAACATGGATCTTGGTGCGGACGTCCCCCTCATTGGATTCTGCAGCATAAATGGCATTAAAATTGACATATTGCGGATTTAGGTCACTTTCTCGTGTTTTCTGCAGATTTTTTGCGCATTTTTTCCTCAGCGTGTGGATGAGATTTTGAAAATCTCCCCACTTTGCTGCTGTAAATGCCTCAGATCTTCAGAGTGAAGGGTCTGCAGAAGAAACTGCGCAAATCCCTCCATGAGAGCTGCCCACTATGGACATATTCAGACGAGCGTGGGCGCAGCTAAGCTTGGCGGCACGGACGCCTAAAGAGTTTATGTTGATATTTTATTAACTCTTTTAATGTCTTAACATGAATCCTGGAAGAGGAGAGCTGGAAGCGACGGCAGCAGGACCGGTACAGGAACAAGCCATGGCCGGCCGCGGGCGCCGCTGCTCTCCGGTCCCAGTCACATCGATTATTATTTGTAACAACCTTTTTATTAAGTTTTTAAAACAGAATAAAGTTCAAAAGGAGCAAAATAAGCATCAACAACGGAGCACAGAAACAATGCTACGTCCTCAGCGAGCAGCGGCGCCTCCCAGCTGTCTGCAAGATAACCGCAGCAGAAATAAAGAGAGATGGGGCACGTTTGTAACCGGTGACAGAGGTCTGATGTTAATTAGTGCAAATCAGAATGAGGCATTTGCATCCGGGTTTGTATGCCAGGTTTCTGGTGTACAAAATGTGCCGTTTTGGTGAACGTGCTGAAATTACAATTTTCTTGGACTTTTATTCCAGGCCCGCCACATTAAATAAAAGTAGGTAGAGCTTTGCATCACGGACCCGGCGGTGCGGCGCATCACAGTTATTGGCGTTTTACAGCAGTAACTGGCTTATTATAGGTGAGGTGCCGGCGGGGGCTTATTCTGGGGTATTGAGCTGCCCCTAGATGCGCCTGCTGCATTTGAGGAGCCAACCTCTTGGGGGACCTTTCACACGGGACACAATGTCCCACAGGAGCGCCGCGCCGTCCGGGAATATTCAGCACCATGATTTGCGCGTATAACATGCAGATTTTGATGCAGAATTCTGCCAGCAATTCCGCAACCGAACCCCAAGCAGCATATCCACCCTGCGGCCGCAGACCGTCACTCCCACACAACCTAACGACGCAGCTTGATCTGCTGCTGCGGTTTTCCGCTACATACCACTCACGTGTACCTGCATCTTTAGGCGCGACTTGGGGCTTAAATTGACAAACATATGCGTAAATAAGCTCGCCGCAACACGGTGTATTTGCACATTAACTAGGAGGTGGCCCTACACAGGCCGCTACGCACGTGCCAGCGCATATTACCGGAATTACTATGGCAGCTGTCTGCGTAACATGGAGAAAGATTGGGCAAGGCGGACGTACCTCGCCAGAAACATGGGAACGAACACATTGGAATCGCTTTGCGTCATCACGGTTTGCGGGCGCGCATTTCACGTGCAGAAACACCTCAGCAAACACGTCCGCCTGTTTCAGCCCTCTTTCACAGGAGCGTTGCATTTGTCACCCACCCACATCGCGGATGAAAATGGCGTATATAAGAAGAAGCAGCGACCAAGTGGCGGGTAACTCTCGTGTTTTTTCGGTGATTCCCACGGCTGGGCGCGGCGTATATACGCTGCAGCCTGGAATTTCATCGGCCAGCATAAGTACTTCAACTGGCTCCATAGAGTCAGCTGACATAGATTAGGAGCTCTGGCCGCTGCTAAACTCCCTCCCTTTACCGGCAGCTCATGAGGAAGCCTATGGGAGCCGCCAGCTGATCGCGGCCGAAAGATAGCGCAAGACCCGTCTTTTCTGGCCACGATAAACATCAGCCGGTCTTATCTCGGCCGGCCAGGCCTTCTTATAATCGTGTGAATGAATGCACTGGAATCCGGCGCCTCAGGAGGGCGGAGTTTGTATCGCGGCTAAATGAACTGTGCTAAAGCGCTGGTGTGAATAAGGCCTAAGGCTTTACAGAAGCGCGTGTGGAAGGTCCCTTATACGTTTGTCACACATAGCGCAGGAGTAACGTTTACTTGGTTGGATGTATGAAATGGCAATCTGAGTAAATAGGCCCAATGTGCCTGATGGGTGGAGGGGGGGCAGATGTAAGAACTACAACCTTTTAAACTGGCAACACTTGTTGCAACCTCTCTCCAGTAGCCGGGTGATTACGGGTGACTATAAATGACTGCGGGTGCTACGGGCGACTGCGGGTGATTACAGGTGACTGCAGAGTGACTGCGAGTGACTGCGGAGTGACTACGGGTAATTACAGGTGACTGTGGAGTGACTACGAGTGACTGCGGGTGACTACGGGTGATTACAGGTGACTGCAGAGTGACTATGGGTGATTAATGAATGACTACAGGTGACTACGGGTGACTACGGGTGAATACAGGTGACTGCGGAGTGACTACGGGTGACTGCGGGTAACTATGGGTTATTACAGGTGACTGCGGAGTGACAATGGGTGACTACTGCTGACTGCGGAGTGACTGTGGGTGACTATGGGTGATTACAGGTGACTACGGGTGACTACTACTGACTGCGGAGTGACTACGGGTAATTACAGGTGACTGCAGAGTGACTATGGGTGATTAATGAATGACTACGGGTGACTGCGGGTGACTACGGGTGAATACAGGTGACTGTGGAGTGACTACGGGTGACTACTGCTGACTGCGGAGTGACTGCGGGTGACTACGGGTGACTGCGGGTGACTACGGGTGACTGCGGGTAACTATGGGTGATTACAGGTGACTGCGGAGTGACAATGGGTGACTACTGCTGACTGCGGAGTGACTGCGGGTGACTATGGGTGATTACAGGTGACTACGGGTGACTACTGCTGACTGCGGAGTGACTACGGGTGACTACTGCTGACTGCGGAGTGACTCCATGTCTCTAGACATATTTGAAGATCTGAAAAATGTATCAACTTTGTGCAACAATTGATAAATTTGTTGCATTTTGCACTGAAGAAAAGAAAAAGCTGAAAAGTGGCATTAAATATTCCCCTGCTGATAAACGCCTGGGGCGGACCCTCGCCGCTCCGTTCGGCTCTCGTTACGTATCAGTGATGACTTTAGATGAATCTATCAAATGTTTCACTGCGCAGCTCCAGAATATCCTAAGTGTCTCCCAAGAGCTGACAATCTAAAGGCATCCCCTCCCTCGTCTCTCTCCCCGTCACGGCCAAACTGTTTAAAGAGACAGAGGAGAGTTTCAGCGATCCGCCGACCCGCCGCTGCGAAGCCAAAACTGTGTTTAATAATAAAAATAACTTCTAGACAGAAAACATGTTTTCCGTCTGACACTTCAGTGCAGCGCCCAATAATAATAATCCCGAGCATCCGCGACACAGAGAGCAGGATAATGAGTGCGCCGCTCTGCTCCGCCGCCGATCCATCATAACATGTCACTGTATTTACAGATTGCAGCAGTGGAAGATGCAGAATGGAAGAAATATTTAATATGGGAAGGGAAAACAAGACGACTGCTCGCTGCATCAGGAGTACGACGCCTCCGGGGGGCGGCGCGGGTGTTACTCCGCCGGCTCCGTGCCACGCAGCCAACCTGTGACCCCCAAACGTGAAGGCTGCCGCTGGTAACAGTTACGTGTATGCCGGATTATTTACGCGGGCAATAAAATCGTAAATTCTGTGCATCTGCGCGATACGAGACCTCAAGCCGAGTATTAACCCATTGCTTCCAAAGGGGTTCACTTACGCAGGGAGGCTGAAGCATGCCCCTTAGTTCGCTGCAGAAGTGCCCGTTATTAGCTAAGTGCGAGATAAAACTTGCATCACACTTGCATGAACGTTGGGTCTTCATACGAGCTGCATGAGAGGGCGGAGCCTCTGGAAACAACGTGTTACAAAACGCATTAAACACGCATAGAAATGGCGGGCTTCAGAGTACCGTATCATCCGAGAATCTCAGAGATCGCACTCAGCGCCGGAAACATACAACTGCGCAGTCCAATCTGAAGTGGTGAACAGGGAGTAACAGATGCAGTCAGCGTCTACCTAGCATGAAGTGGCAGATAACAGGGAACAGCAGAACTCATGAACCCGCCTTTATTCGCGTCCTCCTCCTTCAGCAGAATCTGGCTTGTACCGTAAATGCTGCAGAAGGTCCGCAGTATTTAGCACCTGTGTGGCGGCGGACTCAGATATGTAGGTTTTATTGTGGACTTCCACAGTGAGAGGTTGGAAGCCGCCGGTATGATGTATGATGCCACCGACGTCATGTATGATGGTTGCCAGTAAATAGTCACACTCTGCTCTAAGGCTAGCTTCACACGGGTGAACGCGATATGGGGCGTCATATCGCACTTGTCATTCATGTAAAAGCTCCGTCGCTGCGAGGCGTTTTCATGCCGGGCTGGCATCCTGTATGGTGTGGTGCACCTATCTGTGGCTGGCATCCCGTATGGTGTGGCGCACCTATCTGTGGCTGGCATCCTGTATGGTGGGGCACACCTATCTGTGGCTGGCATCCTGTATGGTGTGGCGCACCTATCTCTGGCTGGCATTCTGCATGGTGTGGCGCACCTATCTGTGGCTGGCATCCTGTATGGTGTGGCGCACCTATCTGTGGCTGGCATCCTGTATGGTGTGGCGCACCTATCTGTGGCTGGCATCCCGTATGGTGTGGCACACCTATATGTGGCTGGCATCCTGTATGGTGTGGCGCACCTATCTGTGGCTGGCATCCCGTATGGTGTGGCTCACCTATATGTGGCTGGCATCCTGTATGGTGTGGCACACCTTTATGTGGCTGGCATCCTGTATGGTGTGGCGCACCTATCTGTGGCTGGCATCCCGTATGGTGTGGTGCACCTATATGTGGCTGGCATCTTGTATGGTGTGGCAAACCTATATGTGGCTGGCATCCTGTATGCTGTGGCGCACCTATCTGTGGCTGGCATCCCGTATGGTGTGGCACACCTATCTATGGCTGGCATCCTGTATGGTGTGGCGCACCTATCTCTGGCTGGCATCCTGTATGGTGTGGTGCACCTATCTGTGGCTGGCATCCCGTATGGTGTGGCGCACCTATCTGTGGCTGGCATCCTGTATGGTGTGGCGCACCTATCTGTGGCTGGCATCCCGTATGGTGTGGCACACCTATCTATGGCTGGCATCCTGTATGGTGTGGCGCACCTATCTGTGGCTGGCATCCCGTATGGTGTGGCACACCTATATGTGGCTGGCATCCCGTATGGTGTGGCACACCCATATGTGACTGGCATCATATGTGACTGAAGCAAGTTCATGCAGAATCTATGTCTGCCATATGTGACACATAACCGCTGTTTGTCCTGCATGTTGTGATGTTACGTTGTCTGTCATATCGCTGACGTTTGCTTTACGTATTAGTCTCAATCTAGATGTTATATATAGGACAAGGAGTGAAAAAAAAGGAATCAGTTAGTCCTGGGATAAGACAGTGAGAGGGAATGTAGGAACACGAGCCCTGCATGGAGTTGCACTGACAAAGGCCTGCAGCAGCGGCTCTGTGGGGACGGCTACAGTTACAAATGGTTATGAATGCTTCATTCTTGCATAGGCTCTGATGACAAAGTTGCAGTTCCACCCTCGCGGCCCCTTTTCAGCCTTACAGAACTTGTCTGATACTTTCAGCGAGAGAGGAATGTGCGCTGACCTTGTAATGTAAAATTCAGGCAGCGGTCCCCGACTTACGTGAATGGAATAGAAACTTGTAATGAAGACAAACATGGATACTTTATGCAAATAGGAAGCTTAATGGTTTTGTATGTGACACTATGGCACGGGACAAAGCACTGTTAAAAAAGATAAAAAGGATGGCCTGTAGCAATCTAGTCAAAACAGACCCTGTACAATGCCTGAAACAACCCACCTCCTTCATACATACAGAAGGGTGGGCCCCAACACCGCCCCCTTGCTGAAGACCAATGCAGAAGCTGCAGGAAGCATGGTCACTGGAGTAGGGCTGCCCCCTCACTTCTTCTGCTCATACAGGAAGAGAAGAAGGAGAGGCCATGCCCAAGATGGCCACTACCAGAGACGAGCACATGGCAGAGCCACTCAGGCCCGCACCCACAACCTCCATCTTGTTTTGCTCCAATTGTTCCGATGTATGAAGATAATGCTGAATGAGGATGACGGGGTTCCCATCTGCTGGGCCCTCAGGAACCTATGATCAGAGTAAATGTATGGGGTCATTCTGTGAACTTTATGGTTGATACCTGAGCTGAACATTCAGTTATAACCCAAAGAAGTCCCTCATCAATTCCTGTATCCACCGGACTGTCTAATACCAAAATTGGGACAGGATATGATGAAAAACTACAGGCCCAAGTGTCCTTCAAACTGGAAGAACAGATGCCTTTACAACTTGAAAGATGTTCCAACTCCCCCCACATCCTCTCACTCACAGTGCCTCAAGAGGAAGAATGGAGATTGTTTGCTGTTATTCATGAGCCAGATCACTCAAGTCCCACCCGGACCTAGTAATGAAGCTGCTAGGAGTAAGGGCAGAAGATGATTTACCAGGACTAGCTCAGAATTGTATGACAGCTTTTGGCTTCTGCTTCTACAGTGATCTCTGTTGCTACTGATCTCGGGGCTGCTGTAGCTAATTGCTACTTGAGTGCTTTCCAGGTTCTCTGTTACCTACTCTCACCCTCGACCTCTGTTCCTGTTTGGTGCGACCCTTTCTGCTGTTAGGGTCATGACAGGGTTAGTCAGCACCCAGGTTCCAGTTCAGGGCCGTCCTTGTCAGGCCAATGACCCTGCTCTCTGTTAGGCAGGAATTTCATATTTCTCACGAATGCAAAGCTAGCTCAGTCCTAGTTTCCACCTTGTACCAAGCTACGCACTGAGGAGTGGGTCTCTGGGTTAGCTGTCAGTGGTTTTCCTGCCCAGAGGGACGACACAATGCTTTCACACCCGAATGCGTAACAAGAATTTACCTCCATTCGCAGTGCAGCTGAAGCCGGGGGCACAACCGGTGTCCATCAGGCAATACCACCTGCATCACACTGCATCTGGAAAAGTGTCTGAAGTACAGTATCCTGAAAAGATGCCAATCACCCTGGAACACCCCTCTTGCCTGTAAGGAAACCTGGAAGAACAGAGTATGGCCCAGTCCAGGATCTCAGAGCAGTGAATCAAGCTGTGGTTACTTTGCATTGAACGGTGCCCAACCCATACACCTTGCTTGGACTGATACCAGGAGAAGCTACTCACTTTACTGGGCGGAATTTGAAAGATGCTTTCTTCACCGTCAGGCTGACAGACAACGGTCAGCTTATCTCTGCTTTCCAATGGGAAGACCCAAGAACTGGAGAGAAGTACCGTTTGCCCCAAGGCTCAAAAACTCACCCGCACTCTTCGGAGAAGCCCCTGCTATGGACCTAAGAAGAATCTCTCTCTCCCTTCCCAGCCAGGCAATGTATTGCTACAGTATGTGACCGCCTCATACCTGGATCTACCTCTGAACGATGTCTGCAGAACACTCAGACACTGCTTCGTCATCTCTATGAAGCCGGATACAAAGTCTCAAGGAAGAAGTCACAGATCTGCCAAGCAACTGTCAAATACCTGGGATTTCATATCACACAGTAAGACCATGGCAACATCGCCAAAAGAGCAGGAGAAAGGTTACCTACTTGTTTGAATATTGCTGTGCAAAGGCCTGGAGACTGCTGAGTACTTACCTCTATGTCTGGAGACTGCTGAGTACTTACCTCTATGTCTGGAGACTGCTGAGTACTTACCTCTATGTCTGGAGACTGCTGAGTACTTACCTTGTTAACCAATAGTTATAAAACTGTGATTAATCCGGCCCACACTGTATGAAGGTATGTGAACGTCCTTGTATAGGCGCTCTGGTCTGGGGATGTTAATCCAACAGTGTCTGTGCCTGCATAAAATAAACAGCATTTCCTGAGGAGATCCTGGCTGTCCTATCAAATGTCACATTTCATTACTACTGGGGCAGATATGGGGGACACTATTACTACTGAGGCCAGTGTGGGGGTCACTGTTACTATTGGGGCTAATATAGGGGTCACTATTACTACTGGGGCCACTCTGGACATGGCAGCGTACCTCAAGCTGACTTAGGGTATGTTTACGCATGGCAGAATGCTGCAGAATGTCGCCAGCAAAAATTTCCGCTGCAAATTATGCAGCATTTTCGCATCCGAATCCAGCCAGAATCTGAACCATTGCTGTGGATTTTGACTGGAAATCAGCCGCATATCCGCAGCTGATGTCACACTATGCGGCGCTCCCCCTCACCTCCTCCGCAGGCTTCCCCCTGTCAGCGCTCCCCGGCTTCCAATTCTCCAGCATTTCATGATGTGTGAAGTCACCCTTAGCCGCGTTCTACTAGAATTCTAGAACTGCAGGGATACACAAGCAAGAACAGAGGAGATCAGAAGGGGCATCACAAACTGAAAATATATGTGACGCTCATTCTTGGAAAGCTGGATGGCGACCGCTATGAGCGCTGTGGACGGTAGCCGTGTTCCCAACACGTGTTATCCATGACCAAGGCAAGGACTCCACAGAAAAAGATAACTCGTAGCAGGTAACGAAGGGAGAGAGGAACCTCAGTGGCCTCTGATTGGCTGCAGCGTATGCCGTACCCCAACGTACCAATGTTCTGCGCAAGATGCCTCCATGTTGCTCCGGAGTTTACTGATTATCAGAGTCGGATCTGTCTGAATAGAATAACAGATGATGACACTTCGGGTCACAGCAGTCGCCACATGGCGTCTAATGGCAGGCTTGGTGCAAGCATTTATTAGCACCTGACCTTTTCTGCCGCGCTTCTCTCACTCCTTCAGATACAAATTAATGTTCTCACTTAAATGTATTCTAGAAAATGCCACGGCTGCTTCCTTATTACACTACCATTAGATGCAGGGGAGAATCAGAAAAACCGCGCACACATCCGATAGAACGCTGCATTATATGAGGGGATGGCACGTAGGCAAGCGCCAAATATCTCTAGTTAGAGCTGAAACTCTCACCATGTTATCACGAAAGATGTAGAAGACCAGAATACAGAATTGTTCATAAACTGCACTTTACAGTCCACCTTGTGGCACAATCCCACCACAAACAGGCCGGCAGGGCAGCACACAGATGTGCCAACCACAGTGCACTGACTCTCATATTAGTAATTTACATGTGAACAGCAGTCATTACCCATCACCTCATGTGCCAGTCCCTACAGGAGCAGCTCTGGAGGACAGCAGTCATTACCCATCACCTCATGTGCCAGTCCCTATAGGAGCAGCTCTGGAGGACAGCAGTCATTACCCACCACCTCATCTGCCAATCCCTACAGGAGCAGCTCTGGAGGACAGCAGTCATTACCCATCACCTCATGTGCCAGTCCCTACAGGAGCAGCTCTGGAGCACAGCAGTCATTACCCATCACCTCATGTGCCAGTCCCTACAGGAGCAGCTCTGGAGGACAGCAGTCATTACCCATCACGTCATGTGCCAGTCCCTACAGGAGCAGCTCTGGAGGACAGCAGTCATTACCCATCACCTCATGTGCCAGTCCCTACAGGAGCAGCTCTGGAGGACAGCAGTCATTACCCACCACCTCATCTGCCAATCCCTACAGGAGCAGCTCTGGAGGACAGCAGTCATTACCCATCACCTCATGTGCCAATCCCTACAGGAGCAGCTCTGGAGCACAGCAGTCATTACCCATCACCTTATGTGCCAGTCCCTACAGGAGCAGCTCTGGAGGACAGCAGTCATTACCCATCACCTCATGTGCCAGTCCCTACAGGAGCAGCTCTGGAGGACAGCAGTCATTACCCATCACCTCATGTGCCAGTCCCTACAGGAGCAGCTCTGGAGGACAGCAGTCATTACCCACCACCTCATCTGCCAATCCCTACAGGAGCAGCTCTGGAGGACAGCAGTCATTACCCATCACCTCATGTGCCAATCCCTACAGGAGCAGCTCTGGAGGACAGCAGTCATTACCCATCACCTCATGTGCCAGTCCCTACAGGAGCAGCTCTGGAGGACAGCAGTCATTACCCATCACCTCATGTGCCAGTCCCTACAGGAGCAGCTCTGGAGGACAGCAGTCATTACCCATCACCTCATGTGCCAGTCCCTACAGGAGCAGCTCTGGAGGACAGCAGTCATTACCCATCACCTCATGTGCCAGTCCCTACAGGAGCAGCTCTGGAGGACAGCAGTCATTACCCACCACCTCATCTGCCAATCCCTACAGGAGCAGCTCTGGAGGACAGCAGTCATTTCCAATCACCTCATGTGCCAATCCCTACAGGAGCAGCTCTGGAGGACAGCAGTCATTACCCATCACCTCATGTGCCAGTCCGTACAGGAGCAGCTCTGGAGGACAGCAGTCATTACCCATCACCTCATGTGCCAGTCCCTACAGGAGCAGCTCTGGAGGACAGCAGTCATTACCCATCACCTCATGTGCAAGTCCCTACAGGAGCAGCTCTGGAGGACAGCAGTCATTACCCATCACCTCATGTGCCAATCCCTACAGGAGCAGCTCTGGAGGACAGCAGTCATTACCCATCACCTCATGTGCCAATCCCTACAGGAGCAGCTCTGGAGGACAGCAGTCATTACCCATCACCTCATGTGCCAGTCCCTACAGGAGCAGCTCTGGAGGACAGCAGTCATTACCCATCACCTCATGTGCAAGTCCCTACAGGAGCAGCTCTGGAGGACAGCAGTCATTACCCATCACCTCATGTGCCAGTCCCTACAGGAGCAGCTCTGGAGGACAGCAGTCATTACCCATCACCTCATGTGCAAGTCCCTACAGGAGCAGCTCTGGAGGACAGCAGTCATTACCCATCACCTCATGTGCCAATCCCTACAGGAGCAGCTCTGGAGGACAGCAGTCATTACCCATCACCTCATGTGCCAATCCCTACAGGAGCAGCTCTGGAGGACAGCAGTCATTACCCATCACCTCATGTGCCAGTCCCTACAGGAGCAGCTCTGGAGGACAGCAGTCATTACCCATCACCTCATGTGCCAATCCCTACAGGAGCAGCTCTGGAGGACAGCAGTCATTACCCATCACCTCATGTGCCAGTCCCTACAGGAGCAGCTCTGGAGGACAGCAGTCATTACCCATCACCTCATGTGCCAATCCCTACAGGAGCAGCTCTGGAGGACAGCAGTCATTACCCATCACCTCATGTGCCAGTCCCTACAGGAGCAGCTCTGGAGGACAGCAGTCATTACCCATCACCTCATGTGCCAATTCCTTCAGAAGCTACTCAGGAGGACAGCAGTAACTACCTATCTCTTCATTTACCATTCACTGTAGGGACATCTCTGGAGGACAACAGTTACTGAATCCTGCACTGAGCAGGGGGTCAGACTTGATAACACTGGAGGACCCGATGACCTCGGAGGACCCTTCCAACTCTACCATTCTAGGATTCTATGAACAGTTAGTAGTAATCTCCTCAAAGGCCATGCCAGCAGAAACAGCTCTGCAGGACTGCAGTCAGTAGCCATCTCTTCTAGTACCAAGCCGTGTAGGAGCAGTTCTGTAGGACAGCAGTCAAAAACATATTTTCTATTACCAACCCCTGCATGAGCAGCTCTGGAGAAGAGCAGTCAGTAAGTAGCCTCCTACCTATGTGCTAATCCCTTCAGGAGCAGCTGTGGAAGACAGCAGTAACTACCTATCTCTTCACTTGTCAATCCCAGCAGGGACATTTCTGGAGGACAGCATTACCCCAAAATGGTACCAATAAAAGCTACAGCTCGTCTCACAAAAAATAAGCCCTCACAGAGCTCCGTCCATGGAAAAATAAAAAAGTTACAGCACTTTGAATCTGGCAGCTTCACTGATAGCCGGCCTCCCACTGCAACGGCGGGGGTGCATCAGAGTTGCCACACCACACTGTTAACCCGTTCCCTGCCGCAATCTATGTAGATCACGGCATGGGAAGGGTTCACATCCCTCTGTGATGTTATCAGGCTCGCACAATGTAATCGCAGAGATTAGGCGCCCTGTATTACCACAGCCTATTATAAGAAGCGATGAGGCATTGCAGGAGAGAAGTCCTGCAATGCCTTATCATAGTGATCATCGGTACTATGATGTGAGTCCCCCAGAGGTGTAAAAGAAAGATAAAAATAATGTACAAAAAAGGTAAAAGAAAACCTTTTTTGTGGTTTTTCTTATATTTGCAAAACAAAATTAAAAAAAATAATTATCCCGCATGGCTAAAAGCATTAAAAAAATGCTAAAAAACAGACAAAATGCACATTTTTAGCATTTCACCTCCCACAAAAATGCAATAAAAGTGATCAAAAAGCGGTATTAACCCCAAAATGGTACCAATAAAAGCTACAGCTCGTCTCACAAAAAATAAGCCCTCACGGAGCTCCGTCCATGCAAAAATAAAAAAGTTACAGCACTTTCAATGCAGCGATGTAGAAAAAAAAAAGATTTCCAAAAAAATGAGTTTTTTATGCAGAAAAGTGGAAAAACCTAAAAAATATATAAGGATTGTGGTATCGTAATCGTACCGACCCGCAGAAAAAATGTATTGTGTTGTTTATGCTGCACTTTTAAAAAATAAAAGTTTTCCAATATAGTCAATGTACCCAAAAATGGCACCAATAAAAAGTACAGTTCGCCACGCAAAAAACAAGCCCTCATACGGCTATGCTGAAAGAAAAATAAAAAGTTTTTTAAGGCTTTTGAAAAATGGAGATAAAAATCCGCCAAAAATCGTTGCGTCCTTAAACCCAAAATAGGTTGTGTCCTTAAGGGGTTAACCCTTTCTAATCCACTGTCTGATGTCTAAAGATGTTCTGATTGAAGCCTGTAGAGCTCTGATGTTGGAAGACGTCCAGCAGGGTATTCTTACTGTAGATTACTGGCCGCATATTTCTGTTTTCAGCCGGACTTAAGCAGCGCTGCTGGTTAGAGCCACCTGATTGGCTCTTCAGCACCACGTGACTACACAGCGTGCACGCGGATTGCCTTCAGCAGCCGTGCACTACACACTACAGTTAAGCAGCACAGGGTTAGGGTTTAGGGTTAGGGTTTAGGGTTAGGTTTAGGGTTAGTGTTTAGGGTTAGGTTTAGGGTTGGGGTTAGGTTTAGGTAACCCTAACCCTAAACCTACCCCCGTGCTGCTTAAGTGTAGTGTGTAGTGGAGGTCTAAGTCCTTACTCACACAAGATGGAATTGGCCTTTATGGACTTCTATATATTCCATTATATATTTTAGGTTTATCGAACTTATAGTAACATAGTCTGTTAGGCTGGAGGGAGGCAGTGTCCATCCAGTTCAGCCTGTTGTCACCCCCCTTGTTGATCCAGAGGAAGGCAAAAAACCCAAGAGGCAGAAGCGAGTTTACCCCATTTTGGGGGGAAAAATTCCTTCCCATTCCCATAATGGCGGTCAGACTAATCCCTGGCCCAACCTCTGATAGTTCCTACCTGACTGTAAGACCCGGATCACCAACCCACTGGTCACCTAATGTCTATATCCTGTAATATCATAGAAAGACATCAAGTCCCTCTTAAACTCCTATGGATCCTGCCATCACCACGTCCTCAGGCAGAGAGTTCCACAGTCTCACTGCTCTTACAGTAAAGAACCCCCTTCTGTGTTGGTGATGAAACCTGCTTTCCTCTAGACGTAGCGGATGCCCTCTTGTTACCGTCGCAGTCCTGGGTATAAACAGATCCTGGCAGAGATCCTTGTATCGTCTCCTCATGGATTTATACAGAGTTATTTGGTCGCCCCTTAGCCGTCTTTTTTCTGGGGTGAATAATCCCAGTTTTGGTGCCTCTCTGGGTATTCCAGTCCCGTCATTCCATGTATTAGTTTAGTTGCCCTTCTTTGAACCCCCTCCAGCACTGTAACATCTTTCCTGAGCCCCGGTGACCAGAACTGTACGCAGTATTCCATGTGAGGCCTGACAAGTGCCTTATATAGTGGGGGGATAATGTTCTCGCCCCTCGCCCCTGTACCTCTTTTACTGCACCCCAAGACTTTATTAGCTTTTGCAGCAGCTGACTACTATCCACTAGTACCCCCCGGTCTTTTCCCTAGTGGTACCCCATTTAGTGTATATTGGTGACAACCGTTTCTCCTGCCCATGTGCAGAACCTTACATTTATCAACATTGACCTCCATCCCCCCCCCCCCCCCCGATCCCCCGGCTTATCTCGGTCCGTTTGTAGCCACATATTGTCCTCCGTTGTATTGATTATATTGTATAATTTTGTATATATTGATATTTTGCTGTGCAGCCCCTCTATCAGGTCATTGATAAATATATTGAACTGAATGGGGCCTAATATTGGACCCTGTGGCCCCCACTAGCGACGGGGGCCCAATCAGAGTACGAACCATTTATTACCACCCTCTGCTTTCTATCATTGAGCCAATTCTTAACCCAATTACACATGTTTTCACCCAATCCGAGCTTCTCATTTTATATATCAGCCTATTATGCGGCACGGTGTCAAATGCTTTAGAGAAGTCCAGATATACGAGATCAATAGACTCTCCCAGGTCCAGCCTAGAGCTTACTTCATCGTAGAAGCTGATCAGATTGGTTTGACATGAGCGACCCCGCATAAACCCATGCTGGTGGGAGTTATTCCGTTGTCTCCTTGATGTATTCTAGGATGGCGTATCTCAGAAGCCCCTCAAATATTTTTCCAGTTACTGAAGTGAGACTTACTGGCCTGTAGTTACCAGGCTCTCTTCTTGACCTCTTTTTGTTTGTTGGAACCACATTGGCAATGCGCCAATCCAGTGGTACAACCTGGGTCTCTGTAGTGTCCATACATATAAGAAATAGCGGTCTAGCTATCACATCACTTAGTTCCCTTAGTACCCTTGGGTGTATTCCATCTGGGCCTGGCGATTTATCGATCTTAATCTTCTTTAACTGGCTCTGCACTTCCTCCTGTGTTAGGCATGCAATATTTAGTATGAGGTTTGTTTTATTCCCCTGCATCTCGTGTGGCATTTCTTTTTCATTTCTGAATACACTTGAAAGGAAACTATTTAATAGATTCGCCGTTCCACTATGAAGGCTTTGGAGATGCCGCCATGTTTACTTTGGACTGGAAAAAAACAGATAAGTTAAAATAATAAGTAGTTGATATTTGCCTCAATGAATACAGAAAAAACAGACAAGTACTCTCTGCAAATTACAGCTTCCGGACTCCATTTTTTCTGAATAAGGCTCAATACTAATCAGCACACCCTCATATGTTGCAAGAGAAAATACAGAGAGGAGGTCATGATGGAAACCTTTATATGTGTTACAAGAGGAGAGAAGGGAGAGGAGGACATGATGGAAACCTTTATATATGTTACAGGTGGAGAGAAGGGAGAGGAGGACATGATGGAAGCCTTTATATATGTTACAGGAGGAGAGAAGGGAGAGGAGGACATGATTGAAGCCTTTATATATGTTACAGGAGGAGAGAAGGGAGAGGAGGACATGATGGAAGCCTTTATATATGTTACAGGAGGAGAGAAGGGAGAGGAGGTCATGATGGAAACCTTTATAGGTGTAACAGGAGGAGAGAAGGGAGAGGAGGACATGATGGAAACCTTTATATGTGTTACAGGAGGAGAGAAGGGAGAGGAGGACATGATGGAAACCTTTATATGTGTTACAGGAGGAGAGAAGGGAGAGGAGGACATGATGGAAACCTTTATATATGTTACAGGAGGAGAGAAGGGAAAGGAAGACATGATGGAAACCTTTATATATGTTACAGGAGGAGAGAAGGGAGAGGAGGACATGATGGAAACCTTTATATGTGTTACAGGAGGAGAGAAGGGAGAGGAGGACATGATGGAAACCTTTATATGTGTTACAGCAGGAGAGAAGGGAGAGGAGGACATGATGGAAACCTTTATATATGTTACAGGAGGGAGAGGAGGATGTGATGGAAACCTTTATATATGTTACAGGAGGAGGGAAGGGAGAGGAGGACATGATGGAAACCTTTATATATGTTACAGGAGGGAGAGGAGGATGTGATGGAAACCTTTATATATGTTACAGGAGGAGAGAAGGGAGAGGAGGACATGATGGAAACCTTTATATATGTTACAGGAGGAGAGAGGGGAGAGGAGGGAATGATGGAAACCTTTATATATGTTACAGGAGGAGAGAAGGGAGAGGAGGACATGATGGAAACCTTTATATATGTTACAGGAGGAGAGAAGGGAGAGGAGGACATGATGGAAACCTTTATATGTGTTACAGGAGGAGAGAAGAGAGAGGAGGACATGATGGAAACCTTTATAAATGTTATAGGAGGAGAGAAGGGAGAGGAGGACATGATGGAAACCTTTATATATGTTACAGGAGGAGAGAAGGGAGAGGAGGGACATGATGGAAACCATTATATATGTTACAAGAGGAGAGAAGGGAGAGGAGGACATGATGGAAACCTTTATATGTGTTACAGGAGGAGAGAAGAGAGAGGAGGACATGATGGAAACCTTTATAAATGTTATAGGAGGAGAGAAGGGAGAGGAGGACATGATGGAAACCTTTATATATGTTACAGGAGGAGAGAAGGGAGAGGAGGGACATGATGGAAACCATTATATATGTTACAAGAGGAGAGAAGGGAGAGGAGGACATGATGGAAGCCTTTATAAATGTTACAAGAGGAGAGAAGGGAGAGGGGGACATGATGGAAACCTTTATATGTGTTACAGGAGGGGAGAAGGGAGAGGAGGACATGATGGAAACCTTTATATATGATACATGGAGAGAAGGGAGAGGAGGACATGATGGAAACCTTTATATATGTTACAGGGGGAGAGAAGGGAGAGGAGGACATGATGGAAACCTTTATATATGTTACAGGGCAGAAGGGAGAGGGGGACATGATGGAAACCTTTATATGTGTTACAGGAGGAGAGAAGGGAGAAGGGGACATGATGGAAACCTTTATATATGTTGCAGGAGGAGAGAAGGGAGAGGGAGGACATGATGGAAACCTTTATATATGTTATAGGGGGAGAGATGGAAGAGGGAGGACATGATGGAAACCTTTATATATGTTACAGGAGGAGAGAAGGGAGAGGAGGACATAATAGAAACCTCTATATATGTTACAGGAGGAGAGAAGGTAGAGGAGGACATGATGGAAACCTTTATATATAATATAGGAGGAGAGAAGGGAGAGGAAGACATGATGGAAACCATTATATATAATATAGGAGGAGAGAACGGTGAGGAAGACATGATGGAAACCTTTATATTTGTTACAGGAGGAGAGAAGGGAGAGAAGGACATTATGGAAACCTTTATATATGTTACAGGAGGAGAGAAGGGAGAGGAGGACATGATGGAGACCTTTATATATGTTACAGGAGGAGAGAAGGGAGAGGAGGACATGATGGAAACCTTTATATATAATATAGGAGGAGAGAAGGGAGAGGAAGACATGATGGAAACCATTATATATGTTACAGGAGGAGAGAAGGGAGAGAAGGACATGAAGGAAACCTTTATATATGTTACAGGAGGAGAGAAGGGAGAGGAGGACATGATGGAAACCTTTATATGTTACAGGAGGAGAAAAGGGAGAGGAGGACATGATGGAAACCTTTATATATGTTACAGGAGGAGAGAAGGGAGAGGAGGACATAATAGAAACCTCTATATATGTTACAGGAGGAGAGAAGATAGAGGAGGACATGATGGAAACCTTTATATATGTTACAGGAGGAAAGAAGGGAGAGGGGGACATGATGGAAACCTCTATATGTGTTACAGGAGGAGAGAAGGTAGAGGAGGACATGATGGAAACCTTTATATATGTTACAGGAGGAAAGAAGGGAGAGGAGGACATGATGGAAACCTTTATATATGTTACAGGAGGAGAGAAGGGAGAGGAGGACATGATGGAAACCTTTATATATAATATAGGAGGAGAGAACGGTGAGGAAGACATGATGGAAACCTTTATATTTGTTACAGGAGGAGAGAAGGGAGAGAAGGACATTATGGAAACCTTTATATATGTTACAGGAGGAGAGAAGGGAGAGGAGGACATGATGGAGACCTTTATATATGTTACAGGAGGAGAGAAGGGAGAGGAGGACATGATGGAAACCTTTATATATAATATAGGAGGAGAGAAGGGAGAGGAAGACATGATGGAAACCATTATATATGTTACAGGAGGAGAGAAGGGAGAGAAGGACATGAAGGAAACCTTTATATATGTTACAGGAGGAGAGAAGGGAGAGGAGGACATGATGGAAACCTTTATATGTTACAGGAGGAGAAAAGGGAGAGGAGGACATGATGGAAACCTTTATATATGTTACAGGAGGAGAGAAGGGAGAGGAGGACATAATAGAAACCTCTATATATGTTACAGGAGGAGAGAAGGTAGAGGAGGACATGATGGAAACCTTTATATATGTTACAGGAGGAAAGAAGGGAGAGGGGGACATGATGGAAACCTCTATATGTGTTACAGGAGGAGAGAAGGGAGAGGAGGACATGATGGAAACCTTTATATATGTTACAGGAGGAGAGAAGGAAGAGGAGGACATGACGGAAACCTTTATATATGTTACAGGAGGAGAGAAGGGAGAGGAGGACATAATGGAAAGCTCTATATATGTTACAGGAGGAGAGAAGGGAGAGGAGGACATAATGGAAAGCTCTATATATGTTACAGGAGGAGAGAAGGGAGAGAAGGACATGATGGAAACCTTTATATATGTTACAGGAGGAGAGAAGGGAGAGGAGGACATGATGGAGACCTTTATATATGTTACAGGAGGAGAGAAGGGAGAGGAGGACATGATGGAAGCCTTTATACATGTTACAGGAGGAGAGAAGGGAGAGGAGGGCATGATGGAAACCTTTATATATAATATAGGAGGAGAGAAGGGAGAGGAAGACATGATGGAAACCTTTCTATATGTTACAGGAGGAGAGAAGGGAGAGAAGGACATGATGGAAACCTATATATATGTTACAGGAGGAGAGAAGGGAGAGGAGGACATGATGGAAACCTATATATATGTTACAGGAGGAGAGAAGGGAGAGGAAGACATGATGGAAACCTTTATATATAATATAGGAGGAGAGAAGGGAGAGGAAGACATGATGGAAACCTTTCTATATGTTACAGGAGGAGAGAAGGGAGAGAAGGACATGATGGAAACCTATATATATGTTACAGGAGGAGAGAAGGGAGAGGAGGACATGATGGAAACCTATATATATGTTACAGGAGGAGAGAAGGGAGAGGAAGACATGATGGAAACCTTTATATATGTTACAGGAGGAGAGAAGGGAGAGAAGGACATGATGGAAACCTTTATATATGTTACAGGAGGAGAGAAGGGAGAGGAGGACATAAAAGAAACCTCTATATATGTTACAGGAGGAGAGAAGGTAGAGGAGGACATGATGGAAACCTTTATATATGTTACAGGAGGAAAGAAGGGAGAGGGGGACATGATGGAAACCTCTATATGTGTTACAGGAGGAGAGAAGGGAGAGGAGGACATGATGGAAACCTTTATATATGTTACAGGAGGAGAGAAGGAAGAGGAGGATATGATGGAAACCTTTATATATGTTACAGGAGGAGAGGAGGGAGAGGAGGATATGATGGAAACCTTTGTATATGTTACAGGAGAAGAGAAGGAAGAGGGGGGACATGATGGAAACCTTTATATATGTTACAGGAGGAGAGAAGGGAGAGGAGGACATAAAAGAAACCTCTATATATGTTACAGGAGGAGAGAAGGGAGAGGAGGACATGAAGGAAACCTTTATATATGTTACAGGAGGAGAGAAGGTAGAGGGGGACATGACGGAAACCTTTATATATGTTACAGGAGGAGAGAAGGGAGAGGAGGACATAATGGAAAGCTCTATATATGTTACAGGAGGAGAGAAGGGAGAGGAGGACATGATAGAAAACATTATATATGTTACAGGAGGAGAGAAAGGAGAGGAGGACATGATGGAAACCTTTATATATGTTATAGGGGGAGAGATGGGAGAGGGAGGACATGATGGAAACCTTTATATATGTTACAGGAGGAGAGAAGGGAGAGGAGGACATGATGGAAACTTTTATATATGTTACAAGAGGAGAGAAGGGAGAGGAGGACATGATGGAAACCTTTATATATGTTACAGGAGGAGAGGAGTGGGAGGAGGGACATGATGGAAACCTTTATATATGTTACAGGAGGAGAGAAGGGAGAGGGGGACATGATGGAAACCTTTATATATGTTACAGGAGGAGAGCAGGGAGAGGAGGACATGATGGAAACCATTATATATGTTACAGGAGGAGACAGGGGAGAGGGACATGATGGAAACCTTTATATATGTTATAGGAGGAGAGATTGGAGAGGGAGGACATGATGGAAACCTTTATATATGTTATAGGAGGAGAGATGGGAGAGGAGGACATGATGGAAACCTTTATATATGTTACAGGAGGAGAGAAGGGAGAGGGGGACATGATGGAAACCTTTATATATGTTACAGGAGGAGAGAAGGGAGAGGAGGACATTATGGAGACCTTTATATATAACATAGGAGGGAAGAAGGGAGAGGAAGACATGATGGAAACCTTTATATATGTTACAGGAGGAAAGAAGGGAGAGGGGGACATGATGGAAACCTCTATATGTGTTACAGGAGGAGAGAAGGGAGAGGAGGACATGATGGAAACCTTTATATATGTTACAGGAGGAGAGAAGGAAGAGGAGGATATGATGGAAACCTTTATATATGTTACAGGAGGAGAGAAGGGAGAGGAGGACATTATGGAGACCATTATATATAATATAGGAGGGGAGAAGGGAGAGGAAGACATGATGGAAACCTTTATATATGTTACAGAAGGAGAGAAGGGAGAGGAGGACATGATGGAAACCTTTATATATCTTACAGGAGGAGAGAAGGGAGAGGAGGACATGATGCAAACCTTTATATATGTTACAGGAGGAGAGAAGGGAGAGGAGGACATGATGGAATCCTTTATATATGTTACAGGAGGAGAGAAGGGAGAGGAGGACATGATGGAAACCTTTATATATAATATAGGAGGGGAGAACGGAGAGGAAGACATGATGGAAACCTTTATATATGTTACAGGAGGAGAGAAGGGAGAGAAGGACGTGATGGAAACCTTTATATATGTTACAGGAGGAGAGAAGGGAGAGGAGGACATGATGGAGACCTTTATATATGTTACAGGAGGAGAGAAGGGAGAGGAGGACATGACGGAAACCTTTATATATAATATAGGAGGAGAGAAGGGAGAGGAAGACATGATGGAAACCTTTATATATGTTACAGGAGGAGAGAAGGGAGAGGAGGACATGATGGAAACCTTTATATATGTTACAGGAGGAGAAAAGGGAGAGGAGGACATGATGGAAACCTTTATATATGTTACAGGAGGAGAAAAGGGAGAGGAGGACATAAAAGAAACCTCTATATATGTTACAGGAGGAGAGAAGGTAGAGCAGGACATGATGGAAACCTTTATATATGTTACAGGAGGAAAGAAGGGAGAGGGGGACATGATGGAAACCTCTATATGTGTTACAGGAGGAGAGAAGGGAGAGGAGGACATGATGGAAACCTTTATATATGTTACAGGAGGAGAGAAGGAAGAGGAGGATATGATGGAAACCTTTATATATGTTACAGGAGGAGAGAAGGGAGAGGAGGACATTATGGAGACCTTTATATATAATATAGGAGGGGAGAAGGGAGAGGAAGACATGATGGAAACCTTTATATATGTTACAGGAGGAGAGAAGGGAGAGGAGGACATGATGGAAACCTTTATATATGTTACAGGAGGAGAGAAGGGAGAGAAGGACATGATGGAAACCTTTATATATGTTACAGGAGGAGAGAAGGGAGAGGAGGACATGATGGAGACCTTTATATATGTTACAGGAGGAGAGAAGGGAGAGGAGGACATGATGGAAACCTTTACATATAATATAGGAGGGGAGAAGGGAGAGGAAGACATGATGGAAACCTTTATATATGTTACAGGAGGAGAGAAGGGAGAGGAGGACATGATGGAAACCTTTATATATGTTACAGGAGGAGAGAAGGGAGAGAAGGACATGATGGAAACCTTTATATATGTTACAGGAGGAGAGAAGGGAGAGGAGGACATGATGGAGACCTTTATATATGTTACAGGAGGAGAGAAGGGAGAGGAGGACATGATGGAAACCTTTATATATAATATAGGAGGAGAGAAGGGAGAGGAAGACATGATGGAAACCTTTAGATATGTTACAGGAGGAAAGAAGGCAGAGGGGGACATGATGGAAACCTCTATATGTGTTACAGGAGGAGAGAAGGGAGAGGAGGACATGATGGAAACCTTTAGATATGTTACAGGAGGAAAGAAGGCAGAGGGGGACATGATGGAAACCTCTATATGTGTTACAGGAGGAGAGAAGGGAGAGGAGGACATGATGGAAACCTTTATATATGTTACAGGAGGAGAGAAGGAAGACGAGGATATGATGGAAACCTTTATATATGTTACAGGAGGAGAGAAGGGAGAGGAGGACATTATGGAGACCTTTATATATAATATAGGAGGGGAGAAGGGAGAGGAAGACATGATGGAAACCTTTATATATGTTACAGGAGGAGAGAAGGGAGAGAAGGACATGAAGGAAACCTTTATATATGTTACAGGAGGAGAGAAGGGAGAGGAGGACATGATGGAGACCTTTATATATGTTACAGGAGGAGAGAAGGGAGAGGAGGACATGATGGAAACCTTTATATATAATATAGGAGGAGAGAAGGGAGAGGAAGACATGATGGAAACCTTTATATATGTTACAGGAGGAGAGAAGGGAGAGAAGGACATGAAGGAAACCTTTATATATGTTACAGGAGGAGAGAAGGGAGAGGAGGACATGATGGAAACCTTTATATATGTTACAGGAAATGAAAAGGGAGAGGAGGACATGATGGAAACCTTTATATATGTTACAGGAGGAGAGAAGGGAGAGGAGGACATAATAGAAACCTCTATATATGTTACAGGAGGAGAGAAGGTAGAGGAGGACATGATGGAAACCTTTATATATGTTACAGGAGGAAAGAAGGGAGAGGGGGACATGATGGAAACCTCTATATGTGTTACAGGAGGAGAGAAGGGAGAGGAGGACATGATGGAAACCTTTATATATGTTACAGGAGGAGAGAAGGAAGAGGAGGACATGACGGAAACCTTTATATATGTTACAGGAGGAGAGAAGGGAGAGGAGGACATAATGGAAAGCTCTAAATATGTTACAGGAGGAGAGAAGGGAGAGGAGGACATGATGGAAACCTTTAGATATGTTACAGGAGGAAAGAAGGGAGAGGGGGACATGATGGAAACCTCTATATGTGTTACAGGAGGAGAGAAGGGAGAGGAGGACATGATGGAAACCTTTATATATGTTACAGGAGGAGAGAAGGAAGACGAGGATATGATGGAAACCTTTATATATGTTACAGGAGGAGAGAAGGGAGAGGAGGACATTATGGAGACCTTTATATATAATATAGGAGGGGAGAAGGGAGAGGAAGACGTGATGGAAACCTTTATATATGTTACAGGAGGAGAGAATGGAGAGGAGGACATGATGGAAACCTTTATATATAATATAAGAGGAGAGAACGGAGAGGAAGACATGATGGAAACCTTTATATATGTTACAGGAGGAGAGAAGGGAGAGAAGGACATGATGGAAACCTATATATATTTTACAGGAGGAGAGAAGGTAGAGGAGGACATGATGGAAACCTTTATATATGTTACAGGAGGAAAGAAGGGAGAGGAGGATATGATGGAAACCTTTATATATGTTACAGGAGGAGAGAAGGAAGAGGAGGACATGATGGAAACCTTTATATATGTTACAGGAGGAGAGAAGGGAGAGGAGGACATAATGGAAATCTCTATATATGTTAAAGGAGGAGAGAAGGGAGAGGAGGACATGATGGAAACCTTTATATAAGTTACAGGAGGAGAGAAGGGAGAGGAGGACATGATGGAAACCTTTATATATGTTACTGAAAGAGAGAAGGGAGAGGAGGACATGATGGAAACCTTTATATATCTTACAGGAGGAGAGAAGGGAGAGGAGGACATAATGCAAACCTTTATATATGTTACAGGAGGAGAGAAGAGAGAGGAGGACATGATGGAATCCTTTATATATGTTACAGGAGGAGAGAAGGGAGAGGAGGACATGATGGAAACCATTATATATCTTTCAGGAGGATAGAAGGGAGAGGAGGATATGATGGAAACCTTTATATATGTTATAGGAGGAGAGAAGGGAGAGGAGGACATGATGGAAACCTTTATATATGTTACTGGAGGAGAGAAGGGAGAGGAGGACATGATGGAAACCTTTATATATGTTACAGGAGGAGAGAAGGGAGAGGAGGACATGATGGAAACCTTTATATATGTTACAGGAGGAGAGAAGGGAGAGGAGGACATAATGGAAACCTCTATATATGTTACAGGAGGAGAGAAGGGAAAGGGGTGCCATGATGGAAACCTTAATATAAGTTACAGGAGGAGAGGAGGGAGAGGAGGGACATGATCGAAACCTTTATATATATTACAGGGGGAGAGAAGGGAGAAGAGGACATGATGGAAACCTTTATATATGTTACAGGAGGAGACAAGGGAGAGGAGGACATGATGGAAACCTTTATATATGTTACAAGAGGAGAGAAGGGAGAGGAGGACATAATGGAAACCTCTATATATGTTACAGGAGGAGAGAAGGGAAAGGGGCGACATGATGGAAACCTATATAGAAGTTACAGGAGGAGAGGAGGGAGAGGAGGGACATGATCGAAACCTTTATATATATTACAGGGGGAGAGAAGGGAGAAGAGGACATGATGGAAACCTTAATATATGTTACAGGAGGAGAGAAGGGAAAGGAGGACATGATGGAAACCTTTATATATCTTACAGGAGGAGAGAAGGGAGAGGAGGATATGATGGAGACCTTTATATATGTTACAGGAGGAGAGAAGGGAGAGGAGGACATGATGGAAACCTTTATATATAATATAGGAGGAGAGAACAGAGAGGAAGACATGACGGAAACCTTTATATATGTTACAGGAGGAGAGAAGGGAGAGGAGGACATAATGGAAAGTTCTATATATGTTACAGGAGGAGAGAAGGGAGAGGAGGACATGATAGAAACCTTTATATATGTTACAGGAGGAGAGAAGGGACAGGAGGACATGATGGAAACCTTTATATAAGTTACAGGAGGAGAGAAGGGAGAGGAGGACATGATGGAAACCTTTATATATGTTACAGAAGGAGAGAAGGGAGAGGAGGACATGATGGAAACCTTTGTATATCTTACAGGAGGAGAGAAGGGAGAGGAGGACATGATGCAAACCTTTATATATGTTACAGGAGGAGAGAAGGGAGAGGGGGACATGATGGAATCCTTTATATATGTTACAGGAGGAGAGAAGGGAGAGGAGGACATGATGGAAACCTTTATATATCTTACAGGAGGAGAGAAGGGAGAGGAGGATATGATGGAGACCTTTATATATGTTACAGGAGGAGAGAAGGGAGAGGAGGACATGATGGAAACCTTTATATATAATATAGGTGGAGAGAACGGAGAGGAAGACATGATGGAAACCTTTATATATGTTACAGGAGGAGAGAAAGGAGAGAAGGACATGATGGAAACCTTTATATATGTTACAGGATGAGAGAAGGGAGAGGAGGACATGATGGAAACCTTTATATATAATATAGGAGGAGAGAAGGGAGAGGAAGACATGATGGAAACCTTTATATATGTTACAGGAGGAGAGAAGGGAGAGAAGGACATGATGGAAACCTATATATATTTTACAGGAGGAGAGAAGGGAGAGGAGGACATGATGGAAACCTTTATATATGTTACAGGAAGAGAAAAAGGGAGAGGAGGACATGATGGAAACCTTTATATATGTTACAGGAGGAGAGAAGGGAGAGGAGGACATAATAGAAACCTCTATATATGTTACAGGAGGAGAGAAGGTAGAGGAGGACATCATGGAAACCTTTATATATGTTACAGGAGGAAAGAAGGGAGATGGGGACATGATGGAAACCTCTATATGTGTTACAGGAGGAGAGAAGGGAGAGGAGGACATGATGGAAACCTTTATATATGTTACAGGAGGAGAGATGGAAGAGGAGGATATGATGGAAACCTTTATATATGTTACAGGAGGAGAGAAGGGAGAGAAGGACATGATGGAAACCTATATATATTTTACAGGAGGAGAGAAGGGAGAGGAGGACATGATGGAAACCTTTATATATGTTACAGGAGGAGAAAAAGGGAGAGGAGGACATGATGGAAACCTTTATATATGTTACAGGAGGAGAGAAGGGAGAGGAGGACATAACAGAAACCTCTATATATGTTACAGGAGGAGAGAAGGTAGAGGAGGACATGATGGAAACCTTTATATATGTTACAGGAGGAAAGAAGGGAGAGGGGGACATGATGGAAACCTCTATATGTGTTACAGGAGGAGAGAAGGGAGAGGAGGACATGATGGAAACCTTTATATATGTTACAGGAGGAGAGAAGGAAGAGGAGGATATGATGGAAACCTTTATATATGTTACAGGAGGAGAGAAGGGAGAGGAGGATATGATGGAAACCTTTGTATATGTTACAGGAGGAGAGAAGGAAGAGGAGGACATGACGGAAACCTTTATATATGTTACAGGAGGAGAGAAGGGAGAGGAGGACATGATAGAAACCTTTATATATGTTACAGGAGGAGAGAAGGGAGAGGAGGACATGATGGAAACCTTCATATAAGTTACAGGAGGAGAGAAGGGAGAGGAGGACATGATGGAAACCTTTATATATGTTACAGAAAGAGAGAAGGGAGAGGAGGACATGATGGAAACCTTTATATATCTTACAGGAGGAGAGAAGGGAGAGGAGGACATGATGGAATCCTTTATATATGTTACAGGAGGAGAGGAGGGAGAGGAGGACATGATGGAAACCTTTATATATCTTACAGGAGGAGAGAAGGGAAAGGGGCGACATGATGGAAACCTTTATATATGTTACAGGAGGAGAGAAGGGAGAGGAGGACATAATGGAAACCTCTATATATGTTACAGGAGGAGAGAAGGGAAAGGGGTGCCATGATGGAAAGCTTAATATAAGTTACAGGAGGAGAGGAGGGAGAGGAGGGACATGATCGAAACCTTTATATATATTACAGGGGGAGAGAAGGGAGAAGAGGACATGATGGAAACCTTTATATATGTTACAGGAGGAGACAAGGGAGAGGAGGACATGATGGAAACCTTTATATATGTTACAGGAGGAGAGAAGGGAGAGGAGGACATAATGGAAACCTCTATATATGTTACAGGAGGAGAGAAGGGAAAAGGGCGCCATGATGGAAACCTTTATATAAGTTACAGGAGGAGAGGAGGGAGAGGAGGGACATGATCGAAACCTTTATATATATTACAGGGGGAGAGAAGGGAGAAGAGGACATGATGGAAACCTTAATATATGTTACAGGAGGAGAGAAGGGAAAGGAGGACATGATGGAAACCTTTATATATGTTACAGGAGGAGAGAAGGGAGAGAAGGACATGATGGAAACCTTTATATATGTTACAGGAGGAGAGAAGGGAGAGGAGGACATCATGGAGACCTTTATATATGTTACAGGAGGAGAGAAGGGAGAGGAGGACATGATGGAAACCTTTATATATAATATAGGATGAGAAAAGGGAGAGGAAGACATGATGGAAACCTTTATATATGTTACAGGAGGAGAGAAGGGAGAGAAGGACATGATGGAAACCTATATATATTTTACAGGAGGAGAGAAGGGAGAGGAGGACATGATGGAAACCTTTATATATGTTACAGGAGGAGAAAAGGGAGAGGAGGACATGTTGGAAACCTTTATATATGTTACAGGAGGAGAGAAGGGAGAGGAGGACATAATAGAAACCTCTATATATGTTACAGGAGGAGAGAAGGTAGAGGAGGACATGATGGAAACCTTTATATATGTTACAGGAGGAAAGAAGGGAGAGGGGGACATGATGGAAACCTCTATATGTGTTACAGGAGGAGAGAAGGAAGAGGAGGATATGATGGAAACCTTTATATATGTTACAGGAGGAGAGAAGGGAGAGGAGGATATGATGGAAACCTTTGTATATGTTACAGGAGGAGAGAAGGAAGAGGAGGACATGACGGAAACCTTTATATATGTTACAGGAGGAGAGAAGGGAGAGGAGGACACAATGGAAAGCTTTATATATGTTAAAGGAGGAGAGAAGGGAGAGGAGGACATGATGGAAACCTTTATATAAGTTACAGGAGGAGAGAATGGAGAGAAGGACATGATGGAAACCTTTATATATGTTACAGAAGGAGAGAAGGGAGAGGAGGACATGATGGAAACCTTTATATAAGTTACAGGAGGAGAGAAGGGAGAGGAGGACATGATGGAAACCTTTATATATGTTACAGAAGGAGAGAAGGGAGAGGAGGACATGATGGAAACCTTTATATATCTTACAGGAGGAGAGAAGGGAGAGGAGGATATGATGGAAACCTTTATATATGTTACAGGAGGAGAGAATGGAGAGAAGGACATGATGGAAACCTTTATATATGTTACAGGAGGAGAGAAGGGAGAGGAGGACATAATGGAAACCTGTATATATGTTACAGGAGGAGAGAAGGGAAAGGGGCGCCATGATGGAAACCTTTATATAAGTTACAGGAGGAGAGGAGGGAGAGGAGGGACATGATCGAAACCTTTATATATATTACAGGGGGAGAGAAGGGAGAAGAGGACATGATGGAAACCTTTATATATGTTACAGGAGGAGACAAGGGAGAGGATGACATGATGGAAACCTTTATATATGTTACAAGAGGAGAGAAGGGAGAGGAGGACATAATGGAAACCTCTATATATGTTACAGGAGGAGAGAAGGGAAAGGGGCGCCCTGATGGAAACCTTTATATAAGTTACAGGAGGAGAGGAGGGAGAGGAGGGACATGATCGAAACCTTTATATATATTACAGGGGGAGAGAAGGGAGAAGAGGACATGATGGAAACCTTTGTATATGTTACAGGAGGAGAGAAGGGAGAGGAGGACATGATGGAAACCTTAATATATGTTACAGGAGGAGAGAAGGGAAAGGAGGACATGATGGAAACCTTTATATATGTAACAGGAGGAGAGAAGGGAGAGGAGGACATGATGGAAACCTTTATATTTGTTACAGGAGGAGAGAAGGGAGAGGAGGACATGATGGAAGCCTTTATATATGTTACAGGAGGAGAGAAGGAAGAGGAGGACAAAATGGAAACCTTTATATATGTTACAGGAGGAGACGAGGACATGATGGAAACCTTTATATATGTTACAGGAGGAGAGGAGGACATGATGGAAACCTTTATATGTGTTACAGGAGGAAAGAAGGAAGAGGGGGATATGATGGAAACCTTTATATATGTTACAGGAGGAGAGAAGGGAGAAGGGGACATGATGAAAACCTTTATGTGTGTTACAGGAGGAAAGGAGGGAGAAGAGGACGTGATGGAAACCTTTATATATGTTACAGAAGGAGAGGAGGGAGAGGAGGACATGATGGAAACCTTTATATATGTTACAGGAGGAGAGAAGGGAGAGGAGGACATGATGGAAACCTTTCTATCTGTTACAGGAGGGGAGAAGGGAGAGGGAGGACATGATGGAAACCTATATATATGTTACAGGAGGAGAGAAGGGAAAGGGGCGACATGATGGAAACCTTTATATATGTTACAGGAGGAGAGAAGGGAGAGGAGGATATGATGGAAACCATTATATATGTTACAGGAGGAGAGAAGGGAGAGGAGGACATGATGGAAACCTTTATATATGTTACAGGAGGAAAGGAGGGAGAGGAGGACATGATGGAAACCTTTATATGTGTTACAGGGGAAAAGAAGGAAGAGGGGGACATGATGTAAACCTTTATATATGTTTCAGGAGGAGAGGAGGGAGAAGAGGACATGATGGAAACCTTTATATATGTTACAGGAGGAGAGAAGGGAGAGGAGGACATGATGGAAACCTTTATATAAGTTACAGGAGGAGAGAAGGGAGAGAAGGACATAATGGAAACCTCTATATATGTTACAGGAGGAGAGAAGGGAAAGGGGCGCCATGATGGAAACCTTTATATATGTTACAAGAGGAGAGAAGGGAGAGAAGGACATAATGGAAACCTCTATATATGTTACAGGAGGAGAGAAGGGAAAGGGGCGCCATGATGGAAACCTTTATATATGTTACAGGAGGAGAGAAGGGAGAGGAGGACATGATGGAAACCTTTATATATGTTACAGGAGGAGAGAAGGAAGAGGAGGACATGATGTAAACCTTTATATATGTTACAGGAGGAGAGAAGTGAAAGGGGCGACATGATGAAAACCTTTATATAAGTTACAGGAGGAGAGAAGGGAGAGGAGGGACATGATGGAAACCTTTATATATGTTACAGGAGGAGAGAAGGGAGAGGAGGACATAATAGAAACCTCTATATATGTTACAGGTGGAGAGAAGGGAGAGGAGGGCATGATGGAAACCTTTATATATGTTATAGGAGGAGAGATGGAAGAGGAGGACATGATGGAAACCTTTATATATGTTACAGGGGGAGAGAAGGGAGAGGAGGACATGATGGAAACCTTTATATATGTTATAGGAGGAGAGAAGGAAGAGGAGGACATGATGGAAACCTTTATATATGTTATAGGAGGAGAGAAGGAAGAGGAGGATATGATGGAAACCTTTATATATGTTATAGGAGGAGAGAAGGGAGAGGAGGATATGATGGAAACCTTTATATATGTTACAGGAGGAGAGAAGGGAGAGGAGGACATGATGGAAACCTTTATATATGTTATAGGAGGAGAGAAGGAAGAGGAGGATATGATGGAAACCTTTATATATGTTATAGGAGGAGAGAAGGGAGAGGAGGACATGATGGAAACCTTTATATATGTTATAGGAGGAGAGAAGGAAGAGGAGGATATGATGGAAACCTTTATATATGTTACAGGAGGAAAGAAGGAAGAGGGGGACATGATGGAAACCTTTATATATGTTATAGGAGGAGAGAAGGAAGAGGAGGATATGATGGAAACCTTTATATATGTTACAGGAGGAAAGAAGGAAGAGGGGGACATGATGGAAACCTTTATATATGTTATAGGAGGAGAGAAGGGAGAGGAGGACATGATGGAAACCTTTTGTATATGTTATAGGAGGAGAGAAGGAAGAGGAGGATATGATGGAAACCTTTATATATGTTACAGGAGGAGAAAAGGGAGAGGAGAACATGATGGAAACCTTTATATATGTTACAGGAGGAGAGAAGGGAAAGGAGGGACATGATGGAAACCTTTATATATGTTACAAGAGGAGAGAAGGGAGAGGAGGACATAACAGAAACCTCTATATATGTTACAGGAGGAGAAAAGGGAGAGGGGCGACATGATGGAAACCTTTATATAAGTTACAGAAGGAGAGAAGGGAGAGGAGAATATGATTGAAACCTTTAAATAAGTTACAGGAGAAGAGAAGGGAGAGGAGGACATGATGGAAACCATTATATATGTTACAGGAGGAGAGTAGGGAGAGGAGGACATGATGGAAACCTTTATATATGTTACAAGAGGAGAGAACGGAGAGGAGGACATAATGGAAACCTCTATATATGTTATAGGAGGAGAGAAGGGAGAGGAGGACATGATGGAAACCTTTATATATGTTATAGGAGGAGAGAAGGGAGAGGAGGACATGATGGAAACCTTTATATATGTTATAGGAGGAGAGAAGGAAGAGGAGGATATGATGGAAACCTTTATATGTGTTACAGGAGGAGAGAAGGAAGAGGAGAATATGATGGAAACCTTTATATATGATACAGGAGGAGAGAAGGGAGAGAAGGATATGATGGAAACCTTTATATATGTTGCAGGAGGAGAGAAGGGAGAGGAGGACATAATGGAAACCTCTATATATGTTACAGGAGGAGAGAAGGGAAAGGGGCAACATGATTGAAACCTTTATATAAGTTACAGGAGAAGAGAAGGGAGAGGAGGACATGATGGAAACCATTATATATGTTACAGGAGGAGAGTAGGGAGAGGAGGACATGATGGAAACCTTTATATATGTTACAAGAGGAGAGAACGGAGAGGAGGACATAATGGAAACCTCTATATATGTTATAGGAGGAGAGAAGGGAGAGGAGGACATGATGGAAACCTTTATATATGTTATAGGAGGAGAGAAGGGAGAGGAGGACATGATGGAAACCTTTATATATGTTATAGGAGGAGAGAAGGAAGAGGAGGATATGATGGAAACCTTTATATGTGTTACAGGAGGAGAGAAGGAAGAGGAGAATATGATGGAAACCTTTATATATGATACAGGAGAAGAGAAGGGAGAGGAGGGACATTATGGAAACCTTTATATATGTTACAGGAGGAGAGAAGGGAGAGGAGGATATGATGGAAACCTTTATATATGTTACAGGAGGAGAGGAGGGAGAAGAGGACATGATGGAAACCTTTATATATGTTACAGGAGGAGAGAAGGGAGAGGAGGATATGATGGAAACCTTTATATGTGTTACAGGAGGAGAAAAGGAAGAGGAGAATATGATGGAAACTTTTATATATGATACAGGAGGAGAGAAGTGAAAGGGGCGACATGATGGAAACCTTTATATAAGTTACAGAAGGAGAGAAGGGAGAGGAGGGCATGATGGAAACCTTTATATGTGTTACAGGAGGAGAGAAGGAAGAGGAGGGACATTATGGAAACCTTTATATATGTTACAGGAGGAGAGAAGGGAGAGGAGGATATGATGGAAACCTTTATATATGTTACAGGAGGAGAGGAGGGAGAAGAGGACATGATGGAAACCTTTATATATGTTACAAGAGGAGAGAAGGGAGAGAAGGACATAATGGAAACCTCTATATATGTTACAGGAGGAGAGAAGGGAAAGGGGCGCCATGATGGAAACCTTTATATATGTTACAAGAGGAGAGAAGGGAGAGGAGGACATAATGGAAACCTCTATATATGTTACAGGAGGAGAGAAGGGAAAGGGGCGCCATGATGGAAACCTTTATATATGTTACAGGAGGAGAGAAGGGAGAGGAGGACATGATGGAAACCTTTATATATGTTACAGGAGGAAAGAAGGGAGAGGGGGACATGATGGAAACCTCTATATGTGTTACAGGAGGAGAGAAGGGAGAGGAGGACATGATGGAAACCTTTATATATGTTACAGGAGGAGAGAAGGAAGACGAGGATATGATGGAAACCTTTATATATGTTACAGGAGGAGAGAAGGGAGAGGAGGACATTATGGAGACCTTTATAAATAATATAGGAGGGTAGAAGGGAGAGGAAGACATGATGGAAACCTTTATATATGTTACAGGAGGAGAGAAGGGAGAGGAGGACATGATGGAAACCTTTATATATAATATAGGAGGAGAGAACGGAGAGGAAGACATGATGGAAACCTTTATATATGTTACAGGAGGAGAGAAGGGAGAGAAGGACATGATGGAAACCTTTATATATGTTACAGGAGGAGAGAAAGGAGAGGGGGACATGATGGAAACCTTTTTATATGTTACAGGAGGAGAGAAGGCAGAGGAGGACATGATGGAGACCTTTATATATGTTACAGGAGGAGAGAAAGGAGAAAAGGACATGATGGAAACCTTTATATATAATATAGGAGGAGAGAAGGGAGAGGAAGAAATGATGGAAACCTTTATATATGTTACAGGAGGAGAGAAGGGAGAGAAGGACATGATGGAAACCTATATATATGTTACAGGAGGAGAGAAGGGATAGGAGGACATGATGGAAACCTTTATATATGTTACAAGAGGAGAAAAGGGAGAGGAGGACATGATGGAAACCTTTATATATGTTACAGGAGGAGAGAAGGGAGAGGAGGACATAATAGAAACCTCTATATATGTTACAGGAGGAGAGAAGGTAGAGGAGGACATGATGGAAACCTTTATATATGTTACAGGAGGAAAGAAGGGAGAGGGGGACATGTTGGAAACCTCTATATGTGTTACAGGAGGAGAGAAGGGAGAGGAGGACATGATGGAAACCTTTATATATGTTACAGTAGGAGAGAAGGAAGAGGAGGATATGATGGAAACCTTTGTATATGTTACAGGAGGAGAGAAGGAAGAGGAGGACATGACGGAAACCTTTATATATAATATAGGAGGAGAGAAGGGAGAGGAGGACATGATGGAAACCTTTATATATGTTACAGGAGGAGAGAAGGGAGAGGAAGACATAATGGAAAGCTCTATATATGTTACAGGAGGAGAGAAGGGAGAGGAGGACATGATAGAAACCTTTATATGTGTTACAGGAGGAGAGAAGGGAGAGGAGGACATGATGGAAACCTTTATATATGTTACAGGAGGAGAGAAGGGAGAGGGGGACATGATGCAAACCTTTATATATGTTACAGGAGGAGAGAAGGGAGGGGAGGACATGATGGAATCCTTTATATATGTTACAGGAGGAGAGAAGGGAGAGGAGGACATGATGGAAACCTTTATATGTGTTACAGGAGGAGAGAAGGGAGAGGAGGACATGATGGAAACCTTTATATATATTACAGGAGGAGAGAAGGGAGAGGGGGACATGATGCAAACCTTTATATATGTTACAGGAGGAGAGAAGGGAGAGGAGGACATGATGGAATCCTTTATATATGTTACAGGAGGAGAGAAGGGAGAGGAGGACATGATGGAAACCTTTATATATGTTACAGGAGGAGAGAAGGGAGAGGAGGGACATGATGGAAACCTTTATATATGTTACAGGAGGAGAGAACGGAGAGGAGGACATGATGGAAACCTTTATATAAAATATAGGAGGAGAGAACGGAGAGGAAGACATGATGGAAACCTTTATATATGTTACAGGAGGAGAGAAGGGAGAGGAGGACATGATGGAAACCTTTATATATGTTACAGGAGGAGAAAAGGGAGAGGAGGACATGATGGAAACCATTATATATGTTAAAGGAGGAGAGAAGGGAGAGGAGGACATAATAGAAACCTCTATATATGTTACAGGAGGAGAGAAGGTAGAGGAGGACATGATGGAAACCTTTATATATGTTACAGGAGGAAAGAAGGGAGAGGGGGACATGATGGAAACCTCTATATGTGTTACAGGAGGAGAGAAGGGAGAGGAGGACATGATGGAAACCTTTATATATGTTACAGGAGGAGAGAAGGAAGAGGAGGACATGACGGAAACCTTTATATATGTTACAGGAGGAGAGAAGGGAGAGGAGGACATAATGGAAAGCTCTATATATGTTACAGGAGGAGAGAAGGGAGAGGAGGACATGATGGAAACCTTTAGATATGTTACAGGAGGAAAGAAGGGAGAGGGGGACATGATGGAAACCTCTATATGTGTTACAGGAGGAGAGAAGGGAGAGGAGGACATGATGGAAACCTCTATATATGTTACAGGAGGAGAGAAGGAAGACGAGGATATGATGGAAACCTTTATATATGTTACAGGAGGAGAGAAGGGAGAGGAGGACATTATGGAGACCTTTATATATAATATAGGAGGGGAGAAGGGAGAGGAGGACATGATGGAAACCTATATATATGTTACAGGAGGAGAGAAGGGAGAGGAAGACATGATGGAAACCTTTATATATGTTACAGGAGGAGAGAAGGGAGAGGAGGACATGATGGAAGCCTTTATACATGTTACAGGAGGAGAGAAGGGAGAGGAGGACATGATGGAAACCTTTATATATGTTACAGGAGGAGAGAAGGGAGAGGAGGACATGATGGAAACCTTTATATATGTTACAGGAGGAGAGAAGGGAGAGCAGGACATTATGGAGACCTTTATATATAATATAGGAGGGGAGAAGGGAGAGGAAGACATGATGGAAACCTTTATATATGTTACAGGAGGAGAGAAGGGAGAGGAGGACATGATGGAAACCTTTATATATGTTACAGGAGGAGAGAAGGGAGAGGAGGACATGATGGAAACCTTTATATATAATATAGGAGGAGAGAACGGAGAGGAAGACATGATGGAAACCTTTATATATGTTACAGGAGGAGAGAAGAGAGAGAAGGACATGATGGAAACCTTTATATATGTTACAGGAGGAGAGAAGGGAGAGGAGGACATGATGGAGACCTTTATATATGTTACAGGAGGAGAGAAGGGAGAGGAGGACATGATGGAAACCTTTATATATAATATAGGAGGAGAGAAGGGAGAGGAAGACATGATGGAAACCTTTATATATGTTACAGGAGGAGAGAAGGGAGAGAAGGACATGATGGAAACCTTTATATATGTTACAGGAGGAGAGAAGGGAGAGTAGGACATGATGGAAACCTTTATATATGTTACAGGAGGAGAAAAGGGAGAGGAGGACATGATGGAAACCTTTATATATGTTAAAGGAGGAGAGAAGGGAGAGGAGGACATAATAGAAACCTCTATATATGTTACAGGAGGAGAGAAGGTAGAGCAGGAAATGATGGAAACCTTTATATATGTTACAGGAGGAAAGAAGGGAGAGGGGGACATGATGGAAACCTCTATATGTGTTACAGGAGGAGAGAAGGGAGAGGAGGACATGATGGAAACCTTTATATATGTTACAGGAGGAGAGAAGGAAGAGGAGGATATGAAGGAAACCTTTATATATGTTACAGGAGGAGAGAAGGGAGGGGAGGATATGATGGAAACCTTTGTATATGTTACAGGAGGAGAGAAGGACATGACGGAAACCTTTATATATGTTACAGGAGGAGAGAGGGGAGAGGAGGACATAATGGAAAGCTCTATATATGTTACAGGAGGAGAGAAGGGAGAGGAGGACATGATGGAAACCTTTATATATGTTACAGGAGGAAAGAAGGGAGAGGGGGACATGATGGAAACCTCTATATGTGTTACAGGAGGAGAGAAGGGAGAGGAGGACATGATGGAAACCTTTATATATGTTACAGGAGGAGAGAAGGAAGACGAGGATATGATGGAAACCTTTATATATGTTACAGGAGGAGAGAAGGGAGAGGAGGACATTATGGAGACCTTTATATATAATATAGGAGGAGAGAACGGAGAGGAAGACATGATGGAAACCTTTATATATGTTACAGGAGGAGAGAAGGGAGAGAAGGACATGATGGAAACCTTTATATATGTTACAGGAGGAGAGAAGGGAGAGGAGGACATGATGGAGACCTTTATATATGTTACAGGAGGAGAGAAGGGAGAGGAGGACATGATGGAAACCTTTATATATAATATAGGAGGAGAGAACGGAGAGGAAGACATGATGTAAACCTTTATATATGTTACAGGAGGAGAGAAGGGAGAGAAGGACATGATGGAAACCTTTATATATGTTACAGGAGGAGAGAAGGGAGAGGAGGACATGATGGAAACCTTTATATATGTTACAGGAGGAGAGAAGGGAGAGGAGGACATGATGGAAACCTTTATATATAATATAGGAGGAGAGAACGGAGAGGAAGACATGATGGAAACCTTTATATATGTTACAGGAGGAGAGAAGGGAGAGGGGACATGATGGAAACCTTTATATATGTTACAGGAGGAGAGAAGGGAGAGGAGGACATGATGGAGACCTTTATATATGTTACAGGAGGAGAGAAGGGAGAGGAGGACATGATGGAAACCTTTATATATAATATAGGAGGAGAGAAGGGAGAGGAAGAAATGATGGAAACCTTTATATATGTTACAGGAGGAGAGAAGGGAGAGAAGGACATGATGGAAACCTATATATATGTTACAGGAGGAGAGAAGGGAGAGGAGGACATGATGGAAACCTTTATATATGTTACAGGAGGAGAAAAGGGAGAGGAGGACATGATGGAAACCTTTATATATGTTACAGGAGGAGAGAAGGGAGAGGAGGACATAAAAGAAACCTCTATATATGTTACAGGAGGAGAGAAGGTAGAGGAGGACATGATGGAAACCTTTATATATGTTACAGGAGGAAAGAAGGGAGAAGGGGACATAATGGAAACCTCTATATGTGTTAAAGGAGGAGAGAAGGGAGAGGAGGACATGATGGAAACCTTTATATATGTTACAGGAGGAGAGAAGGAAGAGGAGGATATGATGGAAACCTTTATATATGTTACAGGAGGAGAGGAGGGAGAGGAGGATATGATGGAAACCTTTGTATATGTTACAGGAGGAGAGAAGGAAGAGGAGGGACATGATGGAAACCTTTATATATGTTACAGGAGGAGAGAAGGGAGAGGAGGACATAAAAGAAACCTCTATATATGTTACAGGAGGAGAGAAGGTAGAGGAGGACATGATGGAAACCTTTATATATGTTACAGGAGGAGAGAAGGTAGAGGGGGACATGATGCAAACCTTTATATATGTTACAGGAGGAGAGAAGGGAGAGGAGGACATAATGGAAACCTCTATATATGTTACAGGAGGAGAGAAGGGAAAAGGGCGCCATGATGGAAACCTTTATATAAGTTACAGGAGGAGAGGAGGGAGAGGAGGGACATGATCGAAACCTTTATATATATTACAGGGGGAGAGAAGGGAGAAGAGGACATGATGGAAACCTTAATATATGTTACAGGAGGAGAGAAGGGAAAGGAGGACATGATGGAAACCTTTATATATGTTACAGGAGGAGAGAAGGGAGAGAAGGACATGATGGAAACCTTTATATATGTTACAGGAGGAGAGAAGGGAGAGGAGGACATCATGGAGACCTTTATATATGTTACAGGAGGAGAGAAGGGAGAGGAGGACATGATGGAAACCTTTATATATAATATAGGAGGAGAAAAGGGAGAGGAAGACATGATGGAAACCTTTATATATGTTACAGGAGGAGAGAAGGGAGAGAAGGACATGATGGAAACCTATATATATTTTACAGGAGGAGAGAAGGGAGAGGAGGACATGATGGAAACCTTTATATATGTTACAGGAGGAGAAAAGGGAGAGGAGGACATGTTGGAAACCTTTATATATGTTACAGGAGGAGAGAAGGGAGAGGAGGACATAATAGAAACCTCTATATATGTTACAGGAGGAGAGAAGGTAGAGGAGGACATGATGGAAACCTTTATATATGTTACAGGAGGAAAGAAGGGAGAGGGGGACATGATGGAAACCTCTATATGTGTTACAGGAGGAGAGAAGGAAGAGGAGGATATGATGGAAACCTTTATATATGTTACAGGAGGAGAGAAGGGAGAGGAGGATATGATGGAAACCTTTGTATATGTTACAGGAGGAGAGAAGGAAGAGGAGGACATGACGGAAACCTTTATATATGTTACAGGAGGAGAGAAGGGAGAGGAGGACACAATGGAAAGCTTTATATATGTTACAGGAGGAGAGAATGGAGAGAAGGACATGATGGAAACCTTTATATATGTTACAGAAGGAGAGAAGGGAGAGGAGGACATGATGGAAACCTTTATATAAGTTACAGGAGGAGAGAAGGGAGAGGAGGACATGATGGAAACCTTTATATATGTTACAGAAGGAGAGAAGGGAGAGGAGGACATGATGGAAACCTTTATATATCTTACAGGAGGAGAGAAGGGAGAGGAGGATATGATGGAAACCTTTATATATGTTACAGGAGGAGAGAATGGAGAGAAGGACATGATGGAAACCTTTATATATGTTACAGGAGGAGAGAAGGGAGAGGAGGACATAATGGAAACCTGTATATATGTTACAGGAGGAGAGAAGGGAAAGGGGCGCCATGATGGAAACCTTTATATAAGTTACAGGAGGAGAGGAGGGAGAGGAGGGACATGATCGAAACCTTTATATATATTACAGGGGGAGAGAAGGGAGAAGTGGACATGATGGAAACCTTTATATATGTTACAGGAGGAGACAAGGGAGAGGATGACATGATGGAAACCTTTATATATGTTACAAGAGGAGAGAAGGGAGAGGAGGACATAATGAAAACCTCTATATATGTTACAGGAGGAGAGAAGGGAAAGGGGCGCCCTGATGGAAACCTTTATATAAGTTACAGGAGGAGAGGAGGGAGAGGAGGGACATGATCGAAACCTTTATATATATTACAGGGGGAGAGAAGGGAGAAGAGGACATGATGGAAACCTTTGTATATGTTACAGGAGGAGAGAAGGGAGAGGAGGACATGATGGAAACCTTAATATATGTTACAGGAGGAGAGAAGGGAAAGGAGGACATGATGGAAACCTTTATATATGTAACAGGAGGAGAGAAGGGAGAGGAGGACATGATGGAAACCTTTATATTTGTTACAGGAGGAGAGAAGGGAGAGGAGGACATGATGGAAGCCTTTATATATGTTACAGGAGGAGAGAAGGAAGAGGAGGACAAAATGGAAACCTTTATATATGTTACAGGAGGAGAGGAGGACATGATGGAAACCTTTATATATGTTACAGGAGGAGAGGAGGACATGATGGAAACCTTTATATGTGTTACAGGAGGAAAGAAGGAAGAGGGGGATATGATGGAAACCTTTATATATGTTACAGGAGGAGAGAAGGGAGAAGGGGACATGATGAAAACCTTTATGTGTGTTACAGGAGGAAAGGAGGGAGAAGAGGACGTGATGGAAACCTTTATATATGTTACAGAAGGAGAGGAGGGAGAGGAGGACATGATGGAAACCTTTCTATCTGTTACAGGAGGGGAGAAGGGAGAGGGAGGACATGATGGAAACCTATATATATGTTACAGGAGGAGAGAAGGGAAAGGGGCGACATGATGGAAACCTTTATATATGTTACAGGAGGAGAGAAGGGGGAGGAGGACATGATGGAAACCTTTATATATGTTACAGGAGGAAAGGAGGGAGAGGAGGACATGATGGAAACCTTTATATGTGTTACAGGGGAAAAGAAGGAAGAGGGGGACATGATGGAAACCTTTATATATGTTACAGGAGGAGACAAGGGAGAGGAGGACATGATGGAAACCTTTATATATGTTACAGGAGGAAAGGAGGGAGAGGAGGACATGATGGAAACCTTTATATGTGTTACAGGGGAAAAGAAGGAAGAGGGGGACATGATGGAAACCTTTATATATCTTACAGGAGGAGAGAAGGGAGAGGAGGATATGATGGAAACCATTATATATGTTACAGGAGGAGAGAAGGGAGAGGAGGACATGATGGAAACCTTTATATATGTTACAGGAGGAAAGGAGGGAGAGGAGGACATGATGGAAACCTTTATATGTGTTACAGGGGAAAAGAAGGAAGAGGGGGACATGATGGAAACCTTTATATATGTTACAGGAGGAGACAAGGGAGAGGAGGACATGATGGAAACCTTTATATATGTTACAGGAGGAGAGGAGGGAGAGGAGGATATGATGGAAACCTTTATATGTGTTACAGGAGAAAAGAAGGAAGAGGGGGACATGATGTAAACCTTTATATATGTTTCAGGAGGAGAGGAGGGAGAAGAGGACATGATGGAAACCTTTATATATGTTACAGGAGGAGAGAAGGGAGAGGAGGACATGATGGAAACCTTTATATAAGTTACAGGAGGAGAGAAGGGAGAGAAGGACATAATGGAAACCTCTATATATGTTACAGGAGGAGAGAAGGGAAAGGGGCGCCATGATGGAAACCTTTATATATGTTACAAGAGGAGAGAAGGGAGAGAAGGACATAATGGAAACCTCTATATATGTTACAGGAGGAGAGAAGGGAAAGGGGCGCCATGATGGAAACCTTTATATATGTTACAGGAGGAGAGAAGGGAGAGGAGGACATGATGGAAACCTTTATATATGTTACAGGAGGAGAGAAGGAAGAGGAGGACATGATGTAAACCTTTATATATGTTACAGGAGGAGAGAAGTGAAAGGGGCGACATGATGAAAACCTTTATATAAGTTACAGGAGGAGAGAAGGGAGAGGAGGGACATGATGGAAACCTTTATATATGTTACAGGAGGAGAGAAGGGAGAGGAGGACATAATAGAAACCTCTATATATGTTACAGGTGGAGAGAAGGGAGAGGAGGGCATGATGGAAACCTTTATATATGTTATAGGAGGAGAGATGGAAGAGGAGGACATGATGGAAACCTTTATATATGTTACAGGGGGAGAGAAGGGAGAGGAGGACATGATGGAAACCTTTATATATGTTATAGGAGGAGAGAAGGAAGAGGAGGACATGATGGAAACCTTTATATATGTTATAGGAGGAGAGAAGGAAGAGGAGGATATGATGGAAACCTTTATATATGTTATAGGAGGAGAGAAGGGAGAGGAGGATATGATGGAAACCTTTATATATGTTACAGGAGGAGAGAAGGGAGAGGAGGACATGATGGAAACCTTTATATATGTTATAGGAGGAGAGAAGGAAGAGGAGGATATGATGGAAACCTTTATATATGTTATAGGAGGAGAGAAGGGAGAGGAGGACATGATGGAAACCTTTATATATGTTATAGGAGGAGAGAAGGAAGAGGAGGATATGATGGAAACCTTTATATATGTTACAGGAGGAAAGAAGGAAGAGGGGGACATGATGGAAACCTTTATATATGTTATAGGAGGAGAGAAGGAAGAGGAGGATATGATGGAAACCTTTATATATGTTACAGGAGGAAAGAAGGAAGAGGGGGACATGATGGAAACCTTTATATATGTTATAGGAGGAGAGAAGGGAGAGGAGGACATGATGGAAACCTTTTGTATATGTTATAGGAGGAGAGAAGGAAGAGGAGGATATGATGGAAATCTTTATATATGTTACAGGAGGAGAAAAGGGAGAGGGGGACATGATGGAAACCTTTATATATGTTACAGGAGGAGAGAAGGGAAAGGAGGGACATGATGGAAACCTTTATATATGTTATAGGAGGAGAGAAGGGAGAGGAGGACATGATGGAAACCTTTTGTATATGTTATAGGAGGAGAGAAGGAAGAGGAGGATATGATGGAAACCTTTATATATGTTACAGGAGGAGAAAAGGGAGAGGGGCGACATGATGGAAACCTTTATATAAGTTACAGAAGGAGAGAAGGGAGAGGAGAATATGATTGAAACCTTTAAATAAGTTACAGGAGAAGAGAAGGGAGAGGAGGACATGATGGAAACCATTATATATGTTACAGGAGGAGAGTAGGGAGAGGAGGACATGATGGAAACCTTTATATATGTTACAAGAGGAGAGAACGGAGAGGAGGACATAATGGAAACCTCTATATATGTTATAGGAGGAGAGAAGGGAGAGGAGGACATGATGGAAACCTTTATATATGTTATAGGAGGAGAGAAGGGAGAGGAGGACATGATGGAAACCTTTATATATGTTATAGGAGGAGAGAAGGAAGAGGAGGATATGATGGAAACCTTTATATGTGTTACAGGAGGAGAGAAGGAAGAGGAGAATATGATGGAAACCTTTATATATGATACAGGAGGAGAGAAGGGAGAGAAGGATATGATGGAAACCTTTATATATGTTGCAGGAGGAGAGAAGGGAGAGGAGGACATAATGGAAACCTCTATATATGTTACAGGAGGAGAGAAGGGAAAGGGGCAACATGATTGAAACCTTTATATAAGTTACAGGAGAAGAGAAGGGAGAGGAGGACATGATGGAAACCATTATATATGTTACAGGAGGAGAGTAGGGAGAGGAGGACATGATGGAAACCTTTATATATGTTACAAGAGGAGAGAACGGAGAGGAGGACATAATGGAAACCTCTATATATGTTATAGGAGGAGAGAAGGGAGAGGAGGACATGATGGAAACCTTTATATATGTTATAGGAGGAGAGAAGGGAGAGGAGGACATGATGGAAACCTTTATATATGTTATAGGAGGAGAGAAGGAAGAGGAGGATATGATGGAAACCTTTATATGTGTTACAGGAGGAGAGAAGGAAGAGGAGAATATGATGGAAACCTTTATATATGATACAGGAGAAGAGAAGGGAGAGGAGGGACATTATGGAAACCTTTATATATGTTACAGGAGGAGAGAAGGGAGAGGAGGATATGATGGAAACCTTTATATATGTTACAGGAGGAGAGGAGGGAGAAGAGGACATGATGGAAACCTTTATATATGTTACAGGAGGAGAGAAGGGAGAGGAGGATATGATGGAAACCTTTATATGTGTTACAGGAGGAGAAAAGGAAGAGGAGAATATGATGGAAACTTTTATATATGATACAGGAGGAGAGAAGTGAAAGGGGCGACATGATGGAAACCTTTATATAAGTTACAGAAGGAGAGAAGGGAGAGGAGGGCATGATGGAAACCTTTATATGTGTTACAGGAGGAGAGAAGGAAGAGGAGGGACATTATGGAAACCTTTATATATGTTACAGGAGGAGAGAAGGGAGAGGAGGATATGATGGAAACCTTTATATATGTTACAGGAGGAGAGGAGGGAGAAGAGGACATGATGGAAACCTTTATATATGTTACAAGAGGAGAGAAGGGAGAGAAGGACATAATGGAAACCTCTATATATGTTACAGGAGGAGAGAAGGGAAAGGGGCGCCATGATGGAAACCTTTATATATGTTACAAGAGGAGAGAAGGGAGAGGAGGACATAATGGAAACCTCTATATATGTTACAGGAGGAGAGAAGGGAAAGGGGCGCCATGATGGAAACCTTTATATATGTTACAGGAGGAGAGAAGGGAGAGGAGGACATGATGGAAACCTTTATATATGTTACAGGAGGAAAGAAGGGAGAGGGGGACATGATGGAAACCTCTATATGTGTTACAGGAGGAGAGAAGGGAGAGGAGGACATGATGGAAACCTTTATATATGTTACAGGAGGAGAGAAGGAAGACGAGGATATGATGGAAACCTTTATATATGTTACAGGAGGAGAGAAGGGAGAGGAGGACATGATGGAAACCTTTATATATGTTACAGGAGGAGAGAAGGGAGAGGAGGACATGATGGAAACCTTTATATATAATATAGGAGGAGAGAACGGAGAGGAAGACATGATGGAAACCTTTATATATGTTACAGGAGGAGAGAAGGGAGAGAAGGACATGATGGAAACCTTTATATATGTTACAGGAGGAGAGAAAGGAGAGGGGGACATGATGGAAACCTTTTTATATGTTACAGGAGGAGAGAAGGCAGAGGAGGACATGATGGAGACCTTTATATATGTTACAGGAGGAGAGAAAGGAGAAAAGGACATGATGGAAACCTTTATATATAATATAGGAGGAGAGAAGGGAGAGGAAGAAATGATGGAAACCTTTATATATGTTACAGGAGGAGAGAAGGGAGAGAAGGACATGATGGAAACCTATATATATGTTACAGGAGGAGAGAAGGGAGAGGAGGACATGATGGAAACCTTTATATATGTTACAAGAGGAGAAAAGGGAGAGGAGGACATGATGGAAACCTTTATATATGTTACAGGAGGAGAGAAGGGAGAGGAGGACATAATAGAAACCTCTATATATGTTACAGGAGGAGAGAAGGTAGAGGAGGACATGATGGAAACCTTTATATATGTTACAGGAGGAAAGAAGGGAGAGGGGGACATGTTGGAAACCTCTATATGTGTTACAGGAGGAGAGAAGGGAGAGGAGGACATGATGGAAACCTTTATATATGTTACAGTAGGAGAGAAGGAAGAGGAGGATATGATGGAAACCTTTGTATATGTTACAGGAGGAGAGAAGGAAGAGGAGGACATGACGGAAACCTTTATATATAATATAGGAGGAGAGAAGGGAGAGGAGGACATGATGGAAACCTTTATATATGTTACAGGAGGAGAGAAGGGAGAGGAGGACATAAAAGAAACCTCTATATATGTTACAGGAGGAGAGAAGGTAGAGGAGGACATGATGGAAACCTTTATATATGTTACAGGAGGAGAGAAGGTAGAGGGGGACATGACGGAAACCTTTATATATGTTACAGGAGGAGAGAAGGGAGAGGAAGACATAATGGAAAGCTCTATATATGTTACAGGAGGAGAGAAGGGAGAGGAGGACATGATAGAAACCTTTATATGTGTTACAGGAGGAGAGAAGGGAGAGGAGGACATGATGGAAACCTTTATATATGTTACAGGAGGAGAGAAGGGAGAGGGGGACATGATGCAAACCTTTATATATGTTACAGGAGGAGAGAAGGGAGGGGAGGACATGATGGAATCCTTTATATATGTTACAGGAGGAGAGAAGGGAGAGGAGGACATGATGGAAACCTTTATATGTGTTACAGGAGGAGAGAAGGGAGAGGAGGACATGATGGAAACCTTTATATATATTACAGGAGGAGAGAAGGGAGAGGGGGACATGATGCAAACCTTTATATATGTTACAGGAGGAGAGAAGGGAGAGGAGGACATGATGGAATCCTTTATATATGTTACAGGAGGAGAGAAGGGAGAGGAGGACATGATGGAAACCTTTATATATGTTACAGGAGGAGAGAAGGGAGAGGAGGGACATGATGGAAACCTTTATATATGTTACAGGAGGAGAAAAGGGAGAGGAGGACATGATGGAAACCATTATATATGTTAAAGGAGGAGAGAAGGGAGAGGAGGACATAATAGAAACCTCTATATATGTTACAGGAGGAGAGAAGGGAGAGGGGGACATGATGGAAACCTTTATATATGTTACAGGAGGAGAAAAGGGAGAGGAGGACATGATGGAAACCATTATATATGTTAAAGGAGGAGAGAAGGGAGAGGAGGACATAATAGAAACCTCTATATATGTTACAGGAGGAGAGAAGGGAGAGGGGGACATGATGGAAACCTTTATATATGTTACAGGAGGAGAGAAGAGAGAGGAGGACATGATGGAAACCTTTATATATGTTAAAGGAGGAGAGAAGGGAGAGGAGGACATAATAGAAACCTCTATATATGTTACAGGAGGAGAGAAGGTAGAGGAGGACATGATGGAAACCTTTATATATGTTACAGGAGGAAAGAAGGGAGAGGGGGACATGATGGAAACCTCTATATGTGTTACAGGAGGAGAGAAGGGAGAGGAGGACATGATGGAAACCTTTATATATGTTACAGGAGGAGAGAAGGAAGAGGAGGACATGACGGAAACCTTTATATATGTTACAGGAGGAGAGAAGGGAGAGGAGGACATAATGCAAAGCTCTATATATGTTACAGGAGGAGAGAAGGGAGAGGAGGACATGATGGAAACCTTTAGATATGTTACAGGAGGAAAGAAGGGAGAGGGGGACATGATGGAAACCTCTATATGTGTTACAGGAGGAGAGAAGGGAGAGGAGGACATGATGGAAACCTCTATATATGTTACAGGAGGAGAGAAGGAAGACGAGGATATGATGGAAACCTTTATATATGTTACAGGAGGAGAGAAGGGAGAGGAGGACATTATGGAGACCTTTATATATAATATAGGAGGGGAGAAGGGAGAGGAGGACATGATGGAAACCTATATATATGTTACAGGAGGAGAGAAGGGAGAGGAAGACATGATGGAAACCTTTATATATGTTACAGGAGGAGAGAAGGGAGAGGAGGACATGATGGAAGCCTTTATACATGTTACAGGAGGAGAGAAGGGAGAGGAGGACATGATGGAAACCTTTATATATGTTACAGGAGGAGAGAAGGGAGAGGAGGACATGATGGAAACCTTTATATATGTTACAGGAGGAGAGAAGGGAGAGCAGGACATTATGGAGACCTTTATATATAATATAGGAGGGGAGAAGGGAGAGGAAGACATGATGGAAACCTTTATATATGTTACAGGAGGAGAGAAGGGAGAGGAGGACATGATGGAAACCTTTATATATGTTACAGGAGGAGAGAAGGGAGAGGAGGACATGATGGAAACCTTTATATATAATATAGGAGGAGAGAACGGAGAGGAAGACATGATGGAAACCTTTATATATGTTACAGGAGGAGAGAAGAGAGAGAAGGACATGATGGAAACCTTTATATATGTTACAGGAGGAGAGAAGGGAGAGGAGGACATGATGGAGACCTTTATATATGTTACAGGAGGAGAGAAGGGAGAGGAGGACATGATGGAAACCTTTATATATAATATAGGAGGAGAGAAGGGAGAGGAAGACATGATGGAAACCTTTATATATGTTACAGGAGGAGAGAAGGAAGAGGGGGACATGATGGAAACCTTTATATATGTTACAGGAGGAGAGAAGGGAGAGAAGGACATGATGGAAACCTTTATATATGTTACAGGAGGAGAGAAGGGAGAGTAGGACATGATGGAAACCTTTATATATGTTACAGGAGGAGAAAAGGGAGAGGAGGACATGATGGAAACCTTTATATATGTTAAAGGAGGAGAGAAGGGAGAGGAGGACATAATAGAAACCTCTATATATGTTACAGGAGGAGAGAAGGTAGAGCAGGAAATGATGGAAACCTTTATATATGTTACAGGAGGAAAGAAGGGAGAGGGGGACATGATGGAAACCTCTATATGTGTTACAGGAGGAGAGAAGGGAGAGGAGGACATGATGGAAACCTTTATATATGTTACAGGAGGAGAGAAGGAAGAGGAGGATATGAAGGAAACCTTTATATATGTTACAGGAGGAGAGAAGGGAGGGGAGGATATGATGGAAACCTTTGTATATGTTACAGGAGGAGAGAAGGACATGACGGAAACCTTTATATATGTTACAGGAGGAGAGAGGGGAGAGGAGGACATAATGGAAAGCTCTATATATGTTACAGGAGGAGAGAAGGGAGAGGAGGACATGATGGAAACCTTTATATATGTTACAGGAGGAAAGAAGGGAGAGGGGGACATGATGGAAACCTCTATATGTGTTACAGGAGGAGAGAAGGGAGAGGAGGACATGATGGAAACCTTTATATATGTTACAGGAGGAGAGAAGGAAGACGAGGATATGATGGAAACCTTTATATATGTTACAGGAGGAGAGAAGGGAGAGGAGGACATTATGGAGACCTTTATATATAATATAGGAGGAGAGAACGGAGAGGAAGACATGATGGAAACCTTTATATATGTTACAGGAGGAGAGAAGGGAGAGAAGGACATGATGGAAACCTTTATATATGTTACAGGAGGAGAGAAGGGAGAGGAGGACATGATGGAGACCTTTATATATGTTACAGGAGGAGAGAAGGGAGAGGAGGACATGATGGAAACCTTTATATATAATATAGGAGGAGAGAACGGAGAGGAAGACATGATGGAAACCTTTATATATGTTACAGGAGGAGAGAAGGGAGAGAAGGACATGATGGAAACCTTTATATATGTTACAGGAGGAGAGAAGGGAGAGGAGGACATGATGGAAACCTTTATATATGTTACAGGAGGAGAGAAGGGAGAGGAGGACATGATGGAAACCTTTATATATAATATAGGAGGAGAGAACGGAGAGGAAGACATGATGGAAACCTTTATATATGTTACAGGAGGAGAGAAGGGAGAGAAGGACATGATGGAAACCTTTATATATGTTACAGGAGGAGAGAAGGGAGAGGAGGACATGATGGAGACCTTTATATATGTTACAGGAGGAGAGAAAGGAGAAGAGGACATGATGGAAACCTTTATATATAATATAGGAGGAGAGAAGGGAGAGGAAGAAATGATGGAAACCTTTATATATGTTACAGGAGGAGAGAAGGGAGAGAAGGACATGATGGAAACCTATATATATGTTACAGGAGGAGAGAAGGGAGAGGAGGACATGATGGAAACCTTTATATATGTTACAGGAGGAGAAAAGGGAGAGGAGGACATGATGGAAACCTTTATATATGTTACAGGAGGAGAGAAGGGAGAGGAGGACATAAAAGAAACCTCTATATATGTTACAGGAGGAGAGAAGGTAGAGGAGGACATGATGGAAACCTTTATATATGTTACAGGAGGAAAGAAGGGAGAAGGGGACATAATGGAAACCTCTATATGTGTTAAAGGAGGAGAGAAGGGAGAGGAGGACATGATGGAAACCTTTATATATGTTACAGGAGGAGAGAAGGAAGAGGAGGATATGATGGAAACCTTTATATATGTTACAGGAGGAGAGGAGGGAGAGGAGGATATGATGGAAACCTTTGTATATGTTACAGTAGGAGAGAAGGAAGAGGAGGGACATGATGGAAACCTTTATATATGTTACAGGAGGAGAGAAGGGAGAGGAGGACATAAAAGAAACCTCTATATATGTTACAGGAGGAGAGAAGGTAGAGGAGGACATGATGGAAACCTTTATATATGTTACAGGAGGAGAGAAGGTAGAGGGGGACATGATGCAAACCTTTATATATGTTACAGGAGGAGAGAAGGGAGGGGAGGACATGATGGAATCCTTTATATATGTTACAGGAGGAGAGAAGGGAGAGGAGGACATAAAAGAAACCTCTATATATGTTACAGGAGGAGAGAAGGTAGAGGAGGACATGATGGAAACCTTTATATATGTTACAGGAGGAAAGAAGGGAGAGGGGGACATGATGGAAACCTCTATATGTGTTACAGGAGGAGAGAAGGGAGAGGAGGACATGATGGAAACCTTTATATATGTTACAGGAGGAGAGAAGGAAGAGGAGGATATGATGGAAACCTTTATATATGTTACAGGAGGAGAGAAGGGAGAGGGGAACATGATGGAAACCTTTATATATGTTACAGGAGGAGAGAAGGGAGAGGAGGATATGATGGAACCTTTGTATATGTTACAGGAGGAGAGAAGGAAGAGGAGGGACATGATGGAAACCTTTATATATGTTACAGGAGGAGAGAAGGGAGAGGAGGATATGATGGAAACCTTTATATATGTTACAGGAGGAGAGGAGGGAGAGGAGGATATGATGGAAACCTTTATATATGTTACAGGAGGAGAGAAGGAAGAGGAGGGACATGATGGAAACCTTTATATATGTTACAGGAGGAGAGAAGGGAGAGGAGGACATAAAAGAAACCTCTATATATGTTACAGGAGGAGAGAAGGGAGAGGAGGACATAATGGAAACCTCTATATATGTTACAGGAGGAGAGAAGGGAAAGGGGCAACATGACTGAAACCTTTATATAAGTTACAGGAGAAGAGAAGGGAGAGGAGGGACATTATGGAAACCTTTATATATGTTACAGGAGGAGAGAAGGGAGAGGAGGATATGATGGAAACCCTTATATATGTTACAGGAGGAGAGAAGGGAGAGGAGGACATGACGGAAACCTTTATATATGTTATAGGAGGAGAGAAGGGAGAGGAGGACATGATGGAAACCTTAATATATGTTATAGGAGGAGAGAAGGGAGAGGAGGACATGATGGAAACCTTAATATATGTTATAGGAGGAGAGAAGGGAGAGGAGGACATGATGGAAACCTTTATATATGTTATAGGAGGAGAGAAGGGAGAGGAGGACATGATGGAAACCTTTATATATGTTACAGGAGGAGAGAAGGGAGAGGAGGACATGATGGAAACCTTTATATATGTTTCAGGAGGAGAGAAGGGAGAGGAGGACATAATGGAAACCTTTATATATGTTACAGTAGGAGAGAAGGGAGAGGAGGACATGATGGAAACCTTCATATATGTTATAGAAGGAGAGAAGGGAAAGGGGCACATGATGGAAACCTTTATATATGTTACATGGAGGAGATAAGGGAGAAGAGGACATGATAGAAACCTTTATATATGTTTCAGGAGGAGAGAAGGGAGAGGAGGACATAATGGAAACCTCTATATATGTTACAGGAGGAGAGAAGGGAAAACGGCGACATGATTGAAACCTTTATATAAGTTACAGGAGGAGAGAAGGGAGAGGAGGACATGATGGAAACCTTTTTATCTGTTACAGGGGGAGAGAAGGGAGAGGAGGACATGATGGAAACCTTTATATATGTTACAGGAGGAGAGAAGGGAGAGGAGGACATGATGGAAACCTTTATATATGTTACAGGAGGAGAGAAGGGAGAGCAGGACATGATGGAAACCTTTATATATGTTACAGGAGGAGAGAAGGGAGAGGAGGACATGATGGAAACCTTTAAATATGTTACAAGAGGAGAGAACGGAGAGGAGGACATAAAGGAAACCTCTATATATGTTACAGAAGGAGAGAAGGTAGAGGAGGACATGATGGAAACCTTTATATATGTTACAGAAGGAAAGAAGGGAGAGGGGGACATGATGGAAACCTCTATATGTGTTACAGGAGGAGAGAAGGGAGAGGAGGACATGATGGAAACCTTTATATATGTTACAGGAGGAGAGAAGGAAGAGGAGGATATGATGGAAACCTTTATATATGTTACAGGAGGAGAGAAGGGAGAGGAGGACATAAAAGAAACCTCTATATATGTTACAGGAGGAGAGAAGGGAGAGGAGGACATGATGGAAACCTTTATATATCTTACAGGAGGAGAGAAGGGAGAGGAGGACATGATGCAAACCTTTATATATGTTACAGGAGGAGAGAAGGGAGAGGAGGACATGATGGAAAGCTTTATATATAATATAGGAGGAGAGAAGGGAGAGGAAGACATGATGGAAACCTTTATATATGTTACAGAAGGAGAGAAGGGAGAGGAGGACATGATGGAAACCTTTATATATCTTACAGGAGGAGAGAAGGGAGAGGAGGACATGATGCAAACCTTTAAATATGTTACAGGAGGAGAGAAGGGAGAGGAGGACATGATGGAAACCTTTATATATCTTACAGGAGGAGAGAAGGGAGAGGAGGACATGATGCAAACCTTTATATATGTTACAGGAGGAGAGAAGGGAGAGGAGGACATGATGGAAAGCTTTATATATAATATAGGAGGAGAGAACGGAGAGGAAGACATGATGGAAACATTTATATATGTTACAGGAGGAGAAAAGGGAGAGAAGGACATGATGGAAACCTTTATATATGTTACAGGAGGAGAGAAGGGAGAGGAGGACATGATGGAGACCTTTATATATGTTACAGGAGGAGAGAAGGGAGAGAAGGACATGATGGAAACCTATATATATGTTACAGGAGGAGAGAAGGGAGAGGAGGACATGATGGAAACCTTTATATATGTTACAGGAGGAGAAAAGGGAGAGGAGGACATGATGGAAACCTTTATATATGTTACAGGAGGAGAGAAGGGAGAGGAGGACATAAAAGAAACCTCTATATATGTTACAGGAGGAGAGAAGGTAGAGGAGGACATGATGGAAACCTTTATATATGTTACAGGAGGAAAGAAGGGAGAGGGGGACATGATGGAAACCTCTATATGTGTTACAGGAGGAGAGAAGGGAGAGGAGGACATGATGGAAACCTTTATATATGTTACAGGAGGAGAGAAGGAAGAGGAGGTTATGATGGAAACCTTTATATATGTTACAGGAGGAGAGAAGGGAGAAGAGGACATGATGGAAACCTTTATATATGTTACATGAGGAGAGAAGGGAGAGGAGGACATGATGGAAACCTTTATATATAATATAGGAGGAGAGAACGGAGAGGAAGACATGATGGAAACCTTTATATATGTTACAGGAGGAGAGAAGGGAGAGAAGGACATGATGGAAACCTTTATATATGTTACAGGAGGAGAGAAGGGAGAGGAGGACATGATGGAGACCTTTATATATGTTACAGGAGGAGAGAAGGGAGAGGAGGACATGATGGAAACCTTTATATATAATATAGGAGGAGAGAAGGGAGTGGAAGACATGATGGAAACCTTTATATATGTTACAGGAGGAGAGAAGGGAGAGAAGGACATGAAGGAAACTTTTATATATGTTACAGGAGGAGAGAAGGGAGAGGAGGACATGATGGAAACCTTTATATATGTTACAGGAGGAGAGAAGGGAGAGGAGGACATAATAGAAACCTCTATATATGTTACAGGAGGAGAGAAGGTAGAGGAGGACATGATGGAAACCTTTATATATGTTACAGGAGGAAAGAAGGGAGAGGGGGACATGATGGAAACCTCTATATGTGTTACAGGAGGAGAGAAGGGAGAGGAGGACATGATGGAAACCTTTATATATGTTACAGGAGGAGAGAAGGAAGAGGAGGACATGACGGAAACCTTTATATATGTTACAGGAGGAGAGAAGGGAGAGGAGGACATAATGGAAAGCTCTATATATGTTACAGGAGGAGAGAAGGGAGAGGAGGACATGATGGAAACCTTTAGATATGTTACAGGAGGAAAGAAGGGAGAGGGGGACATGATGGAAACCTCTATATGTGTTACAGGAGGAGAGAAGGGAGAGGAGGACATGATGGAAACCTTTAGATATGTTACAGGAGGAAAGAAGGGAGAGGGGGACATGAGGGAAACCTCTATATATGTTACAGGAGGAGAGAAGGAAGACGAGGATATGATGGAAACCTTTATATATGTTACAGGAGGAGAGAAGGGAGAGGAGGACATTATGGAGACCTTTATATATAATATAGGAGGGGAGAAGGGAGAGGAGGACATGATGGAAACCTATATATATGTTACAGGAGGAGAGAAGGGAGAGGAAGACATGATGGAAACCTTTATATATGTTACAGGAGGAGAGAAGGGAGAGGAGGACATGATGGAAACCTTTATATATGTTACAGGAGGAGAGAAGGGAGAGCAGGACATTATGGAGACCTTTATATATAATATAGGAGGGGAGAAGGGAGAGGAAGACATGATGGAAACCTTTATATATGTTACAGGAGGAGAGAAGGGAGAGGAGGACATGATGGAAACCTTTATATATGTTACAGGAGGAGAGAAGGGAGAGGAGGACATGATGGAAACCTTTATATATAATATAGGAGGAGAGAACGGAGAGGAAATCATGATGGAAACCTTTATATATGTTACAGGAGGAGAGAAGAGAGAGAAGGACATGATGGAAACCTTTATATATGTTACAGGAGGAGAGAAGGAAGAGGAGGACATGATGGAGACCTTTATATATGTTACAGGAGGAGAGAAGGGAGAGGAGGACATGATGGAAACCTTTATATATAATATAGGAGGAGAGAAGGGAGAGGAAGACATGATGGAAACCTGTATATATGTTACAGGAGGAGAGAAGGGAGAGAAGGACATGATGGAAACCTTTATATATGTTACAGGAGGAGAGAAGGGAGAGGAGGACATGATGGAAACCTTTATATATGTTACAGGAGGAAAGAAGGGAGAGGGGGACATGATGGAAACCTCTATATGTGTTACAGGAGGAGAGAAGGGAGAGGAGGACATGATGGAAACCTTTATATATGTTACAGGAGGAGAGAAGGAAGAGGAGGACATGACGGAAACCTTTATATATGTTACAGGAGGAGAGAAGGGAGAGGAGGACATAATGGAAAGCTCTATATATGTTACAGGAGGAGAGAAGGGAGAGGAGGACATGATGGAAACCTTTAGATATGTTACAGGAGGAAAGAAGGGAGAGGGGGACATGATGGAAACCTCTATATGTGTTACAGGAGGAGAGAAGGGAGAGGAGGACATGATGGAAACCTTTAGATATGTTACAGGAGGAAAGAAGGGAGAGGGGGACATGAGGGAAACCTCTATATATGTTACAGGAGGAGAGAAGGAAGACGAGGATATGATGGAAACCTTTATATATGTTACAGGAGGAGAGAAGGGAGAGGAGGACATTATGGAGACCTTTATATATAATATAGGAGGGGAGAAGGGAGAGGAGGACATGATGGAAACCTATATATATGTTACAGGAGGAGAGAAGGGAGAGGAAGACATGATGGAAACCTTTATATATGTTACAGGAGGAGAGAAGGGAGAGGAGGACATGATGGAAACCTTTATATATGTTACAGGAGGAGAGAAGGGAGAGCAGGACATTATGGAGACCTTTATATATAATATAGGAGGGGAGAAGGGAGAGGAAGACATGATGGAAACCTTTATATATGTTACAGGAGGAGAGAAGGGAGAGGAGGACATGATGGAAACCTTTATATATGTTACAGGAGGAGAGAAGGGAGAGGAGGACATGATGGAAACCTTTATATATAATATAGGAGGAGAGAACGGAGAGGAAATCATGATGGAAACCTTTATATATGTTACAGGAGGAGAGAAGAGAGAGAAGGACATGATGGAAACCTTTATATATGTTACAGGAGGAGAGAAGGAAGAGGAGGACATGATGGAGACCTTTATATATGTTACAGGAGGAGAGAAGGGAGAGGAGGACATGATGGAAACCTTTATATATAATATAGGAGGAGAGAAGGGAGAGGAAGACATGATGGAAACCTGTATATATGTTACAGGAGGAGAGAAGGGAGAGAAGGACATGATGGAAACCTTTATATATGTTACAGGAGGAGAGAAGGGAGAGGAGGACATGATGGAAACCTTTATATATGTTACAGGAGGAGAAAAGGGAGAGGAGGACATGATGGAAACCTTTATATATGTTAAAGGAGGAGAGAAGGGAGAGGGGGACATGATGGAAACCTTTATATATGTTACAGGAGGAGAGAAGGGAGAGGAGGACATGATGGAAACCTTTATATATGTTACAGGAGGAGAGAAGGGAGAGGGGGACATGATGCAAACCTTTATATATGTTACAGGAGGAGAGAAGGGAGAGGAGGACATGATGGAATCCTTTATATATGTTACAGGAGGAGAAAAGGGAGAGGAAGACATGATGGAAACCTTTATATATGTTACAGGAGGAGAGAAGGGAGAGTAGGACATGATGGAAATCTTTATATATGTTACAGGAGGAAAGAAGGGAGAGGGGGACATGATGGAAACCTCTATATGTGTTACAGGAGGAGAGAAGGGAGAGGAGGACATGATGGAAACCTTTATATATGTTACAGGAGGAGAGAAGGAAGAGGAGGATATGATGGAAACCTTTATATATGTTACAGGAGGAGAGGAGGGAGAGGAGGATATGATGGAAACCTTTGTATATGTTACAGGAGGAGAGAAGGAAGAGGAGGGACATGATGGAAACCTTTATATATGTTACAGGAGGAGAGAAGGGAGAGGAGGACATAAAAGAAACCTCTATATATGTTATAGGAGGAGAAAAGGTAGAGGAGGACATGATGGAAACCTTTATATATGTTACAGGAGGAGAGAAGGTAGAGGGGGACATGACGGAAACCTTTATATATGTTACAGGAGGAGAGAAGGGAGAGGAGGACATAATGGAAAGCTCTATATATGTTACAGGAGGAGAGAAGGGAGAGGAGGACATGATGGAAACCTTTATATAAGTTACAGGAGGAGAGAAGGGAGAGGAGGACATGATGGAAACCTTTATATATGTTACAGAAGGAGAGAAGGGAGAGGAGGACATGATGGAAACCTTTATATATCTTACAGGAGGAGAGAAGGGAGAGGAGGACATGATGCAAACCTTTATATATGTTACAGGAGGAGAGAAGGGAGAGGGGGACATGATGGAATCCTTTATATATGTTACAGGAGGAGAGAAGGGAGAGGAGGACATGATGGAAACCATTATATATCTTACAGGAGGAGAGAAGGGAGAGGAGGATATGATGGAGACCTTTATATATGTTACAGGAGGAGAGAAGGGAGAGGAGGACATAATGGAAACCTTTATATATAATATAGGTGGAGAGAACGGAGAGGAAGACATGATGGAAACCTTTATATATGTCACAGGAGGAGAGAAAGGAGAGAAGGACATGATGGACCTTTATATATGTTACAGGAGGAGAGAAGGGAGAGGAGGACATGATGGAGACCTTTATATATGTTACAGGAGGAGAGAAGGGAGAGGAGGACATGATGGAAACCTTTATATATAATATAGGAGGAGAGAAGGGAGAGGAAGACATGATGGAAACCTTTATATATGTTACAGGAGGAGAGAAGGGAGAGAAGGACATGATGGAAACCTTTATATATGTTACAGGAGGAGAGAAGGAAGAGGAGGATATGATGGAAACCTTTATATATGTTACAGGAGGAGAGAAGGAAGAGGAGGATATGATGGAAACCTTTGTATATGTTACAGGAGGAGAGAAGGGAGAGGAGGACATGATGGAAACCTTTATATATCACAGGAGGAGAGAAGGGAGAGGAGGACATGACGGAAACCTTTATATATGTTACAGGAGGAGAGAAGGGAGAGGAGGACATAATGGAAAGCTCTATATATGTTAAGTAGGAGAGAAGGGAGAGGAGGACATGATGGAAACCTTTATATAAGTTACAGGAGGAGAGAAGGGAGAGGAGGACATGATGGAAACCTTTATATATGTTACAGAAAGAGAGAAGGGAGAGGAGGACATGATGGAAACCTTTATATATCTTACAGGAGGAGAGAAGGGAGAGGAGGACATAATGCAAACCTTTATATATGTTACAGGAGGAGAGAAGGGAGAGGAGGACATGATGGAATCCTTTATATATGTTACAGGAGGAGAGAAGGGAGAGGAGGACATGATGGAAACCTTTATATATCTTACAGGAGGAGAGAAGGGAGAGGAGCATATGATGGAAACCTTTATATATGTTATAGGAGGAGAGAAGGGAGAGGAGGACATGATGGAAACCTTTATATATGTTACTGGAGGAGAGAAGGGAGAGGAGGACATGATGGAAACCTTTATATATGTTACAGGAGGAGAGAAGGGAGAGGAGGACATGATGGAAACCTTTATATATGTTACAGGAGGAGAGAAGGGAGAGGAGGACATAATGGAAACCTCTATATATGTTACAGGAGGAGAGAAGGGAAAGGGGTGCCATGATGGAAACCTTAATATAAGTTACAGGAGGAGAGGAGGGAGAGGAGGGACATGATCGAAACCTTTATATATATTACAGGGGGAGAGAAGGGAGAAGAGGACATGATGGAAACCTTTATATATGTTACAGGAGGAGACAAGGGAGAGGAGGACATGATGGAAACCTTTATATATGTTACAAGAGGAGAGAAGGGAGAGGAGGACATAATGGAAACCTCTATATATGTTACAGGAGGAGAGAAGGGAAAGGGGCGCCATGATGGAAACCTTTATATAAGTTACAGGAGGAGAGGAGGGAGAGGAGGACATGATGGAGACCTTTATATATGTTACAGGAGGAGAGAAGGGAGAGGAGGACATGATGGAAACCTTTATATATAATATAGGAGGAGAGAACAGAGAGGAAGACATGATGGAAACCTTTATATATGTTAAAGGAGGAGAGAAGGGAGAGAAGGACATGATGGAAACCTTTATATATGTTACAGGAGGAGAGAAGGGAGAGGAGGACATGATGGAAACCTTTATATATAATATAGGAGGAGAGAAGGGAGAGGAAGACATGATGGAAACCTTTATATATGTTACAGGAGGAGAGAAGGGAGAGAAGGACATGATGGAAACCTATATATATTTTACAGGAGGTGAGAAGGGAGAGGAGGACATGATGGGAACCTTTATATATGTTACAGGAGGAGAGAAGGGAGAGGAGGACATGATGGAAACCTTTATATATCTTACAGGAGGAGAGAAGGGAGAGGAGGACATGATGGAGACCTTTATATATGTTACAGGAGGAGAGAAGGGAGAGGAGGACAAAATGGAAACCTTTATATATGTTACAGGAGGAGAGAAGGGAGAGGAGGACATGATGGAAACCTTTATATATGTTACAGGAGGAGAGAAGGGAGAGGAGGACATGATGGAAACCTTTATATATCTTACAGGAGGAGAGAAGGGAGAGGAGGACATGATGGAGACCTTTATATATGTTACAGGAGGAGAGAAGGGAGAGGAGGACATGATGGAAACCTTTATATATAATATAGGAGGAGAGAACAGAGAGGAAGACATGATGGAAACCTTTATATATGTTAAAGGAGGAGAGAAGGGAGAGAAGGACATGATGGAAACCTTTATATATGTTACAGGAGGAGAGAAGGGAGAGGAGGACATGATGGAAACCTTTATATATAATATAGGAGGAGAGAAGGGAGAGGAAGACATGATGGAAACCTTTATATATGTTACAGGAGGAGAGAGGGGAGAGAAGGACATGATGGAAACCTATATATATTTTACAGGAGGTGAGAAGGGAGAGGAGGACATGATGGAAACCTTTATATATGTTACAGGAGGAGAAAAGGGAGAGGAGGACATGATGGAAACCTTTATATATGTTACAGGAGGAGAGAAGGGAGAGGAGGACATAATAGAAACCTCTATATATGTTACAGGAGGAGAGAAGGTAGAGGAGGACATGATGGAAACCTTTATATATGTTACAGGAGGAAAGAAGGGAGAGGGGGACATGATGGAAACCTCTATTTGTGTTACAGGAGGAGAGAAGGGAGAGGAGGACATGATGGAAACCTTTATATATGTTACAGGAGGAGAGAAGGGAGAGGAGGACATGACAGAAACCTTTATATATGTTACAGGAGGAGAGAAGGAAGAGGAGGATATGATGGAAACCTTTATATATGTTACAGGAGGAGAGAAGGGAGAGGAGGATATGATGGAAATCTTTGTATATGTTACAGGAGGAGAGAAGGAAGAGGAGGACATGACGGAAACCTTTATATATGTTACAGGAGGAGAGAAGGGAGAGGAGGACATAATGGAAAGCTCTATATATGTTAAAGGAGGAGAGAAGGGAGAGGAGGACATGATGGAAACCTTTATATATGTTACAGGAGGAGAGAAGGTAGAGAAGGACATGATGGAAACCTTTATATATGTTACAGAAGGAGAGAAGGAAGAGGAGGACATGATGGAAACCTTTATATAAGTTACAGGAGGAGAGAAGGGAGAGGAGGACATGATGGAAACCTTTATATATGTTACAGAAGGAGAGAAGGGAGAGGAGGACATGATGGAAACCTTTATATATGTTATAGGAGGAGAGAAGGGAGAGGAGGATATTTTGGAAACCTTTATATATGTTACAGGAGGAGAGAAGGGAGAGGAGGACATGATGGAAACCTTTATATATGTTACAGGAGGAGAGAAGGGAGAGGAGGACATAATGGAAACCTCTATATATGTTACAGGAGGAGAGAAGGGAAAGGGGCGCCATGATGGAAACCTTTATATAAGTTACAGGAGGAGAGAAGGGAGAGGAGGGACATGATCGAAACCTTTATATATATTACAGGGGGAGAGAAGGGAGAGGAGGACATGATGGAAACCTTTATATATGTAACAGGAGGAGAGAAGGGAGAGGAGGACATGATGGAAACCTTTATATATGTTACAGGAGGAGACAAGGGAGAGGATGACATGATGGAAACCTTTATATATGTTACAAGAGGAGAGAAGGGAGAGGAGGACATAATGGAAACCTCTATATATGTTACAGGAGGAGAGAAGGGAAAGGGGCGCCATGATGGAAACCTTTATATAAGTTATAGGAGGAGAGGACGGAGAGGAGGGACATGATCGAAACCTTTATATATATTACAGGGGGAGAGAAGGGAGAAGAGGACATGATGGAAACCTTTATATATGTAACAGGAGGAGAGAAGGGAGAGGAGGACATGATGGAAGCCTTTATATATGTTACAGGAGGAGAGAAGGGAGAGGAGGACAAAATGGAAACCTTTATATATGTTACAGGAGGAGAGGAGGACATGATGGAAACCTTTATATGTGTTACAGGAGGAAAGAAGGAAGAGGGGGACAGGGTGGAAACCTTTATATATGTTACAGGAGGAGAGAAGGGAGAGGGGGACATGATGAAAACCTTTATATGTGTTACAGGAGGAAAGGAGGGAGAAGAGGACATGATGGAAACCTTTATATATGTTACAGAAGGAGAGGAGGGAGAGGAGGACATGATGGAAACCTTTCTATCTGTTACAGGAGGGGAGAAGGGAGAGGAGGACATGATGGAAACCTATATATATGTTACAGGAGGAGAGAAGGGAAAGGGGCGACATGATGGAAACCTTTATATATGTTACAGGAGGAGAGAAGGGAGAGAAGGACATGATGGAAACCTTTATATATCTTACAGGAGGAGAGAAGGGAGAGGAGGATATGATGGAAACCATTATATATGTTACAGGAGGAGAGAAGAGAGAGGAGGACATGATGGAAACCTTTATATATGTTACAGGAGGAGAGGAGGGAGAGGAGGACATGATGGAAACCTTTATATGTGTTACAGGAGAAAAGAAGGAAGAGGGGGACATGATGGAAACCTTTATATATGTTACAGGAGGAGACAAGGGAGAAGAGGACATGATGGAAACCTTTATATATGTTACATGGAGGAGAGAAGGGAGAGGAGGACATGATGGAAACCTTTATATATGTTACAGGAGGAGAGAAGGGAGAGGAGGACATGATGGAAACCTTTATATATATGTTACAGGAGGAGAGAAGGGAGAGGGGGACATGATGGAAACCTTTATATATGTTACAGGAGGAGAGAAGGGAGAGGGGGACATGATGAAAACCTTTATATGTGTTACAGGAGGAAAGGAGGGAGAAGAGGACGTGATGGAAACCTTTATATATGTTACAGAAGGAGAGGAGGGAGAGGAGGACATGATGGAAACCTTTCTATCTGTTACAGGAGGGGAGAAGGGAGAGGAGGACATGATGGAAACCTATATATATGTTACAGGAGGAGAGAAGGGAAAGGGGCGACATGATGGAAACCTTTATATATGTTACAGGAGGAGAGAAGGGAGAGAAGGACATGATGGAAACCTTTATATATCTTACAGGAGGAGAGAAGGGAGAGGAGGATATGATGGAAACCATTATATATGTTACAGGAGGAGAGAAGAGAGAGGAGGACATGATGGAAACCTTTATATATGTTACAGGAGGAGAGGAGGGAGAGGAGGACATGATGGAAACCTTTATATGTGTTACAGGAGAAAAGAAGGAAGAGGGGGACATGATGGAAACCTTTATATATGTTACAGGAGGAGACAAGGGAGAAGAGGACATGATGGAAACCTTTATATATGTTACATGGAGGAGAGAAGGGAGAGGAGGACATGATGGAAACCTTTATATATGTTACAGGAGGAGAGAAGGGAGAGGAGGACATGATGGAAACCTTTATATATATGTTACAGGAGGAGAGGAGGGAGAGGAGGACATGATAGAAAATTTTATATATGTTATAGAAGGAGAGAATGGGGAGGAGGACATGATGGAAACCTTTATATATAATATAGGAGGAGAGAAGGGAGAGGAGGACATGATGGAAACCTTTATATGTGTTACAGGAGGGAAGGGAGAGGAGGACATGATGGAAATGTTTATATATGTTACAAGAGGAGAGAAGGGAGAGGAGGACATGATGGAAACCTTTATATATGTTACAGGAGGAGAGAAGGGAGAGGAGGACGTGATGGAAGTCTTTATATATGTTATAGGAGGAGAGAAGGGAGAGGAGGACATGATGGAAACCTTTATATATGTTACAGGAGAAGAGAAGGGAGAGGAGGACATGATGGAAACCTTTATATATGTTACAGGAGGAGAGAAGGGAGAGGAGGACATGATGGAAACCTTTATATATGTTACAGGAGGAGAGAAGGGAGAGGAGGACATGATGGAAACCTTTATATATGTTACAGGAGGCAAGAAGGGACAGGAGGACTTGATGGAAACCTTAATATATGTTACAGGAGGGGAGAAGGGAGATGGGGATATGATGGAAACCTTTATATATGTTATAGGAGAAGAGAAGGGAGAGGAGGACATGATGGAAACCTTTATATATATCACTGGGGGAGAGAAGGGAGAGGAGGACATGATGGAAACCTTTATATATATCACTGGGGGAGAGAAGGGAGAGGAGGACATGATGGAAACCTTTATATATGTTACAGGAGGAGAGAAGGGAGAGGAGGACATGATGGAAACCTTTATATATGTTACAGGAGGCAAGAAGGGAGAGGAGGGACATGATGGAAACCTTTATGTATGTTACAGGAGGAGAGAAGGGAGAGGAGGACATGATGGAAACCTTTATATATGTTATAGGAGGAGAGAAGGGAGAGGAGGACATGATGGAAACCTTTATATATGTTACAGGAGAAGAGAAGGGAGAGGAGTACATGATGGAAACCTTTATATATGTTACAGGAGGAGAGAAGGGAGAGGAGGACATGATGGAAACCTTTATATATGTTATAGGAGGAGAGAAGGGAGAGGAGGACATGATGGAAACCTTTATATATGTTACAGGAGAAGAGAAGGGAGAGAGGACATGATGGAAACCTTTATATATGTTACAGGAGGAGAGAAGGGAGAGGAGGACATGATGGAAACCTTTACATATGTTACAGGAGGAGAGAAGGGAGAGGAGGACATGATGGAAATCTATATATATGTTACAGGAGGAGAGGAGGGACAGGAGGACATGATAGAAAATTTTATATATGTTATAGGAGGAGAGAAGGGAGAGGGGGACATGATGGAAAAGTTTATATATGTTACAGGAGGAGAGAAGGTAGAGGAGGACATGATGGAAACCTTTATATATGTTACAGGAGGAAAGAAGGGAGAGGGGGACATGATGGAAACCTCTATATGTGTTACAGGAGGAGAGAAGGGAGAGGAGGACATGATGGAAACCTTTATATATGTTACAGGAGGAGAGAAGGGAGAGGAGGACATAATGGAAACCTTTATATATGTTACAGGAGGAGAGAAGGGAGAGGAGGATATGATGGAAACCTTTATATATGTTACAGGAGGAGAGAAGGACATGACGGAAACCTTTATATATGTTACAGGAGGAAAGGAGGGAGAGGAGGACATAATGGAAAGCTCTATATATGATACAGGAGGAGAGAAGGGAGAGGAGGACATGATGGAAACCTTTATATATGTTACAGAAGGAGAGAAGGGAGAGGAGGACATGATGGAAACCTTTATATATGTTACAGGAGGAGAGGAGGGAGAGGAGGACATGATGGAAACCTTTATATGTGTTACAGGAGAAAAGAAGGAAGAGGGGGACATGATGGAAACCTTTATATATGTTACAGGAGGAGACAAGGGAGAGGAGGACATGATGGAAACCTTTATATATGTTACAGGAGGAGAGGAGGGAGAAGAGGACATGATGGAAACCTTTATATATGTTACATGGAGGAGAGAAGGGAGAGGAGGACATGATGGAAACCTTTATATATGTTACAGGAGGAGAGAAGGGAGAGGAGGACATGATGGAAACCTTTATATATATGTTACAGGAGGAGAGAAGGGAGAGGAGGACGTGATGGAAGTCTTTATATATGTTATAGGAGGAGAGAAGGGAGAGGAGGACATGATGGAAACCTTTATATATGTTACAGGAGAAGAGAAGGGAGAGGAGGACATGATGGAAACCTTTATATATGTTACAGGAGGAGAGAAGGGAGAGCAGGACATGATGGAAACCTTTATATATGTTACAGGAGGAGAGAAGGGAGAGGAGGACATGATGGAAACCTTTATATATGTTACAGGAGGCAAGAAGGGACAGGAGGACTTGATGGAAACCTTAATATATGTTACAGGAGGGGAGAAGGGAGATGGGGATATGATGGAAACCTTTATATATGTTATAGGAGGAGAGAAGGGAGAGGAGGACATGATGGAAACCTTTATATATATCACTGGGGGAGAGAAGGGAGAGGAGGACATGATGGAAACCTTTATATATATCACTGGGGGAGAGAAGGGAGAGGAGGACATGATGGAAACCTTTATATATGTTACAGGAGGCAAGAAGGGAGAGGAGGGACATGATGGAAACCTTTATGTATGTTACAGGAGGAGAGAAGGGAGAGGAGGACATGATGGAAACCTTTATATATGTTATAGGAGGAGAGAAGGGAGAGGAGGACATGATGGAAACCTTTATATATGTTACAGGAGAAGAGAAGGGAGAGGAGTACATGATGGAAACCTTTGTATATGTTACAGGAGGAGAGAAGGGAGAGGAGGACATGATGGAAACCTTTATATATGTTATAGGAGGAGAGAAGGGAGAGGAGGACATGATGGAAACCTTTATATATGTTACAGGAGAAGAGAAGGGAGAGGAGGACATGATGGAAACCTTTATATATGTTACAGGAGGAGAGAAGGGGGAGGGGGACATGATGGAAACCTTTATATATGTTACAGGAGGAGAGAAGGGAGAGGAGGACATGATGGAAACCTTTACATATGTTACAGGAGGAGAGAAGGGAGAGGAGGACATGATGGAAATCTTTATATATGTTACAGGAGGAGAGGAGGGACAGGAGGACATGATAGAAAATTTTATATATGTTATAGGAGGAGAGAAGGGAGAGGGGGACATGATGGAAACCTTTATATATGTTACAGGAGGAGAGAGGGGAGAGGAGGGCATGATGAAAACCTTTATATATGTTACAGGAGGAGAGGAGGACATGATGGAAACCTTTATATATGTTACAGGAGGAGAGAAGGGAGAGGAGGACATGATGGAAACCTTTATATATGTTACAGGAGGAGAGAGGGGAGAGGAGGACATGATGGAAACCTTTATATATGTTACAGGAGGAGAGAGGGGAGAGGAGGGCATGATGAAAACCTTTATATATGTTACAGGAGGAGAGGAGGACATGATGGAAACCTTTATATATGTTACAGGAGGAGAGAGGGGAGAGGAGGGCATGATGAAAACCTTTATATATGTTACAGGAGGAGAGGAGGACATGATGGAAACCTTTATATATGTTACAGGAGGAGAGAAGGGAGAGGAGGACATGATGGAAGCCTTTATATATGTTACAGGAGGAGAGAAGGGAGAGGAGGACATGATGGAAGCCTTTATATATGTTACAGGAGGAGAGAAGGGGAGGAGGACATGATGGAAGCCTTTATATATGTTACAGGAGGAGAGAAGGGAGAGGAGGACATGATGGAAGCCTTTATATATGTTACAGGAGGAGAGAAGGGAGAGGAGGACATGATGGAAACCTTTATATATGTTACAGGAGGAGAGAAGGGAGAGGAGGACATGATGGAAACCTTTATATATGTTACATGGAGAGAAGGGAGAGGGGGACATGACGGAAACCTTTATATATGTTACAGGAGGAGAGAGGGGAGAGGAGGGCATGATGAAAACCTTTATATATGTTACAGGAGGAGAGGAGGACATGATGGAAACCTTTATATATGTTACAGGAGGAGAGAAGGGAGAGGAGGACATGATGGAAGCCTTTATATATGTTACAGGAGGAGAGAAGGGAGAGGAGGACATGATGGAAGCCTTTATATATGTTACAGGAGGAGAGAAGGGAGAGGAGGACATGATGGAAGCCTTTATATATGTTACAGGAGGAGAGAAGGGGAGGAGGACATGATGGAAGCCTTTATATATGTTACAGGAGGAGAGAAGGGAGAGGAGGACATGATGGAAGCCTTTATATATGTTACAGGAGGAGAGAAGGGAGAGGAGGACATGATGGAAACCTTTATATATGTTACAGGAGGAGAGAAGGGAGAGGAGGACATGATGGAAACCTTTATATATGTTACATGGAGAGAAGGGAGAGGGGGACATGACGGAAACCTTTATATATGTTACAGGAGAAGAGAAGGGAGAGTAGGACATGATGGAAACCTTTACATATGTTACAGATGGAGAGAAGGGAGAGGAGGACATGATGGAATCCTTTATATCTGTTACATCTGTTCCCATCCCTGAGCGTCACCCGGAGCTGGCAAGTGATATTGGATACGGCGGGGGCCCTCGTTTGCCTTGGGGGCCAGGTGGCAATTTTAACCCCTAGTGGTACCTCGGTTGTTGTAGGCATTTATTATAAGCTGTTTGGACAAGCAGAAGATATGGAGGAACTCTTTCTACATCAGATGGCCAAACTCTCAAAGAAGCCCAACATAGGGATCATGGGAGATTTTACCCATCAGACATTTGTTGGGAATCTCTCAGGTAAAAGTAATGGATCCAACAGATTCTTATCCGCTCTTGGTGACAACTTTATCTTCCAGAAGGTAGAAGAGAAAACAAGGGGATCTGCTATCTTGGACCTAATTCTTAGCAACAGGGAGGGAATGGTTGAGGAAGTAAGGGTGGCCGGGACCTCAGGAGGCAGTGATCATGATATCCTTGGAGGTTGGATAACAAGGGGAGGAAGACCTGAGAAGACTCAGACCTCAAGGTTGGATTTCAGAAAGGCAGATTTTAATGAACTCAGAAAGAGGAAGAATCCAATGGCTGGATGTTCTTAAGGTTGATTTAGACACACAGATGATCACTCAAAATTCGTTAGAAACTGACAGTTTTGAGCGATCATTTTGCATTAGGTACTAATGGGCTAATCAGCCTATTAATAGCTAACTAGCTTCATCTGCATGTATTTGGAGAACAGCAGGTGGTCTGTTTTCTAAATACATTGCTATTGTGCTCCAATGGGACAGCAGCTGAAAGAATGTTATCAGCTCTGCCCGCGGAGAACACAGCGTGCGGCCCCTTTTATCAGGGATGATGAATTTTAAGCTGAGCTAAACTCAGTGATGAACGAAAAGTGCACGGTAAGTGCAAGATGGGTGCACATTTACAAGCAACGGATTTCGAGCGATAATTGTTGTGTGTAAAAGGGCCTTTAGGGAAATGACAGAAATGTCCAAGAAGGTTGGGAAATATTGTAAAAGAAGATTCTCAAAGTATAATCGTTAATGATCCCTAAGGGCTCATGTCCACAGGCGTTTTTTCCCTGCGTATTACGTGTGTGATGCACGGCCGCATAATACGCGGTGAATGGAGTAAAAAGAAGTAAATGGACTTTCATTGATCCATGCACATGAGCATGTATACATTGTGTGCTTATACGCGCAAGAAATACATCGCAACATGCTCTATTTCTCGGCGCACCATGCAACGTAAGCCATAGACTTTTATATGGGCAGCATAAGCAAACGCTGTTCATACGCAATAACTCCGCAACTCCGCTATCAGACAGACCCGGGCATTAAAAAAAGAATGAAGAGAGTCCCACTGCGCATGACAGCGTGCGTGAGATACGGCATGCGCAGTACGCTCGCTGCCCATACGCGGTCTCTGGTTTTCCCTCAGCATTTTACCATATGTCTGTGAACATGAGACTTACAAGAAGGAAGAATGGGAAGCATTTAACCCCTTAATGACGCGGACCCCTTTTTTTCCCACCATCTTTCAGTGCGTCTTGTTTTTACGGCGCACAAACTGCAACCAAAGCCGCCTGATAGCGTTATTCTACAGGTCAGTGGGATTACTGCGATACCAAACGTATGTCGTTTTTTTTACTATACTACTCTTTTTTTTTCTCAAAGACATTTTTTCTTTTTCGATTATTTTCTGCCGCCATCTTCTGCCCACAGTAACTTTTAGATTTTTCTGTCGATGTAGTTGATCGAGGGCTCATTTTTTGCGGGATGTCCTGTAGTTTCTGTTAGTACCTATTGGGAATATGTACAACTTTTTGATCGCTTTCTATTGCGTTTTTCCTGGGAGACGGGAAGACTGAAAAAGTGCATTTCTGGCGTTCTTTTTTTTTTCCGGATGACGTTCACCGTGCGCGGTAAATAATGCGCTACTTTGATAGATCGGACTTTTACGGACGCGGCGATAACAAATATGTATTTTTATTTTATGATTTAGATTGTTTAATTATAGATATGGCAAAAGGGGGGTGATTTAAACTTATATTACTTTTTTTTTTTTAATTAATAAAACTTTATTGATCTTTTTTTTAACTTTTTTCTTAAGTCCCCCTGGGGGACCACAGCATGCGATGCTTTGATCGGTCCTGCAGTATGATGTAATGCTACAGCATTACGTCATACTGCAATTTGACGGGCCGTCTATCAAGCCACTCCACGGGGTAGGCTTGATAGGCAGTCTGGTAAGGCAGCCCTGGGGCCTTTCAGAAGGCCCCCGGCAGCCATGACACCTGCATGGCTCCCCTAATCTCACTGGATTGACAGCAGCATTTAAAAGGTTAATAGCCGCAATCGGCAGCTCAGCCGATCACTGCTATTGCCCGCGCGTGTCAGCTGTAATAAGCAGCTGACGCCAGTGCTGTATGCAGAGAGGTTGCCCCGCGGCCTCTGGTCATACATACCCCGACACTCCAGGATGTAAATGTACATGCTGGAGCAGGAAGGGGTTAAAGAGACCCGGATGGATGAACACAGAACTTGGACACATGTTAAAGAGGAGGAAAAATATGTTTATCAAATGGGAAGAGCGGGAATATCTAAAGAAGAATATAATGGGGTCTGCAGAAACTGTAGGGCAAGGGTCAGAAAAGATAAAGCTGATAATGGTAATAATGTGTATTTGTATCATGCCAACATATTCCACCACGCTTTGTGGATGAGGGTGGTGAGTTTAAATTGTATTCTGTATTTGAAGGGCAGCCAGTGCAGTGACCGGCACAGGACAGAGGGGTCCGCATAGCTGCCTAATAATGAATTGAGGCTTGAAGGAGAGACCAAAAGCAATAAAAAAGGATTTGGGGGGCAAAAGCAAAAGAAAAGTCCAAGATGCTATTGGGTGCTTACAGAATGAAAATGGTGAATTGGTTAAGAATGATGCTGAGAAGGACGAACTTTTACATCCTATTTTGTATCTGTTTTCTCTCAGAAAGTAGATGTAACATCAGCTGATCTTCCCTGTGCTATTGGGGGAATAAAAGAATGCAGGCTATCTATAAGCAGAGAGATGGTGAGGGAACGCTTAGCTAACTTACATGGATTCAAGTCTCAAGGTCCAGATGAATTACATCCTAGGATACTAAAGGAAGCAGCAGAGGTAATTGCTGAACCACTAATCCTTGAAAATTCCTGTAGAACAGGAGAAGTCCCAGAAGATTGGAAAATGGCAAAGTTGTCCCTATCTTCAAAAAAGGGAAGAAGGTGGTTCCAGGAAACTACAGGCCAGTGAGCCTGACTTCTAAGATCTGATTCCAGGACGGCCACTACTTGTATATGATGATGGTGACTCCAGTATGGCCACTACTTGTATATGATGATGGTCAGTCCAGGACGGCCACTACTTGTATATGTTGTTGATGAGTCCAGTATGGCTACTACTTGTATATGATGATGCTGGGTCCATTATGGCCACTACTTGTATATGATGATGGTCTGTCCTGGATGGCCACTACATGTATATGTTGTTGATGAGTCCAGTGTGGCCGCTTCATGACAGACTCATTACAACACATGGGGAACATGACATGTATGTGGGGAACACGGCTTAGTGTGCTTGGACCGTGAATTAATACAGGACAGTCAACTTGTTCCTTCACTATTACAGACTCTTTGTCTCTTGGCTGTTGCTCCGGCGCCGGCATCCTGTCAATCAGTATAGTAGATTATGTTGCAGCAGTAAGTGCACAACATCAGGCGCCGCGCTTCTACTTGCCGCTCACAACTATTCAGATTACCTAAAATTCCTGCTATTAGTCTCAGCTGGAAACTCTGATTGCTGCACGGCATGTCGCGGCGGCAGCGTTTATCTACCTATTATCACATGCCCACATATAATCCTCAGATGGCCGCTACTTCCTCTCACCTTAACATAACTCGCCGCCAGAAGAAATGCTCAGAATTTACTTAACATTAACTCCACTGCGGGTCCTTTTACACCCGGCGGGAGAAGGTTCTGCTGGAACAAGGGACTGGCGTGTATAATGAGGCCCGGACCAACCCACCGGAGAACAGGTGAATCCCTCGGTGCTCATAAGGCCCCCGTGCATCAGTACTTCCATCCTCCTCCTAAGCTCTTTATGTATCAGTACTCCCATTCTCCTCATGTATCGGTTATTTCATCTTTACCTTGTCAGTACTCCCATTCTTTTATGTATCAATACTCCCATCCTCCCCATGTATCGGTACTCCCATCCTCCCCATGTATCGGTACTCCCATCCTCCCCATGTATTGGTACTCCTATCATCCCTGTGCAGGATATGTACTGCTGGAAGATGGCGAAGGAGCTTTCGCTCCTCCACTGATTGTGATGGAGACAGAGAGCCCCGCAGCCAGGTCCCTCCTCTGTCAATGACGCAACTGTTGCAGCGGCCGGCCGGGGAAAGCCTTCATTGACGATGTGGGCAGTGATACAACCAGTGTGGCTCTCCTGAAGCTCAGCTGCAGGGAAGGTGCCAGCCCACCAGGTGACATAAATGGCAAGAGGGGGCACTATTGACGAGTGAAATTTTAGGGCAATTAGTGGCATAGAAACAGGCAGAAGAAGTGGCGGAGGCCATTTGTTGAGAAAAGTGGCATGAGCCACGGGACAGGCTACATCTCCCTGATAGCATGCAGAAAAGGACCTGGCAGCAAAAAAGGTTGTGAGTACTGCAACTGCATCCGCAGTAGGTGAAATAAAGGGGCAAAAGCCGTGAAAGCAGGTGGGCTCCGTGCAAGATGGCCACAGATGACTGTGCGGCTGGGGCCCGACAAATGAGCAGCGGTGATGTGGCTGAACAGAGAGTTGGCCAGGCGGTGATAGGACGTATGTGCAGCATGTGGACGTCGATGGGTAGAGCCGTGTGCTGCAGCAGACAAGCAGGCGTAGTGCCGCCCTATTACGTCCTGAGCCATTTCGCCGGAGGAGTTGAATAGGACCTGCTAAAGAAATGCACCAACTGGAGGAAGAGGAGAAGCAGCGGCGGAGTAACACGACCCCAGGGACAGAATACACGGAACTTGTTTTAGACTGCAACCATAGACCCAGAGGCGTAACCTGAAGCTTCGGGACCCCAATGCAAAACCTGTAACGGGGCCCCAACTATAACGCTTTATTCATAGTACTGGGCTCCCTATATGGAGAGGAGAGGCCTTACGGGCCCCTAAGGCTCCTGGGCACGGGGGCCACCACATCCCCTGCATCCGCTATAGTCGCACCCCTGCTTGGAGGCACATAGGTCTGTGTAGGAACTGTAGACAGTTTTAATCAGGACTAATCCTAAGCCTGACCCTGCGAGGGAACCCCTGTGCCGCTCATCACTGGATCTCGCTAAAAGTCCAAACAGCGATACAGAAAATTGTAGTCCAAATTAAACCCTGAGAGTCGACAACCAGTGCGTCTCAGAAAGACATTAAGAGCTGATAGTGTCAAGCCCCGCCCCCAGGCGGCTGTCCACACTGGGACATCAGACTACATGTGTGTCATACGCGCCTGCATCCAGATGTACGACTATGAGCGCGGCTTCACATAGGCACATTTACGCAGAGAATACAACTTATTGATTTCAATGGGTTTGTTCTCATTTCCCGATTTTGCATGCGCAAAAGAATAGAACCTGTTTCATTTCTGTGAACATTTGCACACCACAGATCCCCATAGAAGTCTATAGGAGGTGCGCAAATCATAGAATGGTGGAGTTGGAAGGGACTTTCAAGATCATCGGGTCTTCCAGGGTCATCAGGTCCTCCGGGTTCATCGGTCCACCCCCTGCTCAGTGCAGGATTCACTAAATCATCCCAGACAGATGTCTGTCCGGCCTTTGTTTGAAGACTTCCATTGAAGGAGAACTCCCCACCTCCCGTGGCAACCTGTTCCACTCATTGATCCCCCTCACTGTCCAATATCTAATCTGTGTCTCCTCCCTTTCAGTTTCATCCATTGCTTCTAGTCTTTCCTTGTGCAGATGAGAATAGGGCTGATCCCTCTGCACTGTGACAGCCCTTCAGATATTTGTAGACAGCTATTAAAGGGGTTGTCCCACAAAAGCAAGTGGGGTTATACACTTCTGTATGGCCAAATTAATGCACTTTGTAATGTACATCGTGCATTAAATATTGGCCATACAGAAGTTATACACTTACCCCCTCCGGTGCTGGCGTCCCCGTCTCCATGGCGACGATCAAACTTCTTCTCTGGTCGCATGAACAGTCGGGCTTGCACAGAGAGGAATCCCCTTCTGGAAGGTCCTTGCTCACGAGCTGCGTCCTGGCTCCTCCCCCTTCTCAACGTCATTGCGTAGCTCCGCCCCCATCACATGATGCCGATCAGCCAATGAGGTGGTTGGAATCGGCAATGGAGCTCAGACAGCAGAAGAACATCCACAGTGCACCATGGGAGAAGACCCGTGGTGCATCGTGGGAGAAGACCAGCGGCAGCCATCTTGGAAAGAAGATTTTTTAAAGTTGCTGAACGGGGATTCAGGTAAGGGAATTTTTTTTTTTAATAATAACACCTGGCAGCAGTATTCTTTCACAGGTACTGGGCAAAAAAAAAATTCACTTTAGGTGCGGGACAACCCCTTTAAGTCTCCTCTCAGCCTTCTCTTCTGCAAGCTAAACATTCCCAGATCCTTTAACCGTTCCTCACATGATTTGCAGACCGCTCACCATCTTGGTGCTGGGAACTGGACACAGTATTTCAGATTAGGTCTGACTGAGGAAGAGTAGAGGGGATAATGACCTCATGTGATCTAGACTCTATGCTTCTCTTATACATCCCAGAATTATGTTTGCCTTTTTGGCTGCTGCATCACATTGTTGACTCATGTTCAGTCTCTGATCTATTAGTATACCCAAGTCTTTTTCACATGTGCTGCTGCTTAGCCCAATTCCTCCCATTCTGTATGTGCTTTCTTCATTTTTCTCACCCAGATGTAGGACTTTGCATTTCTCCCTGTTAAATACCATTCTGTTAGTCACCACCCACTCTTAGTTTATTGATAGTCTGCATTATTGTATTCCCCCAATAGCACAGGGAAGATCAATTGATGTTACATCTACTTTCTGAGAGAAAACAGATAAAAAATAGGAATTTAGAAGCTCATCTTTCTCAACATCATTCCTCACCAATTCACCATTTTCATCCTGTAAGCATCCAATCCATTTCTGACTTTTCTTTTGCTTTTGACCCCCAAATCCCTTCTTATTGCTTTTGGCCTCTCTTACAAGCCTCAATTCATTATCGGCTTTAGCTTTTCTGACCCTTGCCCTACAGTTTCTGCAGACCCCATTATATTCTTCTTTAGATATTCCCCTCTTTCCATTTGCTAAACATATTTTTCTTCCTTTGTAACATGTGTACAAGTTCTGTGTTCCTCCATCCGGGTCTCTTTAAATGCTTCCCATTCTTCCTTCTTTTAGGGATTGGTAACGATTGTGCTCTGAGAATCTCATTTCACAATATTTCCCAACCTTCTTGGACATTTCTGTCCTTAAGAACATCCAGCCATTGGATTCTTCCTCTTTCTGAGTTCAGTAAAATCTGCCTTTCTGAAATCCAACCTTGAGGTCTGAGTCTCCTCAGGTCTTCCTCCCCTTGTTATCCAACATCCAAGGATATCATGATCACTGCCTCCTAAGGTCCCGGCCACCCTTACTTCCCCAACCATCCCCTCCCTGTTGGTAAGAATTAGGTCCCAGATAGCAGATCCCCTTGTTTTCTCTTCTCTCTTCTGGAAGATAAAGTTGTCACCAAGAGCGGATAAGAATCTGTTGGATCCATTACTTTTACCTGAGAGATTCCCAACAAATGTCTGGATGGGTAAGATCTCCCATGATCCCTATGTTGGGCTTCTTGGAGAGCTTGGCATTCATCCACAGATGCGGAATTCCATGAAAAAAAAACACATCTGGACCATAAACAGCAATTTAAATCATGTTAATCTGCCATGTGCCAATCTACATACCCTGATGCGCGAAAAGTAAAGCAAAATGCGCCACTCCGCCTCGTACATAGCACATGTATGTTGCGCTGCGGTGTGTCCAATCACACATCCGCCCGTGTGAAGCCGCCCTCATAGCTGATGCTACAGGTAATAATAATCTGGCAGAATCTGTTCGTTGTGTAAATGCGTGCAGCGACTGAACGGCGAACGAGACGTCATTCACATGTTGTGTGTCGTTCAGTTACTGCTTGCAAAAAACTGAATGAGGGATGGTTCTGTGTAAACAGGCAGTCGTCACTTATAATAACTACCTGCTCAGGGCAAGAACACGCTGCCGCAGGCGCAACTTCACTCGGCGGCACGGAGCACAGTGCGCCCGGACGAGGGAAATTTCTTCCCCTTTGCTGCCTTTTCTGTGCAGAAGTTTGACTATAACCGCCCGATCGTCCGCATGACGTATCCACTGCAGGGCGAGCCCTACCTTCCCTCGTCCGCAGTGTTCACGCCCGAGAAATCCAGTGAACTCCCATTGAAGTCAGCGGTTGGGTTTTGTCCCGTGTTTCTGCCCTTACTGTGAATGGAGGCGGATGAACGATCTCCGGCGATGCTCGTGATTATCACTGGGACGACAGTCAGGTATCTGGTGCCCATCAGGTCGCCTCGTGTAAAAGCACCCTTAGAAGCCCAGTGCCCCCTTCTGGCCATCCTGCAGGGAATGCTGGGAGATAAGGTGACTGCGGTTATAACCTTGCGGTAATGTAAAGGAACACGTTCTGCTGAAGACGCGAGGATTTCACCATTCTTTCTGGAGATTTCCTTCAAATGATTCTGTGTATTTCTATGTAAAACCTCATAAAACACGATGCCCCCCCGCCCCCCGTACTTGTGCCAGGACTGCAGGAAAGTGTTCTCTAAGTGTCCCATAAAACCATTATGGCCGTCGGCCGCGCTACTTAATGAAAAAACTTTGGTCTGACAGAAGCCGTTCAGCTCCCTCTTATGTTACTGGCTCTCTGAGATTTACAATCGCGGTTTCCACGGGGGCATTAACTTTCTATTATCATAGGCTGATGAAGTGCAGCCTTGTCCTCAGAAAATTAACAGTAAAACGGGGGCTACCAGATAATATGATCTACGAGCCCCCGAGCCCCGCTGCTGCCAAGTTTCCTGTTCTGCGCTTTACAAAGGTCTTAAATTATTTCCACTTTTCACATTTTTGAAATGTTTCGTTTTGTCATTCTCCGAGCCGGGACATAATTGCTTTCTTGGCGCAGCTGACATCACGTCTAACGAGATCTGATATTAAGAGCAGATACTTGGCCTGAATGGCTCATTGTTTCGGCGCGAGCGCGGCGGTGGAGGCAGCACCTGTTTTTCCTCACTTTCCAATAAGTGGCCGTCGTAGATCAGCCCCGGCGGCTCCGATTGTGTCTCGTGTTTCCATAGAGACGCCTCAGGTAACAATCCTTCCCGTAAAGCACCAAGTCCTTGTTGACTGGATTCAATTTGCCCGGAGCGCCGGCGCTAAAACCTGCGCAGATCTGATTTGTTAGAGAAGTGACATTAAATCTCCAGGCGCTCAGCTCCTCCTGATTCTGGTCGAGGAGATGAAACTGCATGTTTATTACCACCCAATCACGAACAGAGCCGTGAATGTCACCAACCGACTGAAGACGGACGCCCTCATAGGATGAAGTGCCAGTAAGGTCCCAGATGAGGCCTGGATGCCGCGTCCCGCACCCCGACCATTTGGGGCAGGTTCTCCCTATCAGCAGTACATGCAGGGGAGGCAGATTGTAGAAACAGCTGAATGTCGTGCTTCCACCTTTACACTCTATTATACCTTAGATTGTCCTCTCCCCATGTAAGACATTTTATATCAGGCGGTTCAGCGGCCGTTGACCCTTGTAATTGCAATGTCCCTGGTGGTCTAGGGTGGTGGAGGGGTTAATATTACCTATGGAGGTCTAGGATGGATGGGGTTAATATGCAACATACCTGCAGGTCTTGGCTGGTTTAGCGGTTATCACTTACTATATAAGGATATGGTATAGAATGGTGAAGGGGTTAATGGTGGCGATCTAGAGCCGGAAAGCTCACTGTATGCCATTATATACAGCCACCACTATGGGGAGCTCACTGTATGCAGATATATACAGCCACCACTAGGAGGAGCGCTCTACATAGAGATATATACAACCACCACTAGGGGGAGCTCACTACATACAGATCTATAGAGCCACCACTAAGGGTAGCTCACTATATAAAGATATATACAGCCAAAACTAGGGGAAGCTCACTATATGCAGATATATACTGCCACCACTAGGGGAGCTCACTATATACAGATATATACAGCCATCTCTAGGGGGAACTCACTGTATACAAATATATGCAGCCAGGACTAGGGGGAGCTCCCTGTATATAGATATATACAGCCACCACTAGGGGGAGCTCACTACATACAGATATATACAGCCACCACTAGGGGGAGCTCCCTGTAAACAGACATATACAGCCACCACTACGGGGGAGCTCACTACATACAGATATATACAACCACCACTAGAGGTAGCTCACTACATACAGATTTATAAAGCGATCACTAGGCAGACATCACTGTATACAGATATATACAGCCACCACTAGGGGGAGCTCACTACATACAGATATACACAGCCACCACTAGGGGGAGCTCACTACATACAGATATATACAGCCACCACTAGAGGGAGTCAAATGTATACAGATATATGAAGCCACCACTAGGAAGAGCTCACAATATACAGATATATACAGCCACCACTAGCGGGGGGGGGGGTCACTGTATACAAATATATGTAGCCACCACTAGGGGGTAGCTCACTACATACAGATATATACAGCCACCACTAGGGGTGGCTCACTACATACAGATATATACAACCACCACTAGGGGGAGCTCACTACATACAGATATATACAACCACCACTAGGGGTAGCTCACTACATACAGATTTATAAAATGATCACTAGGGAAAGATCACTGTATACAGAGATATACAGCCACCACTAGGAGGAGCTCACTACATACAGATATACACAGCCACCACTAGGGGGGCTCACTGTATACAGATATATACAGCCACCACTAAGGGGAGCGCAATACATACAGATATATACAGCCACCACTAGGGGGAGCTCACTACATACAGATATATACAGCCACCACTAGGGGAGCTCACTATATACAGATATAGACAGCCACCACTAGGGGGAGCTCACTGCATACAGATATATACAGCCACCACTAGGGGGAGCTCACTACATACAGATATATACAGCCACCACTAGGGGGAGCTCACTACATACAGATATATACAGCCATGACTAGGGGGAGCTCACTACATACAGATATATACAGCCACCACTAGGGGGAGCTCACTGTAAACAGATATATACAGCCACCACTAAGGGGAGCGCAATACATACAGATATATACAGCCACCACTAGGGGGAGCTCACTATATACAGATATATACAGCCACCACTGGGGGAGCTCACTATATACAGATATAGACAGCCACCACTAGGGGGAGCTCACTACATACAGATAAATACAGCCTCCACTAGGTGAGCTCACTATATACAGATATATACAGCCAGCACTAGGGGGAGCTCAAAACAGACAGATATATACAGCCATCTCTAGGGGGAACTCATTGCATACAAATATATGCAGCCATCTCTAGGGGGAACTCACTGTACACAAATATATGCAGCCACCACTAGGGGGAGCTCACTACATACAGATTTATAGAGCCACCACTAGGGAGAGATCACTGTATACAGATATATACAGCCACCACTAGGGTAGCTCACTACATACAGATTTATAAAGCGATCACTAGGTGAGATCACTGTATACAGATATATACTGCCACCACTAGGGGGAGCTCACTACATACAGATATATACAGCCACCATTGGGGGAGCTCACTACATACAGATATATACAGCCACCACTAGGGTAGCTCCCTGTATACAGATATATACAGCCACCACTAGGGGAGCTCACTATATACAGATATATACAGCCATCTCTAGGGGGAACTCACTGTATACAAATATATGCAGCCAGCACTAGGGGGAGCTCCCTGTATACAGATATATACAGCCACCACTAGGGGTAGCTCACGACATACAGATATATACAACCACCACTAGGGGGAGCTCCCTGTATACAGATATATACAGCCACCACTAGGGGAAGCTCACTACATACAGACATATACAGCCACCACTAGGGGGAGCTCACTACATACAGACATATACAGCCACCACTAGGGGGAGCTCACTACATACAGATTTATAAAGCGATCACTAGGGAGAGATCACTGTATACAGATATATATAGCCACCACTAGGGGGAGCTCACTACATACAGATATATACAGCCACCACTAGGGGGAGCTCACTACGTACAGATATATACAGCCACCACTAGGGGAGCTCACTGTATACAGATGTATACAGCCTCCAATAGGGGAGCTCACTATATACAGATATATACAGCCATCTCTAGGGGGAACTCACTGTACACAAATATATGCAGGCAGCACTAGGGGGAGCTCTCTGTATACAGATATATACAGCCACCACTAGGGGGAGCTCACTGCAGACAGATATATACAACCACTACAAGGGGTAGCTCACTACATACAGATTTATAGAGCAACATCTTGGGAGAGATCACTGTATACAGATATATACAGCCACCACTAGGGGATGTCACTACATACAGATTTATAAAGCGATCACTAGGAAGAGATCACTGTATAGAGATAAATACAGCCACCATTAGGGGGAGCTCACTACATACAGATATATACAGCCACCACTAGGGGGAGCTCACTACATACAGATATATACAGCCACCGCTAGAGGGAGCCAACTGTATACAGATATATGAAGCCACCACTAGGAAGAGCTCACTATATACAGATATATACAGCCACCACTAGGGGGTAGCTCAATACATACAGATATATAAAGCCACCACCAGGGAGAGCTCACTGTAAACAGATATATACAACCACCACTGTATACAGATACATACAGCCACAACTATATACAGATATATACAGCCATTTCTAGGGGGAAATCATTGCATACAAATATATACAGCCAGCACTAGGGGAAGCTCACTGTATACAGATATATATACCCACTACTAGGAGGAGCTCACTACATACAGATTTATAGAGCCACCACTAGGGGGAGCTCACTGTAAACAGATATATACAGCCACCACTAAGGGGAGCTCACTATATACAGATATAGACAGCCACCACTAAGGGGAGCTCACTGTATACAGATATGTTTATAGCCAACACTAGAGAGAGCCCACTGTATACAGATATATTCAGCCACCACTAGGGGCAGCTCACTACATACAAATATATACAGCCACCACTGGGGGAGCTCACTACATACAGATCAAATCATGGTATTTGTATAGCGCCAACTTATTCCGCAGCGCTTTCAGGTAATTATTACTTATTACCCCCCACCAAGCTGGGTTCTCATTTTACCGACCTCGGAAGGATGGAAGGCTGCGTCAACCTTGAGCCGGCTACCTGATTCATGTGGGAATCGAACTTGCAACCTCCAGGTCGTAGGCGAGAGCTTACACTCTGCACCACACGAGGCTCATACAGATATATACAGCCACCATTGGGGGAGCTCACTACATACAAATATATACAGCCACCACTAGGGGGAGCTCACTACATACAGATATTTTACAGCCACCACTAGGGAGAGCTACATACAGATATATACAGCCACCACTAGGGGGAGCTCACTACATGCAGATATATACAGCCACCACTAGGGGGAGCTCACTACATGCAGATATATACAGCCACCACTAGGGGGAGCTCACTACATACAGATATATACAGCCACCACTAAGGGGAGCTCACTACATACAGATTTATAGAGCCACCACTAGGGGTAGCTCACTACATACAGAAATATAAAGCCACCACCAGGGGGAGCTCACTGTTTACAGATATGTTTATAGCCAACACAAGAGAGAGCCCACTGTATACAGATATATTCAGCCACCATAAGGGGGAGCTCACTACACACAGATATATACAGCCAGAACTAGGGGAGCTCACTATATACAGATATATACAGTCACCACTAGGAGGAGCTCACTACATACAGATATATACAGCCACCACTAGAGGAAGACCTGAGAAGACTCAGACCTCATGGTTGGATTTCAGAAAGGCAGATTTCAATGAACTCAGAAATAGGAAGAGTCCAATGGCTGGATGTTCTTAAGGACAGAAATGTCCAAGAAGGTTGGGAAATATTGTGAAATGAGATTCTCAAAGCACAATCGTTACCAATCCCTAAAAGAAGGAAGAACGGGAAGAGTTTAAAGAGACCCGGATGGATGAACACAGATCTTGTACACATGTTAAAGAGGAAGGAAAATATGTTTATCAAATGGAAAGAGGGGGAATATATAAAGAAGAATATAATGGGGTCTGCAGAAACTGTAGGGCAAGGGTCAGAAAAGATAAAGCTGATAATGAACTGAGGCTTGTAAGAGAGGCCAAAAGCAATAAAAAAGGATTTTGGGGGGTCGGAAACAAAAGAAATTCAAAGATGCTATTGTATGCTTACTAAATGAAAATGATAAATTGCTTAAGATTGATGAGATGAACAAACTTTTAAATTCCTATTTTGTATCTGTTTTCTCTCAGAAAGTAGATGTAACTATGGAAATAATGCAGACTATCTATGGTCAAAGAGATTGTGATGGAATACTTACAACTTACATGAATTCAAGTCTCAAGGTCGAGATGAATTACATCCTAGGGTACTAAAGCAGCGGTGGTAATTGCTGAACTACTCGCCATAATCTGGAAATATTCCTGGAGAATGGGAGAAGTCCCAGAAGATTGGAAAAGGGCAAATGTTGTCCCTATCTTCAAAAAAAAGAAGAAGGTGGATCCAGGAAACTACAGGCCTGTGAGCCTGACATCTATACTGGGGAAGGTCTTTGAACAAATTATTAAATAGCATGTATGCAAGTACTTGGATGAGAATGGAGTAATTAACCAGAGCCAGCATGGGTTTGTAACAAACAAGGCATGCCAGATTAATCTAATCTCCTTCTATGATAGTATCACCGACTGGGTTGATCAGGGAGATGCGGTGGATATAGTATATCTTGGCTTTAGGAAAGCATTTGACAAAGTATCTCATACCATACTTATTGAGAAAATGACCAAATCTGGGATTGACAAGGCAACTGTTAGGGAGATTCACAACTGGCTGAGTGATCGTACTCAAAGAGTGGTCATAAATGGCTGCACATCCAAGTGGCAGAATGTATCAAGTGGGGACCACAAGGCTCTGTCCCAGGCCCAGTGTGGGTCAACATTGTTATAAATGATCTGGAGGAGGGAATTGATGGGTAACGGATCAAATTTGCTGATGACACAAAGCTAGGAGGGATAGCTAACAATAGGGAAGAGAGGGGGAGTACTCAGGAAGATCTAGAAAAGCTTGCACAGTGGTCGGCGACTAACAGAATGGTTTTTTAACAAGGAGAAATGTAAAGTCCTACATCTGGGCAAGAAAAATGAACAAAGCACATACAGAATGGGAGGAATTGAGCTAAGCAGCAGCACATGTGAAAAAGACTTGGGTATACTAATAGATCATACACTGAACATGAGTCAACAATGTGATGCAGCAGCCAAAAAGGCAAACCCAATTCTGGGATGTATTAAGAGAAGCATAGAGTCTAGATCATGTGAGGTCATTATCCCCCTCTACTCTTCCTTAGTCAGACCTCATCTGGAATACTGGGTCCTGTTCTGGGCACCCCACTTTATAAAAGACATAGACAAACTGGAGCAAGTTCAGAGAAGAGTTACCAAGATGCTGAGCGGTCTGCAAATCATGTCCTATGAGGAACGGTTAAAGGATTGGGGAATGTTTAGCAGAAGAGAAGGCTGAGAGGAGACTTAATAGCTGTCTACAAATATCTGAAGGGCTGTCACAGTGCAGAGGGATCAGCCCTATTCTCATCTCAACAAGGAAAGACTAGAAGCAATGGGAAGAAACCGAAAGGGAGGAGACACAGATTAGATGTTAGACAGTGAGGGGATCAATGAGTGGAACAGGTTGCCACGGGAGGTGGGGAGTTCTCCTTCAATAGAAGTCTTCAGAGGCCGGAGAGACATCTGTCTGGGACGATTTAGTGATCCTGAACTGAGCAGGGGCGTGGACCCGATGACCCTGAAGGACCTGATGACCCTGAAGGACCCGATGACCCTGAAGGACCTGATGACCCTAAAGGACCCGATGATCCTGAAAGTCCCTTCCAACTCCAACAGTCTAGGATTATATGATTAATATCTGATTGTCAGGGTGCCAAATATGAAATCTACGCCAGCTATGAGCAGTTTGTTGCATAAATTACAGTAAATCTGGTGGACCATGAGCGCCCACGCCCCTACTGCTAAGCCACACCCAGGTTTTGAAAATAGCAAAAAGTGTCACTTTTTAGCAAACAAGACGATGTGCCCCAAAATGTGCAACTTCTATATGCCTGAAACCTGGCGGAAACAAGTTAATAAATGTCAGTAATCACATTATTCTCTGAGCGCCATGATGGTGGCTTACCGCTGGGCACCATATCGCGATTTATCAGGAAAGATGCGTGAGCCGTTGCTTCTTGGGTTCTCCTGTATTGAGCACTTCTTGTAGTTTGTTGTAAGATGAAGCCCATCTGTGCTGAACACCATAAGGCTCACACTAGCGTTACGCGTTTTGCGCAATTTCATATTCTCTGTTCTTCTTCAGTAACAGTTTTTTCCTCATTAATTTGGATGGGGTTTCCGTTTTTATATTTGTCCTCAGTTTGCTTTTATTCTGCCAGGCTTGGGGTATTTTGGATGGAAAAGTAGCGCAGTTTGCGGCAGAACGGATATAATGTAAAGGAGGCAAACTGAAGGTAAATCTAACAATGGAAACCATATTGGAATTCAGGAGGAAGAAAAACAGGATTTACGAAACAGAAACTAAACTTGTGTCTGGCGCGCAACGTTAGTGCGAATGGAGCCAGACGGATTGAGCGTTCGCGCCATCGGGGGGGCTGGAAAAGTTTATCTCAACATCTGATGAGTACATTTATTTTTTTGTCGATCTGTAATTAGAAATGTTTCACGCGGGATCTTTATGTGCGGACATATTTCCTGACTATTGATTTTATGGTTCGGAACATAAAACCTTAAATGACAGAAAATAAGATTTCTTCAGAAAACGCCCCTCGCCGCGCGAACCGAATGTCAGACGTGAAATGTTTTCCATTTAGAGTAAATATGAGATTTCTGGCCGCACCAGATTCACCCCATAAATCCCCTTAATAAGGTCAACGATAACATTGTGATCTGCAGCGAAGAAATTACTGCTCAGGACGAGATTTACATGACACCAGGGAATGGGGGGCACCGCAGATAGGAGGTCGGGGGACCCCATATGGAGGACCAGGGGGCGCAGACCTCAATGTCTGATACACAGCTATTACATGAAAGTAAAATCCACCTAAAGAGGTCAGTGGTGTAATAATCTGCAGGACATATCACTATCAGGAGGTAGAGAGGACAGGGTGATGTTCTGCAGATCTCTAGAGGTCAG